>NC_045718.1:9453550-10158946 GCF_009834535.1 Camelus ferus | reverse complement strand
CCTTGGACAGCTGCCACCACATGCTTTCTAAAGCCTATCAGCATAGTGTCGTCAGCGCAGGGACCAGCACGAACTCCGCTGGTGTGATGCGACAATGCACGCTTCTGTGGTCTCAGTAACAGCACACAGTCCGTGAGTTGTCACCACTCTGGGGCAAGACAGTAAAGCTGTCCTGCTGTCTGGCCAGGTGACAGAAAACCGCTGTTGTGTCTCCCCATTGTCAGCCAAGGAAAAATACCTACCACCTCAACAGCTGGCCTTCACAGGCCAACAGTATAAGTTTGTTCCAGGGAAGAGACACATCTGTAGCAGTTGCTGTAATTGGAGCGGTGGATTAACAGAAACAATGTTTTATATATTATATAAAACATTAAAATGTAGTAGACATTTTAGACAATTAGATACTGAAGTTTTTATTTCTTGAGTTTTTTCTCTGATGTATGTGTTCATTAATCTGAAAGTTTTCAGAGTAAATTATATTTGGTATAAATTATTTAAAAACACACCAACAACAGAAAAACAAAAAACAAAAACAACAAAATTATTAATAATTGAATTTAACATAAAGAAAATCAACACAATCTAGGGAACTTTCATGTCATCTGGTTCGTTGTCCTGTATGGCTCTGAGAGACTACTATGAATGGCTCTTTTTAATATCTATTTTGAAATGATAACTCAATGTGTATAAAAAATGTAATTCTCACAATATAAATTATATCTTTTTTGCTTTTATTTATTTTCTGATTATTTTTAGCACATATTCAAAGAGTTAAAGTTGTATCAAACAGGAAATGAACTTTAATTATCAATTTTAAGAAACACTAGTTTTAGGGCAGAGGTCGTTTGTTTATGTGTTCAATAGCAAAAAATCTGGTTGATATTTCTCTAGACATTTAATATAATGCAATTCCTTACAACAGAATGAGTTTCCCCTGCCTGGGAAAGATGAATATAGTCATTTACCTGTGCTGTTTTTTTGTGGAAATACACTTTAATCTGGTAATATTTTATGATCTAATGCTATGGTTTCTTCTACTGTACTTTGTTAAAAGGACTTCTAACTGGGTAGTTGGATTGTTAAATAATAATAATCTTTCATTTTCTGTGTTTTCAATTACCTTGCTTTCAATTACAACCCCTGGTCATAAAAATGCAAATTTAAGGTGCAAATTATATTCACTTTAAAATATATTCACAGCAGCTTTAGGTGAAAATGTAACTGCCTTTCAGCTAATGCCAAATGTAAATCATGCCACTTATAAAATGAGTATCCATAAATATTTTTAGAAAATGGAAATATGCACAAAGAAACTAACTCTGATCTGTCTGGAAACTGACATTTGTGAACGAAAAAGGGCGTGGATTGAAATTTAGATAAATTGAACACACTGATGAGCAGACACATAGCTTCAGCGACTCTTTGGACAGGCACAATGTTGAGCTGTTGCAAGAATACAAGTAATGGCTAAACATTAGAACAAAAGCTTCATAAAAAAGCCAAGTGTGTGGGCAACAAGAGGTGCTGTCAACAATACCCAAAATGGCTGTGCCAATTTAACAAACACTTAGTGGGGGAGGGTAGAGCTCAGTGGCAGAGCACGTGCTTAGCATGCACAGGGTCCTAGGTTCAATCCCCAGTACCTCTACTTAAAAAACTAACTAAATAAATAAACTTAGTTACCCCCCCAATCCCTTGTCAAAACAATAAGTAAATAAATTACCAAAAAAGCCCAAATATTTATTGAACACCTATTAGATGCTGAACTGTGTTGACACTAAGAATTCAAAAATGAAAAAGTCATAAAGTCTGTTTCTGAACAGCTTATTTATCTACTTAGAGAGAGAAGCATATAATAAATACTTAGAATTCAGTGTATAGCGATCAGATGTTAAGTTTATGGCCATTGTGGGGAGGGACTGACAGATTGCATGGAGAAGTTTGTAAAGGCTCCAAAGAGGTTTTGGATCTGAGCACTGGAAGATGCAAAACTATGGCAGACATACTGTTGCAGATACCTGAATCCTGTCGAGAGACCAAGCGACACTCGGAAGGTTGGAGAACTTAGGTTTATTACACCGGCTGGCTCAGAGGAGTTAACACTCCAAGCTCTGGACCCCGTCTGTAGATTTACACAGGCTTTTATAGGGTTTTAGGTTTCAATTAAGTTCGTGCCATATGCAAATGAGGCGTTAGAAATGGACCAGTCAGGAATGAGCTTTTGGGAACCAATGGAATTTTAGGGGTAAACGCAAATGAGGTGTTAGAAATGGACCAATGAGGAGTTAGCTTTGGGGAAACCAATGGAGTTTTAGGGGTAAGTTTCATTTTCCTAGAAGCAAGCTGTTTTACAGAAGCGC
Source organism: Camelus ferus (assembly GCF_009834535.1). Classification (NCBI taxonomy): domain Eukaryota; kingdom Metazoa; phylum Chordata; class Mammalia; order Artiodactyla; family Camelidae; genus Camelus; species Camelus ferus. The sequence continues at coordinate 10,156,586 of NC_045718.1, read as the reverse complement.
AAAAACGGGAAGGCAGTGGCCCTGCCTGGGAGGTCTTGCTGGTCCCTTTGTGGGTTTTTCCCCTTCAGTACTCCATGCCAGCATTTAGAAAGGTGTTTACATAAGGCATTAGAGGGGTGACATGATAAAGTGTGTCCCTTACACTCTTGCTGCAGAACCAATCACCCAAAAGTCCATCGGCTTTAAACAAAAATCACTTATTATTATAGGTAATGTATCTATAGTGAATATCTACAGAATTACCTTCCACAGAAAGGTAATTACTGTATTCTCTATTCCATGTGATAGCCTTACACCAAAGCCAGTTGTTTCTTTTCTAGACAAGAGCTCAGCAAACTATGGTCCACAGGAAAAAATCTGACCTGCTACCTGTTTCTGTAAATAAAGTTTTATTGGGTGACAGCCACGTCCATTCCGTTACTTAGTGTTTACGGCTGCTTTTACCACGGCAGGGTTGAGTAGTTGCCACAGAAGCCATACGGCTCTCAGAGCTTTTCTGCAAAAAACCCTCTAGACCAGTGCTGTCCAGAAGAACACTCCGTGGTGACGGAGATGGGGCTCACAGAGCGTGAAGTGCGGTCGCTGTGACTGAACAGCCGACTCGTACCTCTCATTTAGTTTAAATTAATTTAAGTTTGAATAACTCCACGCGGCCAGCAGCTGCATCTCAGCCCACCCACCCATTTCTGGACAATAAGTTCCCCGAGGACAAAGACGTGTTTTGGATTATCTTTTTTTACCCAATTATATTTTATCATGCCTACTCTACTAGCAGGCTCAATAACTGTCTCAACAAAATTTTTGTATTTGTGTGTGCGTGTTTAATGGAGGCACTGGGGGTTGAACCAGGACCTCATGCGTGCTAAGCATACGCTCTCTATACCCTCCCCCTCAACAAATATTTATTGAGTTAAATTTATCATGGTTGTTTTTCCCTTACTTTAGGCAAACTTTATGGAAGACGTAAAGCTAAAATATTTCTCCTGGGAGAACTAGGATTGGGCTCTGCTCAGACACCCATTGGGTTCTTCCCAGTATCTCCAAGTGTTCTGGTCTGTGGGAACTTTGCTCTCTGAAGGAGCAGCTGTTTTTGAGGGTCTGGTCCATAGCACGGAAAATCCCACTAAGGCTTTGCCACTCTCTCAGATGCTGGACAAGGCACTGCCCCTCCAGAGTCCCCTAGGAGGAAAGGTGACTCCTCAGGAAAGAAGAGCTTGCTTGGGACCACAGGGCCAGGCTGTGAGTTTCCACACAGTCGTATCCCCCAGAGCTGAAGTCAGCCTCCTCTGTGCTGGCTGCAGCAACCCCAGAACTGCACTTCTCTGTCTCTCCAAGACTCAGACTCAGCACTGGAACTGATTTTTCATGCTCTTCCTTTGTCCCGGCATGGAAGCTTTATTTCTAAACCCTTATCCCTCTGCGCTATCCCTGGACCTTGGGAGGAACCAATCCATTTTTAACCCCCTACAGCTCTAGCAGACTTTGAATCTCAGAGAGTAGAAGTTGGGGTGCAGGTCATTCCTTCTTGGGGGTGTTTAATGCAAATTGATTTTTTTTTTTTTTTTTGTATTCCAAGGGGAGGGGCAGCCTTGTCAAATCAGACAAAAGATGCTTGAAGTTTCCCCAAGGCAGGGGCTTTCTTGCCTACATTTGCATAACTAAATGGTATCACTCAGAAGACCTCAGAAGAGCAAAGTTTGCTTGGAGGCAAATTTTTTTTTTTTTTAAGTCTGTATTACAGATGCTTTAATGGGTGAAACTTGGCTGGTTCTTCTGCTCTAGGGAGGGGCGGGCTGATAGAAGCGAGGAAAGAAGAAAAAATTAAAGAAGTAGAGGAAAGAAAGAAAACTAAAAGTGCTTTCGCTTAATGAGTCTATGTATGTTCAGCTTTTTCTCTGTCATTCAGAGAGAATATTGCTAATGTTTTCTTCACATTTTTTTAACCAAATACACTTGATACACTGATGGTGTCTGAAACTGCACAGATATACATGCATCTGTTCCTGCGTGAGATTGTAATACTGACTGAAATAAAGGTAGTGTGGATTGTGGGTTTATCTTCCACTATCCTTTAGAATTCATGACCCCAGCATCTCCAAACTTATAATTGGACTTGAATCCCTGAGGCACTTGTTTTCAGTTTTCCCCTCTTGTTGTGTTTTTATTTCTTTATTGAAAACCTTAGATGCAGTCTATCACTGGTTCATTGATGGGCAACTGAAGAGTTGACCTGAAAAAACCACGAGGAGATACCACCTCACACCTGTTAGAGGGCTTTTATCAGAAAGACAGGCGGTGGTCAGGATGCGGAGAAAAGGGCACCTTTGGGCAGTGCTGATGGGGTGGCAAATTAGCGCAGCCGCTATGGAGAATAGTGTGGAGTTTCTGCAACAAAATTAAAACTAGAACTGCCGTGTGATCCAGCCATTCCACTTCTGGGTATTTTTCCAAAGAGAATAAAATCACTACCTCAAAAAGATACCTGTACCCCCATTTCACTGCAGCGTTGTTTGTAATAATCGTGTGGAAACAATCTAAGTGCCCATGAGCAGATGAAGGGATAAAGAAGATGTAGTATATACAAATAAAATGGAATATTCCTCAGCCATAAAAAAGAAGGAAATCTTTCTATCTGTGACAACATGGATGAACCTGGAGGGCATTATGCTAAGTGGAACAGCTCAAGCAGAGAAAGACCAATACTGTACGATCTCGCTTGTATATGGAATCTAAAAGATATAACATCCAAACTCACAGAGAAAGAGATCGGATCTGTGGTTATCAGAGGAAGAGGGTTGAGGCAGGAGGCACTGGAGGAAAGTTACAGCGTCCAGCTGTTAAGATGAAGTTCTGAGGGCATGACGTACGGCCTGCTGGCTGCTGTCCACGCTGCTCTTCGGTGCCATCGGAGGTTGTTATGAGAGTAAATCCTAAGGACTCGCACCACAAGGAAAACTTCTTTATCTTTTTATTGTGTCTATATGAGAACAGTGGATGCGAACTGAACTTACAGCCGTGATCACTTCACAATATATTATGCGCCGGTCAAGCCGTCATGCTGCACACCTTACGCTTATGCAGTGGTGCATCTCAATTATATCTCAATTAAACTGGGGAGGAAAAGCATCCTCAAGTAATTGTATATTTTTTGTCAGTAGGTTTTTTGGTCTTTTTTTGAAAAAAAAAATGTGCTTGTGAGTCTTCTTAGCATAATGTTTTACTTAGTTGATACATGATGTGTGTTTAATATGTTAAATACTAAATCATAATTTCTGTCATTTCTTTGGTCTTCAAGTACAAGTTTTATGTGTGTGTCTGTGTGTCTGTGTGCTTTAAACTATTCTGACATACTTCAATGAGAACTGCTGAAAATACAGTGTTAAAGAAAAGAACTGTCAGCCCAGAAGCACTGCTGTAAACTCACTGCGCATTTATTGAATCAACCTTTATACGTGTGTTGGTTTTGCAGGGAGAACCTTACACAGCGCCACAAGCTGGATGGCTTAAACGACAGACATGTGTTCTCTCACAGTTCTGGAGGTAAGAAGTCCAATATCCAGCTGTCAGTAGGATTGGTTCCTTCTGAAGATTTTGAGAGATAGTGTTGCACGCCTGTCCCCTGGCTTCTGCTGAAAACCTTGGCCTCCCTTGCCTGGTAGATGGTTTACCACACAGTCTGCCTCTGTCTTCACAGGGAGATTTCCTCTCGGTCCGAGCCTCTTCTCTTCTTAGAAGGCATTAGTCATGTTGGCTTCAGGTCCACCCTAATTCGATCTGACCCCCTCTTAAGTTGATAACACCTGCCAACAGCCTGTTTTCAAATCGGGTCACAATCACGGGGATCAGGGTTAGGACGTGAACACGCCTTTCTGGAAGACGCAGTTCGACCCACAGCAGTAGGCAACACTGCACTGTTGTGGTTACTTTTAAGTTTGTAGTTGGCTTTGACATATGTTTTCTCATTTGATTTCAGATGTGTCACTTCTTTGACAGTATGTCTTCTGCCTCATGATGATATGAAAGAAATGATTATGACTCATGTGTTTCGTGTTTAATCCTAGAACCATTAATATTTACTGTTGGTACCTGCTTAACTAGTTACCCCAATGCAACGTGAAGTTGTTTAAATAGTCTGAACATTTACATCAAAATGTTAATCACCTGATACTCCAATTTAACTCTTCCGAATCTCTCTCAATCTCTGGTTGGAATCGCTCAATATAGGAACTGGACAATTACATTATTTTCAATTTCCTTATTCTTAAATATCCCAAAGCCATGTAGGCTTTAGGTTAAATTTCCTGTCTTGTTGCAAAGATGGCTTTCTTAATAGCGCAGGATCTTGGTAAGTGCTCAGACACAGGAAAGACTAGCTGTGTGGTAGGAAGGGCACAGGCTTTGGCAGGACTCGGATTCAAGCCTTTGTTCTGCTACTATGAACTTTTCAACCTTGAACGAGTCATTCAACCTCATCTGTAAAATGGTGCCAGCCATTAGGAGCATGAAGTGACACCAGCTAGTGTCCTTTACTAGCTTACGTGCTATGCTAGCAACGTCTGTAGCATTCGTTCCATGCCAAGCATTATTCTTGGTGCTTTATATATGTTAACTTTAATTTTTACACAACATACCTATGAATTAAGTACTATTGTTACGCTTGTTTTAAAGAGGGGCAACTAAGACGCAATGCAGTTTAGCAGCTTCCCCACGGTCAATTAGCTAGTTGTGACACAGCTGGAATTTGCACACCAGCATTTTGGTTTCAAAGTTCACACTCTTAATAACACCATCCTGCCTTTCCAGTAAGTCATTTACTGCAGAGCCCAAGCCAGTGGTCTGTGTGACTTTTGGCCATTCGCGTGGAGAAGCCTTCAGACACCTCTTGGTATCTGTGAATTAATGGAAATTTGGTTTTTACTGGAAAACTAGAGCAATCAAAGCACTGAAGAGCCTAAATTCAGAAAAAAAGATTTTACATTTTAGGAAAAATCAAGCATGGTATCTTTGGAAGAACGTGTAAAGTGTTCTCTGCCTCTGACCAGTACTGTTTTCTTTTTAATTAATTTAATTTTGAAGATGCCCAACTTCCGCCACGTCTTTTGTGAGTGGCCACCAGGAGGGGGTCGTACAGTATTCAATATGGACTGATGAATATGAGTGTGTGCGCGTGTGCACATGGGGGCGTCGGGAAGGATATACAGTTTGCATGGAGAATGTTTAAATCACCCTCAAAAGTTTGGAAGTATTCAGCAAGACTTAAGTGGCCTGATAACCTACAGACAGAACAGATCAGGAAGACACCCTCTTCACAGACACAAGAGACTGGAAAGGAAATTTACCTGGAAGTGGCAGCCTCGCGGCTCCGCTGAGCAGCCGTAGAGCTGAGGCTTGCTTGTTTCAGCGCAAGGAAGGGTTAACTTCTGGCTCCTGGCACTAGACAGCGGTGGCCGCTATCTGAGGGGGGCCGCGGCAGTCTGGTGGGAGGTTAACTCAAGGGTCTGGCACGCACGAACGGGAGGCTGTGCGAAGCCCCAGTCTCACGGCTGATAACTTATCTCTCCTTCCCCGGAAGCCCGATCGTGGTATTTAAAATATCGTCAGAGTAAATTTTGTTTGTGATACTTTGGAGGTATTTATGCAGATTTAAGTCTTTTAAAAGTTTAAGTTAGGTTGTATTTCAAACTAACCAAAACATACAGAAGATAAAATGACACTCAGTTAGATGTAATAGATGTTAAACCACCTAGTGAACAGATTGTTTTTCTTGTTTTTTCCCTTCCTTCTCCTCTAAAAAAAAGTATATAAAATTTCAAGCACATAGAAGGAGAAACAACAGTCCTGTTTCACCTGTATCTCTACCCATGTGCCCCAGCAGCCCCCTCCAGATCATTTGCAAGCAAGTCCTAGCCATCATTCCATTTCATCCATGCATTTTTTGAACATTAGTATGTAAAAAATAAAGATTATTTAAACATACCCACAATATCATTAGTTCACCTAAATAATGGATATCTTCCCGTGTACCTTCAGTTTTCAAATTTTCCCATTTTCTTCCTTAATTTTTAACAGCCTATTTGTTTGAGTCAAAAACCAAAGTAATGTTCTTACATTGCAATCGATTGATAGATCTTTTTTCATCTGTAGATTTCTCACCCTGCTCTCTGTCGCCTTCCTTGTAATTCATTGGTTGAAGAAACCCGCACTCCAGGTTTTGCTGACTGCATCCCAGTGGCCCCATTTAACATTGTCCTTTGTCCCTGCTTTTCCGTGAATTGGGAGTTGGGTCTAGAAGTTTAAGCAGATGTAAGTCCTCTTTTTTAGCAAGTATATTGCACAGGTATCTTGCATATTTCTATCAGGGGCACATCATGTCGGCTTTTCTTTCTTTGTGATTAATGCTCAGATTATCATTTTCTCTTTAGAAATAAAATGTTACAGACGCAGTTAAAGTTCCCGCCCACCTCTCATTCCCTCCCCAGAGGTAACTCCCATCTTGAACTTCGTGTGTTTCAAATCTAATTTCATAAACTAGATTTAAAATATGTTTGTGTGTTTTAAATTTTTGCACAATTAGTACCATACTGCATGAAAGTATTTGCAGCTTCTTTGGGGATTGATCTATGTTGATAAATGAGGATCTAATTCATCTTATTTTATTTTTAACCAATTTTAATATGGCATTATGTGAATGGACCCAAGTTTATTCATCAGTTTGTCTCATTGTGAACAGATATGTTGTTTCCACTTCCTGTGTTCTCTCGTGCCTGAACCCTCGTGCTTCTGTGCTCAAGTTTCTCCAGGATTGGCACCAAACAGGGAAATTTCCAGTTTGTAGTGAACTACTGGAGCTGGCTTGGGCTGGCTTATGAGAGCCTGTTGTTAAAATTTTCAAAAATTTTGTGAACCAGATTTTAACCACAGACATCATTAAAGGTTAAATTATATAAACTTACAGGTTAATTACATTAAAAACAAAAGTAATAAATACCCAAGGCTCGCTGACCAATGGCTTTGCTGTGACTGACTGAGCTCCCGTTGTCCGTGCTCCCGCTGTTCTGCCCGAGGTTGTTTACACCTGCTTCATCTGCACGGAGGAGACACTGCACAGCAGTGTCCTCCTGCTGTCTCCTCCCAGCGCTGCGCTGAGTGGTACCACACTGGCAGCTTGAAGTCAGTCGTGGTGGGAGTGTTCATGCCGCAGAAATTGGACATTACTGCAAATCAGGACTCAATTTATTGTTCTGATGATGGTCTAGACGTAAGAAAGTAAAGGGGGAAGCATTCATAATGCAGACTGATCTGAAAAACGTATTATGTCTGCAGCCTTTATTGTGAAGAGCCCCCAAAGTGAGGAGGGCTTCTTCCAGCCTTCAGGAACCACCGTCCAGTAGCACATCCAGAGTCGCAGTAAATGGTCACATTAAAGTCCGTGGAAAGCGATGCGCTTGTCAGTGAAAGGGCACCATTTAGAGGCTGAACGCACACCGCACCCGAAAGTAAGCTCCTCGTGGATTAAAGCTCTCAATACACAATTAGTTTTCTTTTCAGAGGAAACGTAAGAGAATATTTTTGTGGCTGAAAGAGGAGACGGCACCCAGATCCATTCTGGAGGAAGATGTCATTGGCGGGCCACCGGCACTCTGGGCAGCTGTCAGCCCCCAGCCGGCAGCTCTGTCTGCACCCAGCTCAGCTTTTGACCCAAGTGCACACGTTCTCGAGGGGGCCACCAACCAAGGACTGAGCAAGGTGGTAATTCCAGCCACTTCCACCCAACCAGGGACTCCTGGGATGGGCCGTCTTTGCCAGGACTTCCCGTCAGGCTGGTGGCGTCGCTGTCAAATCTGCATCGTGGCCTGATAGACCCCTGCCCAGTCCTGCTTTCTTGTTCTTTCTTTCGTAGGCGTTATGCCCCAATAAAACCTCTGCACACCTGGCTTCATCTCAGGGTCTGTTTCTCCTTGGGGAGCCCAACTGCAATGCTCTTTATGACTGACTTAGAAAAGGGTTTTCCTTTATGAGTTAAACAGTTCTGCAGTGCAAGTCCATCCTATTTTTGTTGGAATTACTGATCATGTTATAGTATGGCTTGTATTCAATTCCTCTGAGTTTGGAATTCTGAACCCCAAATTTAGACTGGGTTCTAAACACTTGTATTTGCCAAAATGTTAAGAGTGGTTGCCTTTGGGTGGTGAGATACTGGCTAAAAATGTTCTATTTGCATATCCGTGTTTTTTCTTTGCTTTACAGCAAACTTATTCTACTTCTATATGAGTTATGCAAAAAAGTATATTTCTTTGCTATGAGTGTTTGCAGCGGTGGCTGGGAGCTTAATCATTAATTCTACTTAATTAAGGAAACATTGTTGAGAACCTACAAGTTGTCAAGCCTTGTTCTAAAATAGCAGGAGAATTAAATACGAGGAAGGTTATCCTTGTTCCCAAGGGTCCTACAATCGAGAACAAGACAGGAGATACTTTGCAGGGCTGTTTTGCTCAATTGATTGTATTTTATTCTAATTTGTTTTGGTCAAATTAATTTGTGGAGAAACTTTTTGTTTCAGTTTTAGGTGGTAGCAACATTGCATCTGGAAACAACCTCTGCATTTACTTAAGGGAAGAGGTCACTCTTTTCTGGTGAAAAGTCACGGGGTCTTTCTCACTCTATTTCAAAATAGCAGTAAATTTGGGTCTGTTGTGCGAGAGGGACAATTTCTTCCCGGACGAGGCCGGTTCGCTGGCGCTCCCCTGTGTGCGCCAGCCACGTCCCCGTTAGCAGGGGGGACTATAAATAGAAAGTCTGCACAAAAACACAGGGATGCTCCTCTTCTGAGGCCCTTTTCTTCATCTCCCATAAGATTAAGCCCTTTCGGTCCTGCAGTGACAAGGTGAGCCCCATATGATTAGAAATGAGAGAAGGAACGAACACTGCAGCCATGCTTGGCCGTGAAAGACGACAAGTTTTTAAAGAACTATTTAGATTCATGAGGAATGAGGAATGTGCAGGAATGAAAAGGAAACAGTTGTGTTCTAAAACTTGGAAATCAGCTGACCCCAAATCCCTTATGACAGAGAGAAATATGTGTCTGATGAGGCCAGTGGCACTAGACTAAACTGAGTGATAGTGATGATTTAGAGCCTGGCGTTGCAAAGTTTGTAGTTTTGAGTGTAAATTGTAACACCCCCACATGCACTGGATGTGAATCAGGAAAGATGCTCTAACTCATCTCAGCCAACCTTCAAAGGAAAGCTAATCAGAAGGCGGGCTGGGGGAGAGGAGAGGGGCCTGGGCTCATGCGTCACCTGTCAGGGCAGTAGTCTCCGAATCTCGTCTCTCCAAACAGAAAAGATTGCTTATTGTTTTCCTTGCAGACCTATCACACATCTGGCAATGACCCAAAAACTCAATTTATTCTCTCAGGTTTTAGAACCAGAAAAAGACAAAGAAGAGCCTTTTTTCATGGTCACTCAGAGGAAATGGGATGAAAATCTGGTGCAGCTGTAGGAAGAAAGGAAACCCCTCGAAGCCTGAGAAGACGTGCGCCCGATGTCTGCGTCTGCGCCTGCGCCGCCGCCGAGCGTGAAGCGGAGGGCCCTGAGCCAGAGCACCAGTGTAACTAGTTCAAGGGCCACCTGCTCTAGTTGCATTTCGCTGCATTTTGTCGAAAGTCTCCTGACCAGTGTCCACTGAAGAAGAACACACAACGTAAAAGGTGTGAGTCGAGTTTATTCGGTATCTTACTGGGAGCCAGGCGCTCCGCAGCTCTGAGACTCTTCCTACAAGGTTGGCGGGGCCGGGGCGGGGTGGGGGGGGACAGCCAGGCCAGGGGCACACGTGCGACCAGCATGCGTCTTGGTAGAAGGTCGTCACAAGGCTTGTCACAAGGAACAGACATCTTAGCTAAAGCTTTTCGTGCTTTTCTAAGGATGGAAAGAGGTGAGAACCCAGGTTCATAAAACGTTTCTCCTGAAAACATTACCGACCGGAAGGCCTGTCCTGCCAGTTCTCCCAGAGCACCGAGTGCCTCGCTCCTGACCTCCGCCCTGGGCGCCTGTCGGCTGTGCTGAAGGTCAGGGGCTGCCGTGGACAGTGACTCAGTCCTTGCTCGGACTGATGGTGGCTTTCTTTTGTTGGCACCAGATAATTGGGGAAGAGGCAGTTATGCCAAGCCATGAGTCCCTGGGAGCTTCCCGTGGGGCTCACGGGGATTAAAAGGGTATCCTCTCACATGGCCAGGCGTGACATCTCAGAGTCCAGGGCCTGAGACCCTGACAGGCCCAGGGACTGCCCTTCACCCCTCTGCAGGCTGCCTCCACCTCCCAGGCCCGGAGCCTCCCCTGGAGGTTCGCTCTTTCCTGATCCCTTACTTAGCAAAGCGCGTGTCTTTCGTCTAGTTGACGCTTTTTCCCCCCCACATCCTTGTTTATCTGAAAAGCAAATATATCTTGTCTTGCTGGCCTATTATTATGTAATTGACAACATTTCTTTTTGTCTTGGGGGTAAACAATGGTTCCTTGTATAACAGATTAGATAAATAATAAAATAATAATAATAATATCAGCTCCATTTTTGAGGACCTGCTTTGGACCAGTCACTGTGCTCAGTGCTTTGCAGTTAGTGTTTATGTAACGCAACTCTCACAAAAAATGTATGACGATTAGCTTTATCTCCTGTCTCTGAGAACAGACTGGGAGACCCTTACCTTAAGAGAAGCAAGGGCTTCCAGAATCTGGGTCTATCTGGATCCAAACTCTATTCTCCTTCCACTATGTGATGGCTCCTCTCGGGACAACAACAGCTGCTTTTTATCCAGCTCAAATGATGATGATGATGATGATGATGATGATGATGATAATAATAATAATAGCATAATTATGATTGCAGCAAATACTCATGTGGCTTTTATACAACGTGTGTCTGTATAAATATATATCAACGTGTGTGTATATATATCCTCATTTAATACAACACACCTCCATAAAGTCCCACTTGCCACTGTTACCCTCATTTCACAGAAGAGGACACTGAAGCACAGAGATGCTGCCCGGGGCCCAAGGGGACACGGCTCCTCCGGAGCAGAGGCAGAGCTGATTTAGGCAGGCGCTGGGCTCAGGGTCTGGACAAACCCACCTCGCTCCCACACCGGGGTTAACAGTCAACACTGGGGAGCTCTCCTGCCAATAAGAGCTCACAGCCAAGCATCCACAGGCTTTGAGAACAATCCACTCACCTGCTTTCAAGAAGCAGATCAGTTTATATTCTAGTTCATTATCTTTTTCCCTCAGGACCCATATGCCTCAATAGAGAGGCTCTGTGTAGGTTGCAAAAGAAATGTATATAATGCTAGTCCTTCAGAGGATTTTACTAAAGTGCCAGGGTGTAAATGCATCAAAACAGCAGAGAAAATTATAGGGTAAAAGAAAATGGAACTAACATATTTTGTACTTAACGTGTGCTAATAATTATTTTTTTATGTTACACCTGTAATCCTCTGAGCAATCTATCCTTCATCTCTCGATACAGACGAAGATGCTAAATCAAGGGAGACATGTGAAATAATGTGGACAGAGTCACATCAGTAGTGACAGAGCAGGTCTGTCTGTGGCCAAAGTCGTGACATGCTTGGCAGCTGAAACTTACAGGGTCAGTGAGGGGAAGGGTAGGAGGAGAGAGAAATCTGAGTTGGAACAGAATCTGGGCCCCTGTGGTGGGCTTGACTCAGTCTCAAGGAGAAAGGGGGTTTTCTGGGAAGGTACAGACACCATATGAGGAAAAGCAAAGAGTAGGAGGAACCTGCCATGTTGAGGAGGACCGTGGCCCCACAAGGGGTGAAGCTGTTTTGCACAAAGGGGAAGTGAGCTCAGCTAACATTTTATTTCATGATGCTCAGCTTTAAAAGACCACATAGCAAGTCTGAAGGTGATGAGAAGAAGTGGGGGGCCATTCATGCAAGTCCCCAAGGAGGGTCCGAAGGCGGATATCCTAACTCATGAAATGAAATGCTTAGTGAGTGAATGTGAGCAAGCCCATCCATTCAGCCACTGCTGAGATCAATGGAAATTTTACAGTTGCATTTCAAAACCTGGCAAATGACACAGACAGCTTGGCCAAGCTTTAACCACAAATCCGTCACCTTTAAAAAAACAGCCAAATGTTAGCCACTATATATAAAAACAGGTAAAAAAAAAAAATTCTTCTGTAAAGCACAGGGAACTATATTCAGTATCTTGTACTAACTTTTAATGAAAAAGAATATGAAAATGAATATATGTGTGTGTGTGTGTATATATATTTATATATATTTATATAAATCTATATATATATATATATATATATATATATATATATATATATATATATATATATATATATGCATGACTGGGATATTGTGCTGAACACCAGAAATTGACACATTGTAACTGACTCTACTTCAATTAAAAAAAAAAAATAGTAGCCAAAGATCTGCAAAATAATGCCCAGGCAACTGAAAAAGCCAGCATGTGATTTACAATATGCCACAGCATTCGAAGAGCCTTGGAAGGAGGTTTGCATAAACCTCATGAAGACAATGATTTAGAGGAAGGAAAGGAGCCACCCGTGTGGGCAGAAGTGGGAAAGGTTATTGCAAAAACAGCCTGTCTGCTCTTGAGTGGAGAGAAACCAGAAGCAGGGAGGCTCTGTAGTCAATCAGCATGTCTAAGTGACACTATCACCCTAAAAAATGCAGGTCAACCCAGCACTTTTCAAAGTTAAAATGGATTTTCCCTTTCTTCCTCCCTCCTTCCCCAGCTCAGGGCCCCCGCACCACCGTCCTCCGTAATCACGACAGGACAGAGCCTGCAGCGAGCTGGAACTGAGATTTGGAACAGAGCGCTGTAAAAATCAATGCGCCAGCTGGAGCAGAAAGTCCAAGAAACATAAATTTCTTGGAAAATGACCCTGGTTTTTGGCAATTATTACTGTGAATGAGAATACTTAACAATCTCAACCCAGAACAAAGTAGCAGGATTTTTTTTTTCCCCTCCAAACTCCTCTGCAATGTGTTTTACTCTTGTGTTCATCCCTGACTCACAACTGCAAGGAAGTTTTAATAATGCTGACTCCCGTGTGACTTTGAAGGGGTCTGTGCTATAAAACGATGTCAGACTTTATTGTTCACTGTTTATTATTGAAAATCTAAACCTTTGATTTTCTCACTCTGAAGATTTTTCTTTTGAAGAAAGAATGTTGTCCATGTATTTTCATGGAATGTTTTAAAAATAAAAACAGTAATAGTGGGGTGTATGTATCTTTTTGAATTAATTCTTATTTTGTAGTTGGCTTTTTTCCTTTGATAACTATGTAAGTTTAAAAAGCTAAAGCTCTAAACGTTCTTAGAAACAATGTGCAGTACATATATGCAAATTTTAAAAAATATGTGCAGTATATTGTGTATATATATTTACATGCAACATATTGTATATGTGCAGTCAAATTGTAACAAGTCCACCTAATGAAACTGAAAGATTAAAAAAAATAAAAACACAATCAACTTAGCATCCACAAGTGTTCACAGTGCAAACATTTCCATTTTAGGTGTGGTATTAGTATAGCAAGTCGGCCTAACCTAGAACCTCCAGTAATCAGGACCCCTCAGGGTAGACAAGAGAGGCCAGTGACAAGTGACATCCTTTGGGCATTTTGCTGACTTATTCCTTTGGGCAGCGTACAGTAGGGACCCTGAATAATTCCACCTTATTCTATAGTAAATAAATTGTGTGAATCCTAGGATCTTTCTCCTGCAGAGTTCTTCCTTAAAAGTTTAGAAATAATTTTTTGTGACCTGGAGTTTGGGCAATTAGAATAAACGTCCCGTTTTTTCAATGTAGGGAATTTATTTTTTGCCTCCATGTATTCTTGGATTCTCTCCATTGACCCGTAAAAAGCAAATGGTGAATATATGTGGAAATAACTTAAGAATGGGAACTCCTTTTGTAGTTAAAGACCTGAGTTATACTCACAGCCTTGCCATTTAACACTTTGGTCTTGGGCAACCTAAACCTCTGAGCCTCAGTTTTGTTTTTATTTTTTATTTTTTTTATTTAACTTGCTTATTCAAGCTGCATTTGCTGTATGTCTGCTTGTGCCAGGCCCTGGGTTACACACTGGGGTTACACAAATGAACACTGTGCATGCAAAGTCCGCCTTCATGAATCTTAAGAGCCCAGGGAAGCCAATAGACTTACACAAAAAATTGCGTTAATAATCAGTTGACTAGAGATTTGGTAAGTGTTAATAAGGAAGAGTAGAGTATAGATTGACACCTCCCAATGGAGACTCACAGTCTTGCTTTGTGGGTCTTAGATGATAAGATGGACCGATCAGTAAGTGCTAGCTAAATCTGAAAACATGCCGTTTGGCTAATGGAGAAACTGGCCAAAAACCAGGATCAAAGTTCTCTGATTCCGATTTCATTCCTCTTGCTTATACAAAAAAAACTGATAGCAATCTTATTAGAGGGCTGGCAGAGGAAAAAGGAGAAATTTCACACAGGCTGTGTTTTACCTTGAGGGAGAAAAAAGGACATACATCTCTTGGTAGACATAAATCTGGAAGAATTCATATAAAGAATTGATATAATTTTTTTTCTTTTTTTTCACATTGCTTTGGGTTCTTATTCAAAACTTAAATCCTTTGACAATGGTTTTGGGGTTTGTTTTGGGGTTTTTTTGTTGTTAAAAATAAAAGCTTAGAACATGAAGTCACGATTCACGTGCCATTGGGCAAGGGATTTAATTCAAATGAATTTAACTCAGTTCTGTGCAACTGACCACATTCTGATGTGGAAAAAGAGAAGAGCAACCTGTCCTGGTAGCGGAATAGAGCCTTGGGCTGGCACTGCTCATCGCGCACGGGTACTGGCGCTGTCAGCCCAAGTGAGAATGGATAGGCCGCCGAGGCAGCGTGGGGGGCGTCGCAGCGGCCCCCCCACGCTGATCCCTGAATCTCTGAGAGAAAATACTGCTTTGTGGGCAATGGTCTTGGTTTGCATTTCACTGGCCTGAGATGTTTAAGATATCTTGTGTTTTTGTGGCCATCTTTAAGATCAAGAAAGCCAAACAAAAGAAAGGAAGAAGTTATTTCCTTGGGGAAACATTATGTCAGAAGTAAAGTCAGAAACATCGTTGTCTGACTCACTCTGGCTTCAGGAAATGGCACGCTGAAGTCTGGGGGAAGGGATGGGAAGAAAACAGAAGCCCATGCAGAAAGAGAGGAGAAAAAAAGCCTCTGCCATATTATTTTACAGTGGCTCATAATGCTTTCACAGAAATTTCAGTGAAAAAAAAAAAAAACTTTCGGAAAGTCTTTCTTTTATTGTTTCTCTGATTGTTTTTGAATGAAAATGCTGATTAATCAAAGGTTCAGATAAAAACCCAGAAAGGGTAAGTTAATAGGATAGAAAGTAGAATCAAGATTCAAAAAATTTTACAGGTTGGAAAAATTGGGTCAAAACCAAGAATATAAAGAGACAGCAAATGCTGGACGTGGAGGAGCGGGAACCCTGTGCGTTCTTGGTGGGGATGTAAATGGGTGCAGCCGCTGTGGAAAACAGTATGGAGGTTCCTCAAAAGATTTAAAGTAGAATGACTGTCTGATCCAGTAATTCCACTGCTGGGAACATACCCAGAAGTAAAGAAAACACTGACTCAAAAAGATATCCGCACCCCCATGTCCACAGTATCTTGTTTATAAAAGTCATGACGTGGAAACAACCCACATGTCCATCGATGGGTGAATGGAGACAGAAGTTGTGGTGTGACAATGGAATGTTATTTAGCCATAAAACCCAACAAAATCCTACGATTTGTTACAACATGTTCAGACCTTGAAGGCATTATGCTAAGTGAAATACGTCAGACAGAGAAAGACAAATATTGTATGATCTCACTTACATGAGGAATCTAAAAAAAAAAGAAAGAAAGAAAAATGCAAACTCACAGAAAACAGGATGAGATTTGTGACTCCCAGGGGTTTGGGTGTGGGGAGGGGAAAGGAATTGGAGGAAGATTGTCAAAGGGTGCACACCTCCAGTTTCGGGGTAGTCAGGCCTGAGGCTGTGATGCTCAGCAGGGTGGCTGGAGCCAGCGCTGCTGTGTGTTAGACATGAGCGTTGTTAAGACAGTGAAGCGTGAGCGTTCCCGTCACAAGGAGAAATTTGTTTTCCCTTCTTCTTTTCTTCTTATGGAACCTACATGACAAGATGGATGTTGGCTGAGCCTATTTAGAGTCATTTTGCAATATTTGTAAATCAGATCATGCTGTTGGCTTTAAACTTATACAATGCTGCATGTCAATAATTTCTCAAAGTACTAGTAAGAAAAAGAATGCAGAATGTAAAATTGATCACTTAAAATTTGACGTTCAGATTCTGAGTCTAAGGACACAGATCCTGCCGTCCTGGCTTCGTTCAGAGACCAGGATGATGATGTCTGTAGGCTCTGTTCACTTTCTGCTTGGCCTCCAGGGCTCATGAATATTAGACTTGATAAGGTGCTTGTAGCTCCTTCCATCCTGCCTGAAGTGAGTGCAGGTCAGTGCGCCGGAGGATGTGCTGCATCTCGTAGCTCAGAGTGTGGGCTTGGAGTTCAAAGAACTTTTCTTTGAGTCCAGGATCTACCTCTTCACCTTGTAATTTGTTGTATGATCTTGAGAGGAATCGCTTAACCTTTCTACTTTCTGCGTTTCGGTTCTCTCATTTAGAAAGTGTGAGTAATGACAGTCCTAACTTAGAGGGTTGCTGTGAAGATCAAATAGGACTGAACACCATAGTCCAAAGTGGACTTTGGAGCCAAACTGCCTGAGGCTGAATTCTAACTCTGCTCACCGCTGTCCACGTGATGTCCGGCACATTGCTGCCCTGCTCGTGTGCCAGCTTCCTCCCATGCAGTACAGAGGCGATGGACAGTGTCGACCTCGTAGGTTGTAAGTGCAGCATAAGGGATCACAAGGAAAGCGCTTGGAAGAGGGCCTGGAGGGGAGAAAGCATCCAGTAAGGGGTGGCTTTTATTATTACATAACTGATGAACAAATGCTAGCTACTAGCAAGTGTCTTTGTTTCTAACATTATTATTACCTCCCTGAGCGCCAGTGGGAGTGCGACTCACAGCCTCCCTCTCCAATGACTGCTTTATGTGGCAGATTTCAGTACCTCTCTGCCTTATTTCTGACTTAAATTCAGTTGTCTTCTGGTCCAGGAGCCTTGCCAGGAACCATAATTCTTCCTCTCTCAGTTGGTCCAGGATCTCAGTTTCCCTCATCCCAGTTGTAGACACTAATTTCAGGATCCTCCAGCTACGGATTGGCCCCCACACCCATGAAGACAGATGTCCATGCGGTGATAACTCAAACCCTCCTGATGACAAGAATCTTTCTTCCTTAGAAAGCCAACTGTCTTAGTCCTGTCAGGGCTGCTGTAACGAAGCATCATCAACCAGGTGGCTCAAGGACAAGAGGCGTTCATTTCTCAGAGTTCGGGAGGCTAAGAAGTCCAAGACCAGGTGCTGGTGGACTCCGTATCTGGCGAGGGACTGCTTCCTCAACGGCTGTCCTTTCACTGTGTCCTCACATAACAGGAGGGGGAGGGAGCTCCCTGAGGTCTCTTTTATAAGAGCACGAATCTCACTCATGAGGGCTCCACCATCATGACCTAATCACCCCAAAACCTTACCTTCTAATAACCACGTAGGGGTCAGGATTTCAACCTATGAACTTGGGATGTAAACATTCAGTCCATAGTACCACTCACTCCCACCCATTGTAGCTTTTGGATGTGTGTGCTGGTCCAGACCAAAGTCAAATTCCAGAGGCTGTAATTTAGAATTCTGAACCTCTCTCAGGAGCCCTCTCCACGTTGGGGAGGCACGTGGCTGGTGAAGGGTGAATTCCTCCTTTTCACCCACTTCAACTTCTAACAGCCATTGCTAATATCCAGGTGGTTCATAGTGACCTAAGAAAAGGTGTGTGTATATGTCATTTGTTGGGGGAGGGATGGTGGATCTTAAAAGATCCTGTACATAAATTCTCAATTTTAAAATTCTGAGCATCAGTTGGACCAACAGGAATGATTATCTAGGAGTGTATCTAGTTCACTTTTTATATAAAACTTGCATAATCATGTCCAGGTCTTAAATATCAGTGAAGTCATTGTATTATCTTCATTTGTCTTTTCTTGTCTCTAAAATTTTGTTGTGATTTATTTCTTTAATATTCCATTTTGAAGTTTCTATAACCAATGTGCATTTATATTGCTTCCATGGCAATATATTGGAAAAGCACTGAAATCCACTGCCCAATCACATTTTTACCTACACTCTATTTTGTTAAGAACTTTACCATAATTTTAAATACTTAAAATACTTACAACTTTTTTTTTTAATGTTTCTACATTCAAAAAATGAAAGTCCCCAAAAGAAGCGTTCTTCATAAAGGAGGCAACTTTCAGTTTGGGTCAAAATAAATGTTTGGGTAAGGTCATGTCACAGAGTACAGTACCTTACAGTAGCATTTTTAAGGATGTGCTTGCAATGTCTTAGGTTAAAGGTTTAAGTTTGGTGTAGGTGTTCTTACATTATTTTGTTCTTCCCTTAAAATTATACTATATTCTAATTGTTTGGTTACTTTTCTGTTGTTGTTATTCAGCCTTCCAATTTAATTCAGTTCAAACAATGCTTAGGTAGCTCTAACATTGTCATAGGCGTGCCCAAAGAGATTCAGGAGGAAACTTGGAGTGAGACATGTTTTCCGCCTTTACGAAGCTTCCATGCAGGAAGTGACCAACTGCCCCACTTTGCTTAGTTTTTTAAAATAAAATTTCTCCCTTAGTAAGTTTTGGATTTACAGGAAAATTGTAGAGATAGCACAAAGAGTCCCCACATAGTCTACACCTAGTTCCTTTTACTAACAGCTTAGCTTAGCATAGTACCTTTGCCATTAATGAGCCAATACTGACACACTACTAATAACTAAAATCTATACTGTATTCAGGTGTCTTTTTTCTTTACCCAAGTCCTTTCTGTGCTCCAGGATCTAACCTAGGACGCTCCATTCTATTTATATTCCTGTCTCCATAGGCTCCTCTTGTCTGCAACAGTCTCCAACTCTCCTTGCTTTTGATGACCTTGACGGGGTAAGCATCACAGGGCAGACGTTCTGTAGAATGCCTAACTGAGGCTTGCCTGATGCTTTTCTCGTGAGCAGACTGGAGTCATGAGTTCGGGCGGTAAAGACCACGGCTGTGACGTGCTGGTCTCAGCCTGTCACACAGCCTACGTGCTGTCAGCTAGACTGACCGCCTGGATGTTGACCTTGATCACTCAGCTAGGGAGGTGTCTGTCAGGTTTCTCCACTGTACTTGCTTTTTTCTTCCCCTTTCCTTACAGTGCTCTCTGCAAGGAAGTCAGCATGCATGCACAGGTCACTCTTAAGAAGAGGGGAGTTTTGCCTACATAGGTTATTTGGAATTGATTATCTACATAAATTATTTGGAATTCTTTTGAACGTGAGGTTTAGCTATTCCTCCCCGTTTATTTACTTACCCGATCATTTACTGTATCGATATAGACTCACGGGTTTTTATTTTATACTTAGGTTGTCACTCAGCGCAGCTTTGTCTTGCTGTTTAAGTTGTTCCGGCTTTTCGGCCGCCGGGGGCTCTTTCAGTCGGGTTTTTAAAATTTTGTTTATTAAACATTGTGCCAGTTTCTGGTTTGCAGCATAGTCGTTCAGTCGTAGGCTCGTTTACATACATTTGTTTTCATTTTTTTTCAGTATAGGTGCCTACACGACTTTGAAATAGTTCCCTGCGCTCTACGGTATGAACTTGTTGTTGATCTATTCTATATGTAGTAGTGAGTATCTGCTGTTTCCTCTCAAGTGCATGTGGAACTTTCTCCAGGATAGGTAACACAGTAGGCCACAAAACAAGTAGCAATACATTTAAGAGGACTGAAATCATATCAAGCATCTTTTCTGACTGCAACAGTGTGAAACTAGAAATCAATTACAGGAAGAAAACTGGAAAAACCACAAATATGAGGAAACTAAACAACATGCTACTAAAAAAAACAATGAGTCAATGAAAAAATCAAAGAGGAAATGAAAAAAATACCTTGAGATGAATGAAAAAAGAGACATGACTTTCGAAAATCTATGGAACAAAGCAAAATCAGTTCTAAGCTGGAATTTATAGCAATACAGACCTCAAGAAACAAGAAAAATCTCTAATTAACTTCTTAAATTTCCACCTAAATGAATAAAAGAAGAACAAACAAAGCCCAGAGTTAGCAGACTGAAGGAAATAATAAAATCAGAGCAGAAATAAATGGAATAGAGACCAAAATAGAAAAGATCAATGAAACTAAGAGCTGTTTTTGTTTTTTTGAAATGATAAAAAAAAATTCTAAACCTTTATCCAGACTTATCAAGAAAAAACAAGAGAGGGGCCCAAATAAATAAAATTAGAAATGAAAAGGGGGGAGTTAACAACTGATATAATAGAAACCCAGTCATAAGAGGACACTGCAAACAGTCATATGCCAACACATAGAACAAACTAGAAGAAATGGGTAAATTTTAAGAAACATACAATCTTCCGAGACTGAATCAATAAGAAATAGAAAATGTAAACAGACTGGTTACAAGTAATGAAATTAAATTGGTAATAAAAAGAACTCCCAGCAAACAAAAGTCCACAACCAGATGGTTTCACAGGGAAATTCTACCAAACTTCAGAAGATTTAATACCTAGACTTCTCAGACTATTCCAAAAAATGGGAGAGGAGGGACCACTCCCAAACTCTATGAGGCCAGTATTACCCGGATACTGAAATCAGACAAATATACTACAAAAAAGAGGAAAATTATAGGCCAATGCACCAGATAAACATAGATGCAGAAATTCTCAGCAGAATATTAGCCAACCAAATCCAACAATACATTAAAAGGATCACACCCCACGATCAAGTGGGATTTATCCTGGAGAGAAAGAATTTTTCAGCATCTACAAATCAAACAAGTGGCTATTATCAAATCATAAGTGTTGGCAGGGATGTGGAGAAATGGGACCCTTGTTCACTGCTGGTAACACTAAGTTGGTACAGCCACTGTGAAAAACAGGATGGAATTTCTTCAAAAAAAAAAAAAAAGTGGAACTACCGTACAGTCCATCAGTTCTACTCCTGCGTGTTTATCCAAAGGAAACAAAAACACTAATTCTGAAAGATACATGCAGCCCAGTGCTCATAGAAGCTTTTTTTCCACAGTAGCCAAGGTATGGAAGCAGCCTCAGTGCCCATCAACAGACGAAAGGATAAGAAAGATTTGGTACACACACACACACACACACACACACACACACACACACACACACACACACAGGAATATTACTCAGCCATAACAAAGAATGAAATCTTGCCATTTGGGACAACATGGATGGGCCTGGAGGATATTATGCTTAGTGAAATACGTCAGACAGAAAAAGGCAAACACTGTACACTTTCACTTATACGTGGAATGTAAAAAACAAAACAAATGAGCACATGTAACAAAACAGAAACAGACTCACAGATACAGAGAACACATTAGTGGTTACCAGAGGGGAGAGCAGCAGAGAGAGGGGCAAAATAGGTGAAGGGGACTAAGAGGTACAAACCTCCAGTCGTAACAACAGATACGTGCAGCACAGGAAATACAGTCAACGTTTTACAGCAAGTTCATATGCTGTGTAAGCTACAAAGGTATCAAGTCTGTTGCAGCCCTGAAACTAATGTAATATTGTGAGTCAACTAAAGTTCAATAAAAAATGACTAATAAATAAATAAAGTATGGTCTAGTAAAGAAATCAGTAGACACAGAACATGTAGAGAATTTTAGATGGTAAAAATTGCTGTTTTATTAATCTACTTGATCTCTTTTAGTTAAACTTTTTTGATCTAAATTTGGACAAGACTCATTTGACCAACTAAGTAGACGGGAAAAGTACAAGAATAAACAGAAGATGGGTAAATGTTCTCGGGACTCCATTTTTCCCTGACTTCCCCAAATGTTTTCATTTCTATTCTGTGCCCCGCCTTTCCCTCTAGGATAAAGCCCCTCTTTAACCCAGCAAACAAACATTTAAAGGAGGGATTAAGACCAGATATAAAGAAAGGCATGAGAATTAACTGAGAGCCCGGGAAAATTTTGATTGCCAGCCTGTATTTCCCTAAATTAGAATGTGGCCACAGCCCCCACGGTTAAATCCCAAATCCCAGAGTGGCAGCATGGTAGCATCTGGGTGGGGATTATCTGATCCTGGGTTTATGCTGAAATCCACCTCAGGGAAATTACATCTTCCTCAAGGACTCTGAAGCCATGTGTGAATTGTAACAAAGATCCACATAGCAAGATTTTTTAAATTATAAAATTGTATTATTTTTGTACAGATTAGACAGGAAATATTTAAACTCTGCCTTAAAGCAGAAAGAGGGCTAACACTTTGACCATTGCAGTGTTGTGGCTCTAGGTATAATGTATCGGTTGTACACGTGAGTCATAAAATTGGAAAACATCATGTACAGAAATTTAGGTAAGAGATAAATTAGGGAGTAATTATTTGTGTGTATGTATGCGTATATAAATATGTATTTATTTTGTTTGTTTTGCAAAAGGATTCATAGTAAGTAACTGAAATATGATACTTGCCTAATTGGCGAGTAACATTTAAAAATCCCTTTTTCCATCCCCCCCCCCGGATTTACAGTCTTGTCTGAATTGTGGGCTGCTCAGGGGTGACTGCACACCGGCTCCGAATTTCTAGCCCAGAGATCTCACCCACTGAAGATGCCTTTTGCAGAACTGCTTGTGTTGGTCAGAAGGAAAAGTAACAGGGGTGGACGGGATACCAGCATTAATTACTAGAAAAAGGGTGTGTGGATTCAAAGAAATACAAATGGGTTACCAAGTTGGCGGAGGAGGACAAAATCAGGAAGAGAAACTCTAGAACGCTTGCTTTCTTTGAACCACAGACGTTAGGTGAGCGAAATATTCAGGTAGGTCAGACTTTCAGTAAAGACTGAATTTAAAAATCCTTCTCTCCCAGCTGCCGTGGCAGAGGCCCTCACCCTATGTTAATTATATTAAAATGACAAAAGACACAATTGCAACATTATTAATAGCCAAGATAGGGAACAACCTAAGTGTCTGTCTACAGATGAATGGATAGAGAAGATGTTGCATGTATATACAATGGAATATTATTCAGTCCTGAGAAAGAAGGAAGTCCTGCCATTTACAAGGACAGGACCTTGAGGGCATTATGCTAAGTGAGGTAAGTCCGACAGGAAGACAAAGACTGTAGGATCTCACTTGTGTGTGGAATCCAAAAAAGCCAAACTTGTAGGAACAGAGTAAAATGGGAGTAACCAGGGGCTGGGGTGGGGGAAACGGATGTTGGTCAAAGGGCACAAGCTTCCAGTTATAAGAGGAATCAGTTCTGGGGATCCAACGTGCAGTATGGCTTATCATTAATAACAGTGTATTGTTACATAATAATATTTATATTCCACATAATTGACTATATATAATTATGGTTAATAATACTGTATTATATACTTGAAAATTACTAGGAGAGTAGATCTTAAATGTTTTCATCACAAAAAGAAATAGTACTTACGTTAGCTAATGCTATAGTGGTAATCATTTTACAATATAGAAATGCATCATATCAACACAGTAAACACCTTAAACTCACACGGTGTTATACGTCAATTATATCTCAACAGGGCAGGGGGAAAAAAGAGAAAAGATACACGCCAATGAAGCAACTTGTTGTTAGAAACAGAGCAGCACATGGTTTAGTTGGCTACCTGTTGAAAGAAAGTCTTTACAGGGGTGTCAGTCCGTGAGAGGCACGTGCTGCAGACAAAATGTTAAATCATGAAGGAAAGAATTCAAGTTATGGAAAAAAGGGTGAAAGAAAGCCCGCATGCTTCAGTGCTTCTAGGAGACTGGAAACGCTGCCTAAGTGGTAGTGACAATAAATCTTTGGGTTCAGTATGCATATGCCTTGCCTGGACTCGGTCACCTGCACTTCTGCTCGGCAGTAACCTTGGTCTGGAAAGTTGAAACTCACTCTCTTGGAAACCGGAGCAGTTCGGTGGAGGGTTGCAGAAATTGTCTCAGCCTAGGGCTAGCAGTGTTCTGTCTGCCCCATATGGTGTCTCCCAGAATTGTACCAACACCCCCACCATTCACTGGCCCCTTCCTGACCGGCTGGGGGAGCTTAATCCTTAAGGTGAGCAATTTCCCAAAAGGTGCCTCTTTGAACCCTGATGTTCTGCTCTGGAAGTCTCTCACGCTCCCCCAACCCCACCTCATCCTGTTTCGTGTGAATTAAGGCTAAACCTGTTGTGAACAGAAAACAAACTGTGTGTGGACTATGGACCAAGGGTTCCTCCTTACTGATTTTTGTATGTTCATACTTTTGTAACCAACTATTAGGCCTTTCCACCTTTAAGCGGCTCTGACAATTCTGGAAAACATCTGTCACTACAAACTGAGCTCTTCCCCTAACTTCAGTTGTGAACCTCTGCATGACAACTTGGGGTGTAGAAAGCAGTAGCTTTGTAGTTAGAAAAGCATGTATATGTGATAGTCTTTTTTTTTTAACTTAGTAAATATTTATTGAAGTCATAGTATGGGCCAAGTATTGCATGTATGTGAACTACTGGACACATTGTTGCCCAAAGTCTTTCAAGAACATACTTTCAAAATTAAGTAATTCTTTATAACAGCACATTAGTTATGGGAACAGGATTGCTTCCAAAGTATTTAAAATATTTTGTACTATATAATAGTTCAAGCTTTCTCTTCTAATTTTGTTTATAGTATTAAATGTTCATGAAATTCTTTTTGTTTTTTATAGATAAAATAAAGGGACAGTCAGCCACATCTTTACTGGAATTACCACAACTTCTAAATTTTTGAAAAGAGGCCTGCATTGTTACAGTGGCTTTCTAACTGGTCCTGTGGTTTCTGCTCTTCCCATTTGCAATAAACCCCACCCTGAAGCCAGACACTTTTCTCATAGTATTAGTTTACACCACTCCCCTGCATAAAACCCCCCATTGTTTCCCAGTTGAAAAAAATTTTGAATCTTTATAAATATTTTAGGCTAATAACATTTTGTTGTGTGCAGAATATTTACCAATCAAACAAAAAAATTAAGATACACAAGAATAAAATTGAATCTGATTAACAAGCACCTCTAGCGCAACTGGCTACTTAAAAGAAATACAAAATCCTGTTAATCTGCATATGTTAAGAGTTTTGAGACATCGGTCCAGACTTACAATGGATCCAGGAAAGACATGTGGAGAAAATCCCAAAATTTTAGAACAAAATCCAAACGTCCAACCAGGCTTCTGGGCTCCAAACTGTAGAGAAAGCGAAGTGATCACCCACTTCTCGCTTTGTGTATTGCTTCTCTGGTGATCATCTCAGCCTTTGTACCGAGGTGTTATTTACAGACGGCACAGGGCATGAATAATTAAGAGCAGAGGTGAGTGAATTTCTGCGCGCACGCACTCCCACGCGGCCGCCAAGTGCCCTCCAGATGAGACCGTGTCCAGCCCTGCAGACGGTTTCCTCCTGCCCCGTCCCAGTCGCGACTCCCTCTCTTCA
The DNA here is from genome assembly GCF_009834535.1 of Camelus ferus. Lineage (NCBI taxonomy): Eukaryota > Metazoa > Chordata > Mammalia > Artiodactyla > Camelidae > Camelus > Camelus ferus. Next base: position 10,130,891 of record NC_045718.1, on the reverse strand, counting down.
CAGTTCCATCTCCATGGAGTGGATTTCTCTGTCCACGGGAAGGGAATCAGAGAGAATTTTCTCGAATCTGCATTCTCTTGCTCAGCATGACGCCTGTGAGATTGGCCTTGTCGCTGGGCTCGGCCGTGGTGGAGTCTCTGTGTTGCTAGGAGGCTCCCATCGCACGAATGCGCCGGGGTCGCGCTAGGCCGGCTCCTGTGCGCTGACGTTTGGGTTGTTTCCGGGCGTTCGCTCTTGCGGGTGAAGCTGCTGCGAACGTTCCCGGACGCGTCTTTGGTGGACAGTGGGCCGGTCTCTCGGGGGGGAACGCCTGGAAGTGGAGTTTCTGTGTCTCAGGGTGTTGGTTGTGTGTACGCTGTGCGCTAGCAGATGCTGCCAAGGAGCTTTCCGAAGGGGCTGCGTGTGCCACGTTCCCTTCGCGTTCTCAGTGCCGTGAGGTCCCGGCGTTCAGGTCTTTTCCAGGACTGAGCAGTGTCCAACCTTTCATAAGTTTAGCCTCGTGGTAGCTGTATTGTGACACCTCTGTGGTGTCAGTTTGCGCTTCTTTGTGACCAGTGATGCCGAGCACGTGTTCGGTCGCGCCACCCGCAGACACGCCGCGGTCGGAGGCGCTGCCCTCTCCAAGCTGGCCCTTCTCTGCCTGCCCACGGCTGCTGCCTTGCGATCTCTGCCACCGTCACTCTGGGAATTCCTTTAACGTCCCCCCATGCTGCGCCCCTCGTTCCCCAGATCACCTGGCCCCCCCTTTCTCGGCTACTCCAGTCAGTGGGGCACGTTCTCTAGTAGCTTTCTGAAGGTGGGTGTGTGGGGGTCAACTTTAAGACCTTGCGTTTCTGAAAATGTCTTTGTTCTCTTTTCGTACTTGGCCGGCAGCTTGGTGATGTATAACATTTTAGAGTAGGAACCATTTCCAGGGAGTTTTGAAGGTACCTTTCCATTGTCCTCCAGCTTCAGGGATGCTGAAGGGAGGATCCTGGCCTTTTTATGGGATTTGGTTTTTTGTTTATTTGTTTTTTGTTCTTTTGTTTTTTGATTCCTGGATGCTTTTAAAATCTCCACGTTGACCCTGGTGTTCTGCATCCTCATGGTCGTGTGAAATCAGCCTCTTTCTCCTCAGTGAACTGGGAGGGGCCCTTTCAGTTCTGAACCTCACATCCTTTCGTTCCAGGAAATTTTCTCGTTCTATTTCTTTGGTGACATCCTCTCTTTATCTCTTTGTTCTCTCTGTCAGACGTTGGACTTCCTGTCTTGACAGTCTCCGTTCCTTGTCTATTCTCTTTCTCTTTCTGTTGCTGACTCTTCATGCTGGTTAGGGGTATTTTCTCAATTTTTTCTTCCAATCCTTTTATTGATTACTTTTTCACTTTACTTTTGCTGTTGTTTGCTTTCAAGAGCTCTTTCTTATTCTCTGAATGTCCCTTTTTAAAAATAGTATCTAATTTTTGTTTCAGAAACTTGATAACTTGTCTAATAATTACATGTCTTAACAATTTTTTCCCTGTTCCCTCTTTGTTCCATTCTTTCATTTATACTGTTTCTGCCTTTTATGTTGGAGACTTTCTGCAAATGTTCATGATCCTTTGCTAAGCAATTATTATTACTAAGAACAAGGCACTAAAAAGCTGATTGGAAGCTCTGCGGGCTCAGGATGGAGCTTGTCCGCTGGTGGGCTTTACCATCAGGCTGTTTCGTGAGCCTCAGAAGAGTCAGTATCTGTATGTGGTTCATCTCCCTCGGGCTAGTGAACTTTCCTAGAGAAGAGTCTTTTCATTTCTGCTTGGAGGTTATATACCCTGGCGGCTGAGGTTTTGGGGAAAAGGAGCTGGAGTTTGCACGTTCAACATGTCAGCCTTTTTTAACCCTCCTCCTAAGACTGCAGTCTCCCCTCTCCCCGCCCCCAACCCAGGCACCAGCTCCCCCTGATGCACCTGAGTCTCAGCGCCTCTGCGCCTCAGTTGTCCCGGGGAGGGACTGTGTCTTCTCTTTGAGAAAGCGTGTTTGCCTTGTGGCACGGGGTGGGGGAGAGCAGAGTCAAAATGCCATTTTTAAAAGACTTTCAAATAGCCTTGTTCTCGTCAGCCTCACCTGCTTTCAGAGGTGCCCGTCACCTCTTACCCCTTTGTGTTTCCACGAACCTGTCCTGGGAACTGACTTGCATCCTTTGGACGTAGAGGTTGAGATTTCAGCTTTCTCTGGCTAGCTGTCAGTTCCCTTCATTTCCAAGATTTTTTTTTTTTTTTTTTTTTTTTTTTTTTGGTATGCTGGCATATATTTTTCCCAGGAGAGGGTGTATGTGTGTGCGTGGGCACCATTTGTCCTCTTTGCAATCATTGCTGTAGGGTTTAGGGAGGGAGTGGAGATGATATATTTTTATTCTTTCTTCATGTTTAAATGGCATCTGAGGGAGGGGACAGGGAGCGTCTCATTTTCTCAGGGCAGCCACGAGAGCACTACAGAGAGTGTCGCTTCCACTGAGAAGAATACGGACTCCGATGTTAGTGACCAGCCTGGTGATTCAGTATGATTCCGTGTTAGGTGACTGTGTTGACTTAAACCTCCAGTTATTTCTCCAGCAAACGCGGGTATATTTGGGATCAGCGGATAATGGAAATCTGCAACCATAGTGCGCCACGTGCAAGTCCCTAGCAAAAATGAGGAGAACTCTTTGATAGAGGGAAGGGAAGGCGGGAGGGCCGTGTGAACAGAGGTCGTGGCTTGTCACTGGCTGAATCCTTAGCCCGGAGGGGCGCCTGTCTTCTTCCTGTTGGGCTCTGCTGCTGCCACAGGGCGTGAGAGCTTCCGCTTCTGGGCTCCACATTCTATTTAATCGATGGTCCTGTTTATTAATTTTTTACAGTTGTTACCTAAGAAGGCCCCAAAGTGAGAAAGTACAGGCTAGATTAGAGGACAGCATGATGTTCGACATTCTTCAGGTGATGCAGAGGAAGCCTGCAGGACATGAGGATGCAGAATCCAAAAGGACAAGTCGTAGACTAGCCCGTCTGAGGGCTTGAAGGTGCAGCGTGAGTACGCACACCAACAGGAAGACGTTTGCCCCGTACCTTTCCCCCTGGGGCCCTGCCTCCATGCCGGCTGACGAAGAGGGTGAGTTAGACAAGCGAGTGTGCTGTTCCCACTGCAGTACACTGCAGCTCAGGATAGGAGGTGGTTCAGTGGGTGTGAAAATACGAACTGGGCGAGGGGCTGAATAGCTTCTGTTTTCCCCTCCAGATCAGTTCTCCACCCTTCACTCTGCTTCTTGCCCTGGGAGACCGACTCAGACAGGTGACGTCAACTCGGGTCTTGGGCCACCTGGCGTTTTGCTGGATCCCACCCCAGGGAAGCACAACAGGAGACCCAAGGTGGTTTTTCCCCGACTCCCTCCTTGCAGTACCTCCTCCAGCTTTCTCACTGAAGCTGACTGCTCTTTTCAAGGCACTGACTCTACAGGACTCTCTCCTTCCCCGAGTCAGCAACTGGGAACCCGCCTGCTCTGTAATCCTGGTGGGGAGTACAGCCATGACCCTCCCTGAACTTCCAAACAAACGCATAGTGTTGAAACAGAAGAGTTTTAAACAACTTGAGCTGTTTGCCTTTGGGGCTGAAATACTGCAGGGTGGGAAGGGCCATGGTTTTATTTGCTTGGGTGTTTTTGTTGCCTCTGGGCTCTTGACTGAGGGATAAGTTGCCAATATGTGAATTTAATGAGTGTCTTTTAAGGACCCGTCTTTCACATCCTTATACTTAAAACCTAAACTAAATGACTGTGCTTCCAGTTTGCTGACACTGGCTGAGGACTTAGTATTTTGCAGAGTGTTATATGCACTGATGTGGCTGAACTAAAGAAAGGAAAAAAAGAACTGTCTCTGAAACTAACACTGTAAATCAACTACACTTCAACAAAAAAGAAAACTAAAAAAAAAAAAAAAAGGAAAAGAAGTCTCCAGTCTTGAAGATGTGTCATATCCCAAAGAGGAAGTCTTGCCACCTGTTTCTATATTTACCATCTTCTTAGAGGCTTAGAGGGGAGGCTGAAGCCACACTGATCCACATAAATTATGCTGTACATCCTGAGAATCTAACATCATGGTAATGAAGCCAATATCCCTGTGAACTGATCTGAAGGCAAAGTCTTGTTAGAAATTCGAGACTGTAAGACAGGATCCTGGCAAAGTGAGGCCTGAGGCAGCCTAGATGAGATGAGTGGTATTCACAAATGATTCAGGTCAATTTCCAAAGCCTCAAAAGCTTTTCCACATTCTCTGTGTAGGCTATTCAATACCATAGCTAGTTTTTCAAAATAATTAATCTGTAAAAAACTTTCCACAAAAACATTTGACAATTAGTAGATGCTAACATATCATTTAGGAGAAAAAAACAAGTTAACATTTAAGTTGTGTTAAATCAGAAATGAGAGGCCCAAGCTGGAGTCACTGCCCCTGCCAGGACAGCAAACCAAGACTTAATTGCAGTTTCCAATCTTCCGCAAAAATGAAGTCTTAATCAATCAGTCTGGAATTTTCTGGTCAGCACCAATGAAGGAATCTGTAATCTGTCACGGGGGCCCTCTCCACCCGTGGGCCCCCTTCCTGCAAGAGGCAGTTTGCTTGCAAAAACCCTTGCTTTCTCTTTCTTTCAAAAAGATGTTCTGACCTAAAAATAATGCTTTTTTTTCTTTCTTTTCCTAATGGCTCCTTTGCCCCACCCTTCTTCCAGTAAAGACCTTCTGTGCGTACAGCCCCTGGGAGGACCCGTCTGGCTGCTAGATGGGGTGCCTTCCCATTCATGAATCATCAAATAAAGTCAACTGGATCTTCACATTTACTCGGCTGAATTTTGTTTTTTGACCATTGGTAATTTTCAGCCCAGAAAGTGTGAGTTCAGGCAGTGATAGAAATACTGCTTTTTAGAGGTTTTTGTTTTTTTTTTTTTAAACTGCCAGGAACATACCAGGGGTCTGATACATTGTTTGTGCATGGTTATCTCGCCTGGGGATGGGATGAGACTGTATTCATCCTGTCAATTTGTGAATATAAAACTCCATGGATCGACTAACAGACACACATTACTACATATGAAATAGATAACCAACAAGGACCTACTGTTATATTATAACTATGTATTCAATTTCTTGTAATGAGCGCTAGTGGAAAAGAATCTGAAATACATATATATATGTATCTCTGTGTGTAACTGAATCACCTTGCTGTACACCTGAAACTAACATTGTAAATCGACTACTTTTCCATAAACAGTAAGAATTAAAAAAACATGGACCAGATTCACAGACGCTGTCCGGTGGACAAGGGTTTGGAGCGCAGACCCCACGGCTGGAGGTGACGGGTGTGCCGGGAGCGTGCGAAGCGATGGACCTGCTCCGTAGTGCGCGGTGAGAGACCGTGGTCCCTGAGTCGTGCTGCGCGGGGAGCAAGGCTGAGATGTCCCTGCAGAGGGAGAGGAGAGTCTGCGCAGTGAAGTGCTGAAGAGAAAGCAGTCTTCCCACACACTGGGCGGCAAGGGCAGGAAGGCTTTTGTGCCTCAGAAACAAAGCACCATCTATGTGCAGGCACAAATTGTCAGTGGTCGCATTGGTCAAAGTTCCCTTGAGGGTTGCGTAGGGTCCTGAGGTCCTGAACGTCAGAGCTCGGCTCCTCTGCCCATAACTCATGATTGTCCTGAGAAACCACGAGGGGGGGCGGGCTGCAAGCTCCGAGGACCCTGTGACAGGAGAGGATGTTTCATTAGCCCGCCTGGAAGAGGCAGGCAGCCCGGGAAGCGCGGGGGTCCCGCCTCTGACGCGGGAGGCGCTCCTCCCCGCCCCGCCCCGCCCCGTCCTGCCACGTCCCAGGGCGGGGGCTCTGGGGTGAGGCGGAGCAGCGCCGGGATGCCCCGCGGTTGTGCGGTTGTGCGAGGTGGCAATTCATTCCCTGCTTTGTGGAAACGCAGAAAGAGCATTTTGCAAACCAAATTTTATTGTTCTCTAAAAACAAATCCTAAATCCAGGCAGTTCACAGCCACCATGGTCTTTAAATGCCTGGGAGCCAGGGAAACAAGCCCTCAGAAGCCTGTGTCATTATTGACTAGAGGAAGAACTGAAGCAGGCAGGAGGATTGGTAAATCTCAGGAGGTGGGAGGCAGAGTGTGGGAGGGACCGAGCCTCGTGCTAGACCACGCCCCGGGGGGAGCCCCACCTGCCAGGGAGCCTCCCTCATCCCCTCCCCTCCCCTCCCTCCAATTGTTGGGGATAATATAATTTCTCAAGGACTCACATTCGAAGCCATTTAAACTTTTCACAGACCTATTTACTCATGTTGGATGTATTTTTCATTTTCTTTCAGCTTTTTCATTCCTTCAAGCATAATTTTATATATTGAGGCAAATGTCTTTTTTCTATCAAAATCTTATGGAAACAATAGTTTTGCAGATGGACCCAGCCTGAGAATAGTAACATCTAGAATCTTGAGACTTCTAGAATAACAATAATGTGCAGTTAATCCCTCTTCTCTTCTCTCCCTGGTGGTCATGGCATCATTGTATCAGGCAATCAGTAAATACTTACTGAAAACCAAGTGGCCCCCACATTCTGGGGGGTATTAGAGAAGGCCTGCACACACACAAAGCAGAAACTGCAGTTCCTACCCTTGTGGTGTTTATAGTCGGAAGCGCTTAAATGATCACATGTGAAAAAGAGCTAAGAGTAGTTAAATACTCAGCAGCTGGAAACTGGCTGAAAGTGCCATGGGGACACAGAAGGGAGACATTCTTGTGGACCAGAACCAGTGGGAGGAGTTTTCGTAAAGGAGGCAGGACCTGAGCTGGACCTTGACGGTAGGGCAGGAGGGAGAAGAGGGGTGCCTCAGATGGGATGGATAAGCAGGTATGAAAGATGGAAGAAGAACAGTGCTGACAGTGCTTACATCCGTGTCAGAAGCCAAAGTAAGATGTGACTGTCGCAGCAAGGAGCAGGCTGTAAGGACCAGGCTCGCGTCACCTGAGGAGAAATGCTGCTCAGGACAGTGACAGGTGGCACCGTTGTCTGGGAATTGATATGAGGCAACGTTTTGTGCCTGCAACAGGTGTGCTGTGGAGACTGCTGGTTACAGTCGCTCACGGGGCGTAGCTGAGCTGCTGGGTGTCCTGTTTACAAAGTGGGTGAGGAATTTAGAGCGCTGGCTAGGTTTTTGACATTTAGGGAATTCATTTCTTGATTTCTGATACCATCTGGCTTGCTTCTTTAGTCTCACTGTGCTGCACCTCGTAAAATCCTGTGTTCTAATGGCTTAGGATCCAGAAGGATTTGGGTTGGAAGCCCATTTGCGTAACTTCGGGGAAGTTCTTTTTCTGAGTCCAGTCTGTAAGAGAGGGAGAAAAACTGGCCTCACTCAGTTGTGAAGATGGAAGGAAAAATATATTCAAAATACGTAATAAGTCTCTCAGCACATTTTTTTCGTTTTTCAGTTCAAGTAATAGGCAACTATATGCAAGAAGACCACAGAACTCACCGTACAAAGCCGTGATATTTTCTGGTGTAAAAGGGAGCATTACTGGGTAATTACACTGGGAAATTAAAGTATTTAGTTAAATATTAAGCTGCGACGGACCCTCATTACACTTCTTTCTGAAAAGCGGACAAAGGAAGGAGAAAAAACTTTTTAAAAACCTTACAAGCCATTGAATAAAAAGCTAAAAAGCTTGCATCATGAGAGGTGGCCCATGGGTTTCTCTACATGTATGTCGAAGTCGAAACCTCATTGTGGGGGTGCCTGACAGCTGTCTCTGAAAACAGCAACGCGCACATCGATGAACTGCAAACCCCACTTCTCTGTCGCATTCTTTCTTCTCAGACTTTCTGGCTGATGCATCATGACTGTCCTGAGAAATTAGGGAGACTAGTAATCAGGGCCTAAAAAGGCCAGGTTTGTGCCTACCTAGATTCCAGAGTGAGTAAGTCTGGGGGCAGAAACCAAATTCATGGGCTGGCCTTTGCAGAGCAGGGCGGCAGGGGCTGCTGTGCTATGTGGTACGGTAATGCGTGGGGGTCTGGGGTCGTCGTCGTTGTCAGAGAATTTCTGCCATGTCAACGTTACTGTATTTTTATGCTCTGAATTCCTTCACTGGAAGCAGGGACCAGAGATATAGTGAGATTGCCACTGAAATACTGCTGCCTCCTTTCATGGGTGCTGCAAAGCCTCCTGGTAGCATCTGGTAGCATTTAATACTGTGTTTATAAGCACACCGCAGGAACCTGATTCTATGTTTGGCAGACAAACTACACGGAGAATCTCAGCCCAAGCAGCTTTTGTCCTAACAGGTTAGTCAGCACAGGCCCGAGTCTCACCCGACAGCCCCGGGCACACCGAGTCCGAGGGCTGGGCTCCCACCCACTCTGGGCTTCCGACAGGAACCCTCTGGAACAGGGGCATCGGGTACAGTGTGGGGACGCCTACCCTTCGGTTCCTAGCACTGAAGGACTGATTTCAGGACATGTGGCGGGTCATCCTACGAGTCACTTCCACAGATCCTGTGCTGATTCCATAGGTCCTGTGATCCCCAAGAGCCTGGCCTGGGCCAGGAGGCTGCCCGGCTCCACCTGCGGGGCCGACTCAGTGCCACAGAATGTGGGGCAGCAGGGAGGTGACACAGCTTCCTGGTGAGTGCCAGGCCACGGCTCCCTTCCTCTCCTGCTGAATTTATGCCAGCTTTTCTTGCTCTGTGTTTTAAGCTTTCTGTCACTTATCATCAAAATAATTGGACTGTATTTTTCACTTTTGCACAGGGTCTTCTGGGGCAAGGAATCATGAAAAAAGTCCAGAGAAGATGAAGAAGCCACTAACCTGAGTCTGAAATTTTAACCAATCCCTGGGCTCCGAGCATGTGGGTCATCTCTATACAGGGGCCGAAAGGACACCCCTCCGCTTGAGTTGGCTGCCTCCAATGCCTGGGTATTGTGATGGTGTGACGGTGACAGCCCAAGGTCATGGGCTGGCAGTGTGGGCTGGTTCTCCTGAGCAAGATCTGCCTAGACCCCCTGTGCATCCCGGTGTTTGACAGGCTTCAACCTTTCAATGTTTGAAGCAGAATTTGGGGTTCCTTCCTCACCCTAGACCATCACATTCCTTCTGTCCCTCACCAAATGGCCCCAAAGCTCAGAGCTACAAGCCTTTGAAATCTGACGACTTACCGTTCTCAGTGCAGCAGGAAAGCAGAGCCCGGCTTCTGCCGTGGGTTGTAGCAGCGGCCGGATGGAGAGCTGCCTCCTGTGCCTGTATTCCTTTAGTAGCTTCACTGAGAGGAGAACACAATTCACAGGCTTTACCATGACTTGCAGAACCCCTTTGCCATCTGGCCCCTGCCGACCCCTCTGACTTTCTCTCTCACTACTCTCACCAGCCACCCTGGTTTTCCTGAAATGTGCCACACTGGTCTTCAGGGACTTCAGGGACTCTGATCACCTGTTCTCTTGGCCAGGAAGCCTCCCTCCTGGATCTGCGGCTCAGACGTCCCGACCTGAGCGAGGCTGGCCTTGGCCATCCCAGCTGACCTGGCCCTCCACCCATCATCACCTCAACGTTCTGTTTATTTCCTTCTTAGTGCGCATTACTATCAGAAATTTTATTATTGATGCACTTACATGTCTATTAATTAGACCGTAAGCTCTATGAGGGCAGGAATCGCATGGTCCCTAGTGATAAAAATGATACAAGCTTAGGCAAAGAATCCGAACGTCACCAAAGAGCAGTGCCTTGTAACCAGCGAGAGAACACGCATCACATACTCCAACTAAGTCAGCTCGGAGCCAGGACGCACAGAGCCCTCCGGGAGGGGCGTCGCACGCGGGGCAGGTACAAGCCAGCTTAAAGCAAAAGGACAGCATCTCGACGGGCTTTGCTCACTTAAAGGAAGTGGGCAAGACTGGACAGCACAGTGGTGGCCGCACCTCAGGAGAGAGCAGAGCCTGGAGCCGGACGAGGAGCAGGAAGCCCAGTGGATGCTCGAGAGGAGATACGAGTTCAGGGGGCCTCCGGCCCAGCCCACCATCAGATGATCACCAGTTGCAGCCTCCCAGGCAGCTCTTCCGAGTCCCCATCTCCTGTGACACCCAGCTTCGCAACGTAAGACAGCTCACCTCCACTGGCTGTGTTTTTTTTCCATAGGTTCCCACCTCACATAGAAAATTCTCACTGCAGAATTTTTTTTCTAATACGTAATTTTAATGTAGTAAGTCAAAAGCCTTGTGTTGAATGGAGACTCATACAGCAAATATACAATCTTAAAATAATAGGAATCCTAAGGTCTATTTTGGATTTTGATGGTTACAGAGAATTAAACTTTCGTTTTGCTTTTTTATCTTTGAGAACCAGGAAACCCAGTTTCTAGACCAAGACGTTCCCTAAGGACCTTGTTTGTCTATGAACAAATTACACTAAGAAAGGTTCAAGTTTAGCTTTCATTATCTATAAAATGACGGAGTAGTAACAAGGCTTTCAGCGTATTTTAGCTCTGTGTAACTCAGTTTGTTATAGAAACGCTTTTGATTATCCTACAGCTTGTCCAAAGGGCTTTTAAAGAAAGGTATGACCACAAAAACACTTAATCCTGCTTATAATTTAGGTATGGAAAGATATCAGGGAGGGATTTGCTATATGATCCTATGTTTGAACTGAAATATAGACCGGCTGAAGTTAAGCAAATGAGAGAGAGAGAGAGAAGAAATATGTGCGCTTTATAAAGAAATTTGCTTTTAAAAATGGCTCAGCAGTATTTTCCAGGCTGACTTCTATTTCCTGGTGCCTCCGGCAAGCAGGGGAAAGTGCGTTCTTTCACACAGGCTTTCCTGGAGTAAGATGTCCCTGGAGAGTTTGCTTCCTGCCTCATCCTGTACAGGACCTGCTTTACCTTCTAATCTATACCTCACAGGACTATGGAGAGACCCAGCTAATAAAAAATGGTCATAAAGCACCTGGCAAAATCACAACAACTATAAAAAGGATACATGCAAATGTGGAAAGGCTTGTCTTTCTGGTACGTACACAAAGTCTTTGTGCGTGAAATGGTCGAGTGACTCAAATGGGAAGGCTTTTTTTCCCCCCGCTTTCATGAATTGGAAGTCGTTTTGCCAGCTGGCTTGCTGGAGTGAGTTGTTTTGAACTCAGTCATAGGTCACTTGATTTAAAACCTTCCTTCTAATTCTAATCTTAGGCCTCTCCTCCTGAATTCAAGCAGGCATGGCTTAAGAATTCATACCTGCTTGTTTAAAGGGGAAGAGGAAGATGTGTTAAAAATCAGAGAGGGAAATAAATGGGTCGTGTGGGGATCATGGCCTTGTGTCATCATGGAACAGGGATTACTGGCATCTATTTGGTAGTTTATTAAGGTACTGTGGTGAGAACACAGCATAGTTACCTTGCACAGGGCACCTACTAGTGTCCTATGTTTCTGATCCACAGTTCAACCCAGGGGAGGTGAAGGGACGTCCAGGAGGTGGCTGTGCAGCGCCGCTGGCCCACGCTGGCACAGGGAGAGCAGGCGATGGGGTTGGGCCATGGGTCCTGGTCCCTCCTCCATTCCTACCAAGCTCAGCCATCCTGTCTCAAGAGGATAGGAAAAGGCTGCTGGAATTGTGCACTGAGTCCTCTTTGCAAAGGAAGCAAAATTCCCACCAACCTAAGAAGGCCCCGATCAGCTTCATAAGCCGTTCGCTGTCCCCTCCTTCCCAGCGAGGACTGCAAGCTGAGGTGGTCTTACCAGGAACCTGCCGGTGTCCTGAATCTGCGGCATCAGAAACGACACAAAGATAAGAAAGACATCTGTATTTTGAAGCCTGGGAGAGACCTCTCCGTCCTAGCTTATCTGTGTCTTGTCCTTACTTACACCAGTAAGGAAAGGGGTCAAACATTTCAGAGTTCTGAACCTCTGTTGATCATTTCAATGAACTTCTGCCGTGGAACTAGCCCTTCTGACCTGATACTTGACGGAGTTCTTTCCGCTGGCATGTAGCATTTTTCTTTTTCTCCCTAGAATGGATCAGATATAAATGCATGGACTGTTTGCCTAGTTGTCTCCTTGCATTTTAGGAAAGGAGAACTTGCTGTTCAGGAATGTGTCTGGATTATTTAGATCAGGATTAGGGCTTCTTAGAGGGGATACTGATTTTGTTGAACTTTTTTTTTTTTTAATTTCAAGGTATTTTATTTAGTTAGTTATGTACTAAAGAATAGTCAGTTACAACGTGTCAGTCTGCGGCGTGCAGCATAATGCCCCAGTCACACGTACACTGTTGAACTATTACCACCACCTCAGATGCACTTGTGTGTCCTTCCAGTAAATTCTAATGCCATCACTCACTGGCTGTGACTACTCAGGCTCGGGGAGGATTAAATGGGCGTTAGCAGAGCCGCCAGACAATGCAGATGGCTTGCTTTGTGTGGAGTATCTGGTGGGTGGGGTCAGGAGAGCCTTTCCCACGCAGTGCCACAGGGTTACACAAACACTTCTGGGTTTCTGGCGACCCGAGTGCGGCTCCTGAGTCACGAAGAGACTCCATCTCCTCTGATCACAGTCTGTTGCTGATACTTTGCTTCCAATATTCTTTTTTTCCTTAACTCCAAGGACTGTTTTGAGTTTTCCAATGTCTGGCAGATTGAGGCACGAAGGTACAAGTGGACCAAAAGAGGTCGGTTGGAGGTAAGAGAATCTGATTTTATAATTTGGGGTAAATCACTTGAAACAGGAAGGCGGGGAGGGGAGAGAATATCTTTGCTGTGTTATTGTTGAGAATTTTACTATCTTTTTCACCAAAGATTTAACAGCAGAAGAAACAAATACTGTCATTTCCCATTTGCATTTTATAAATATTGGGATATGTTTAGATTTGGTAATAAAGATATTAGGAATGACCCGAGCCCTTTGTCTCCAAATTGGAAGACAACTTTTTTCCTTCTTTTTTTTTTTTCCCTTAAGACAACTTCTTTTCTTGAAGTTGGCTTTCAAATTAATATAGAATGCTAACTGTGTAGGCTATGCGGTGTGAGAGCCACTCAAGGGAGTGTGGAAAGATATTGCTCCCAAATCTTCCCATCTCTCTCTCTCTATTTTAAAAGTACTTCATATGTCACTTTGAAGGAGAATTTTACCTTTAGAGTCAAATTCATGATAGTGCTGCTGGGGATAAAAAGAATAACATACTTAGAGAATGTTCTTTTTAACAACACTCTGAGTTGGCCTTAAAAAGCAGGTCCTCCTGAAATATTTTCAAGATGGTTTTCTAAAGATGTCAAGAAATTTGGCTTGTTAAATACTTTATATAAAGGATTTTTCTTCCACAACAAACGAAGGTGGTGCCACTATTGCTGAATTTCTCCAGGGAGGCAGTAACAGGCGGCAGCGCAGGGCGCGCCTCTGGGATTACCTGACTTGGACGCACGCTGACTGTAGCTCACCAGAGGGCTGTGTCTAAAAGCTCGTTTCTAAGCTAACTGTTTGGAACTCAAAACCTTGATATTAATTGGTGAAGCTCACAGCCTACATGAGCCTAGTTAAGTTGTATTAAATTTGAAGCATTATTACAGGGGTTATTTTTGAAAGTACCATCCTAGAGGTGACAATACTGCTTCCCACTCCAAAGGGGGACGAGCTGTCAGGGAAGGCACTCCTGGGTATCAGAGTCTCTTCATTTCCGTCGAAGGCATGTTTCCTCATGGATATGGGGTGTGAGTGGGGGCTGGGGGCCCAGGGGTTACCTTTGCAGTTACTATTATACATTGGGAAGCAACACAGTTGGCTCACTAAGGGCCTGAACTCACATTTCCCCACACCCCTAACACATAAGGATGGGTAAGTCAGGGACCCTCTGCAGACGGGCTGAGGAAGGTGGATTACTAGGTGGATAAAAAGCTGTTTATTAGTTCATTTTTACATGATCGTATAATCAAAACTAATCAATCATGATGTCTAGTCAACACTTCGACTGAAATTAATGAAAGATTTAGAGTGAAAGATTTTGAAAATTATTAAAGGCATTTGAGGGCAGTCAAGGAAGTGAGCAATACTCGGGGGTGGGGGTGAGGAACAAGGAAGGTAGCCACCAGAGCCACCTTTCATCCAGAGGGGGTTTGTTACACTGCATGAGCTTGTGGACTTGTTAGTGTGGCCGGAGCAGAAGTAAGGCCCTTCCTAATGTGGGAGGTCCAGTAGGCCACCCGTCAGAGAGAAAAGTAATACAAGCTGAAAACTAAATGGCTGACTTAACTGAAGGTGAGACAAAGCCAGAGAAAGAATTAAGGAAAAGGAGATATTTATGAAATTATCCAGAATTCAGCCTAGAAAAAGAAAGAAAAAGAAACTGTGAAAGACATGTGAAGAGAGTAGTAAGGAAGGCAGAGAACCTGTGTGTGATCAGAGATCCCGAAGGAAGGAGGAGAAGGCGTGGGTGCAGCATCTCCCAGAACCGACGAAAATCACCCGTAGAGTCAAGAAAACCAAAGGAACCAAGGAGGATGGAATAAAACAGAAACTTCATCTCGATTGTCATGCTAAGTGAAGTAAGCCAAAAAGAGAAAGAAAAATACCAAATGTTGTCGCTCATATGTGGAATCTAAACAAATGAGACAAGGGAACTTATTTACAAAACAGAAACAGACTCACAGACATAGAGAACAGACTTGTGGTTACGGGGCCAGGGAGGGGGAGTGGAGGGTAAGTCGGGAGGCTGGGATTTGCAGATACTAACTACTATGTATAAAGTGAATGAACAGCAAGGTCTGACTGTATACCAGTGTATACCGACTATATGTTCAATACCTTGTAATAGCCAATAACAAAAAAGAATATGAAAAGGAATATATATATGTATGTGTGTATAACTGAGTCACCATGCAGTACACCAGAAATTAACACACTGACGTTGTAAACCAACTATATTTCAATTAAAAAAAAAACTCAGGCAGTTAAGCACACACACAAAATCTTCACGTCAGTGCTTCACTGTGAATCCAGAAGACTAAATACAAATGAAAAATCTTAAAAGCAGAGAGAAAAGGCAGATCACACTTCAGATTACTTTCAAAATTGTAACTAGAGATGCTAGAAGACGGTGTAATGACATTGAAAATATACAATTTGGAAGTCTTTATCATTTTGCAAGAATGGGAATGAAATGCATACATTCTTCATCCAAACAGAAAGTGAGAGAACCAGTCAGCAGCCACGGCATGTGTTTTAGGCAGAAGGAGGGCGATCACAGATGGGCGATCTGGGACTCAAACAAGAACGAAGAACAAAATAAGCTGTAAACTTCTGGGTGAATCTAAACAAACATCGATGGCCTACAACAACATCAATGATGTATTGTAGTCTGGGAGGGTTCTGACAGGTTCTTGTATTGTTTGGCAGAAGGGTTGACATACTGCTAAACTCTGGATTTAATCAGATAAATTTGCCTGTTAAAATTTCTAGGATAATCACTAACTGAATAGGAACGGAGCACATAACTTCCAAACTAGAATCGAAGAGACGAGGATGCATTAAAAAAAAAAAATCAACCTTAAAGAAGGCAGAGGTGAGAGAAAAAAAAAACCGACACAGATCTGGAGAAAACAAATGGGAAGTACAACATTAGAGAGTAGAAATAAATTCAAATTTGTCAACAATTATAATACCTGCAATGGTCTAAATGTGGGATCTAAGAGTCAGTGATTATCAGACGAGATTAAAGTCACAATTAACATTTCTTAGATAAATCTAATGACTTGCAAAGGTTTGATGTAAGAGGATGAAGGGAGGTACACTAATACTAGGTAAATGCTAATCAAAAGAAAGCTGTTTAGATACTAAGGCAAAAGCACTGCTGGAGTTTAAGACAGTCACAACAATGATACGTCTACCAGACAGATGTAATAATTATGAACCGGTTTGCATATGTTAACACAGCCCCAAACTCTAGAAAGCAAAAAATGAAAGAACTACAAACTGAGGTAAGACCAATCTACCATCCTATTGGGAGATTTTAATTCTTCTCTCCCATTAATCGAATTGTGTCAAGCAGATGCAAATCCAGTAATGGAAGATGTCAACCACACAACCATAAAATTTGATCAAGGACATATTTTTAGAGCACTTACCCAAAGCTGCAGAATATATACACACAAAACAAGTTAAAATATGCTCAAAACATTTTAAAAGATTACTAGCTTATAGACGATGTTCTTTGAGAACAATATAGACCAAAGCCTTTGACTACTGCAGTCCTGAAAAATGTTAATATCAATTGTCAAGCAGAAAATTTTCCTGAAATATGATCTTGGGAGACTTTAATACCAAACTGAAGGCTTGCCCTTTTAGACTTCTCTACCAGTCATGTTAGAAGTTCTACCAGAAGAGAGTACTGCTGAAATTTTACTACTGGTTTCAATAAACATCTCACCAAGATAACTGTATACAAAATTCTTTTTTCAGTAATTTTAAACAAATCAGGCAAATTGTGTTCATCTGTGTTTCTATTCCTTTTAGCTCAGTAATATCAGAATACAGAATAGACAGATAAACCTCTTACTATGGTCAACCTAAAAGCTGGTTTAAAAAGATTTGTATGTACATGTGTAGTATTTCCCTCTCATGTACTTAAACGGAAAAAAAAAATATATATATATATATATATATATATATTATGCAGGGGTATGACTGCCACTTAAATCCCAATGAATGGTTGGGGAAAACAGCTGTGTTAATATTTCTTCAGCACAAATTAAAAACTCCTGAAGCAGGCATCCTAGGTAGGCTGGCTGGCTGGCTGGCTTTCTTTTCTTTTCTTTTCCTTTGGTTCCTTTCTTTGGAGAAGAATTAATTATGAAAGGGGAAGTTTCAGACATTTAGTGACACTTGGAGCAGAAGTGGTTTTTTCAGTTTACAGATTTTTTTCAAGGCTTTGGACTATGGTAACTTCTTAGGTAGAAAAGAGTTTTATTTGGGGAAAAAATGATGTGGTATATTTTACCTCATAGTGAAACTGAAATCCACATAATGATTTCTCAAAAGATCACACAAATTGGTAGCACTTTTAAACTTGAACATCATATTGTTCATGTAATGTACAAGTAATAATTCCCATTTTACAAATGTAGGAACTGAGAAACTGAAGTTGTATGTCACCCCAAGTCAAGCTATGACAACACATAATGCTAAATTTTTTTTATCCTCCATTGTGTCCTGACATCATTTTTGACTGTTAGGTCTGTGGCGATGCAATATGTCTTGTTTTGTTGACCAGGTAACAACCATCTTTGGCAAGAACGTTTAAGATGGGTATAATTGAGTTTAATTTTAGGTTCTTGATTCTAAATTCTTTATTTAACTCCCAAGACGTCTTGTTTGACTTTTATGTCTCATGACTCACACTCTTCATACCACATTCGGTTTCCTCTCATCTCTTACCTTTTGCATGAATAAACTCTGAAGCAACCCCTATTTGGATAAAATCCACCGAGGCCATGTGTCAAGGGTGGTAAGTCTTCTGCGGAAGATCTCTGCAGCCCAGCCCTGGACGACCTGACCTTTCGAATGTCCATCCTGAGGCTTTTCCTCTTCTCTTAGTAGATCCTAGATAAGAGGCAGCAGATCAGGGAGGGAGGCGGTATAAGGTAGAGGTCAACTCAGCATTAGGTGGCCTCCCTCTGAAGTTCAGCGTTACCACTGCCCACTGGGTTGGCTTGGCCTGTTTCTTCGTCTATAAAATGCTGATCAAAGTACTCACCCAGTAGAGTTACCCCAAGTACTGAGACGCTGCCTATAAGCTGTGTGCCCTGAACTAAGGGCTCTGTGCACTTTAGCTCTATCTTAGCCCCTCTGGCTCCCTGCTCTCCTCGCCCTCTGAGCTCGTGGGCTCCCAATCCACGAGGCCTGTCACTGCCTGAATGTGTCCCCAAGGGAGTCCCGGGCCGCGCTGCAGCCCGTGGTACAGGGAGGTCCGTGTCCCATGTGTGCAGGCAAGATATTTTGCTCCTTGACAGGCCTATTTGGCAGGTGCACACGTCTGAACATTCCTTAATCAGGAGGGGGCGGCTCTGGATTTCCAAGCGGTCACCGGGCCCAGCCGGAGGGAGGGGGAGCAGGAGCGTCTCCTGGAGCTCGGATTTTGCAGTGTGAAATGGAGTGAAACGCCCCAAACCCACCGCGAAGCTTCCAGCAAACGCTATCGATGAACGCTCGGATTCCGGGTGGGTGCACACGGGGCGGGGAGTCCTGCGGGGCGAGGTGCTTTGTCAGTGACTCTGCTTTCCGGAGGTGGGTGGTGGCGGGGAGGTGGCGGCGGCGGGGTGGTTTGCAGCCCTGACTGGCCCCGGGGAGAGTAGCCGGCGGGTCCGGCGCTCAGCACCCCGGGGCACCTGGCGTTCCGGTTGCAAAGCGGCCCGCGGGCCATCGGGCGGCCCCCGCGCCCCCCGGCCCCCCAGTCCCCGCGGCCCCCCGCCCCCGCCTCCACCCCCCTCCCCCGGCTCCGGCCCGCGGGCAGTGCGGCCCAGGTGAGGCGGCCCCGCGCGCCCGGCCCCGCTCGGGGACTTCCTGGTTCGCCGAAGGTGCAGGAACTGAGCGGCCCGGCGCGCGGGGGGGGGGGGGGGGGCGGCGGCGGCGGCGGCGGGACGGCGGGGGCGGCGGCGCTGTCACAGAGGCGCGGGGGCGGGGCGGGGCGGGAGCCCGGGCGCAGCCGACGGGCCGGCGGCCGCCGCTGTGACTCGGTGCCCGCGGCGGCCGGCGTGGGCGGGCCGGGCCGGGCCGGGGGCGCGCGGAGCGGCCCCGCCGCGACATGTAACCATGGACTGCAGGACCAAGTGAGTGCGCGCGGCGCGCGGCGGGCGGCGGCGGCCCCTGCCCGGCCCGGCCCTCGGCCCGGCGCCGGCCCGGAGGAGGCCTAGGCCGCAGGCCTGCGGGGCTGGCGGGGCCGGGCGGCCGGGGCGGGGGCCGGCGCGTCCCGGGCCGCGAGCGTCCGACGTGCGGGCCGGGCGCTTCTCGTCGCGGCTGTGTTCCTGCCGTGAAACCGGCCGTTTCCCCTGGAAGCGCGTCTGTCAGCGGGTCCCGGGCTTTCCTGCTCTTTCTCTTCCTGTGAAATTAGAGGGATTATCTGGGCGCCGGAGCCCGCAGAACGGTACCCAGTGGGGAGCGTTCTGGTGTGTTTGCTCAAGCATCCCGCAGGGCGGGTCTTCTTCAGGTCATTAGTTAGGTAAAAAGCTACGTGGATGTGTAGTGATTTGGTTTTGGGGATGGTAGAGGCATGAGTTTTATATTTTTTTCCCCCAGAAACTTAGTTTGCAAAGAATTCTTTCTTCCCCTGCCCCTGCTTCACACCCCAGAGTGTAAAACAATGAGTGTCACCCCCCATGAATTCATTACTAAAATAATGAATATCCGGTGTGTTTATACTAGTGTGAAAGGCCTTTAAAATTCCCCACTATCATGGAATCAGTATTTAATTTTTACACCTAAGAGAGGTTCTAAAGGATATTAGGCAAATAGGAAAATTTTGTAAGCTAGAATTGTTTTTTCGGTGTTTGACATCTTGGCGGTGGGGGGCAGGCTGCGGAGGGGGCAGGTATGTAACTTAGAAAGTACACCTTTTGACGTTAACTGAATTATCAGGGAGGAGGTCACCTGAATCCAGATCATTTTCTTTGAAACAAGTTAACTAGTGGGAGCGCTGAGGAAAAGTATATTTGCAAATCAGTTTATATGGCTTGTCACTTCCTATGTTTCTAGATTCTTGTAATAATTTTTTTAAAAGAGTGTTATTTAGAAGCCAAAGCTGGCATTAGTTTCTTGAAGGAAGTACATACTAAAAACAGCCCATGTACACAGACACTAAGATGTCCTGGAGGAATTACTGAAATATATTAACACTTTGGTCACATGGACATTGTGGTATCAGACTTTGCTTGATCTTTTATCTTTTGGCAGAAAGAGATTAAAACAGAACTGTTTTTTTCTTTAAAAAAAAACCAGAACTATGTTTTTGAAAAACGTCTCAATAGGTTTCAATTCGCTTTTTGAATTTAAACCAAAGACTACGTTGAACACGTGACAAGTTAGCAAAGACATTGATAACTTATGAATGAAGCAAAGTAACCTTACCGCTCCTAGTGGGAAAATCTAATACTGAGGCAGATGTTCAGTTTCCCCGAAGGTAACTGACATAACATAGGGCTTTTTTTGTTTTTTGGTTGGCCTTGGAGCAATGTATAGTTTGGTACTTTGAACATGCTTATGTACTGTAATTACACCTCAATAAAAGCATATGCAGAGTATCACGTTTAAGGAGCATTGTAAGTGTTCTAAGGTGGGTGGTCGAGGACAGGGCAGGTGGAACCAGGTGTTCATTAACCTCTGTACTGCAAGTCCTTTGAAGGAAGCCTGAGAGCGTGCTGTCAAGCTCTGCTGGTAGGGACAGTTAGGGACACTCAGGAACGTACTGGCTTTACAATTTTGATTCAGTAAGATAGGCAATGCTTTATATTCATGCAGCTCTTAATACTTTATAAAGTGCTTCCATTTATATTATTTGATTTGTGATCCTCACAGTTATTCTGCGAAGCAGACAAGGCACTTTATAGGTGAGAAGACAGGTTCAGAGATTCAGTGTTTTTCCCTAAGTCTCAAAACTTCTAAGACTCAGCACTCTTAAGTGGCTGAACTAGGAAAACACTTTTATTTCTTCTACATTGCGGTTATAGCATTACATGGAATAGAGACAAGAACAAGAGTAGTTTTTAGGGTTAAGAAAATATAAACTTTATTAGAGATGCTTAACTATTTGTCGTGGGACATAAATGTAACAAAGTTCTTTTTTTTTTTTTTTAGGGAAAATCCAGAAAGAACCTTTGACTTGGTATTGAAAGTGAAATGTCATGCCTCTGAAAACGAAGGTACGTGTGTTTTGTTAATTCAGAACAACTGCTGTTGTAGATACCGGGACATGATCGTATCAGGGTAATACTAGTGTTAAATGTGTGTTCTCTGTCTGGTGTCTCAAGTTCCGGGAATGAAATAGATGCCAGGTCTTTGCTGTGAGACGGTAGGAGTCATGGATGGTATCCGTGCAGCCTAAATTTCAGTGGTATGTTAAGGACATGGAACTTACAGCTTAACTTTGCTGTTTGTTGACAGAGTTATTGCTAGTTTTAGTGGATGCATGCCTTTTCAGTTTCTTTCATTCATTTTTGAAAATTTGGCTCCGTTTTTAAGCACTAGGGAAACATTGCTCGCCTGTTGAAATGAGAGCCACACCAGTTTGCTTCAGATGTTCCCCAGATGCACATGTTTCCCAAGGTGCCGCCTCTGTAGGGTTTTCTGCAGGACGGTGGCACTTTCAGAGGGCGGTGAGCGGCCACGTGACATTACCTGTGAGGGTTTCAGCTGCCGGTTCTACGTGATTTCCTGAAATGATGAACACGCTTCAGTGTCATGATCTCTGTCAGTTTCCCCCACTTGGCTGGGTGTGTGTGTCCGTGGCGGGGACGGTGGTGGAGATGAGTGAGGGGTGACTCCTCCGGCTTATTTCCTTCTTACCGTATGCTCGTGTCATCGTTCCATGGGTATCTCCAGTGTGTGGTGTCCCTGGCAGTTTACGTAGACCCTGGATAGCGTGATGATTCAGCGTGGGACTTTGTGGAGACCAGCTGTCCCTTCTAAAGCCTTGGTGGAAAGTCTGCTGACACTCTTAGCTCCAGAAACTGGCCAGCAATTATATGCTCTTCAGCAATTTGGAGCTGCGCACCTTAAAATAGAGGAGCCCCGCCCAGCTATGGTGACCTGGATGGGGCTAATTTTAGGTAGGAAGTCATGCACGTTCCTGGCCCCACCTGCCCTGCCTGCTGCACCTCTGGCCTGTTTGAACTTCAGCTGTGGTCAGGTTTTTTCCTGGGCAGGAACTGATCCTAGGTTGTTGGTGAGCTTTTTCGGATTAAAAATGTTATCTTTTGTTGTCCTGGATGTATTAAAGTTGGTCTGTTTACATCTTTCCGGGCTCAGATAAGGTCTCTTTGGAGACTCAAATGGATGCATTTTTTTTCAGTTCCAATTTAAATCTATTCTATAGTGTATTTATGGTACGAATGAATCTTCAAAATATCTACCGTAACATCAGCTAATGTGCATGGACGGATGCTGACCTGATGTGTTCGTAAAGCAGGCTGAATTCCTTCGAGAAACATGGTTTCTCTATAATTTTTAGTGCATGCTAACGTGGTCTTTTTCTTTTCTTTCCTTTTCTTTTCTTTTCCTTTCTTTCCTTTTCTTTTTCTTTTCTTTTTCTTTTCTAATGGAGGCACTGGGGATTGAACCCAGGACCTCGTGCATGCTAGACATGCACCCTACCACTGAGCTCTCCCCTCCCCTCCCCAATGTGGGCTTGATGACAGGTGGGCCTGCCTTACACAGCACCTGATCTGTGCGTGTCGAGGGGCCCTGCCTTCCCACACAGACCCTGAGGGTGCTCCTCCTCACCTCCTCCCTCGGCCTTTCCTGTTCTTCAGGAACTGGTCATTTCAGTTTGTTATTTTCTTCTGTCTTTTTTTTACCTTCTTGCTTTTTTGCTTTTGTTATTGTTTAAATCACTACTCATCAGAACCATCATCATTTGCATTTTAACAGTTTATCCAGCATGATGAAGTTGGAAACATAATAAATGGTTAAAATAAACACCCTTGGCCTCTCTGTAGGTTGCCATTAATCCATTCTACCCAGGTATTCTGTGAAAATGGCTCATTGATAGCAAATTCTAAAGATTTTTTTAAAAGCTAATTTCTGCTGTGTAAAAAGCATTAACAAGTACTCTTTTTTATTGTGACTTGAATAACATGAATATGACTAATATTTTTGGGTCTAACAAGTTGTATTTTTTATGCTCTAAAAAGTAACGCTACTGTATAGCATTGGAATAGCAGCAGTAAACAGCGGAGAACAGCAGTGTCAGGACACTGTGTATTTTTGAGTTTACAAAATTTGTAGATCCCATGCTCATTTTTTAAAAAAGGAAGAAGTATATACAATGTATGTAAATGCATGCAAAAATACACAGTAAAGACACTAGAAGAAAATACACCAAAATATGGACTATGAGTGACTCTGGGTAGTGGGATTAAGAATGATTCTTTATCTTCTCCCTTTGCTTCTCCAAGTTTAAATTTTTGTCTTTAATAAATATATGCAATTTTGGGGAAAAAAGTAATGCTGCTCTATAACTAAAATTTTATGGCAAACTGAGAGTTTGGTGTTTTTAAATTTTAAAATTTTCTGCTTTACTGACCAATATTAAAGGGAAAATGTCTAGAATTATTAAAGAAAGTTATTGGAATATTCTTACTTAATTGTAAATAAAACCTATTTACTTACGAGTCTGATACGTGCATCATTTAAAGCAGGATACATTTCTTTCTGCTAACGTTTAAATGAACATGGATGACATTCTTATGTAGTAATAGGACTTGTGAAACAAAATGTGTAAATTGGGGTGCTTTAGAGTACAAATATAAAACCAATTTAAATTGTAAGAAAACTTGATGGTTCATATTAGAGAAGTCAGGAAAGTAGGTCAGCAAAGGTCTGGATTTTTTCTGCATCCCGGCTCAGCCACCCACGGTAGCTGTGTCATCAGAAGGCTGAGCTTCCTTGTGGTAGTAGGATGGCTGTCAGATCACCTGCAACTCTGCTTCCTTGCTCATCACTCTGGGGATGACAGACACTGGCTTTGCATGGCACTCCCTTTAGAGCCAGAAAGTTTCTTCCCCAGAATCCCCCAGAATATTGGGTCCTGGTGGCCCAGGTTGACGTGGGCCTGACCATTCCTAAAATCGTCTTTGGTGGGGTAGTGGTGGGGGAGTGAGTGGCAGGATTATTGTCATAAATTTACTAAACAACGGGCAAGGAATAGACGCTGGGAAATTAGTTAAAATGCTCTTTGCAATTCTCAGAATATTGGTTTATTTTTTGAATATTGGTTTATTTTTTGAATGAATTGTTTATTTTTCAGAGTATTGGTGTATTTTTGATAACTGCTTGATCCAGTAGAAAATGTGTTGCTCAGGGTAAACTTGGTTTATGCTAAGATTGGGACTATTACACTAAGTACGGTATTTGGCATGTTTCTCATTTACTTTTTAATGGAGACGTTTCTCTTTGTCCCAAATAACTTAGGTCATAAATATCTTCAGAGATAAGTTATTATTAGCTAAGTTTTAGCTGGTAGGCGGAAATGCACTGCCGAAGTGTAGCTTGGTGCGGCTGGCTCTCGTAGGTAATTCTCTTTATCTTATCTGTTGCTGTGTAGACTTTTTGCAAAGGCATTACACTGATTTTTTGAAAACAGCACGTTTTAGAGCACTGGGGAGTCATTTCATGTGAAGGGCCCCACAAATGTAAACACTGCTGTGAGCAGGGTCGATAGTGTCTCCCTACGGTGATGGCAGTTCCCCTGGGTGCTGGTGGGGTCCGGCATCTTCCCACGGGTGTGTTCCTGGTAATGTCTGCTTCAGCTGCCAGTCGGAGAGTGAGGTGCCAGCACTTCCATCTTGACGCTCTCCCTGTTAGATTCCCAGACTGACGGCAGTCATCACCCTTTGCTGTCTTTCTTGCTTCCCAGCCAAGGGTGATGGCCTGGCCCCAGTTCCCGTAACAGATCTCACTGTTACGGTGCTTCCCCCAGTGAGAGTCGGGACCACGTGGGGAGATGCTGGAGTATAAGCTGTATGTGGTGCAGGTGCTTTTTTTTAAACAGGGATACAGTGTCTTCCCTGAAATTAATGCACGAAGCAAAATCCACATGAAAGAATTGCTGAGCTCTTTCCTCGCGGCACTGACGCTGACGCTCGTCTTTTTAAGGGTTTACATCTCCACATTCAGTGACTCTTTGATCTAACAGTTCTGCTTGTTAGTAGTTTTCAACACGTCTTTTAGGAAACCTTGTTTTCTTTGAAATTTCTCTTTAGCTAGAAAAATTTCTCTTAGGAACAAACCCGTCTTTGCTACTGACTTTCCATTTTTATCAGCCCGTCTTTGTGATCTCTAGCTTATGTGAACAGTTTAACTGTTCTTAAATCAGAAACTTAGGCCGAAGAATCCTAACTCAGTCAGTGTCCTCCATGCTCTGAAAAAAAAAAAAAGGTGTATTCTTAAGGGCACTTTTGCATTTGATAAGCTTTTGTCTATAGGGACCCTCTTTACACAGACCTGCAGCCTTTTCCTCATGCCTGTGTTCTGGCGCTGCCTGTGTTCTCATAGGTATGTCTAATACAGTGGTAGATGCACATGCAGATTTATCTTAGTGTCTGGCATATTTAGTGAATATTTACAGAATGGTTAACAGAAATTGGACCAAGCATCGTGCCTGCCCATCCGTCAGATGAGTGCTGATCACGTGAATTCACAGAAGCCGCCCCTGTAGAGGTGATCCTCAGGGTGCACTGGGGTGACGGTAGCGGGGACATCAGCAGTCCGTGACATCTGCACCAGAGTGTTTGGAGCTCCTGCGCTCAGGCTCTCCCGACTCAGGACCCACGTCTGCTCTGCCCTGTGCTTATGTCACAGGGTTGGTCTCTGGGACAGTTGCTGTGTGTGTGTGTCTGTGAGGCTGCCGTGACCCCCAGTTACGCCCGTCCGCAAAAACCCGAGGGAGCCCTACACCTGGAAGGTGGAGCTTTGGTGAATCATACACACAGGAGAGTGTTCAGGAGACCTGCCCTGTTTGCTCAGAGTGGCCGCCGTGCCTCTGCTCTGGCCTTATGTTCATGAAGGAGCCCTGAGTCCTTCTTCCAGGTGCTCGAGGGTGAATTAGAGTCATCTGGCCTGAAAGTTCTATCTTTATGTCCTACCTTGTTGAAGAAGGAAGAGAACTTATTTTCATATACTTGCTAACCAAGGACGTTTTAAAGTGCACATCCAGTGTTAGCAGTAGACATTTTTGGGGTACTTGACGCCAGCAGCCATGGAGGTATTTTAGATAACAATGAAAATCAAAGGGGGCTAAATGTGAAGTGTGTTCTCAGTCAGTTCCAAAAGCATCTTTCTTCCGTGGAGATAAGTTTTAATATTTAACATTCAGAAACTTTTCCCTCTTTCAAACTCCTCAGCTTTTGCTAAAGGTCTACTGTGGAAACTAGGAGAGGTTTTTGCTTTGTTTTGTTTTTATTCCAAGTAGGAAGCGTTCAGGACAGCTCTGAGGACCTCCTGCCGTGGGTGGTGCTCCTGTGCTGGTAGGTGGGTCGGTTTTCCTGCCGTATTTATTTTCAGCACGGTTGGACTCTTAGTTTATACGAATTAAGGATGTTAATGTATTCCAGGTGGTGATTTAACTTTATCTTTGGGAAAGGGCGTATTGTTTCCCGTTTCTGCGGTAGCCAGTCCTTGGCCTGGTGGGCGAACTTGCCAGAGGCTCTCCTGAATTGATTTTCTAGGGGTCTTAGGCCACGTTGCAGAGGAGAACAGTAGCAGAATAGAACTGGAGGTTTCCGCACGGGTCACCCAGTGCAGCCCACGAGAGGGGAATCGCTGTGATGTCTTTTATAACTCGCGGGCCCTGCTCTTGCCATGCAGGCGCTGTGCTGGGGTCATCATGCCGCCCTGTGATGCCCAGAGGGTCCCAGTGAGCATCACACAGGCCTGCCCACCACTCTTCAAATAACTTCTTTAAGTAGGTGGTGTTGCTTAATGTATTTATCTGATTAAAGTAATTCACAGTAAGGTGTGAACAGCCGATAGACAGCCCTCGAGGGAGCATTTTAATTTTAAAGAAAGCCTTGTGCACTTGACTTAATTAAAAAGATGCAGCTTGCTGGGGTGGAAAGATCTCTGAACTAAGGAGCGAATGTCCTTCTGTCAATTTCTATTTTTTTTTTAACATTTTTTAAATTGAGTTATAGTCATTTTACAATGTTGTGTCAAATTCCAGTGTAGAGCACAATTTTTCAGTTATACATGAACATACATATATTCATTGTCACATTCTCTTTCTCTGTGAGCCACAAGATCCTGTATATATTTCCCTGTGCTACACAGTACAATCTTGTTTATCTATTCTACATTTTGAAATCCAGTCTGTCCCTTCCCACCCCCCGTCCCCCTGGCAACCACAAGTTTGTATTCTATGTCTATGAGTCTGTTTCTGTTTTGTATTTCTTTTTTTTTTTTTCATTTTAGATTCCACATATGAGCGATCTCATATGGTATTTTTCTTTCTCTTTCTGGCTTACTTCACTTAGAATGACATTCTCCAGTAACACCCACGTTGCTGCAAATGGCGTTATGTTGTCGGTTTTTTATGGCTGAGTAGTGTTCCATTGTATAAATATACCACATCTTCTTTATCCATGTTCAATGTCCATGTTGATGGACATTTAGGCTGTTTCCATGTCTTGGCTATTGTAAATAGTGCTGCTATGAACATTGGGGTGCAGGTGTCATCCTGAAGTAGGGTTCCTTCTGGATATATGCCCAGGAGCGGGATTCCTGGGTCATATGGTAAGTCTATTTCTAGTCTTTTGAGGAATCTCCATACTGTTTTCCACAGTGGCTGCACCAAACTGCATTCCCACCAGCAGTGTAGGAGGGTTCCCCTTTCTCCACAGCCTCTCCAGCATTTGTCATTTGTGGATTTTTGAATGACGGCCATTCTGACTGGTGTGAGGTGATACCTCGTTGTAGTTTTGATTTGCATTTCTCTGATAATTAGTGATATTGAGCATTTTTTCATGTGCCTATTGATCATTTGTATGTCTTCCTTGGAGAATTGCTTGTTTAGGTCTTCTGCCCAGTTTTGGATTGGGTTGTTTGTTTTTTTCTTATTAAGTGTATGAGCTACTTACATATTCTGGAGATTGTCGAGTCAGGTTTTATCATTTCCCATCTGTGTGGAGACTCTGGTTATGATTTGTGATGAGCAGCTTTAATATGTGTGTGAGTGCACTTAGAGTATCTGTGCAGTGAATTTCATTAAGACGTTTTTTGTTTGTTTGTTTCTAACTTCCCAGTTAATGAAATAAAGCTGTAGCATCATGGTCACAATGCCTTATTTACTGATTTCTCTGATTAGGCTTCCAGTTAGATGTATTACAGGCATAGAAATACGCACTATTCATCTGATGTTTGCAGTGTGTCAGTAAGCGTGCCGAGAGCCTACCTACCCTGTTCATCCTCACTACAACCGCACGGAGTGGGGACTGTTACCCTTTTCAAAAAGGTGAGGAAATGGAATCTCAGAAAGGTTAAATAACATGCCCGAGTCACACAGCTCGTCACAAGGTGGGGGGGCTGCAGTTTGAATCTGTTTTTCTGATTCCAGAGCCGTTGTGCTGTGCTGCCTTTAAAGCAATCATCTTTCTAATAGCATTGAATTTTTCTTGGTGGCAATTTTAGAAAGCCACCCTTTTAGAAAATCCCTAATTCTAGGCCTGACCAGAGTTGTCGTGATATTATGTGACAGTTTTTAACAGACATCAGAAGACGCCGATGAGAAGAGCACACACACGGCAGGAAGTGTTCAGCCTCTTTCCATTCATTCATTCAGTGAGTGATTCTGGGCGCGGGTACGTGTCAGACACAGATGCAAAGCAGTTGAGAAGAGGACGTTCTCTGGGAGGGAGTGTCAGTCTCAGTCAGTGACGGTGACTGTGCCGTGAAGGCTGTGGTGGGGCTTGCACGGGCATAGCCTGAGCTCCAGGGGCGGGGCACCGGGGACCGCAGCGGCCAGAGGTGGGGGAGGGTCCTGAGGTGACGGAGGGAGGGACAGCCAGAGACCTTGTCAGAAGTCCGTGAGTGCCAGGTGGTTATCTCTTTCTAAAGTTAGTTGTTGTACTTCTTTTCCAAGATCTTGTGCAAATAATTAAGAGCAACGAGTTAAAGAATGTGAAAAATAGTATGTGTATCACTGAATAGCTGTGCTGCACACCAGAAACTAACACAGCATTGTAGATCAACTCTAGGTCAATAAAAAAATTTTTAAAGAGAATATATTTCTTTTTGGTCCAAATACTTCTAAGTAAGGACGATGGTTAAGAAGCGTTCTCTCTGCTACGACATGAGCTGCCTTGGCAGGGGTTGTTGGGTTAGTTTTGTTTGCTCAGAGCCTGAAACAGTGTCTGATCCAAAATATGTGTTCAGTGAGCATTTGTTCAACTGTTGAAACACAACTTTTAAGGTCCTAAGATGGCTTTTAGAGAAGAGGAATGGAAATTGTGAAGGGTATTGGGAGATACTGTTATTCAATTTATTTCTTCTATAAAAATCAAACAGCTTTATCAAACAGGTGGAATCTGTGAGAGTGAAGCTACCAAAGTGGACAGTGTAAAAAGAAGTTGCTGAGGATAAGTATCCTCCTGCTGCTTGCCTCGTGGCAGGTATTTTCTGTCCTGAACTTGGTCTTTGTCACCCTGACTTGTGCCAACACTGGATTTGAGGTTTGTAAGGACGAGTGTCTCTTTGGATCTCTTGTAGATTTTCAGAGGGTGTCATCCATGTGGACGATGTTGAGTAATTACTTGTTGAACGTGGTGCCCTGTTATTAAGGTGAAATTATTAGTAGAAGGTTGTGCTCTGTTTCCAACACCTAGTTTAGATTTCTTAAATCTTTTAAAAACTTTAATGTAAAGAACTTTGAAAGGTGACAGATTTTTATCATCACAAGTAATAGGTGCTTTAGTTAAATTTTTTTTCGAGCAGAACTGTTGATAAACCACAGGCTCTGTGATTCAGTAGGCAGAACTGGTGAAGATCAGATAGAGCCTTTTCCTCTTTCAGTTCCTTCTCCTTTATCATCTGAATCTGAAAATGCAGCACACAGCTGTCAGCTTAGTACCTCTGATGGTCTTCTGCAAATGTATAAGCGTCCAGAAATTAGTCATTTCAAAAGTAATTTTGTCTTGGTTTGGTAGCAGAAATGCACCAGCATAAAGATGTGGCTGGTGTTCAAATTTATCATTAATTAACATGGAGCAGTCCTTTAACATTCTGTCACCTGAGGAGTTGTAAAATTTAGACTTCAGATTAGTTTTGATGAAAGACTATTTTAAATAACTTAGGAATTTGTGCAGAAAACATTGGTTGAAATGAAAGACACATAAGTTCAGACGTGTTTTAATGCCCTGGCACCCTGTATGTCCTCAAAGTCTACACACTGAGAATACGTGGAAGTGGTTCAGGAGGGGTTCTGAAGTGGTTTTTTTTGTCTGTTTGTTTGTTTTTTTGAGATTCCAGTGTATTTTGGATATGATGTTTGGAAGAAGAAGTCGTGTAATATTTGGGGAATTTTTTTCAAGGTCTTGTTTATTGTTACTCTTTGATATGAATTAAAATGGCCTTTTCTATTTAGTAATTATGAGCGATTAGTGAGTTTATTTTCAGAAAATACTGTTATCTCTTTTTATTTTGTTCTTATAACTGCAGAAGACATGAGCACTAAGGTTTGGAGCTGTAGTCTTGCTGTGGAGCGTGTGGTTGGTGCTGAGCATCTGCAGAGCGATGAGTACCCTTCAGGAGCAGCAGAGTCTCCCCAGGGTTGCGTGTTGGTGTGCTCCCTGCGTGCAGAATTGTTATGTACAAAAGTGCCAGTTTCCAAGTTTTTAATGGTTACTGTTGTGCTTATTTATAACAATGTTTACTCCAAAAAGCAGAAATATTAAAACAGATTACTAGTTGAAAGCCAAAATTTTAATTTGTAAATATCTACTTCATTTTTAGCTTAACAGTTGAAGACAAATGAATCTACGGTGTAATCCTGTGTGTGTGGCATTGCTCTGCATTTGGTGTTTGAGGCTGAGGTCACTGTCCAGAGTTCTTTGTGAAGCCATTGTAAAATCCATTTACTTACAGTTTAACTCAATTTGGGAATTTATAAAATCTAATTTTTTGGACTCATTTCCCTCAGATATTATCCAGATTGGCAGCGACCACTTTGTTTGTAGATGGGTGGAAAGGAGAGTGGGGGTGCTCTCACGTCAGACATGGTGCCCAGGCCTTGCGCCCCACCCCACGGCTCTCTTCCCTGTGGTGTGGGTTCAAAATGGCCAGAGAACCGACAGCGAGGTCCCGGAACATGTGCGAGTCACCTCCTCAGCCGTCACAGGGAGACTGAGTTAGGTTTACCGTGGTTTACAGTTTGTATTTTTATGGTATTTTAATTCTTTGAAAATGCATGCTTTATATTATGTTTAATATGTATGACAGGTTTAACATACATAGTTTATATTTACTTGAAAACAATTTTAGATGTGACTAGAACTTACCTTGTTTGGGTACGGTTGAATTCAGTTTGGTTAGAACACAAAAATTATCCATGCATTACTATTGAGGGACTTGTCAGTTCTTATTCTGAGTTGTAACTCATAATTCAAAAGCTAGGCTTGGGGAGGTAGTGACGGTGCTGTTGCTTGGTTGATGGCTGGCCATCTCCGAGGGAGCCCTTCCTCCCACACGGTGGGGGTGACCCGGAGGGAGGGGGCTGTTGAATCTTCGCAACCAAAGGAAAGGCCAGAGGCCCTGCTTCTACCCCTGGGATCTGTAACCAGTAGCCCAGCCCAGGGAGGCCTGCTGGCCGTTTGCACCACCTCATGCCGTCTGCATGGAGGTATTAAATTCTGGAATTTGTATCTGCCTTGTTTTACTTTTACTTTCTGGTGCTTTTGATGTTTAGTCTTTCATTTATTAGACGGTGAATATTTTTATATTCCTTTAAACTGAGCTTAATTCTGTAGTTTTAAAATTTTGCTTTTATTTGCACTAGCTTTTTTTCTTATTATTTTGTATTAATTTCTTTTAGTCAGTTTTTTAAATGTTTTAGTTCCTTTTATTGTTTAAAAAACCATTTATTTATTTATTATTTTTTCCTCATTATGTGTTTTTTTTATTGCTCCCTAGCTTTTTTTAAAAAATTTTTTTATTGAGTTAGAGTCATTTTACAATGTTGTGTCAAATTCCAGTGTGGAGCACAATTTTTCAGTTATACATGAACATGCGTATATTCATTGTCACATTTTTTTCACTGTGACCTACCACAAGATCTTGTATATATTTCCCTGTGCTGTACAGTATAATCTTGTTTAGCTATTCTGCATATGCCTGTCAATATCTACAAATTTTGAACTCCCAGTCTAGCTAAAAAACCATTTAATGAAATACTTTGTTTGAAAGAAGTTTTGTTCTTTCTTGTTCTGGTACAGAGTGCTGTTTGTATGCTGCTGCTTTTCCTAATGAAGAGACAAGGAAAGCTGGTAGGGGAGAGTGAACACTATTATTGTTTTTCCCTTAACCTGATTATTTTCTTTGCATGGGAAATGAGTATAGTATGGCATAGCGTAATATTTTCTTTTTTCTTCCAGTTCTGTTGAGGTGCAGTTGACACACAGCACTGTGGAAGTTTAAGGTGTGCAGCATAATGGTTCGATTTACATGCATCATGAAATGATTACCACAATATGTGAACATCTATCTCACATAGATACAAAAGTAAAGAAATAGAAAAAAATGGTTTTTCCTTGTGATGAAAACTCTTAGGATTTACGCCCTTAACAACTTTGTAACATGCAGCAGGGCTGATTGTATTTATCGTGCTGCGCATCACGTCCCTGGTCCTTACTTACCTTACAGCTGGAAGTTTGTCCCTTTTGGCTGTCTTCGTCCAGTTCCCCATCTCCCACTCCCTGCCTCTAGTAACTACAGATCTGATCTCTTCTTCTGTGAGTTTGTTTGTCTTTAGAGTATAATTGGATTACAACACTGTGTTAGTTCCTGTGACACAGCACAGTGATCTGGTGTTCCTGTGCCTGTCAGAGTTATCACCAGGGTGGGTCTGGTGGTGGTAAGGCACCGCAGAAAGATGTTCCACAGTTACTGACTGCAGTCCCCACCCCGTGCATTTCGTAGCCGTGACTCATCTGTTGTGCACCTGGAAGTTTGTACCTTCTCATGTTTTGGAGACTCTGATCCGCAGAACAAGGTCTACATTTAAGCCTGTTTTAGATCCTCCATGACCCAGGCTCAGAAGGAGCGTTTTAGACTAACTTCATCGCTCCAAGTCACTCACCACTCACACCAGTCTTAGGAGGTCCTCAGATGCCACTGCTTTTCTGCCTGGGGTGCCGTTCCCTTCCATTTCTGTATGTGGTCGTCCCTCCGTGTCCACAGGGATTGGTTCCAGGGCCTGTCGGGGATGCCAGAATTCCAGGATAGTTGATTTCCAGTCCCATGATTGGCCCTCTGCAGCCACAGATTCCGCATCCGCAGATCCGCAGGGCCGACTGCGTGTTTATTGAAAAACCTCTGCGCGTGGGCCGGCCAGCGCATGCCAACCCCACGTTGTTCACGGGTCAGCTGTCGCCCACTTGTGCGTCTAATCACAGCTCGGCTCGTGAAGTGCCCGTCATCCCTAATGCATGTTAGTGTGCTGAGCTTTCTGTCATCAGGTGATCCATTCGTTTTAATGATAATTCTCTAAAAATTTATAGTTGTTTGAGTAGCAGTTATTTTAAAAGGTTTTAAAAGTAGTAGTCTTTTAAGTTTGAAAAAAATAAACACAGATGATAAAATGTTTACTACCATTATACAAAGGGGAATACAAGAAAGAGTAAGTCTCCGCCCGCCTCAGATCCGAAGTCCCTTAGCTCCGCTCCCTGGAGGATACAGAGTTGGCTGGTTTTTGTACATCATTTTGGGAAATTTCAATGCATTGGCCAGCATATTTATGTAAGTGTTCCCTTGGACATATATGGATGCATTCCAAGCAAACTGTTACCTCTGCTTCGTTTAGTTTAGTCTGCAGATTCTTCTAATTCCTCACGCAGAGCTCTGGCTCATTGCTGTGTTTGTGCTCACCCAGTGATGCACTGTGAGCTGGTTCAACTTCAGTTTCTTCCCTGGGATCTTCTGTCTGTAAGAAAGCTTTTCCATCTTTAAGTTAATTTTGATGTAAATGATGTGTTAAAATTCTTGAAGTCTTTTATTTTTAGTTTTTTTTATTTATTATTAGTGCCATGTCAGTTCCATAAAGTAGAAATAGTCAAGCTTTTGCTTTGATGGAGAAAAGATTTAGTTTGCCTGTCTCTTATCATGTCTTTTCATCATATATATGTAAAGACCGTTTTCCCCTAAAATTGCACTTTGAAAATATTGTTCTTTCATTAAGAGTATTAGTTTATTGTGAAATTTGGAAAATCTGGGCTCAAAATCCATTTGCGTCATCTACTGTCTTTGTGACTTTGGGCAAATCACTTACCCATTTTTTATGTCTCTCTTTCCTCATCAATAATATGGGTTTAATAAATGTATCCATTTCACATTATCACCTGAGAAAATGTATGTGAAAAAAATGACAAATTGTAAAATTCTATACAAATGTTCTGAGAAATTAAAATCATCTTGCTACCTAATATTTAAGATTTTCCTCAATATCTATCTAGAACAAACCAAAAGTAATATTTGTCATCAAGTATTTTCTCTTTGTTTTCAAATTGTGTGCAGTTCTTTAGTTTTTACCTTAGTGACCAATACAACTCTTAATGTTTCTCTCTCTTTCCCTGTGTGTTTTGGGAAGTCAGTCGGTGATGTGGTTTGTATTATACTATGTTTAACTTTTTAATAATGCCAGTTCTCTTCTGCATTTGTGAATAAACATAATATTTTTATTGAATCCCTCAAGTAAGATAAGAGAAAAAGCATGTCTTCCGTCCTGAAGGGGCATAAGACTACTGATTCTGTTTAGATTGCTCAACATTGTTCTATTTACTTTTTTTTAAATTGAAGTAGAGTCAGTTACAATGTGTCAGTTTCTGGTGCACAGCACAATGTCCCAGTCATGCATGTGCATACATAGATTTGTTTTCATATTCTTTTCCATTAAAGTTTATTACAAGACAGTGAGTATAGTTCCCTGTGCTGTACAGAAGAAATGTGTTTTTCATCTGTTTTTCTATATAGTTGTTGTGTTCTGTTTCCTTTTAATGTCTCTCCTTGTTTTGTCTTTCTGTTTTCCTTCGTTAGTTCATCGTCCTTGCCTTGGCTCTTCCCCGGCCTCGTGCCGTCTCTCGTGCCCCTTCCTCCGGCCGTGTGGCCGCGGAGGCCGTGTTGTAGTGATCATGTCTTCCTCCCCGCCAGCACCATCACATCCTGCCTCATTTCACATTCTCAGAACCTGTCTGCAGTAACCAGCTAGTTTCCCAAACATGCAAAGTACCCTGTTCAACTCCTCATCTCTGTGGCACACATCTGTTTGTCCTGTGGCTTATTTGTCTGTCCATCCATCCATTTCTCCATCTGAATGTATAAAATGTACTGCTGATGCTGAATGGAACTAAGATGATGCTGGTCCAAGTCATCAAGGAGTTTATAATCTAGTGAGAGAGAATATATAAAGAATTTATTAAATTTGTTAGATTTTGGACTCTTTCTGAAACTGCTACTCTCAGTAAGAGAATGAATACTTGAGAAGCCAGTAATTATAACCAGATATAAAGTTTTAATTTTTTAAAAATTTATTGAAGTGTCTATGTTAATATCCTTCCTGAATGTGACCACTTCTTATTTGAAGTTTCATTTATTAATAAGGAGGCTATAAGGAGGAGCTATTGTGAATCAATCAATGATTAGTTTTACTTTTATTTTTTTTGAGGGGTTAATTAGGTTTATTTATTTTTTAGTGGAGGTGCTGGGGATTGAACCCAGGACCTCATGCATGCTAAGCACGTGCTCTACCCCTGAGCTATACTCTCCCCCTTGAATCAGTCAATGATAAGTACTGGGTTACAACTGGTCTTTGATTTTTCTAATCTTTTTTTTTTTAATTATTTTTTTTTAACAAGTTTTGGAATGTCCTCCAGGCTGTTAAGAAATTACCCCTTCAAGCTTTGTCTTTTTTAAATTAATGCACGGGTGAACTCCAGTGTCAGGCTTGTAGAGAAGCCATTACTTCCTGCCGGCTTCCTTTTCCTGTCAGTTTTGGCAGCATTTCAACAGGAATCCGACATTGACCAGGTGGTGTACTGAATGACAACTTATTTAATGTCTAGCGTGTTATGTCCAGCGCAGTAATATCTGGGAACCAAATAATTCCAGTTCCCTGGCCCCGTCACCACCAGAAGCAGGAGGAGCTTGGCTGCACTTCCACTAACTGTGTTTCAGCATCACGTCGCTCCTGACGCAGTTGAGATACAGGTGTGGCGACTCAGCATCTTATTCCTGGGCTGTGGTTCCATTCTTCCCCCTTTGTCATGTGGGTCTCAGTTCCTATAATTGGGTTTGTGTTTGTGTCGGTACTCTAGTCCCTTCCCTGAATAAATTATGAGGTTTCCAAAAGCAAGAAATAATGTCACGTGTGCCTTTGACTCCTGTGTGCCTGGCATGGTGCTCGTTTAGCGGCATTTAAGTGACTGTGCTGGCGAGTGCTGCTGTTGCTGGTTTA
This sequence comes from Camelus ferus, assembly GCF_009834535.1. NCBI lineage: Eukaryota > Metazoa > Chordata > Mammalia > Artiodactyla > Camelidae > Camelus > Camelus ferus. Next base: position 10,094,479 of record NC_045718.1, on the reverse strand, counting down.
TGTTTTATGTGCAGAGTAGCTGTAAAGCCCTTTGACGGCAGGAGCTGCCTGTCACATTCATCTCGTGCATTAAAAGTGTATAAGGTACTTTCACAGGGAACTTATATTTCAAATGCTGTAGGTCTTAGCGTGTGGTGGATAATGATCAAATTTTTATTCTCTTTGGCCAAGTTATAACTTCTTGTTGTTTTGTCTTTGAGGAAGTCTAATCAACTGTCAGTGTTTTAAAATGGAAGTTCTTCTTAGTGTGAGTTCCTTATCTTTTCTCAGTGTCTCTATGTATTCACACATTCTTCTTAAAACCAATTTTCTTCTCATTTTTAAAATTTCTGATTTTTCTCTCTTTTCATTGTTTTGGTGTCCTGAGCCATTGTATTTTTTCTGTTTTGCAGTATACTGCAACTATTAATATTCATTATTTGGAAAGTATTTTGGCAAGTATTTCCCCCAGGAGTTACTCATTTGATCCTCCCGCCAGTCCTGCCATAGGATGGAAGTGGCCAGGCTCACACAGAAAACTGACCGCCTTGAACCAAGGCTTTAACTCCAGAACTCACTCTTTCCAGTCCACCTTGGTCTTACATCAGACAAGGAGAGTAAGTGGAGGAACTTGCCCCAAATTACAGCATCAAGTGGATGATTTCCTGAGGTAGAATGGACTTTGTTTTTGCCAGGATAAGTTGGAAGTTAAATTAGAGCAGCTAAGTACTGTGTGTGTGTGTTGTCTCTGTGTGTTTGTGACTGTAAAGGCCCTTATGTTATGTTTTGGGAAAAGAGGTCCAAGCCTGTTGTAAAAAATTCAAGTAAAAGAAGAAAATAATATGAAGAGACTAAAAAGTCACTGAATCTCATTATGCAGAAAATACAATGGTTCATATTTTGTTGAACACCCCGCTCCACATCTCTGTATAATGTGTAGTCTATGTGTGTGCATTAACATTATGTACTTTTTCCTGAACTGGCTTCTCTGTCCATGGTGCCCTGTGATCTGACTTTACCGACTGACAGTTTATCACGATCGTCTTCCTGTGTCTGAAACTAGCAGTCTGCTTCATCAGATTTAATAGCCCCCTGAATTCCACTGTAGGGACTCACAGTGCACACATCTCACTGCACTTCCCTTATTATCTACTTTGAATAAATACATCCTTAGCAGTGTCATTGTTGGATTTTTGATACGCACTGGCAGATTATCCTGCAAAAAGATATATATTCTTATCACCAATGCCAGAGAGCATTTGTGCACAAAAGTTTTCAATAATACCAGGTATTACACCTCTTTTAAAAATATTAATATGTTTTGTGTAACTCAGCATATTTGAAACATCATTGTTACAATGTTCAGTCAACGTTAAAACATTACTAAAACAATTTACACTATTTTTCCAATACTTCAAAGACTATATGTATTTTTTTGAAAAATAGATTATTTTTAAGAGCGCTTTTAGGATCATAGCAAAATCGCTTGGAAAGTACAGAGTTCCGTGTGCCTCCCACACACGCCCAGCCTCCCCCGTTATCAGCATCCCCTACCAGAGTGGTTTATTTGCTACAGTTGATAAGCTTACCGTCACCCAGTGTCCATAGGTTACCCTGGGGTTCACTGTGGGTGTTGCACATCCTGTGAGTTTGGACGGATGTACAGTGACACGTGTCCACTGTCACAGTGTCACAGAGTCCTTCCACCGCCCTAAGACCCTCTGTGCTCCCCCTGCGCCCCCTCCTTCCCCGCTAACCTCTGGCAACCTCTGCTCTTTTCACTGTCTCCACGATTTTGCTTTTTCCAGAGATTATCTCCCCTTTTACATTTCTGAGAACATTTTTACCTGTCTTCAATTTATATTTCTTTTGATTGATTAGAAACATTGGCATTGTTTCCTGTTGGCATTATTATTTCTTTGGTGCATTTTCTGTTTTTGTTTTTTGCACATTTTAGGTAAAGGCTTTCATTTTACTTGTATCAGCCAGTTATTTATTGATATTTGTTTATTGTTATTTTTCCAATTTAACACTTTAAAAAAATTTTTGTTTATGATACCCTTTATTTGGAAGTTTAAATTTTTTTCTAGTCAAGTTAGTCTTTTCTTATGGTTTATATTTTTTTGGATTTTTGCCACAGAGCTACTGAACCCAAGAAAGAAGTCAGGAATGAGTGTTTTGAGTATATTACAGTTATATTCTTTTTAGCATACAGAGAGAATAGTTAATTGGATCACACTGACATTTCCTTAAGTGTTTGATAAGAATTCACCAGTGAAGCTGCTTGAGCCTGAAGTTTTTATATAGAAAGGATTTTAATTATGATTTCAGTTTCTTTTATTTATTTTTTTAAATTGAAGTACAGTCAGTTACAATGTGTCCATCTCTGGTGCACAGCACAGTATCTCAGTCATGCATATACATACATATATTCATTTACATATTTTTCTCCATTAGAGGTTATTACAAGATATTGAACGTAGTTCCCTGTGCTATACAGAAGAAACTTTAAAAAAAACCCTATTTTTATATATTGATTTCAGTTTCTTTATTACACGAATGGCTATTCAGAGTTTTTGATTCTTGTGTTAGTTTTGGTAATTTACGTCCTTTAAAGAATTTTTCTGTTTCCTCTAATTGTAAAGTGTAGTTGCACAAAGCTGTTCATAATATTTCTCCTTATCTTTTTAATTTCTCTAAGACCTGTAGTGATAAGCCCCCATTTTCATCCAATGTTGGTAACTTGTGTATTCTCTCTTGTTTTTCTTGATCAGTCCAGCTCTAGGGGTTTCCCAGTTTCATTGATGTTTTCAGAGAACCAGTTTAGGGTTTTGTTGATTTCTTCATTATTTGTTTTCTGTTTCACTGATTTCTGCTCTTTATCATTTTCTTCCTTCCACTTATTTTGGATTTAACTTCTCGCTGTTTTTTCTTCTTTTTTTTTTTTAATCTTTTGGTTTTTTATTTGTTACTTTGCTTTTTTTTTGCTCTTTTTTAAAATTGAAGTATAGTTGATGTACAATATTATATAAGTTACAGGTATCTTCTAGTTTCTTAATGTGAAAAGTTAGAGCTTTGGTTTTTTAAACTTTTTTTCTAATATCATAAATGTACAAATTCACCTTTAAGCATTGTTTCAGCTGTGTCCCACAAATTCTGACATGTTACGTTTTCATTATTAGTAGTTGGAAATATTTTTTGATTTCCCTTCTGACTTCTTTCATGATCCATGAGTTATTTAGAAATACGGTGCTTAATTTTAATACAGTGCTTTCTGATGTATCATTGTTACTGCCTTTTAAGAAAATTTAGCACATTTAGTAATCATAGTTTCTGTTCCCAGCTACACTGTAAATTCATTCAGGACGGGGACTTCAGACTTCATTATATTGCCGTTGCCCTGTGTATCACTTAAAAAAATTTTTTTGGTGGGTAATTAGGTGTATTTAGTAGAGATGCTGGGGATTAAACTTAGGGCCTTGTGCGTGCTAAGCATGTGCTCTGCCGCTGAGCGTAACTGTCCCTTGTGTATCACTTTTGAATGATTTTTAAATGAAATCCCAGCCCCATCTGTCAGTAACACTCTGAAACAACCTTGTCTGTTTCTATCCAGTTCTATGTCTCAGACACCTCAGGGCCACTGTGGTGTAGCCACCGGCCCTTGGATTTGGGATCAGAAGTTTTGACTTCCAGAATGAATTCGGTAACGTAGGCTGGTCTACTTTATAAAACGAGAAAAACCCTGTCATTCTCACAGGTCTGCAGTAAGGCCACGTGCGATACCCGTAGAAGGGCTGTCGGTCCCTGGCATGTGTGCATCTTCCCCAGAGGCTGGGTGAGCTGAGTGCCTGGAGCGCTGCATTCCCACAGCACTTGACATGGAAGGTGGGCAGGGGCCCAGCACTCTGCGGTCACACCTGCACCCAGGGCTCCCGGCAGGTGCTGCCAGCCTGCCCTTCTGCCTGTCCAAGCCCACGTTGGTGAGCATGGTGCCTCAGCCCACTTCCGAGTGCAGACCCCCCTGACTTTAATTCATAATTTGGCTCAGAGAACATACTCTGTATGACTTCAGTACTGGGGGTGGAGTGAGGTGGAGGGGGGGGGCAAGGTTTGTTTTAGGGCCTGTAATGTAGTCTGTCTTGGTGAATATCCCATATGTGCTTAAACAGAGTGCATATTGTGCAGTTGTTGGATGTGTTGCTACATAAATGCCAATTAGGTAATGTTGACTGATGTTGTTTTCAAACCCTTTATATTTTTACTGATTTGGGGATCTATTTCTTCCAGCTCCTGGGAGAGGAGTGTTAGCGTCTCCCACTGTAATTGTGGATTTGTTGATTTTCCCCTTTTAGTTTGATCACTTTTTACTTCATGTATTTTGAAGCTCTGTTAGGAGACACACATTTGTTTTTTATTGTTTCCTTGTGAACTAACTCTCTTAACATACGGAATTTCTTTCTTAGTCTCTGGTCTTGCTTTTCGTTTTCAAGTTTACGTCGAGAGTTAAGAGCTGCTCTGCCTTTCCTATGATTAGTGTCTGCATGAAATTCTTTTCCGTTCTTTTTTCCTAAACTATCTGTGTTCATTTCTGTATCTGTATTTAAAATCTGTGTATTTGGGTTTTCCTTTTCTGTCCAGTCTGACAATTCCTGTCTTTAATTAGTGTTTAGGACATTGACTTTCAGTGTGATTATTGGTATGTTTGGGTTTACATCTATCATCTTGTTAGTTGTTTTCTAGTTGTACAATTAAGTTTTCAAAAAAACTTTCCTTTTTCTTCCTACTTTCCTCTGTATCAGTGGGTTTTTAGAAAGTATTATTTACCTTTCTCTTCTGTTGGCTTTGTTTTTAGTGGCTTGTGGATTGCACTATACATTATTAAATTATCACAGTCTATCATAAATTTAAAGTATACCGTGGTGAGTATAAGAACCTTCCGACAATAAATTGCACTTATACCCTCCCTTCCTTTGTGCCTTTCTGTCGTACGTTTTACTTCTGCCTAGGCTAGAATCCCCACAGTAAATGATTCTTGTTGTGAACAATCAATCACTTTGTAAAGAAATTAGTAAATATATAAAATACTCTTCTGTGTTCACTTACGTGTTTATCATCGCTCTAGCACTCTCCCTTTTTTTATAGATTTGAATTTCTGTCTGGTATCACTTTCTTTTAGCTTGAAAAACTTCTTTGAATATGAATTTTAGGTCAGGTCTGTTGGTGAGGAGTTCTCTCAGCTTTTGTTTATCTTAAAATGTGTTCATCATTTTGAAGGATGATTTATTTGGAAATAGAATTCTAGTTTGACAGTGCTTCCTTTCCATTTTAAAGATGCTGTGCCATTGTTTCCTGGTCTGCAAAAGTTTTTGGTGGGATCTCAGCAGAAACGTTTAATCATTATTCCTCTCTATGATAATGTGTATTTTTTCCCTCTGGCAGCTTTTAAAGTTTTCTCCTTTTATTTTGGTTTCCAGAAATTTGGTTATCATGTGCCTAGATTTAGTTTTCTTTTGCATTTATTCTCCCTGGGGCTTTGTTGAACTACTTGTGTGTGTGTGTGTGTGTGTGTGTGTATGTGTGTGCGTGTACGTGCGCACGTGTTCAGATTCAGAAAGTTATTGACCATTATTTTTTCAAGCTGTTTTTCTGTTCACCCTCCTCTGCATACTGTTCCCTTTGAGACTGCAATTCATGCATATTAGCTGTTTCACTAATCACAGAAACTCTGTTTTACATTTCTTAGCATTTTCTTCTCTCGGTGCTTCTGTTTGTATAATTTTCAATTATTCTGTATTCAGGTTCTCTAGTCTTTTATTCTGTAGTATCCAGTCTGCTCTTAAGCCCATTCAGTGAATTTTTTGGTTCAAATAATGTATTTTTCAGTTCTATATTTTCTGTATTTACTTTTTTTTGGTGGTTTCTATTTTTTCACTTAGATTCTCTATTCACTCATTCTATCTTTTACTTTAAATCCTTAGACATACTTTTAATAACTTGTATTGGTTTTTTTCATTGCCACTGTATTAAATTACCACCAGCATAGTGGCTTAAAGCATCACGGATTTGTTATCTTAGTGGTTCTGGAGGTCAGGAATCTGAGCAGGGTCTCACTGAGCTAAAATCAAGGTGTCAGCAGGGCTGTGTTTCTTTCCAGAGGCTCCAGGAGGTTGTCTGTTTTCTTGGCTTTTTCAGCTTCAAGAAGCTGTCTGCATGCCTGGGTTCATGGTCTCCCTCTGTCTTCAAAGCTGGCAACAGCCAGTGAGTCTTCATCACGGTGGGTCATTCAGCAGGGACACAAGCTTCCCTCCTCCTCATGTAAGCATTCTTGTGCTTATGGGGAGGCCTGGACAATCCAGGTGCTCCTCCCCTTTTAAGGCCAGCTGGCAGCAGCCTCAGTCCCCCTTTGCTGTGTCACCTACCACGCGGCCCCGTGCTAGGGGTTAGGTCACAGACGTCTCTGAGGGGCCGTCTGCCTTCCGTATATCTCTTGTAGAATTGTTGTGTGCTCGTTCTGGGATCCGCCTCATTTGGGGCTTGTTTCTACACACTCCCTCTGCCCACCTGGCTATGGGCTGCTTTTCGTTCCAGCTGTGCGTGTCTGATAGCTTTTGATTATATGCTGCATGTTGTGGATATCGTACTATTGATAGCTTACAATTTGTTACCTCATTTTAGTAAATGCTTAGTTTTATTTTTAGGGGCGTCAGTTTTTTGTTGGCTCAACTTGATTCTTTCAGGATTTCTTTTTAATCTTTGCTTGGGTGCATCTAGAATATTTTACTTCCGAGGTCTATCTCCAGAACTGTGCAGGGGCTGAGGTTTTACCATATTTAAATGCTGATTAGTTAGCCCGTTGCAGTTGCATGGATGCTGCCGGATGATGTGAGTTTCCGGGCCCAGAAACGAAGGACTTTATTGTTTATAACACATGGAGCAGTGCGTGCACCTTCACGGCTGCATCCCTCTTCCTGACTCTAAACTCCATGCGGGTGGCACGGATGGGCCTAGGTGGACGCCTGCAGGTGCAGCTCATTCTGTTCCCGGGGAGGAACCCTGAGCTTAGGGAACCCAAATAGCGTATGGTGTGCAGCAAGCGTGCCTGCCCTTTGCTTCTGGAGGGAGATTCTGCGTCCTCCAAGGCTGTTAGTTCAGGTGCCCTCTGCTCGGGTTGGAGAGAGACAATCTCGCCAAGGCTGTTTGCCTTAATCCCATTGGTATGGTGTTAATGGTGTGAAACTGCTTTGATGATTACTTGCCGTATTAATCAGACATCCTAGAAAGGGTAGTTTGGAGCAAAGCCTAGTCAGTGCCTCTGCTCTCAAGTGCAGAGAGAGGAGAGCCCCGTGGCACTGCCTCCTGACAGCGGGACCTTTCTGGGGTGGTGGCCGCGGAACTTCCTGTGTCTTCAGTGTGGCTTTATCTCCCGGTGCTGGGTGACCTCCAGAGTCTCCCCTCGCCCACTCGCCGGTAGGCTGTCGCCCTGCTCGCATGCAGCCTGGTGTCTGGCTGAAGACTCACCCTGACCCTTAGGCACATTTCTGGAGCTCCTTGACTCTGGTGCCCTGTCCCCAGACTTCCCCCTTCTCCCCCTCTGCTGGGTGCCCCGCGGTGCTGAAGGTGCTGGAGCTTCCAGGGCTCGCGTCCTGTGTTTTCTTTTCCCTGGGGACCATAATCCTGCTTTGCCTGTTGCCCAACATCTAAAAATGTTTGTTCAAGTATTTGGTACAGTTTAATTTCATTTTACATTGTTTATGGTGGGCTGGCTAGTTTTTACCTGTTCCTACCTCATGGAAGTCTCCCCTCGCCGTAACTGCTTGATGCAGACGTAGTGTTGGGGGGGCCCAGACCGTACGGCTGTGACAGCAGGGGTCTTGTCTTGTCTGCTTTTTATTCTTCGGACCGTTATACAAGCAGGTGCTCAATAAATGTGTCACGTTCCACCAAACGCAGCTGGACTGAGATGGAAGTACAGAGTTTGTCCTGAAGTCCCTTGATATAATTGTGGTAATAGTGATAATGAGGGTCTTATGTGCCAGACTGGTTTATAGCCGTTTACCTGTATGTAAACATATGCTTAAAACTGATAACATAAAGCTTTTTATGCACTGCTGCTCTTTTTTGGAAAGGAATGGACATCACTGGAGAAATTGGTAAAAATGAAACTGCTGTTTGGATTTCTTTTTGCTGAGACTTGAGATTGTGCCATTGTATTATATTTGATATTTCCCTGTATAACTTAAATTTGCATAGTAATTTACAGAACAGAAAGGAATTTTACACACATTATGTTACTTTTGACTTTCAGCAGCTCTCTGTGTTGGGGTCATCAGCTAGCCCCAATTTCCTGATGAAGAAATTAAAGCCCAGTGAAGTATGTTCACACTTACGGTTCCAAAGCTATGACGTGAAAGGCCTGGATTCTCCGGATGGAATTTAGTGGCCTTTCTGTGTACCCCATGTGTGGGCCAAGTCAGTTTTATTTATTTATTTATTTATTTATTTATTTATTTATTTATTTATTTATTTAATTTATTTTTAAACATTCTTTTAAATTGAGTTATAGTCATTTTATAATGTGTCAAATTCCAGTGTAGAGCATAATTTTTCAGTTATTCATGAACATACATTGTCACATTTTTTTTTGCTGTGAGCTACCACAAGATCTTGTATATATTTCCCTGTGCTACACAGTACAATCTTGTTTATCTATTCTGCATATGCTGGTCAGTATCTACAAATTTTGAACCCCCAGTCTGTCCCTTCCCCCCCTCGCCCCTTGGCAACCACAAGTTTGTATTCTACGTCTGTGAGTCTGTTTCCAAGTCAGTTTTATTTATTCATTGTTTGAGTGTGTGCAGTGTGTGTCCATTTTATGTTCCATGATTTCTGTATGGAACTGAAAATTAAAAATGCCTAACCTGGGGGGATCGTGTAGGCACAGATGTTGTGAACTTTGTGTAATTCTGTTCTCCTACAAGATTCCTGTGTCTTTGTCTTTTGAGGAGGGCGATGTTCTGTTGGAGTTCAGCAGGTGCTCTGGTTGGCTGGGCGGGTCCGGGGATGTGAGTTTTGGTGTAGTTGTGGGAGAGGGTGAGCTACGAGCGTCCTTCTACTCCGCCATCTTGGCACCGGGGGTGTGTAATTCTAAATACTTGAGCCTACTCAAAGGTTTTTGTTAACAGTAAAACTTTAGTAAAGGCATTGGAGTATCTTTTTGTGTTATTTTGGTCCGTAAGTATTTATTTTAACTTGTGGATTTGATAATTAAGTTGAAACTACTGTGTAAAAGCTTCCTAGGAATTGTTCACTGAGACAGTCTCATATTAGGCTTATTCTGCTGTAGATATTAGTGTTCTGACATTACAGTCTGCCTGGAATCATGCTGATAGTTCAGAGCTGCGTGAGTGAGGATTTACTTTATTGGTATGTGTAAGGATGACATCACTGGGATCCGTTATGTTCTTGTTTGGATAATGTAGCCTTAGCTGAGTTGAGCTGGAAATGTTGACTGGAATGTATGCTTGAATTATATAGGTTACTCTGTCTCAGGGTATTTCAGAAGTACTGCTGCTTCATTGAGAGGCTTTTTTTGGCATGAGATGTTAATTTTCTGCCAGCCAGTGGTGTTTGTACTTGATCTGAGAGAGGCTAGCTCTATCAACACATAGGACAATGATTTACTTGCCTTATCCTTTTCTTTGTAGCCTTCAGAAATTCCAGAAAACAAGAGTCTCTTTGTTAGGAAGGAAATACAGCCTTTATATGAAAAGCTTTGAATGCTTTTCTTATCAAAACACAGAAGGCCCTTTATCTTTAGATCCATTGGATTCACTCATCAGCGTAGGTGTGAGCTTCACCCCTCACCCCCTCCCTCAGAATTGCAGGGCAGGCTGAGCAGCTGGTTTGTTTAGAAATCATAACAGCAAGCAAGTGTGACAAACGTTTGTCTGCTTCGCAAAAGTGGTTTATAAGTGCAGTCTTCTCTCAGCATACCCTTCGTACCATTGCTGTGCTGGGCTTCGAATAGAAGAGAACTCATTTCTAGTTCTACTTGAACCAATAATTAGTTACATAACCTGGTATAAACCGTTTCCTCTTTCTTGGCTCAAATTGTTTTGGTTAAGCTATTGAAGCCATGCTCAACCTTCTTGCAGTTTAAACTTTCTGGTATTTTAAGCGTGTTTGTGTTTTAGGTCTTCAGCTGGGTTATCCACTCACCAAAGACGAGGGTTTGACCTTACTTTGGCAGTACGTGCAGTACATAGCACGGCACATCACATGTCATAGTAGAAATGTGTTCGCAACCTCAGGTCTCAAACCTCAACCTTCCAAGGCTCAGGTTCCCCGTACAGGAGTGTCCTGCCCAGAGTTCTCTTTTTTGCATCCCTCTGCCTTTTCAAATCATTCGAATAAAAACTAAAAACCTTCCAGGGACTTGCATGGCCCTGTGTAATCTGGTCGGAATCCCCTCTGGATGTGTTTTCAACCTCATCCTCTGCCGTTCTTTTCTCTGCCCCCTCAGCTGCCCCAGCCCGGCCTCCTGCTGTACCCGGAACCCGTCAGAGATGCTGCTTCACAGCGTTTTGTTTCCTCTGCCGCCAGAGCTCTTCTCCAGGACGCTGCACGACTCGGTCCTTTACCCTCTTCCACTTCTTGCTCGTTCTCCTCGAGACCCACTTTGACCAACTTACCGATAACTGCACCCTCTTTCCCCTGGCACCCGTGACTACGGGCCCAGCCCCGCATCTGACAGTAGCTCACGGTTGTCGCGATTGGCTCTGCTGACACAAAATGGAATTTGATGGTACAGGCTCCCCCTGGAGTAACTGAGTGAAACTGCTAATAACGCCTTAGCACATTCGTTACACATTCTAATTTAGAAGTTACGTCTGATTTCCTAGAATTGGTAGAAGCATTTGTAGACTCAGGTATGTTCTGTTGAAATGAACTCCATTCTAGGAATTGGGGTGATGGGATAACTTTGGAACCCCATGGCTCCCCAAATGGAAATCAGAGGCCTTTGGAAAATGGTGTTATGGGTTCTGGTGCAGAAACTGTATGTTGTGTATGTCCTCATGTTTTCACAGGTACATGCCTGTTAATAGATGCTCTTTCGGTCATGAAGCTGGTATTAAACTTGAGAAGCTGCTTACTGATGAATGCATATGGGGGTGTGTGTGTGCGTACAGACATACATATGCACATATATTCCTGTGCTTCCTCGAATTTCTGATATAAAATGGAATTTGACAGTACAGAGTTCCTTAGGGTAATGAAATGGAATTATGAGTAATATCTTAGCACATTACACGTATTCACGTACAAGTAAAGGTCTGATTTCTCAGAAGTTGGTGGAAGCATTTTGGAGACTCAGCTATGTTCAATTAGAATGAGGTCATGTGCTTACTTGCCATCTGTGTATCTTTGGTGAAAAGTCTCTTCGGATCTTTCCATTGTAGTTTTTGTTATTGGGTTTTTTATTACTGAGGTTTAAAGAAATATATATATATGCGTTTGTACACACACACAGACACACACACACACAGACACACACACAGACACACACACACACACACAGAGGATACAGCTTTTGTTGGATTTGCAAAATTTCCCTCCTACTCTATGTCTTGTCTTTTCGTTCCCTTAGTTCAACAGTGTTTCTCACAGACGAGTTCCTAGTTTTGGTCCAGTGCAGTTTATCAGTTTCCATTTTCATTTAGTTCAGTACGTATCTGGTTTGCCTTTTGGTTTCTGCTTTGACCCATGGGTTATTTAGAAGTGTGGTAGTTAGATTCCAATTATTTGGGGAGTTTCCAACCATCTTTCTGTCATATTTTGATAATGTAATTCATTACGTTACATTATATGTTGAGGATAATTACACGTGAGAATATATGGTGTATGATTTGAATCCTTTTGTATCTATAGAGACTTGCTTTATGACCCAGAATATGGTCTTTCCTCTTACGAGTCCTGTGTGCATTTGGGTTTTTGTCTTAGGGCTGTTCAGTTGTTGGGAAACATCCTTTCAGGCTTGCTCTGAAGCGTTACTGGGTGAGACCTTCGGTCTAGTGCCGACCGGCTTGCTCTGGTGCAGGGCTGCCTTCTGGGTACTGGGCCCCTCCCCCCGTCGTCGTGAGTGTTTCTACTGGGAGGTGTGAACGTCAACCACTCCTGGGCCAGGGCTGTTCCTTCTGCTTCCTTTGGGTGGTCCTTTCCCAGCTGCGGTAGCTTCCTCGGATGACCCGCTGGTCACAGCCCGCTGAAGACCGGGGCAGGACGGGGGTGGGGTGGTGGGGAGCCCTCGGTCTCCTGCGCAGCGTCCCCTCCTCCACGCTCTGTTCTGTGCACATGGGCTGCCCGGCCCCCGCCTCCCACACCTGCCCCGCGTCTCCAGGAGACCGCTGGGCCCTGCCCGGGCCCGCCCTGCTTGAGCTCCGTGGAGAACTCTCCAGACCGCACGCTGGGGGCCATTGTGAGGCTTGCCGTACTTGTTTGCTCCCTGTCAGGGACCAGTGTCCTTACGGACTGAGGTCTGGAACATTCGTACGGAGGGAGGGTAAATTGGTCCTTGGTACTTCCTCGAGCCCAGAAGCAGACGTCCTGTTTGTAGGTTGCAGAGGTGCTGCCGAACACTCCGTGCCTGTGGTTGGAGGACAAGCGATGGGAGCGAGGTCTGTGGGCTCAGTAACATTTGGAACCAGAGTTCCCCACTAGTTCTGAGGATCGCCTCGCATCTTTCCACCAAAAAAGTGACTCTGCATCAGCACCTCCCGTTTTGTGCGATTCTCATTTCACAATCCACATTCCCCTTTGAGAGGGAACTGGGCCCAGGTTAGGCCCTGCATTTGGCTTATTCAGCTCCAGCCCGAGGTCAGACTGACCCGGGATGGGTGTGGCTCCTGGGCCCTAGCCCAGGAGAGGCTGCAGCTCCCAGGAAACAGGGAATTGTTATGACCTGGGCTGTCACTCCCTTTGTGGATTTAATGCTGTTATTTTTGGTTTTGGGGGAAAAAAAAGATTTATAAGTCCAATGAGAAAAATAGCACCTTAAACCCAGAAGCCAGCATCGTTTCAAAATAATGGTTCATGAAGCTTCTCCAGTTGCAGTTAAATTAGATGCTCCCCTCTGTGCTGGTCAGCGGTGCTGTGCTTGCCGCTCCGTGCTGGATGACAGACAGAGGCAGTGGGCTACCAAACGGGCATCAGAGAAGTTAGTGTAAAAGCAGGTGTGAGTCGAGAAAGTAAATCAGAAAATGAGGGAGTAATGAGCCCCTGCTGGGAGAGGGTGGGCCGGCCGGGGGCGCCCTCCAGGTGAGTGTCCACACGTCACCTCTCTCCTCTCTCACTGGTTTGAGCACTGTGCTGGGAATCTTGGCATTAGAGGTAAGTAATGCCTTATTTATTTCTGCAAAGTCTAGTTGATCAGAAAACACAGCTCTGCCTAGACTAAATGGAAACAGGTGAATGAAGGAAGGAAGCCAAGACTTTTTTTTAAGTTGAATTCTAAATATTTATTTTGAAATTGACCAAGTTTTATATAACTGGAATCTAGAAGCTTTGCAGCCTTCAGTAACTTAGATTCTTATTATCTTATGAAGGTCTTTCTTGTCTAGCTGAGGAAAGGCCTAAAAACTGGTAAGGATGATGGCTGTTCCCTCACTGTGGTGATTAAGCAGGGTTTCCTGTAATACTTGGTAGCAGACGGAGGCAGACGAGCTAGCGAGAGAATGCAGACACCTCCTTCTGCTGAGGGCCTCTGGGGTGTCCTCATGTCCGCAGGTGGACTGTTTCTGGCTGGGTGTCCACAGCTTCTTTAGAAGAGCTGTGTTCAGTGTTTGTCAGTGTGTGTTTTGGAGCTACAGATTGGTTGACGGATGATGAATCAGGTTCCTGGGGTACATTCTAATTATCTTCATGGGAGGAGGGAGACAGAATTGGAACCTGCATTTTTGCAGAAGTTTCCCTGGGTGACTGTCATGGATCTGAAAGTTGGAAGTCATTGTCTAACGGAGCCCGGCTGTGGTGGTGCGTGGATCCAGCGGCCTGGGCATGGGGCGGGGGGCTCAGTCTGAACCCAGCTGCTCTGCGGGAGGGCTGCAGGTGTGGCAGGGCAGCTGATCGTGGTTGCAGGAGCAGGGTGGTGTCTCCTGCAGGCCCTGCGTGTGCAGCTGGAACAGCTGGGATGTGGATGGGGACGGGCAATGGGTGAGAGGGGGAAATAGTGTCACGGACCAGAAAGGACCAGGGAGGATTTGGACTGATAATAGGCCTTTGTGTAATCAGGCAGTCGGGCAATTTTTGGGAGAGGTGGCAACAGATTTTTGATGTCTTACATGAATGCTAGTATTAATAAGTCTCATTTATGAACTAAGTCTCAAAGAGACATTCACGTAGAGGCTTGGGTGTGTCCTCAGCAGTTAACAAAAAAGAGGAAGCTGTTTTCAGACTGAGCGACACCGCACAAAGAAGGCAGGCCGTCCGAAGTGGGAGTAGACGGGAACTGCAGCGTTGAGCCCGGGAGCGGCCGTCCCAGCAGACGGGCCGGAGCATGGGCGTTTGCAGGGGCTGTTACCGGAACAGACTCACCACTGATCATCTCGGGGATGATTTCCAGGACATACAGAATTTATCACTTCAACTTAAAATATAAGAATTGGGCAAACCATTTAATCTCCCTGGATCTCAAAATGAGTGGATTAGTTTAGATAACATCTTTGGTTCCCTCTCACTCAGTATCTTTACTATTCAGATTCAATGAAAGTTTTAATCCGTTCCTGCTCAACTCTCAAGCGAGGGTAGTTTTGCAGTTGTTCCAACCTACATTTTCCAATAATATCTTTTAAAATTGATAAATGTCTAGATACCCGTTGTAAATGGAATGTCATAGATCACACAAACGTGGGCATGGACTGTTAAGCAAAACTCCGGATCCCTCTCCCAGAAAAGGAAGTGTGCTCATGAGCCCACGAGAAATAGCCTCCGAGTCATGGTTTTTTTTAATGTAATGGGTGGAGATGCTGCTCAGCCTGGATTTTTTAATTTCAGTTTTATCTTCCTGCCAAAAGCCAGGGTATTTTGTCAGACTCTTCTCTGGAGCTGAGTAGCCGTCTCCAGCGACATAGGGAGGCAGAGGACAGCGTGAAACAGAGCCAGTCTCCCTCTGGCATTTGGGTGGATGTACGTGGCACTGTAATTAGGGAGGAACAAAACAAATCCGGACCTAGACCTGCAGAAACAATTGAAGATTCTACGCCTTGAGTTGTGAGCAGGCACAGAGCAGAAAGAAGCAGTTTCCTTATTTAGTATGTCAGCTTCGGTATAGACAAGTGACTCCTCCCTTTTGAATCAGTGTGGATTTTTGTGCTGTTCGGGAAAGAACTGTCTGTACCTATTTTGCCCATTTTCTCTCCTGTTAAAAGACCTGTCCGTTTCCTTACAGAGACCAGTTCGTTTGTTCATTCAACAAACGTTGATGGCCCACTTAGTTCCAAGCACAGTGCCAGGGACTAGAAGTGTGAGTTTTTGAATCAAAGTTATGCTGGACGCCAGGCGAAGCTTTGTGTCTCTTTCTTTTTTCTGGTCCTTTTTTTCTCCCGTGAGTTCTGGCATAATTCCCGAAGCTGTTCTCTGTATCAGGTATTCCTCTTTCGAAACTTTTTTAGTGCTCTATTTTAAAGAATAAAGGCCAATCTATTTTTTTGTTTTTTTTTTTTTAAGACCTCAAAATGTAGAGGCCTTAAGTTAACGTAGAAGTGTCTGGCTGAGGGCGCTGTCCTGGGGAGTTACTCTGGGGCTCACGTTTATAGTTCTGCTGCTTCCTACGCTGTTGTTCTCATCTGCAGAGTCAGAGCAAGGTCACTGCTGTGTCCAAGTTCAAGCCCACAGGACGGGCGAGAGAAATAGCTCAGGCAAGAAGTCTCTCCCGCAGCAAGGCAGGGGCCGCCTCACAGATCACTTTCCCTGGTAAGGACTTGGTGCTTGGCCATGCTCGGCTCTGGGGGAGGCTGGCGAAGGCAGTCCCAGCCCCTGGTCATGAGGAAGGAGGGGAGGAGATGGGGAGGTCCCCTGGTGGTGGGCCATTGGTGCCCATGCTGAAGTGGCGTCTTTTATGATCTCAGGAGCTCACCCCCGTCCAAGGAGCTTGTGAGGGAAAACCAACACATTGTAGGTCTGAACTTGTTTTCTGTTCTTTCCTTCGTCCTTCATCCCTCACCCTCAGTGCGGACACGTCTGATTTCCCAGCATAAGCTGCCGTGCACATCAGTGGGTTAAGGAAACACCAGGGAAAGAGAGGTGGGGAGGACGTCACCCCTTTTCCTCGTTAGGTGGGGGCCGGCGCAGTGGGCCGTTCTGGTGGAAAAGCCTGAACACTACGAACAGGCTGTGTAGACACGCGCTCAGGTTTTAGCCCTAATGTGTACGCTTCGGTTCTCTCTTATGGTAAAAACCTTGGCTGGTCACCATTGTGTCACGGCTGCCTTTTTTGTGGCCCTCCTTCCCTTTTCTGCGTATTTCGTTTTCCCATCTTTTTCTTCTTCTCTGTGCTTCATTTGCTCATGAAAGGATTTATTTCTAACGTTAAGCTTTCTTTGATTTTGAAAGACCAGAATGTTAACGTATTAATCCTAAACCTGTCAAAATTAAATTTCTAAAGGAAATTTTGAGTGAGATTCTTATTTAGGATTTTCACTTTGATTATATGCTGGAGGACATGACTATGATATACAGACGTACTTCTGAGTGAGAATGTTTTGTTGTATTCTTTTCAGAGCTAAGATGCAATAAAATAACTTTATTAATTTTGATAGTAGTCTAATACTGATATGTAAATATATCTATTGTGTATGTATGAATACATGTGTATATATGCATATTGACGAAAATTTGGAAAATAAAAAATGCATATATCGGAAAATGTAAATCACAAATAATGCCATATTCTAGAAATTACCATTATTAACATTTTTAGCTGTTTCCCTTGTGTCTTTAATATGTATGATGTTGGTTTTTAAGAGCCATGGGCAATTGGTTGTCTTTTTTCTTCATTTTATTGTGCCATAATTTATAAATAAAAAGGATATTTAATAGAGGCATGATAGATAGACCCATTCAGTCTTGAGTTTTGTATTTTTATTTTTTATCAAATGTTAAGCTTTTTAATTTTGTTAAATTTTTGTGCATTTTTTATCCTACGGAAGTCAGAAAGAAATATTTAACATTTCTCGCCAGTCATTGCCTGCGCACTTTGCTCCAGAGTCTTCAATTTAAATGTTTTCCTTTGCCAAGCTTAGATTTTTATGTGACTTTTAAGAGAGTAAGGACATACTCCTCCAAGCCAGACATCTGTTATGTATAAGCGTTGATCCCCCCCCCCCCCAAGAATAAATGTATTGCTTTTGTTAAGCTTGTTGGTCATGACCTCTTGACTTTTCAGGCTAATCAGCATCATGGGTTTGAAGGAAGCACATTTTATTTCTCCTAAAATTTGGGAAATCAGTTTATATTGCCGTATGGGCTGTGTGACAGAAATGATTTATTCCTTAATTCTGAACGCTTTATACAGAGGCTGTGTGGCTGTCTCTTACTCATCACTGTCCATCTGTAGTCTTTTGAACTATTCTGATTATTCTGTAGTTTCTTCTATTTTTTTAATTATTAATGTAGTAAGTAACGGGCAATTTTGAAAAAAGAAAAAGGTTATTCTTTTTCATACAAGTAACATGAAAATACTCATTTTTGTGCAGTCTCTTTCAGATTTCAATGGGAGCTTATTAATGTGGTTGTAATCATATACAATAGAGTTTTTACTTAATAACTTTCTATATTGCTTGCTGCTGTGGATGTGAATTACAAGATTATGTATATTTAAAAATCTGCGATCCTCCCCGCAGCCATTGTAAATATTCATGAACTTACCCGTAACTTAACACGCTTGAGAGAATTCTTTTATTGCTATGATATGACCAAATATAAATTTGTCTGATGTGTTTAATAATTACAGATTTAAAAAAATTTACAAATAGTTTTTATAAGTATGGCTTGGCTCATGCACCATTATACTTCCCATTTCTAAATTTTAATCAAATACATGCTTTGTGGTTTACTATTTCTCCTTTGTTCAGTATTTTAAAAAAACTTGTAAAATAAATAATTATGACATGTGAAAAGATATGTTTTCTTTTGACTTCTGCATTTTGACCACTATTTTCATGAGAAATAGCTAATGTAAAAACTGGAAATAACAAAAGTCTGTTGTAGTTTTTTAGTGTGTCCTTTAGTCAGGCAGATTTTTAGGTGCAGGGGATTAGACTGTTGTAAATAAGCCCACGTATTATGTTAAGAGAGTGCACAGAGGAAGGGGTGGTATGTCAATAAAATGCATTTACTGACCCATGTGTGAATTGGTGACCGAGATTGTTAAAGCATTGAGTTCTAAAAGTTTTTCTCTTATCTTTATGCTCGACAATGGAAAGTTTCACCGTATGGTCAAATAACATCTTCATCAGGTTCTCAACAGGGCACCTCAGTTAGTTTTCAGCTGAGTGCTTGACAGGATTTTCTCGGGAGCCGGCTGCATGGGCGTCTGGACGCGGGAGCCCGGGCTGGTTCTGTGCGTGCTGAGCAGGAGCAGCCCCTCTGATGCCGGGGCCCCACGCTCAGGCCACGGGGACAAAGACGTGCCTTTTGTTCCCCAGGAGAGGGGCTAATCCGACTGCTGCCCACTGGGAAGAACCTTTTATGAGAGGAAAAAAAACTTTCCTGGAAGGTGAAGGGTGAGCAGTTTAACCTCTGACCGTAAAATAAAAAAGCCAGTAAGGGGGGGGACGTGCTGTGCAGGGGAGGGGGCGAGGTGGGGGGACAAGAGGAGGAACCTCCCCCGGGGTCTCCATACGGGGGTTTATAAAAACAGGTCAAGCAGATGACTGTGAGAGATGGGTACTGGAGTTCTGGTAAACCAGGCACATGTCCAAAGGTGTCTTTCAACTTAACACGCTTAAACATAGGTGTTTAATGTCTTTATTTGAAGAGTACTCCAAGACTAAAATACTTCATTTGAAATATTTGAAGTCTTGCAGACTATAATATAAATGCAAGAAACAATGGAAGTGTATTATTATTATTATTATTACTATTATTACTATTATTATTATTATTATTACTATTATTATTTTGGCTGTTTCTCCCTAAATTAAGAAGCTCCATTAACAGACTTTGCTCAGTTCTGAATATTTATTTTCTTGCTGCATGAGGATAGGAGCCCGCTCATCCTTTTTTCGTGATGTTCTTTATGTGGTATGAGCACGTTATCTTTACAGACAGAGAGCAGCAGGGCTGTGTGCATCTCTGAACGCATTAAGACGCCCTTCCGTCTGATCGAGGCGTTCTGGTACCGTTGTGTTAGCCCTGGTCTCTGGACGGGTGGAGTTAGTCTGCAGCTCCAGACAGGAGCAGGTCACGGTCCTGGTGTTTCACAGCCTCTGAGTCTGTGTCTCCCTGTATTATCAATACTGGGAATTTAGTTATAATCCAACTGGAACTGACAGAAATTAAGTTGTTAGTCACTGGGTCACCTGCCCTCTTGAATCAACCGGTCTGGGCTGCTTGCTTCCCTGCTCCCCTCAGTCAGATATCAGTCCTGGGTAGTCATTAAGGTCCTCTGCGTCAGGGCTCGGTGCTCGGCTGTCCTGATGTGTGCGTGTGCGGGGGGCGCTGTGGAACCAGCAGCCAGCTCGGCGGGTGGGGGTCCGAGGGGAGAGGAGGCAGATTTACGTGACAAGAAAGAACTAGCTCGTAGTAACCTCTCTTTGGGCTGATGCATTACCTTCGTTCACTGTGGCCACATTTCCACATCTGTATCTCAGTGTTTCTTCCTTCTTGCCTTTGTTAAATAGAATATTGCATTTGAGGCATAAAATACCTGCCACATTTGAAGAGTTGGGTCTTGTTAGCATAGGCAGTGGGGGGCCACTGAACATTTGTTTGGAGGGAGGCATAATAAAGACACTTTTTTGCGAAGATTAATTTAGTGGCAGAGGGTTGAGAAGGCTGAGCTGAGTGCAGGGAGACTAGGTGGGTCATAAGGCTGGAGAGCAGGGGGGACGCGGAAGAGGAGGGGTGGCGACAAGCTGCCGTCACAGCGAGAACTAGCGCGATCAGGATGCAGGCTGGACGGAGGACGGAGGAGGCACACTGGGGCTGGTTCTGGGACTTTGAGAAAGCTCTGGGGCCTGGGTTCCATTAGCAGAGACGGATGGGACTCAGTCTTAGGTGCTAGTGTGAGGTGCTGGTGTAGTGAGATCGCTGGAAAAGTTGGGCACGAGATGCAGAGTTTTGCTGTGTGGATGCTGGTGAGCGACTCTGTGAAGTGCTTACGCTTAGATGTGTCCTGTGCACACATCTGTCTGTAATCTCACGTGACAAGTTGCTCTTGTGAATCTGCGTTTGCTCCTGCAGCCTACTTAGAGAGAATCACTGTTTTCTGCCTGAAATACATGGCAAAGTCTTTTTAGTACGTCCCCAGTAACTTGTTACATATATGGTTTAAGGAAAACCAGTGAAAATTACTCTAGGGCTTAATTATTTGCAAGCAAGTTCAGACTAGTAGCTCTCTGCCCCTTCCGCAAAATGTTTCTTGTTGCCAGTATCTGTGTTATATTTACCAATCATAATATTGACCTCAAAGGTTAATGATGTATGTCCACGACTACTTCAAAGAAATTCTCGCCACCAACTGGGAAGACATTAGACATAAAACAACGGACGTGAGTTAGAAACAGAATGTTTCTTCGCATCTCTGCTTCTTTCATTTGTTCTTTTATAGTCTTATCAGGAAAGACCTAAAAATTCATCTCGTGCGACTGAGAGCTGGAATGTGATATCTAGGTTACGCACACTTTGCTTATCATTACACTTTTCATTGCAAAGTTTCTTAGTCTTTACATTTTAAAGGTGTTGCCCCAAAGTCCTTAGGCTTCTCTGGCTTGAGGGCACAGGTGACACCGTATTTAAACTTAGATGTCGACTGCTCGAGAACCCCTGTGTGAGGACCCTCCAGGTCTCTGTCCCGTTTTGAAGTGTTCATTCTTTTTGAATATTCTGTGGGCCCCTCTGAGGTCTCCTGGGTGTGCCCCAGCTGCTCTGCTCCGTGTCTTTGATCTCGATGCCTGCCTGCGGTCGTCGCACATCACTGGTGCACTCAGTTCTCTAGACTTTCGAGTGCTCCGGCTAGGATGATGCTGTTGACGCTGGTTGGTGCCAACAGTGATGACATTTGCCCTCGTCCTGGGCTGCTTGCTGGTTTCACTGTTGCTGTTCTGGGTTCCTGGATTGCCATTCGTGATGGCGTCACCAGTCTCAGCTCTTTGCATTTTCAGTGTCACTTCACAGGCTGGATTGCAGTTCTGCGAAGTGAGTAAGGAGGTGGCCCCTAATTGTCTCTGTCAAAGGAGTTCTGCAGAACTAGAGCACCTTTAGATTTTACAAAACACTGTTCTTCCCTTCCCAGAGTACTCACATGCCGCCAAGACACTGGGTCAGGTCAGAGTCATAGAATGTCTGCTGTAATCTGTTGGGAGCATTTCCCTTTGACTCTTCAGCCCTATTGCATTCAGTCTCAGGACAGTGGGGCATCCTGTTCGTTTTATTTTAACTTCCCCCTTCCCTCCTATTTTACCACAAATTGTCCATATGTGTATGAATCCCAGTCCCAGAATACCTAAGACCAAAGTTCTTTTCCCAGGAGGTTCATTTTATGTGCTATCTGAATTACTGCAGTAGTTATAACTGGCTTTGTTAACTTTGTTGTCTTTTGATTTATACCCAAAACAGCAGCCAGGTGATCCTGTTAAAATATGTCAGAGTGTGCCACCTCTCTGCTCAAATTCTGGTGTGGGTCCCCTCCCTGGGGGGGCGAGCCGAGTCCCTTCTCGTGACTGACGAGGCCCTCGTTCTGCTTGCTCCTCCTTGTCTCTCTGACCTCCTGCCTCCTTGCTTTTATGTTTCGTATGAACAGATATAAGTTTTTCAAGGCCTTAGTCTTTTTCAAGACTATATAGTGTTTCATAGCATAATAATACTGTAACCATTTCCATTCTAATGGGCTTGTACATTATTTCCAGGACTTTGTTAGTTGCACAGTTGCAAACAATGATTCAATAAATATTGCTGTGTGTGTATACGTGTGTGTGTGTGTGTGTGTGTATGTCTGAGTACAATAAATATATCATTTCTTGCATTTCATACTTTTCTTTTGGAGAATTAACTTTTTACTACGCTACAATCTTTCAAAGTTCTTTAGCAAGCATCCATATTTGGTAAATATCTTAGTTCTGTCTGTCTTAAAGTATCTTTATTTTACTCATATTCCTGTTCATACAGTTCTCAGAGGACATACATACTTTTTCAAAAGTTTCAAACACTTGACTCAAAAGTCTAACCTGCTACAGATTATATTTTCGTAAGATTCCACTGTCTTCTGGATTCCATTGCTGTCTTTGGGAAGTCTGCTGTCAGTGTAATTACATGTATGTGTGCATGTGCGCGTCCGCATGTGTGTGTATAAATTTAGAGTTATCTCTTTTCCTCTAGGATGCTTTTGAAGTTATGTATGTCTTTTTGTACTCTGTAATTTCATTATAATGCCTCTCCATGTGTCTTTCTTGAGATCTTGCTTGGGTTTGCTGTGATTTCTAATTCTGAAGATTTATGTCTTTTACTGCTTTTGGAAAATTCAGTCATTATTTATTCTAATATTATTTCCATCTTTTCCTTGTTTTGTACACCCCAGCCTCTTAGATCTGATCTTTTATAACTTACATAGACCATATTATCATTCTAGTCTCCATTTTTCTTAATCTCTTTTATATTTCTCATTTTGGGAGGGGTCTCTGTGCCTCATTCTGTTTAATATCTTTTGTGTCTGATTCATTTTACTGTTTCCCTTTTAGTTTTATATAATCCATTTTTTATTTCATCTATTGAGCTTTTAATCTCATAGATTATATTTTTTCCATTTCTGAAAGTCCTGCTTGTTTTCAAAATTTGGCTTTTTTTCTTTTAACTAAAAAGGAATCTCTCATTGTTTGCCCATGTTTTGAATCCTTATTGTATTCTCTAATCATTTAACAAATCCTTATTATATATGCTGTTCCAAATAACTTTAAAATCTTAAGTCTTTGAGGGGAAGGGGTTCTAATCCTGTTGTTTGTTTCTGATGGCTTACAGATTTTCTGTAGTAAATTTGAATTGCAAACATCTTTGGCAAGACTTGGGTTGAGTGTTTCTCCTAGAGGGCAGATGTGCTTGCCCCTGTCACAGCCTGGGGACACCATGTTTCTGGGATGACAGAATCCATTCTTAGACTCTGGAGGTACAAAGATAAGTAAGATGAGGAGTCATTGCATTTACAGTAAGTCTCTATGAATTTAGGTGTTCATTTCTTTTACATTTAACTTGAGTCTAACTTGAAAGTATTCTGAATAAACTGAAATGCATGATTTAATTTGGTTTTGTTTTGTAGCTGTGTTTTTCATTTTAAAATTCACTTTTAAATGTTTTCAGTAGTTATCCTTAATAAAGCTCACACAGATTTTCATTTTAGTAAACTCTGAGTCATTTTAATAGTCAGTATGTTCTACTCATTAACTTTGGCTTATTCGCAAATGATTGAAGCTGTGTTATATCCAAGAGGACCAGGAGTCTGCTGTGTTTCAAACTGTGTATCAAACAAGAAAAGCTTTGACCCAGTTTGCCCTTGTGCTTGCAGTTATTTTTTGGTGGAGTATGAAAAGTATTTTAAGCGTTATAAATAAAATGAAACTGCTTTATGAGTTTCAATTAATTTTACATTTCTGAGGTTTCTTGTTAATGCTATTTCTTGAAAATCAATTTTAGTTCAAAGAGTTAACTATAATGAGTACTGTGAATATAAACACGTCTTTTCATTTAATCATATACTTGTAGAAAGAATATATAAAAAGCGACGTCTCAGGCGCTGGTCCGAGAGCTAACTTGAAGCGTGGCCTCTTGCCTGCTCTCCTCTGTAAGGGAATCATAACAAAAGCTGTTGCCTTAGGACATGATGAACATCTCAGCTGCCTGAAAGGTGTTTCAGTTTTCGTATGAGAGATCATCTTTCTGTAAGCAGTCTATTAACTTTTCTCCCCCCGCGTTCTAATAAAACTTTTGTGTCGGCTCTTAATGATTGGTATCTAAAAAACGTCAGAACACTGATTCTCAGCTGTGTGTTCCTTGTCATAGATTAATCAGGGTTGAACATCTGTGGTACAGCATTTCTTTCCCTTTTTTGTTGTTGAGGTTTTTTTCTGAGCTCAGGAAGGGCCCTTGGGACAGATGGCCCCTCACTGATGATGGTTCGATTGCCACGATCACCCACAGCTTCAGAGGAGTGCGAAGGAAGGAAATTGCTTTCTTTGTCAAGGTGTTTTCAATTCAATTCTCACCCATTAGCCCTGTTTGGTTAAGTTTGGAATTACTCTATCAGGTGATTGATGAGGGTTTCATTTTATCATAATAGGTCGTGTTTAAAAGGAGTGGAAGCAGCAAAATGATATATCAAACCTGCTATGGAGTATATTTTCTTAAGGTTCTTTGAAGTTCCTTTCTCATTACCATAGCTAGAATTTGCTTATGTATAAGCAGAAAGAGCTTCATTGTTCTGAGTTGTGATGCTAATTTTAGATCGTCCTGGGAAGAAACATTTATAAAGGCTAGAACTATTCCTTGAATTGCTTCTGTGGTTTGAATTTCAAAAACACCAAAGTAATCTTACAGTAGTAGCTGTTTAATTATTCAGATGATTCTTCAGCGTGAAGGTAACAACAGTTGGGTCGTTACATTAGATATTTCCATACCACTGCTCGTATACATTTTAAATTGCTTTTAAATTTAAAGTTAAAAGCTCACACTTGCAGTTACCATTTTGTAACTGGTTATAAAATAAGTAATCTTGAAATAATAATTCCATTTCCTTAAGGTTTTTGTATATGTAAGTCAAACTCAAACAAGTAAGTGGAGAACTATTTTTGTTCTAGAATGAAAAGACACTGATTTGAATCTGTTAGTAATTAATATCCTGTTTTAGATTTCCTCACATACATATTTCCAAATATTGTTCAGAGAAATTCTATAGGGTCTAGGCCATTAATTTATGAAAATGTTTAAATATTTAGCTTGCTGAAATATTTTCTAGTAGATAATAAGGAAAATTTCTAAACTTGTGAAAATATGCCTTAAACTGCTGTCCATTCAATGAACTATAAAATCACAGATTGAGAAATTCGAGCAAATCGGGCTTATCTGTAGTGTGCTTTTATGGGCAGCAATGTATTTTGGACAGTTTGTGTATTAGAAACAAGGACATCTGGATTCTAGTCTTGGCTCCAGCAGATCTAGCTTCTGACATGAATACAATATAACTTCCCAAGTATGAATGGTAAAAAAGGATCCTTAAGGCCCTCTTTCATCCAGAAAATTCTGATTCTATCCATACATAATGACCTATTTTTGAAAATTCCAAAAGAAAAAAAAAGGCCCTAATTTAGTTTTTACATTCACACACATTGACATTTATCCTGTCTGTTGTTCAGTTTGGAACTAATTGCTTAAGTTCTGTGAAAGAAAGACTATAAGAAAGCACACACAAAAAGTATTTTCTCAGACATCATACATGGTGAGGGACGAAAAGACGTTATCTTATTTAGATGTGGACTGTCGGTGTGTACATATACGGCGTAGAGAGAGAGAGAGGAAATAATAGACCTTGTATCTTTATGTCTGTCTAGCTGTAATTCCCCACCCTTTTCCCTTAAATCATGGAATTCCAATGTCATAAAATACTTGAGTTTGAAATAAAATTATTCCCATTGTTACATTGTTACATAAATTATTCCCATTTAATAGTAACTATTAGCACTGAAATATTTTAAAAGCATTTTGGTAGCATCTTTCTTGCTAAAATTACTTCCTGCTGTCACTGTCATGGTTAATGTTTCTTCCCAGCCCTCTGAAAATAGACCTGTTGCCAACTAAAATATATACGTACTAGACGGAATTCTGAATTCCTCACTGCCACATTTTAAAGAATATCTTCAGTCAACAAATACCAAATTCTTTAACGTGTGGTTCATGTTGAGGGACATGTGGTCTGTGCTGTTAGTTCTCAAAGTGTGGTCCTCCCATCATCAGCATCAACATCACTTGTTAAAAGTACAGTTTTCAGACTCCCTTTGACCTCTTGCCTCAGACGTTCTGCAAGTGGGACCCAGGCATCTGTGTTTTAACAAGCTCTCTGGGCACTTCTGCTGCACACTAAAGTCTGAGAACTGCTGAGCTGGTCTTTAAGAAGATGCTAACATTTTACATTAACATCTATTAACTTGAAAATAATTTATCCAAACACCTGACCATGTGTGCTTTATTAAGATTAATTAGACGTAGTCAGAATTTAATATTTTTCAGCAGTGAATTTGTTTTCACTTTTACTGGTGCTAGTCATCTTTAAGTTTGTAATGTTATACAATCTCTGATACCTTTTTTTGGGGGGGTGGATCGATCGGCAAAGACTTTTATTAATGTCTCATTGGAATGAATGATTATCTTTCCACCAATGCTGTAAATCTGTTTTTCTGGAGTGCTTGCCAAGGAAAAATGGCAGGATACTGGGCTTCTGGATCTCTGGCTTCACTAAGGTCATCTGTGGCACTAAATGAAGGAGTGAGTTGCTTCCTTAAATATATTTTGTGTGTGTGATCAGGCTGGATATTAATAATTACTGAGTTTGCAAACGCTTTGACAGATGTCATGAAAATTTCAATTTTAGGAGTCTAATGTCAGCAAGATGGTGGAGCAGGAGACCCCACCCTGTACCCCCCCAACAAAGGCAAACGATTAGACAGCTGTCCATAAACGGGAACAGTTCTGGGAGAGCTCTGGAGCTCACTTAACTTCAGCAGCGCCGCGGGACAAAGACTCGAGAGTAACCACCGCGGGAAGGCAGGAGCCCCGTTCGCCTGCGTCCCCACGTCCCGCAGGCCGGCACTGCTTGGTACCGGGAAGGAACTCTCCAGCGAGAAGGTGTTCCCCTCGTAGGGAAGGAGTGGTGGGGTGAGTGACCAGGTTACCCAGCCTTCCGGGGCACCGCACGGGGGTCCTGCTTCAGTCCCAGCCACCCAGAGGCCGGCAAAGCCCAGAGACGGCTGGGAATGAGGAAGAAAAACAGGCCACCGAGAGCTGCCACGTGGTGGGAGCACTGTGGTTCGCCTTCACGGGGGTTTGCAGGTGACCCGGCTGGTTTGACCCCCTGCAGATTTTAGTGGCTCTCACCCAACAGGTGTTTGTGTTTGCTGGCACCAGCCACCTCCATCCCTCCCCTGCTGGACCTGGGAACCGCCCCGGCAGCCAGCCCAGGCCTCTGAGCTGTGCAGTGCCCCGGCCGACCCCCACTGCTGTGTGAGTGGTCGCACCGGCATGCCACCAGCCTCCATCCACTGCTGTGTGCACGCCTGCGGGAAGGCCACGCAGCCCTGAGGGAGCATGCGGACAGTCAAGGCCCCGCAGCGGCCTGCGGCCTGGGTCAGGCCCTGTTCTGTCCCTGGCCTGTACCACTGTGCTGACCCAGCAGGCTCTCCAGCTGGACCCTCATTACCAGTCTTCTCCGCTGTGTGCTAATGGAATAACCCATCAGCCAAGAGCATACCACTGGTGCCGGCTCCTACTGCTGTTTGTCCTGGTCCCTAGTCACTGGACCGGGAGGCGCTGTTGAGGACCCTCACAGCCCTTGCAGCCTCAGTGGATCCCCTGCAGTACTTGCCAAGGACCACGCAGTTGTACCCCAATGGCCTGAGCTGATGACCCGTCACGTGCCCCTGCGTCTGGTGCTAGGCCTGGTCACAGCACACTCCAGCCTGCCTCCACCCACAGGTTAGAGTCTTCCCTTATGGAAGTCAGTCTGTAACATCTGGAAGTAATGGCTGCTTCTTCAGATGCACAGACACATATCCAAGACCACAAGGATCATGAAGAATCGGGGAAGCAAGGCTCCATATCGATACTGTAATATGGTGATGTGTTAACCAAAGGAGCACGGTAAACCTCCAGCAACTGGCCCCAAAGAAATGGAGTTCCAGGAATTGCCTGACAAAGAATTCAAAATAATTATTCTAACAATGCTTAGACAACTACAAGAGAACATAGAAAAGCAATTTAAATATATCAGGAAGACAGTACAAGAAGAAAATGAGAAGTGTTACAAAGAGATAGCCAATATAAAAAAGAACCAAATAGAAATTTTGGAGCTGAAGAATATAATGACTGAACTGAAGAAATTAATAGAGAGCTTCAGCAGTCGGCTGGACCAAGCAGGAGAATCTGTAAGCTTGAAGACAGATCATTTGAAATAAACCACTCCATGGAGCAAAAAGAGGAAAAAAATGAAAAAGAATGTTGAAAGCCTTTGGGTCTAATGGGACACCATGAAGACAACCAGTCACATACCACTGGAGTCCCAGAAAGAGAAGAGAGGAAAAAGGGGGTAGGAAACATATTTAATGAAATAATGCTTAAGAACTTCCCTAACCTGGAGAGAGATTTGAACATCCAATTCATGAAGTTAATAGTAATAGGTCACCCAAAAATTTAAATCCAAGATGATCTTCTTCATGTCACATTATAATAAAACTGTCTAGAATCAACAACAGAGAGAATTTTAAAAGCAGTAAGAGAAAACCAGTTCCTCTCAGGAAAGGCAAACAACAGAGTTTTCAGCAGAGACCTTGCAGACTAGGAGAGAATGGAATGATATATTCAAAGTGCAGAAACAGACTGCCAACCAAGAATACAGCTGATCTTGAACAGTGTGGGCGTCAGAGGCCTCCCCACACCATGCAGTAGAAAATTCATGTGTACTTTACAGTCGGCCCTCCTTATCTGCATGCAGCTCTGCAGATCATTTAGTACTGTAGTATGTGTTTATTGAAAAAATCTGCTTATGAAGGGATATGTGCAATTCAAACCTGTGTTGTTCAAAGTTCAACTGTACTATACCCAAAAAAGTTGTCCTTCAGAAATAAAGGTGAAATAAAGACTTTCCCAAGCACACAAAAGCTGAGGTAGTTCATCACTATTATACCTGCCTTACAAGAGAGATTGAAAGGACTTCTGCAGCCTGAAATGAAAGGATGCTAACTATGAAAGCATATGAAAAGGAATGACACACTGTTGAAAGCAAGTGTATAGTCAAACTCAGGATGCTCTAATACTGTAATATGGTGGTGTGTTAACCACTCGACTCTAGAATAAAAGTTGAAAGACAGAAGTATTAAAAATAGCTATAGCTACAGTAATTTTTAAATAGATACACAGTATAAAAAGATGTACAGTGAGACATCAGAAACATAAAATGCATGTGAGGGGGAATAAAAGATAGAGTTTTTGTATGTGATCAAAGTTAAGTTGTGATGAGGTTAAAATAACTGTGATATCTCCTAAGATTTTTCAAGGGTAACCACAAGACAAAAATCTATAGTAGATACACACAAAATAAAGACAAGGAAATCAAAGTATCTTACTATGGAAAACCATCAATTCACAAACAAGACAAGAAGAAAGGAAGAAGGGAACTACAAAACAGAAAGCAATGAACAAGATGGCAATTCTGTGTCCTTATCTATAAGTGATTAAATGTAAATGGACTAAATTCTCCAATGAAAAGGCATACTGTGGCCCAATAGATAAGTGAACAAGACCCAACTATATGCTGCTTACAAGATGCTCACTTCCATTCAGACACATATAGGCTCAAAGTGAAGCAGTGGGAAAAGATACTCCCTGCAAATGGAAACCAAAAGAGAGCAGAGGTAGCTACATTTATAGACAGCTCTATTAGGCAAAATGGGTTAAGTCAAAAACGATTACAAGACAAGGACACTGTATAGTAATAAAGCGGTCAATTCATCAAGAGATCGTAACAATTGTAAATATGTATGCGTCCTACATCAGAACACCTTAACCACCAAGCAAATGCTGACAGACCTGAAGGGAGTGATAGACAGTGTGGTGATAGAGCACTTCCCTACCCTACTTTCAACAATGGGTAAATCATCCAGACAGAAAACCAGTAAGGAAACTTTGGCCTTTGACCATGCTTTAGATCGAGTGAACCTAACAGACGTATACAGAACATTCCATCCAACAACTGCAGAATATACATGCTTCTCAAGCACACATGGAACATTCTCCAGGATAGGTCATATGTTAGGTCACAAAATAAGTCTCAGTAAATTTTCAAAGTTTAAAATTATACCAAGTATCTTTTCCAACCACAGTGGTATAAAACTTGAAATCAATAACAAGGGGAAAACTGGAAGATTTACAAAGATGTGGAAATTAAGCAGCACACTCTTGAATACCCAGGAGGTCACAGATTAAATTAAAAGGGAAATAAAAAAATATATTGAAACAAATGAAAATGGAAATATACCAAAACTGATAGAATTCAGCAAAGGCGGTACTGAGAGAGAGGTTTATGGCAATAAGTATGTACATTAAGAAAAAAGAAAGATCTCAAACAACGTAACTTTATATCCCAAGGAACTAGAAAAAGAACAAACTAAGCCCAGAGTTAGCAGAGGGAAGGTGATAACAAAGATTATAGCAGAAATACATGAAATAGAGAATAGAAAAACAATAGAAGAGAGCAACAAAACTACGTTAATTTTTTGAAAAGATAAATAAAATCGACAAATCTAGTTAGACTTACCAGGAGAAAAAAAAAGAGGACTCAAAGTTATAAATGATAAATGGCATCATTACCATTGATACCCCTCAAATCCTGAGAGATGACTGCGGACAAGTGTATGCCTACAAGTTGGGCATCTAGAGGAAGGAGAGATGGATGCATTTAACCATTCAGATATGTAATGACCAAGTCTGAATCATAAACAAATGGAAAATCTGACCAAAGCAAGGAAGGAGATTGAATCAGTAATCAAAAACCTCCCAACGAAGAAAACCCAGGTTCAGATGGCTTCATGGGTGAATTCTTCCAAACATTTAAAGGAGAAATTAATGCTGGTTTTTATTATATTCTTCCAAAATATTGAACACTCCCATACTCACTTAATAAGACTAGTATTACCTTGATGCTAAAACCAGATGAGAATACGGAAAATAAAGAGACCTACAGACCTGCTGTGGAAACAACCTAAATGCCCATCAGTGGATGAATGGATAAAGAACATGTGGTAAATAAGTACCGTGGAGTGTTACTCAGCCCTAGAAAAAAGGAAGGCTCCCTTGCCGTTTGCAGCAACATAGGTGGATGCTGAAGGTGCTATGTTCCGTGAAATAAGTCAGAGAAAGGCATATAACCATATGACCTCACTCAGATGTGGAATCTAAAAGCATTGAACTCAAAGAAGCGTAGAATGGTGGTTGCCAGGGGCTGAGGGGCGGCGGGAGATGGAGAGATGCTGGTCCAAGGGAACAGAGTTTCATTTACGAGATGAGTAAGTTCCAGGGCTCCAATGTGCAGCCTGGTGACTGCGGGTCACAGCCCTATGTTGTGTATTTGATAGTTGCTACGGGAGTGGAGCTTTATTGTTCCCACCATAACAACAATAGCAAAAACAGCAAATAAGCAATTACGTGAGGTAAAGGATGTGTTAATCAACCTTATTGTGGTGAAGATTTCACAGTATATACGTTCATCAAATCATCTCATTCTACGCCTGAAGCTTACACAGTGTTAGATGTCAGTTATATTTCAATATAGCTGGAAAAATTATATTTTAGCTATGATTTAATTCCACACTGTTGTTTTTCACATAATAGTATATGTAGAAAATATGTATATGGTAAATTTTATATGGTATATGCATATAGTATACATATACTATTTATAGTAGTATAAAATATTTACATGGCGAACTTGAGTGAACATGTAAGACTGTTCTTTCAGATGATCCTCGGGCGGGGGGAGGAGAGGAGGGGAATTGATTTGATAATTTTCAACACCTACCTCTGATGACAGACAGAAAACATCGTCATTTATAGGTGTAAATCTGGAACTTTAGGCACCTAATTTCATAATTACAAATATTCCATTTATTTATTTTACTTTTTTCCTCAGTCCAACAGTCTTCTGATATATGCAGCAGATTTTCTACTGAAAATACACTGTTTTAAAATGCATTCGCATGATTTGGTATAACATTTAGTACTAATGGATTTTACAGGGAAAAAAAAACCCTCACTTCCCTTTTTATTACCTTTAGATCAGCAACTTACATCTGAAACCAGCCTTCTGTTTAAGTGCTTTTTCCATCTGACAGAAACCTCAGCCCTGCCCGCGTCTACTAGTCATCTCTTGCACCTTGGCTGTTGGATGACGATGGGGAAATACCGTGTCGTTGCCATTAGACACTAGGTTGCAGGCGCCCCCAAACTGAATGCTCACCAGTGCGCTGAACAGCTAATTCACAGCTCCTCCTGAAGCCGCCGACAACTTCCCTCTTAGCAGAGAGCTTTGCCCCAACCACACCTGAAATAATTAGCAGCTTTTACACCGAACTCTTACCTGTGCACCACACGTTCTAAAACCCCCTTGGATCCACGTCTCTTCTCCTCTTTTATTTTTCCAATAAGAATGGGAACCGTTTTCCAGCTTCTGTCCAGGGCTCGTCTCACTGTCTGGATCAGAAGCCCCTCTCCTGTCTCCTCAGCGATGTTTCTCTCCCCTCTTCTGCCTCTCCCGGCTCACCAGTTCCCATTTTCATTTAGACACGTTCAAGGCTGCATCAGAACGAGGGAAACCGAACAAACCCACCTGGCCTCACCTCTCTCCTCCTACTCTGCTCTCTTCTTCCCTGCACAGTCTTTTTGAGACAAAAACACTGTCTCTCCTTCCTCATACTCACCCCCTAATCTTCTTAAGAAGATTCCCTTCCTTCCCCTGGAGGGAAGGGAATACGGTTGCCATTCTTCAGTCGTCACCTTAATGTTTTGCCGCATTTGAGGATTATTTCTGACGCACTCTCTTCCCTTGATTTTCGTCACAACACACTCTCTGGCTGTCTTCTTCACACGTTCCTGGTCCTTCCTTCTCACTCGGTTTGGTGGCTTCCTGTGACGCCTTGGATGCACGCTGAGCTCTGTAGTCTGGCCCCAGCTTCACTCCTTGACATTCCCTCTCTCCTACTCTACATTCTGGATACGTGACTTTTCTTTTCTCTCAGTTTCCAAAATGATTCTGCTTTCTTTTAACCTCTGAGACTTCATGCACACTGTCTCTGCATTCTGGAACGTTCTCCTCTGCCCGCTCTGTGCCTCAGATCGTCCTTTGCTTGTCTTACTGAGGTGGTGGTTTGCGCGTGCTTTTCTCCGTGAAGTGGCGCAGTGACCGTGTGGGTTACGCTGGCTTTGCGCCCGCTGCCCTGTGGCATCCCGAGCCTTTAGCGTGACACCCGTGAAATCGTGTTGCGTTGTAGGTTCAGGTGCCCTCCTTTTCTATACGTTGTAAAGAACAGCTTTGTTTAATTCACCATTCCATCTCTGTAGGTGGAATATATTCTCGAATGATTCTTGCTCATTCGTATTTACGAGACATCACCATTCTCTCATTAGGAACGTTTTTTGAAATTATTAAGCCAGTGAATTCTCAGGTTGAGTTCAGGTGTTCCTGCAGGCTAGCTTGTTTGCACAAAAAGTAGATAGCTCTCTGACATTTTCCTCCCCGTGTTCTGTAAGGCTTTGGAAGGCAGAGACTTTTCCTGTGCCTTTAGCACTGCATAGATTTTTAAATGAAATAAACTGAACTTAAGTGGGACAGAGAAATTTATTGATCCTGGAAATTACTTAAAATAACTGCTCCTCCCATCTCAGAGATCTAGTTTCGGACATGAACTAGCCTTATAATTAAGACATACTCCTCATTGTTTTGGCTTCACTTTCCTCATTCGTAAAATTCTGGCTCTGCAACATAGGTGGATAAGCACTGAAAGCTGTAATCAAACAAAATACTAATATTCTATAGTCTGCCTTTTCAAAAGTACATAGTGTCTGAACTGTGATTTTTACAAGTATGTAATTTTAAAGATATTCATCTATGAATTCCACAGAATTAAGTAAATATTATTCATTTATGCAAATCAAGAGTCTTTTTCCTGCGGTAAAAAAATAGTGTACTTTAAATCACAGTAGTATGTTAAATTTTTTAATTTTTGTTTTTAGTTACAGGCCAGAAAATGTGAAAGGTCTGATTGTAAAGGAAATTAAAATATTACTGAACTTTTCTCACTTTACATTAAAAAAGACCCTCAGTCAGGAACTTGGAATACGTGTGTGTGACGCACTAGTAATTCATTAAATGTGCTCCTCCCAAGTGTGCTGATGTAATGATAATCTGTATTTTTCTCACTACACTGCAGCTTTCTCTTATTAAGATAAGAGATTAACTACATTTATGTAAAAGTCAAGTTATATAAACTTCCTTTCATGTTTATTTGGTTTCTGGATTGTTGGTGGCAAAGTTTCTTTCTGAAGTAAGATGTGGCGTCTCCCCTGCATTACGGGGAGGCATCAGAGGGAGGAGAGACGGTGTTTCAGCCGTCACGGGCAGCGGGGCTTCCTGCCAGGGTTCCCACCCTCTCACCCATAAAACCAGCATGAAGTCGCCCTGACTTTGCCAGATCAGATCTCGTATCTGGAACGTAATCCTCAGGGAACAGAAAATTTCAGTCTTCGTGCATAAATTTGGAAATTGGATTATTACTATTTTTTTCAGGGTCCTTCTGTTTCTTCCTCCACAGTCTTTGTAAAAAGCTGCTGCAAAGATGTGTCAGATATGGGGTAAATCTAACAACACAGGCAACAACTAAGTGAATCCATTTCAAAAGATGGGTGCACATGATTTTAATAAATTTTGGGGGTGCTGAAGTGTAAAACTCATTTAGTGAAGATAAAAGAAACAGGATATTTTCCACTACATGATTGAAGCCATGGATGCCATTTCATGTATTCACTTGTTCATCCTTTGTGGAAGAACAGACGGTACAGGGAAAACCAGCGTAGTGGGGATGAAGCAGAGCGACGTAACTGGGTAAGGGCTGCAGACACTGCGGGCAGACTGTCCAGGCTGCACAGCCCGGTGAGCGTCCTGGTTTTAAGACATAAGTGTAAGAAATCTGTCACAGTTTCTCAAATGCCAGCTGTAAAATTGAGGTTGTTTAAAAGGGATGTTTAAAATATTCACATTGAAACTCTTGAACACCGCTATTTATAAGAAAGAATTATTCTTCATTTCTGTCTGATGATTTGTTTATACGACCGTTGGTTAATATTAGTTTATCAGGGTAATAACTTTTGTTTAATATATTATGAAGATTCCATCATACACTTTTGTTTTATGAGATTCAAGTCTTAATAACTACCATTTTGGTAAAACTGCCCCATAAACACACACACGCACATTTACAACATAATCTTCCACAGGACATTAACGTCTTAGTATTTTAGATGGTCTGTAATGCATGTCACATTCATTGTAGAAAAGTATACATTTTGTTTTACGTGAAGGCATAATCATTTAATATTGCCTCCATAAATTTATAATGCCTTTTCTTATACAAGATGTTTTAAATGATTTTTATATTAATTTATGTAGAAATGTTTTATTCCTTAGTAAGTAAAAAGGTTAATTGCACAAAGCATGCTTTCTGTTTTTCAAGTTAAAATATTTGGAAAAAAGTCTTTTGAGCTTAATAAATCATACAGCAAGAGGAATCGGCTTGTGCTGAAAATGCTATGTAATTATTGAGTTTGGAAATTAAAAACTTGTTATGCATCCTCAGACTGTATTTTTAAAAAAGCAGAATGGAATAGTGGAGAGAGTGGGGCTGAGCTGTAATTTTTCACTGACTGGGCTCATAAAGTGACGTCTTTGATCCAACAAGGCCTTTTACCTGGAGTGGGGTTCAAATCCTGTGGTGTCGGTGGTACTGGTTGCTTACACTGGGCTTTCCAAGGCTTTTCGTAAGTAACGTTACCCATGGCACACCATCCTTTTAAAGCACATTTACAGTATTCAGAAGTATGTTTTTGACAGAATTAAAAAGTAAGTATGCAACCAAAATATTTATTAGTGCTAATTGAAAGGACTTCCTTTAATTGTGTTAAGTAGAAGAGAAATATTGTGAAGGAATAATGGAAATGAAAAACCAGCGGGAATATTTGTAAAACAACATTGATTTTTATCCATGAATAACTAGATGTAACATATTAGGAAAATTTCTCTGAAATATCCTGGAAATTGTATTTTAAGTAAGCTTGATGCCTTATGCCTGCCAGCTTATCTATTATTTTAGAAACTTCTGTGTAGAGTTGCAAATATGAAATTTCAAAAGTGAACCTTGGTACAAAACTAACATTATTCCAGTGTTCATAAATTTTTATTCAGGATTTTATTTTTATTTTTTCAAGTTCAATTATAGTTGATATATAATAAATGTAAGTTACAGGTTGTACAACAGACTGATTCACAATTTTAGAAGTTGTATTCCATTTACAGTTACTACAAAGTACTGACTGTGTTCTGCGTGTTGTGCAGCACATGCTCGTGGCTTATTTAGTTCATACATAACAGTTTGCTCCTCTTAGGCCCGTGCCCCTGTCTTGGCCCTCCTCCTTTCCCTCTCCCCACTGATAACTACTAATTTGTTCCTTGTATACGAATCTGTGTCTTTTTTGTTATATTCACTAGTTTGTTTTATTTTTTAGATTTCTCATGTAAGTGGTATCATACAGTATTTGTCTTCCTCTGTCTGATGTTTCACTTAGCATAATGTCCTCCAGGTCCATTCATGTGGTTGCAAATGGCAAAAGTTAATTCTTTTTTATGGCTGAGTGTTCTTTCAGTGTATATGTGTGTGTGTACCACATCTTCTTTATCTATTCTTCTGTTGATAGGCACTTTGATTGCTTCCATATCTTCACAATTAAAAGTAATGCCGCTATGAACATTGGGGTGCTTGTATCTTTTCAAATAAATGTTTTCATTTTTTTTTTGGATATATACCCAGGGGTGGAATTGCTGGGTAATATGGTAGTTCTCTTTTTAATTTTTTGAGAAACCTCCGTGCTGTTTTCCACGGTGGCTGCATCAATTTACATTCCCACCAACAGTGTGGGAGGGTTCCCTTTTCTGCAAGTCCTTGCCAACATTTATTGTGTTCTTTTTGATGATGGCCATTCTGACAGGTGTGAGGTGATATCTCATTGTGGTTTTAATTTGCATTTCTCTGATGATTAACGATGTTGAGCATCTTTTCATGTGCCTGTTGGCCATCTGCATGTCCTCTTTGGGAAAATGTCTGTTTAGGATTTTAAATGGAAACTTGAAGTGATGTATTTTGGTCTGTTTTCTGAGGGCTGTAATATATTTGATTACATATTTACCCCATTTATATATATATTTTCAAATGAAAGTCAGTGTCTTCAGTGGAAATATATATATTTATATTTCAGAATCTTAAAATCTAAGATATGTAAAAAGTGAGCTGCTAAAAGAGATAATGATTTTTAATAATCTGACCAAGCTATTAACTTTATTATTTGTTTCCCAAAAGTCATTAAAACCCTTCAAAGGGCAAAATATTTAATTTGGAACTTTATTAACTGCAAATATTTAAAGAAAAATTAAAAATTATTTTTAAAAGTAGCTCTGCCAGTTTTGAGTATTTTGACAAGACTGTTGCTGAAGGTGTGTTCCTTCCTCTGTTTAACGCCCTGTCAATTATTTGCAGATCCGGTGGTGTTGTGGAAGTTCCCAGAGGACTTTGCAGACCAGGTTGGAACCGCATAATTTTTTTTTAAAAAAATTTAAAATTGGAGTTATTATGACTGTTACTACTGTTACTGCTACCGCTACTTCATATGAATTGCTAGAAGTATTTTGTCTTGATCAGCTGTGAGAATAAAAAGCCATGTGTGCAGAATACATGGAAAATCTTTTAAAGTTACCAGGTTGACAGGGGGTGAAGAAGCCCTTTTCTTAAAACTAATAAGAGCTGAAGGTTTACAGTTTCAGCGTATTTTTACACCTTTTAGTCTATTTGTGGACTATATATTTGGAAACATTTAAACGTTTCCCCTTCACAAAGCCTTGATGATACCATAGTCTGTTGTCTGTTCCTCTGTAAGCTCTGTAAGTAAGAAAGTAAGAAGTTAGTAGTAACTGCTGTGAATCCTTGTCACGGTAATAGTGGAATCATTCGCATGTATAAGTAGAGTTCACAATATTTTATTATTTTTAATTCTTGTCTGTAGCTTATTTTCTTAAAATGGGAGACTTTGGAATAAATTTACTGTATTTGCATTTTAAATTATGTTCTTCTCTAGTTCTTTAAGTATTTGGTATGACTGAAATGAGTTATTTTGACATGATATATATGTCAATAGAAAAACTTTTATAATTTACATTATGGATTTATCATTTTGAAGTGAATTATATAGTTAATGGTACAAATTTAAATTATTATATAAATAAGCACTTTTTCTGGATATCTTTTTTTATCTGCAAAGAAATGGAATAAAACAATCTTGTCACTGTTAAAATTATAAAATGATAACATTACAAACTTTCAGTTCACAGATATGATTATCATAATTTACAAAAATGAAAGCTGATAAAAGCATTCATTTAAAGCAGTTCATTCAGAAATAAATATACAGACACATGTGATTTCACCGTGGAAGAGTTAAGTTTCTACTCATGAAAATCAGTATATAAGATTAGGAAATTTCACTATAAAAGTGAGTTAAAGGAGCATGTTAAGTATTAATTAGATCTAGTGCAATCCTTGACTGTCGTTTCACATAAGAAGAGAGTACGTGCTCTTAGCTTGCTTTAGCCATTTAGAGAAAGAATAGGTTTATACATGTCTTAAGTATGTAAACCAAGTCCCTACAGGAAGGTGTGATTTGTACGTGGGAGGCTTAATTGGGTTTGTTCCCCAGTCAGGTGAAGTTAGAGCCTTACTGACTCATTTTACCGTTTGAAATGCTGTTCCTCTGTTGGTGTTACCAATTCTCTCTTGTCTAACCTCCTGTCCAGATTTATTATTATTATAATTATTTTGGTGATTTCTACCTCTTCAGCTTCCTCTGAGAATTCCCAGGGGGTCTGAGGCTCCTGACTCTGGGTTCGCATAATGGTGCTAGTGTCCTTGTTGAGGTCTGCTGCAGTAAATTTTTCAGTGAGACTATTGCTGTTCCTCTTTGTGAGTGATAAACTGGTGATAGGAATTTCTTAGCTGTTGCTTTGTTTCCCAGACTTGTGAGGTCAGTGGAACATGAATAAGCCCTCACAGCCTTAGTGAGCTACAAAGGTGGTCAGCTGTGTCGTGGCGGTGGTGTTCCTAACCCCAGGATTCCAGTTCACAGCAGTTCTCATGGTCCTTTTGAAGGTTAGAGCTAGAAGAAGCTTGAGATACCATTTTGTCCAACTTCTTCATTTTATAGCTAAAGAAACCAGCTTCACGTGCTCGTCCGGCCAGGGCCCTGCGGAGTGGTTCTGCTGTATGCTTTCCGGTGACGCTTCTGACCCTACGGATGACACGAGCACCCTGTGTGTATTTCGCACCCTCCTCATCTTTTACTGCTTCCTGTGCTAATTGTCTGCCTCTTCCTAAGCAGCCTTTTCACTAGATCTGAGGCTGCTTCAGCAGTAATCCTACCACAGCTCTTCGTTTAGCTCTTTCCTGCACGCACCAGGCACCTTACCAGCTGCTTCTGTGGTGCTTTGTCTTCACGTCTCCCCCGTGCTGCTAGGAGACAGCGTCATCCCCCACACTGAGGCTCGAGTTAGAAACTGTTCAGGTATCGCCCTGCTTAGAAGGGGCAGAGCGAGGGTCTGAAGGCAAGTTTGTCTAACTCAGAAGCATGTGCTATTAACAAGCAAGCTACATTGTTCTTTCTGCTTGGAATGCTGAGCCAAACCCAACGCACTTATTTTAGCTCTTTTTAAAAAAAGTTTATGATGTTTTTTCCCCACAGTATCCTTACAGTTTGAAAGCAGTGTATTTTATTGTTTAATGCAAAGAAATAATACCAGCCCGTTTTCCTCCTTGGTTCTGCCGCGTGGAGCGTGGCCCGCCACGGGCACTGGTTCATCATGTGCTGCTCTGCGGGGCTTTTCCTTCTTTTGGCAGTGGAGGAGCCAGTGGGACAGCCCAGGTCACATTTCAGGAGCTGTCATTGTTTGTTTTTTTGGTACAGCAGAGATTTTTGTGTAGGAGAGTAAGAGACGAAACTATAAATGCTAATCGGGCCGGGTCTTGGCAACAATTAAAGGCCTTGCTAAGAGCTGGTCCTTCAAATGGACTCAAGGAGACTGTGATGTAACAAAATAAGTGTGTAAGGAGTGTTAATTTGGAAGTGATTCCATTGTGGACTGATTGTGGGAGAAACTGGAGGCAAGGGCATTAGTCAGTAGTTCAGCTGAGGAAGGAGAAGGATCTGGAAGAGTTGGTTCCATTAGGAGTGAGAAGGGTGCGTGTGCCCACCTGGACAGACTGGCACACGTTTCCTCAGCAAAGGCGGGCGTATTCAAGATCAGCAGAGAATTGCAGCTTGGAGTCTGCTGCCAGGACAGGCCAAGTGCAGGTCCCACAGGGCAAGGGAGGAACACTTTCCTGGAGGAGAAGAGGAAGTCGGGAGGGCTGTGTAAACAAAGAGCCCTGGCTTCGTGTTGGCCACATCCTTGGGCTCGGCTGTGGCTGCGGGGCGTGAGAGCTCCCCCTTCTGGTCTCTTAGCTCGATTTGGTGGCTGTTTCTGTTGATTATTTTTTTTACAAGTGTAAAGGAGGGAAAGAGATTGCATGTAAAGGTGTTTCAGGGGGCATGGGGTTGAGAAGGGTAAAGAAGAGAGGGTGAGTTTCTCTCTGAGTTTCAAGAAATTGTGAGTTATCTTCCGCGCAAGTGATGGAAGGGGGCTTTGGGGAGTGAGGAAGAGAGGAGAGTGTTTGCAACCCTAGAAAATACAAAGGTGTGACTGTATTTGAGATTGCCAAACAGATTTAGCTGATGTCAGATTTATGTTTTGCAAATGCATTGAGGGCTGTGGCTGAGAGGATTAACGCAGAACAAATCTTCCCTTCCATGACACTGATAATGGCAGTATCTCCTATTACATTTGTGAGAGGGTCACCACTTCTATACAAAGTGAGTGATTTTGTTTCTTTTTGGGGCTGTCAAGCTCAGCTGTCCATTGCTCTCATTTTCCTGTTCACATTTGTACTTAATAGCTTGAGA
Organism: Camelus ferus; assembly: GCF_009834535.1. Classification (NCBI taxonomy): domain Eukaryota; kingdom Metazoa; phylum Chordata; class Mammalia; order Artiodactyla; family Camelidae; genus Camelus; species Camelus ferus. Next base: position 10,053,175 of record NC_045718.1, on the reverse strand, counting down.
CCATTTTTCACAACACTTAGCTTTCCTCCTACTTTCTACTTGTCATTTTCACGGTTCACTTTTCTGGAGTGTTGATGCTTGCATATGCCTTTGGCCTTTTAAGGCCATGGTTGGTCTGTGTTACTTGAGGGAGAGGAGTCAATCTTTGTGAGCGTAATATACTTTTAGAGAGTGGTCAGAAATAAAATCTTATAAATTCTGGGATCAGACATGTCTGTTTGAGTCATAGCTCTGTATTTACAGACTGAAGTGTTGCTTACGGCAAGATACTGAATCTCTCTTAATTCCTCATTTGCAAAATAGGGCTGATTTTACTAATCCGACAAAATTAGGATCAGAACGAATGCTCTCAAGTCCATAGAGTGTAGCACCTGCTGCACAGAAAGCACTCCACAAATGTGAGCCAGTCGTTTTATTGCTATGTTGTAAGGCCATGAATGTTTATTAATTTGTGATGAGGACTAGATGAAACTGCTTTATGTAGACTGTTGCTTTTATAGTTCAGTAACAAGTTTGAGAATTTCACTGCTTTATAGACTTCCAGGAAGATTTATAATTCTATAGTGTCAGGAAGGAGGAAACTTTCCTCTACCCCCTAAGTTCTTCCGGCTGGTCTAAGAATTACATTGACATGAGACAGACCAACAGGAGAAAATCAAACCAAAGTTTAATACCATGGGAGGGACCCAGGAAAACTGGTAAGTGGCCAGAACGGCTGAAGCCCTCACCCACCATCTTCAGCTGAAGACAAAAGAGGAAAAGAGGATGTTGAGGGTAGTGGTTTGGGACTTCAAAGAGGAGGAAAGCAATTCGCATGGAGACAGAACAGCGAATGTTTGGTAAACAGATGCTTGCTGGGCCAGGCAGGACAAGGGGGCACAGAGTGCCTCTGATGTCCAGGCCCTGCCTGGTTTTCCCCCTACACCTGGCAGGTACTCTTTGCAGATGTCTCTGGCCGTAGCTGTCTTCTGGGAGCAGGCCCTCTGTCTAAATTCCTTTAGGCAGATACAGAGGAGGGTCGAGAAAAACTTCCTGTCTTGGTTTCTTAAAAATAATCAGCCTAAATACATCCTCATGCCAAAGAGACACATTTTGGGGTGGCAAATATTGCTTGCCTGTAATAGCAGAAGAAGTATTTTCAGGACGTCTCTGAGCCGTAAGACCATGGAACCGACACAGAAATCATCAAGTCCATTTGCTTAGTTTTTAGATGGAAAAACCATGGACAGATGATAAAGATGTTCAAACAAGATGTCTGTAAGAACAGTGAGTAATAACCCTGTTTTCAGACGAGCCAGTTAAGGTTATGTCTGATTTATGAAAATAAGTGGACAGAATTTTTATGGAGGGAAGGTCTTGAGATACAACATGCAGTAATCAGCACAGTATAGCAAGCAGATGCCCAGAATATCAAGTAAGCAGATTTCGTGTATCTGGACTTGGGCCTGGGCAAATGTATTTTTCTAAAACTTCAAGGGTGTGTCTGAGGTGTATCCCCAGTTGAGAACCTAGAAGATGCAAGGAATTTAAAATAAAGAAGTAAGATTATGGCCAGGTGAATGTTGAAAATAGTAATTGAAATTATAACTGGCGATACCACACTACTGTTTCCTAATGTCACGAGGCAGAGCACTGCCGGGCTCTGACAAATGCAGGAAAACTCAACAGAACTGTTTCATGAGAGTTTTGACCCTCATTTTCTGGAGAGGAAAACATTCTGGAGACTCAGGGCATTGGCATGTCTCTAGGAATGTCCTATAAAACATATGACTTCAGAAATGTTCATATTCATAAAATTTACATGTACAGATTTAACCCAGTCTCTTGTGATTTGCTAGCTTTTTGTATAATAGTAATTATTATTATATTGAACAACTCTTATAATAATAACAACATACCAAACAGACCAAATTACTTCTAGCATCTTGTAAGTTAAGAGGACACATCCCTGCGATTTTCAGGGAACCTGTAGAAAACCTCCAAGGTAGTTTTGGTTGTAAAACATACTCTGCAAGTTTTTGATTTTTTTCTGTATTTGGAATCTGAGTTTGGGAAGGCAAGATTTTAAAAGTTGGAAGATTTATCTGTCTGATGAAAATGGGGTCCATAGGTGCCTGTGAGCCACACGTGGTTATCTGTTTAATCAAAGTGCCAATACAATACTGAACAGTAAATCTAGACGGTAACCCGATGGAAGGCTGCTTCCGTAAATGAGGAACTCCTGTACTCCTCCTCCTCCGTAAATAATAAAAGACGTAATAAAGTCAGTTTCAAGCGCAAAAAATTATCCTGCGAGGACGGAATTTTGGGCACCTTGGGGGCGCATGAAGGTGAGAATGATCTCTCCTGTTGGAGGCACAGGCGCTGACCAGTATCCAGGGCAGCAAGTCCATCAGAACTGAGTGAGCTTGACACTTTTCAAAGCCAGGGATTAGCAAACGTTTTAAGTTGTATTCATTGCACACTGATGCTCTAACACTTATCTTGACGCTTTAGGACCTATTGCGGAGATCTGCACAGTCACACTGATTTCGTTGTCACCATCACCATCGCATGCGTGGTGCTTGTGTTGGCATGCAGGGATCCATGACTGCTGTCCTCACGTGAACTCACGTGTCTTTTAAAAATTTATCAGTTTTGATTTCTAATACAGTACATTTCAATAGTTGTTATGTAAACAGTGGCTCTTCACTGTCCTCAAAAAGTCCCAAGAATATAGAGGTAAAAAAACAAAGTATAAAAGCCCAAGAATCGCTGTTTTAGGGTCAAACTATTCTTTGAAAACAAAAACATTTGCACAGTTATATTTATCAGGCATTGCTGGTCCTCGTGTAGTCTTAACCTCTCATATTAATGGTAATTTTTAACCTAAGTAACTAACTTCTGTTTCATAGGAAAAGGAAAAAAAAAAAGCAAACACTTGCAAGGTGGATAACTGAGCACCTGTGTCCTTCCAGACCTCACGATACCCATAGTACCACTTTCTAAAGCCCCCTTGCCCCCTTTACATCTTTGTAAAGTGGCAAAAATGAATAGGTTCATTATCATGACCCAAAGATACAGCCTTTTTATAGCACACAAAAATAAGAAGTATGTAAACTTAATTATGCTTAGTAGCCAGTGTATTAGTGTCCTGTCTTAGAAATTATGTAGGTTAGTAGTACAATGTATAATACAATGAGTGTACATTAGCTCAATGTCAGTTCAATATTTTGGTTACCTAAAGATTGTGGAAATTATGCTTAAGCAGATATATTATAAAATACAATTACTGTTGAAATGAAGTTCATCAGGATAATGATACATTTTGATTGACTAGAAATGTACATTTTTTATACCCTTAAATCATATGCTGTGTTAGCTTGTAGTTCAGTAAACCTGTATACATTTAGGAAAAACAAACCCAAATAGGATGAGTGTATGCTTACATTATACTTAACACTCGTAAGTCAAAGAAGTCACAGCTGTATTTATTCAACTAATGATAAAACTAGATGTTTGCCAAAGATTTACCTTAATATGTGAATTTTAATTCTCTAAGAATTTTTTTGAAGTCTAGCACACTTGAAGTAATAGAAGTTCAATTTTCTTATTTTATAGGATTTTTAGGAATAATCAGTTTATGTAGATTTCTCTCTATAGACCAATCAGGACAGAGCTCCTTTAATTTATTTAAAAATTATTTGGAAGTACTTTATTTTTCAGAGCAGTTTAAGGTTCACAGCAAACAGAGAGGAAGATGTAGTGGTTTCCTAGGTCCCGTGCCCCCGCCCTTGCACAGCCTCCTCCAGCATCAGCATCGTTTGCCGGAGCGGTGCCGCCTTCACCAGGGACAAACCTACACGGACACAGCATCACGACCCAAAGGCCATCGTTTACCTGAGGTTCCCTCTTGCTGTCGGACATTCTGTGGGTTGACAGATGTGTGATGACACGTATCCATCATCATAATATCACACACATGCTCTCACTGCCCTGGAACCTTGCTGTGCTCTGCCTGTTTGTTCTTCCCTGCCATCCCCATCCCTGGCAACCTGTTGTCTTTTTATTGTCTCTATACTTTTGTCTTTTCCAGAACATCATAATCATACAGTATATGGACTTCCCAGATTGGCTTCTTTGATTTGATAATGCGCATTTAAGTTTTCTCCATGTTTTTATGGCTTGGTAGCTTATTTCTTTTTCGTACTGGGTAATATTCCATTGCCTGTAAGTACCGCAGTTCATTTATCCATTTACCTACAGAAGGACATCTTGATGGCTTCCAAGTTTTGACAGTTATGAATAAAGCTGCTATGAACATCCGTGTGCAGGAGTTTAATTCATGAGACTTTATAATCTAGTTTATTGGTATTCTCCAGAGACAGAATAATTTCACACTAATTCGATAAGAGCAGAGACCTTTCCGAATTATAGACATATAGACTCACAGATACCAAAAATTTTGGTGGTGTTAGGTATATGTCTATATGTATGTGTATGTATGTATACATACATATACACACATGTGTATGTATATAGTGAACAGATAGATATGTAGAAGCTGAAAGATATATTTTTGAAAGTAATGCTGTGTTGCACAAGGCTTTTTTAGTTATGTTTTTGGTTGTTACTCTTATGATGTCAGAGATGAAAATTTTGCCAGATATTGAACAAATGAACTTCACCTAGGCAATTAGCATGAACCTAAGGCTGCCTTAAAATTATTTATCGAATACTTTTTTTGCAAGGTACTGGTCTGGCGACATAAGGCTGCAGACAGGGAGACGCGTGGTCCTTACTGTCTGGGAGTCTTACTAGGAGAAGGAAAATGATCTGGGGATCAGAAGTGAGCAGGTGTCCTGTCTCTGCTTCTAACTTGAATTTCGGAGTTTAAGGAAGTCACTTTTGCTCTCTGAATTTCAGTTTTCTCCTCTGTGAATGGGGGATACAGGAGCCAATGGTTGCTTATCCTATTACATGTTGCTTCTACATGTAATCCTGACGGAAGGCCAGGTGTAGCACGTGCCAGGAAAGTCACTAGCAGTGCAGCCTGACGTGCTGGGAGGGAAGACATCGGACATTTAAGTAAGCTAAGAGGTGAGTGGTTAGAGAGCAAGAGGAAGTGGTTAGTTCAGACTAATTTTCATTATGGTGGCAATATTTAGTGTACTTTTGGTAGCTTCAAGAGTAAAAAGGCTTGAGGAGGGAAGACCATGTTTATATAGGATAGCAAAAAGTCACTTTAAAAGAAAGATTGAAGATAGAAATGAGAACTAATTTCTACAGCAAGAATTAGCAGAGATGGAAAGAGGATAAGTAAGTGAATACACATTATGCATTATTTTTTTCTAACACTGGATGAATAAAGGTAAATATAAAAAGTTGCCCGCTTAGAAAGACCGCCTGGTCCAGTAGGGGAGACAGATTAATCACAGGGCACTGCGTGTGCTGTAACCGTTCAGGTGAGATTGCTTCATAACCGCGAGTGGAGGGTTTAGCTCTGGACAGTGGTGGTAGGTGTGCCTCCCCCTGTAAGATTAACGGAGAGAAGGAGGAACAGATGGCCGGGGCTTGACTGATAGAGAACGATACTCTTCCAGGAAGACTGAGTTACAAGTATCTTTGTTTCCTAGCTCTTCGTGATTGTCATTCTTACGCTGGCATGACCTGTGAGAAAGGGGCCATGGGATGTGAGTGAGGCACATTTATCCCAGAGCCTCTGCGTCCGTCCTGTCTTCATCACCGTCTGTTGCTTCCCCAAGAATTGAAGTTGGTACATACGCAACAATGACCGTTGAATTGTTGTACTCGAAGGGTGTGGATCTTCATTGATTATTCCTGGGATTCAGGGTCATCGGAGGCCAGTGTTGAGGGTGCCACTGAAAAGAAAGCCATTTACAGATGTCTAAGCCAGCGCTGGAAGGCTGTTTGGGAAGAGACTGTCGTTGTGGTGTTGGCTGCATGTTTGCCTGCATTCTGGTCGGGAGGAGTGCACGGAAGGGGATCTGTGAGCCTTGTTCGTGGACCCCTGGCTGTGTTCCTGAAGTCGGTCGTCCTTCAGGGTAAGAGTGAAGGATACTCACATACAGTTAGAGTGACTGATTATCATGCCCTGTTGTGTTAGAAGAGCACAATGATGAAATTACTTTGTGATCTGAAATAGAAGCAGAGTGATAGCTAGAGACTTTAATTTTATTTCTTGCCTTAAATAAAAGACATTTTTTGATAATATAAATTGGAGTTTGAATTCTGTCAGTTATATGCTCTGTTCCATCAAACTTGGGCAGGCATTCAGCAAACCAGAGGTGGTGGTCAAGTTCCCTTCCTGCCCTGCCCTGTTTTTCCCCAGGTCTCCCCCCCCCCCTTTTTTTTTTTTTTTTTGGTAGCATTTCTGTTTTCACTGCCCATTTCCATTCTTTTTCTTTTTTCTTTCCTTCTTCTTCTTCTTTTTTTTTTTGTGGTCCAGTTCTACTTATTTTTAAACCTTAGCTTAAAAATTAATTCTTCATTGAAGGCTTTCCTGACCTCCAAAGCAACCTGTCTGTACTGCAGTATAGCCTCTTGGGTTTAACTCTATATTTCAGTTTCCTTTCTTCCTTCCTTCCTTCCTTCCTTCCTTTCTTTCTTTCCTTTTCTTTTTTTTTTTTAGAATGTCCCTCTCTCCCTTACTCTGCATGTGTGTATCTTGAAGGAAGAGGGGCGGAGTCTTCTCATTTTCCAATCACCAAGTCTTGCCCAGCGGCTGGTACCTAATAAGGTCTGGATAAAAGGGTTTAAATGACCAGATGACTGAGTGCTGGGTCAAAGGAAGTTGAATAAACGCATGATGGATTATTTTAACCTTCTTGGAAAAATAGGAGCAGGATAATCTACTAAGTGGAATAGATTATAAGAGGACATGGAATATTAAATTTAGAAGGATATCAGACTAGTGTTATAACAATATAATAGGACTTCATCAAAATATGAGTGAAAAGATGTGGCTCAGCAGAGGCCCGGCAGCATAAAGGTTTAGTCGGTCCGTGACTGTTCGTGACGAGGCCTGACTTGTGTGTTCTCTCTCTCTCATGTTTCTGTAGAGGGGGGTAAACAACTAAAAACCAGTATATGTTGGCACACTAGTGTGTGCTCCCACGCTGGGTGATAAAGATGCCTTTAGAAATGTTTTGAGAAACATGCACATGTTACAGCATTTTTAAAAATTGATGTCTAGTCATTTACAATGTGTCGATTTCTGGTGTGCAGCACAGTGTCCCAGTCATGCATATACACACATATATTCGTTTTCATATTTTTTCATTAAAGATTATTACAAGATATTGAACATAGTTCCCTGTGCTGTACAGAAGAAATTTTTTAAAAATCTATTTTTATATATAATGGCAAACATTTGTAAATCTCAAACTCCCAAATCTACATCATTATTTTTTAATTACAACCATAATAAAAATTCCATTAATTAGGCAAAATCTTAGTAGAAACTAATTAAGAAAACTTGGTCTAATTGAAACTGTTACCAGTTTGAATTACACTTCTGAATGAATAATAGGAAGAAACTTTGCATTATGCAACAATAGAAACACATTTTCAATCGTATCCTTCAGCTTTGTCTTCACTGGCCTTTTGTAACTGCAGCCAGCTAGCTAGTTGGCTGATTCTGAAACACACATACTCAGCACTGAGAACTTCTCACGTTCAGCATGGTCTGCATGGTTTAGGAAGAATGTTCCTTATTAAAAATTTTTTATACATCCATCACTTCAAAAAATATTTTTCTTCTTTTAATAATTTTAAAGAGTTTTGGTCAAAGTGAATAAAGTCTTTCATATTTGAAGTTGAGGTGGATTGATTGCTGGGCGTTTTGTAATTCTGCTTCTTGCATCAGTCATCAAATCTAAATTATTTGGAAATAATTTATTAAATCTAAATACTTTCAAAATAAATAAATTAGCTATTTTAAAAAACCAAATTTTTTTTTTGCTACTTTGGATTTGATTCTGTCATTTTTAACTATTAGTTGATCATCTCAGACATAGAAAAAAATGTAGTTGCATTCTGTACCAATGACTGTTTTTCCAAGTGGAAAGAATGAATTGTCTTGAACCAGTTTTTCATGTGTGACGGTTAATTGTTATTTCACTATGAGTATATACATTATATATGAACATACATTTCTGAGACAAATTGATTTCTTACTTTTAATGAAATTAATTTTTATAAAGAGACGGTGGCTGATTTAAGAGAATTATAATTGTATCATGACAGCATACTTCATTTCATATTCTAAACATTTTATCAGTGATCTATCTAAATAACCCTAAAGCATCAATTATTTCTTATCAGCTTGCTTTGTCGATATACATATAGCATTATCTTTTTTGTACATTCTGTGTCTAAAAAAGAAGAATCAGAATAGTATAAATGGCAAGCATGTGGGTAAATCCTTAAAATTAAATCCAAGATCATCGTCATGATTTTGTCTGTCTATCTTTCTTCACATAGGCAAGATTCATTTCTGTTGTCAATGCAGTGCTAGAGAGCTCAAGAAAAAGTGTGATCGCATTCCTGTTTCACTTGCCTGCTTGTCTTATATTTTCTGCTGTGAAAATGTAAAAATTTCATTGCAAACAGAGAAACTAATTTGGAAAAACATAGTGATGTTTTAGAAACTTTTCTTTATAGCTGAGGTGTTTATTGGAAAATAGAACCAGCAAACTCCTATTGAAAAGGTTTTTGCATGTATTTTAGATAACAAAATTTGAAAGCCCCTGGAAAAAGTGACCTTATTTTTCTGCTGAAGGTTGAACAGGTTTTACTTTAATGAATTCTTAAAAGTGAAGGATTTTATATTTATTTTTATGACCCTGAAATTATTATATTCTAACCATGCAAATGATTCAGACCAGTCCTGGAAGGTCTAACATTATTCAGCAACCTATGGAAATTAAAAATAATAGATGATGCAGACTGAGAGAGATACATGTGGTTTCACAAAGACTGACTTTTAATTGAACAGTAAACATTTGACAAAAGTAAATTTGTAGTTCAGTCCTGTAAAGGACTTTGAGAGAAACAGAGTTAAGGAATAAACTATTTTTTCAAGGTGGTGAATCAGAAGGAATTCTCCTGAAGTCAGGAGGAAAAAGTAAATTTAACATAGTCTCTCTACTAGTTCAAAATGTTATATTTCAAAAATTGTTTTTTTCATTTTTAGCTTAAAAAGTTAAAATTAGTTAACTATGAAACTAAGGATGGAAACAAAATAGCATATTTTTAGATATTACTTGGGAGAGTAATTAAAATCTTTCAAATTGATATAAAATCAATATTAATTTACATGGAATATGTGACTTTGAAGTAATCTTGATCACTGTAACTGTATAGTGCTTTAAAAAAATGCCTGTCAGGGAAATTTCTTTTTTAGGAAGAGTGGTAGTTGGATGAGACTTGTGGGTTATAAAAATCAGTAACTAACCATAAATTGTCGTCACCTTACCTTTTTGTTTGATGATTTCCATTTTCCTCTCCTCTCAGTATGTAATTAATAGATAAGCTCTTTTAAAGTAACATTGCCGGATTGTTTACTGATGTTTACAATTGAAGCTTGAAATACAATTGGGGAAGATAACTAGATACGAAGGCACTTTGCTGTTAAAGTTTTGAAGTTTAAAAAATACCCTCTATTAGCTGGAAATGTTGAACTTGATCAGCATATGGTGCCAGCCAGCCTCATCCCCACCCGTTCTTTTGTTGTCTTGTTATTGTTACAAGGCTTAATGACAGTTGTAAGCCATAGTCCTGGATGTGGGGGTGGGTCCACCCTGGGGAGAGGAGGAGGAAACAGCAGTGTGGATTATGGAAATATGGATTGATCTAAAAAGAGACCCCTTGTGTAAGAATGGGGCTCAGAGAAAAGCTGGGGAAACTGAAGAAAAGATGATAGAATATGATGTGAAAATGATCACTTGAAGTCTTTCCTTTCATTCCCAGCTGCTATGTTTTGGAGAAAAGGAATGCATTTGTGTGTTAAGGGGGAGCCAAAAAAGGCCAGATGAATGGTATTATTTATTAGATATATTTTCATTTTGAGTGAGATAAATTATGTGCATTTTAATAGACTTTGCATATGTTAGACTTTTTAAGTCTTAAAGACATAATGTTAAGTATGCTATTTCATAGAAATGTTTCAAGTAGTAAACAACATTTGATTAATGTTTGGCCTTTGAATAGACCTAATTTCAAAGATTAACTTCAAGGTTGTTATATATTAAGTATTTTAACTAAATATAATGCTGGATATTATATCTAAAATATGAAGGGTTTTTTTATTACTTTTATAACTTAGTTTTTCAAATACATGGTTACACATGTATTCCTATATATTTTTCTGGACAAGTGGTAATGTTGCAGTTTGTCTGGGTAAGCTCCTACTAAATGGTAACATGTATCTTTATGCTTAGCCTAGCTGATCACAAAAGACAACAATGCAGTCTACTGGTCATTTTTGCTAATGCAGACACAGGTCCGTGTGGTTTTAACTAGTTTCTGATGTGCTTATGTGCATTGAAGGAAAGGTTGTTACCTGATGCTAAAGGTTGGAAAAAGTTAGGCTGGAAAAGAGCGAGCATGAAAGCTTAGGAATCTGGCGTTTGGGAGGAGGATCATGTTTTGAGGGGTGTTTTGTTTTCGGTTTTGGATATGCCAGGTGCTCTGGTAGGGATGTCTTCTAAGTAGCAGGAAGGTTCCGACTGGAGTCAGGAGAGGATGACAGTGTGGCTTCCCACGGCTGTTTGGTATCTGACCTGGGTTCTGAACCTTGCCTTCGGGCCAGAAAAGTCCAGGCTTTTGTCCATCATGTGAGGCAGAGAGACTGGACTCCCCGCGGAGAGATGGGGGCTGAAGACAGAACCCTGGGAACACCAATGGGGAAGGCGGTGTGAAGTCGCCTGAAAAGAAACGAGGAGGTTAGGAGTGCGCTGGACGGGTTGGATACGGACCTCTAGGGCAGGTGCTTGTAAGCGGACCCTTAGCGTCCTCAGGTCAAGAGGCAGATCGCTGTCCCCTTTCAATCCCAAGTGTCTCATACCTCGTAGACACTGAATAAGCACATGTTGAATGAAGAAGTGATACACGTTGCAGAAAAGTCGAGGACGGTAAAGACTGGATGACACTAACAAGGCCGAGAAGACTCGGCAGCAGAAGGTGATGGACTTGCAGAATGTTTGTCAGACCTGCAAGAAAATTTTCAGTGACGGAAAGAATTATTTTAGTTTTACTTTTTAGCCCACCAAAGGTTGAATCTACTTTACAGCATTTACCTTAGTCTGCTTCAGTGAATGTCAGTCTTGTGTTTTATAATTACTCCTTATTTTCCATATATTCCAATACGATAATACATTGTAAAGAATAAATAGAAGTTACGAGATAATTTATTTAAGATAATTATTAATCCTTAACTGAGAAAATTATTCAAATAACTATATATACATATATATATATGTATATATGTGCACATATATATAGTTTCTGGTTTATTGAGTAAAATCTTTTACAAGAGACTCAGGAAATTGTGTTTTCTCTTTAAGGTCATTTATGCCAAAGCAGACTAGACGAGGGAGTGATCAAAACTCATTGCTATTTGGTGAGGCATGTTTGGTGGCTTTCTCTGTGAAAGAACCAGTGTTCACAGTTGAATTTCCCATAGAAAGAGTTCTGCGTGACAAGAACTAAGACCGAAATTGGCACCTTTACTTATAATCTCAGCAAGGGGCCAAAGGTTACGTCAGCAGGGAGTGTGAGCTATAGGGTTTTATTCCAGGAGGTGGATATTCTGTAATGGGTGGGGCAGAATAAGTTTGCAGCATAATAGCCCACAAAAATTTTGTTCAGAATTTCAAGAAACATTCATTCAAAGGAAAAAAAAAGACCACGTATGACTATAAATTTAGTTGTAGTTTGACATATTAAAAATGATGGGCGTGCACATTTTTTATAAAATAAAAATCTTGTAAAATTTAAGATAACCTAAAAATACAAAAAAATTTAGAGTTCTTGGAGTCTTGATTTTCAGCCCTGCTTGCTAACTGTATGTGAATAAGGTTTATTTTCATTACTGAGTACTTAGTTCCTGCTTTAAATTGAAGGGAATAAAAACATCTTGCAAACTTCATGAATGGACTTGCTGAAGGTACCCCTACCCCAGGCGTTCACCATCTGAGCTGCAGTTTTCCGTGCCTTCGTCTGACCGCCAGAGAGGCGGCTTCGGCCGAATCTGCAGCTTTCTACTCTTGAGCCCAAGATAATTAAATAGCCTCTCCACCCACCATCGTCAGCTCTGTTACTACTAACCTTGTTTAACCTCACCTGCCTGTGTCAGTCTAGCATCAGTCACTTGCTCTGGTGTGTCCCTTGTTCTGATTTGTGACAGATGATTTTGTTTCAGATTTTAAATAATATACTTCTGATTTAATCCCTTGGTATTTTGCTCCTCTGTGAGAAGGAGAATCAACTTTAAGTCCTTATTTACAAGTCTGTTGTTTGAAAGAAGTGAGATGTTTGCTTTTACTGTAAGTCTAGTATCTTCAGTAGTGATAAGCACTCGAACACACGAGCAGCATTGCTTCTTTGCCTCCGGACTTAATTTCAAGGGCCTTGAACGACCTCGGGCGGGTAAGGCTCACGTTTGTGATTGCATAGGACTCCATCTCTCCTCCCAGGATTTCTTCACATTGCCGCCCGCTGCATTTTTTCATTTACCTGGTGGAACTTTGGTTCTGAAGTATGAATTGTATGATCTTAACTATTCATGTATGTGGACAGAATCCACCACATAGAGACCAAGCAGGATCAGATTTAGGCACTGCTGGTTATATGTTGGAACCTACATGAAAACACAGTGAAAAAAGTGCCCAGCGTGGGGAATGATGGCTGAAGCTTCAGCTGTGAGTTCAACTCCTGATGCTGACATTTGCTGCTGTGTGACTTTGGGCAAGTTACTCCGTCTCTTTACCACCCTCCTCCCCCCAAACCACCACATAACAGATGTAAAGTGCTTAGGTCAGAACCTGGCACAGAGTAAGCAATTGTTTTATCGTCTCTTTATTTAAGAAGATAATCAGAAAGAAAGCATGCAGACTCGTAAATCACGTTTCCTTGAGCTGCCTACCAAGGCAGATCGACTCTGATGGTGCGAGAACAGTCTCTGCACATGAGTTCCGCCAAGTTTCTCAGGGCACGGGGGGAGGGGGTGCCAGGCGCTGGCTAGGCCGGGGGCGGGGGCCCAGAGGTGAGCCCGCCCTCAGAGATCTGGAGATCCATTTCTCCTGACCAATCGCGTCAGTTGTAACAGCCAGGACTTTCACTTCGCTTCCAGCTTGGCTGATCTCTGCTCACTGATTAACGTGCTCTGTGATGGTAACCCCGGCCGTGGCCAAGCACTCTGTAACCTGTCTTGACGCCAGTCCTGAGGAAAAGAAATATGCTTATGTTTTCATCATCATATGGGAAGATGTAGTGATTTCATAATTTGGGAATTTTATAATAAAGTTGCTAGTTGAGGGGGGTATAAAATGTGAGGAACAATATCAGTTGTCCATAATAATGGACGACTGTACAGTCATGTCTCTCACTCCTCCCGTACCTTTTAATCAGTGCTGTTACCTTTCTCTGTCTTCGTCTGGGCCAGCTTGTCTCTCTGGAACAGCAGACATTTTATCCGCTACCTCCTGGACGTCTCCGCTTTCCTCCTGTTTACTTCTTAGCCGTGTCCCGCTCTCTGCGAGCCTCTGCAGCCATCTTATTTCAGGCCATCACCTCTCACCTCGATTATTGCCGAGGACTTCTGCTTTCCCAGCCCTCAGTCTTGTCCTTTGAAAGTCCGTTCCATACACTATAGCCAGAATGACCTTTCTAAAACTCAAGTCAGTCATGTTCCTCCTTAGCTTTAAATCCTTTAAGGCTTCCCTGATTCTCTTAGGTAGGCTGACCATGATTTATGGTCCAAACTGAGATGCTTATTATTAATTTTTTCACTGATAACTTATATTTGGTGCAGTGCAGATCTCAAGTGTACAGTGAAATGAGTTTTGACAGGTGCATACACTTATGCAGCACACAGTCCTTTAAAGATGCAGACTGCTTCTGTTACTCCAGAAAGTTCCCTCTGGCTGCTCCCTGGCTCCTTCCTGTGCCCGCAGCCCGCGGATACCACTGTTCTGATTTGTGTCCCCATAAGTCATGACGTGGACACTTTCAAGAGCAGAAGGGATTGCTGTTGATGATTATGGTGAGATGATAGGTACGTGTCGGGTGTTCCGGGTAAACCAGGGGGTGGTTTCCCTGCCCTTTGTATCAAGTCCGAAGTTCCTAACTGGCCTAAAGGTCTTGTGCTGTCGGCCGTCCCCTGCTTATCTCCCAGCCACGTTCTCCGTCGCTCTCCCAGCCTCCGCACTTCTCTTGCTCACCTCTAGACCTTTCTGGGCTTCCTGTGATGGGCAGACCGTCCTTGCCGCCTCTGTACTTCCCTCTCCTCGTGCTGCAGCCGGGCCAGCCTCTCTCCTCTCCTTGTTTCTCCGTGTCGCTATGACTTCCTCCCTTGGGACCTGCACTGCACTCCTCCGGGGGCCCCCTCCTGAACTCGCTTTACGCGTCTGTCTTCTAGGCTCCCTGGTGCTTTCCGCTTTCCCCACCAGTGCTCTTACCGAGTTACGTTGTCATTGTCTGTGATGGCTGTTCACACAGTAAATATTTGCTAAATGAATATGCACAAACCTACATAAACATTAACTTACGTAAGTAAGTTCACTTTAAGTTTAAGTAAATACGAGTTAGTACTGATTAGACTGTATACCTCTTTAATTACATAGTCCTCGGAGAACAGTCTGTATTTTATACCTGTGTAATTAAAATTTAATTCTCCCAGACGAAGCCTCCGAGTAGGTAAACAGACAATCAATTATGATTTTTCAAACTTCTAAAAGATACCATTTTCCCATTTCTACTAGGTGATCTTATAAACTCCAAGGGCCTTCAAAGGCATAGAGAAATAATTCGTAAGTGCACTGTTGCTCCCAGAAAAGAATAACCATCTAAAGATACATTTTTTCAAACACCTTAAAGTGTAGGGCCCCTGATTTATGCTCTGAAACTTAAAGCAGCAGAAAAACAGCAGGATTTCCACCTGGTTTATCAGAGGATTCACTATTGGGGGAAAATTAAGCAGGGCAGGCATAGTTCGAAACTGGCTCAAGACAGCTTAAAAGAAAAGGGAAAATTGTAATGAACTTCTCTAGAACACGTATCTCTGCTTGTCATCCATAACACAGAATTCATGTCCTTAACGTGTGACTTGCCCCGTGAATGGAGAATATTTACACGAACATCATGGCAGATACCATCGTCTGCACGTGGTGTAGGTGTAAAGAACGAGAGGAATAATACGAATCAAGCGTCTGGTAGAGTCTGCAAGACTGGGGGGAAGTACAAAGTAAAGATTAACAAAGAACACAGAGGGATTGACTCAGAATTGAAGAAGGTAGAAGACATGATTCAGGAATAGAGGGCAGCGGAGGAGGGAGGGCGCCTCTGCCAGTGTCGCAGCCAGGACGTTGAGCAGGGGAGGCAGCAGGACGCACTTCCATTGGTCGGTTGGCCAGTGCCTTCTGGAGAGCTGGTGATTAATCTCTAGCAAGTGGATTGATAAATAAGTACATGAAGAAGGAATTTTGTTAACAAACCCTCCCTTAAATGAAAAATGTCTGTTGGCGTGACTCTTTGAATATATTTTTAATTCAAAGGAGTAGCCAGTGCGGTAGCCCCCCATCGGCTCATGTACACACCGAAGTCAGGAGAGATGCGCAGCGTTAACGGAGTCTGCTGCTACCGTGTCCGGTTAAACAGAAGTAGCTGGACGTACTCAGATCTGTGTCTCTATCCATATGCACCTGTATTAACTAAGTATGTTAAACGTCTTCCAAGGAGGCAGATAAATTATTCAGTATGATGTTTTTCATCATTTTCTATCTCAGTATGTTAATGCTTTGGCCTAGGTAGGCCATTGGACACAGGACCTTAAATGTTGTAGTTACTCAGTAAATACTTGTCGAATGCTTAAGTATCTTCTTTGTTTGAATTCATATGACACTTAAGAGTTCTGAAAACAAGTAACTAATTAATAAGAGTTAACAGTTGTTAGAGGGTTTATGTGCCTGACATTGTGTAATCATTTTACATGGATTTTTAACTTAATCCTCATATAAATCCCCCAATAAACCCCCACTTAATCCTACGAGGTAGATAATAACTTTGTGCATTTTTCTAGAGGAGGTAACTGGGGCATGTAGCCAGCAGCTTGCAGAGCCAGATTTGAAGGCTGCCTCGTGGCTGCAGAGCGCTGTGCACTGACCCCAGGGCCCGTCCTCTGCTGCCTGCCTGTGCCCATCAGGCACGTACCTGTTTCCTCGGATCTGGTCTTAAATTCTGAAAATTAGGAGATGCATTTCCTTCGCCCTCCCCAGCATCCAGCTGCGGGTTGGCGTCATGGTAGCTCGTCAGACAACTGATGTAAAACTTGTTTCTGTCTCAAAATTGAAGCATTTTCTACTTACCTTAATTCTCCTTATCTTGATTTAACTGACTGATACTTATTTTGAAATACCTCAGTATCTATAATGCAAATAAATCCCATAGGCCATGCTCCATTTTGTTATATAGATACTTCTTCTGACCTAGGAAATGTGACTAGTGAAAATAGGGGTGTATGAGGCCAAGCAGACTGGTCTGAAAGGAATGGGGGTTATATGGTTACTAGGGAAAAGGAGGGGCGTCTTCTTAGTGGCTTGTTCTTAGAGTTGGGTAATTGTTACTCAGATCATTGATTAAAAGTTAGTGTTAACCTAGGGATAAAAATCTGAAGGTAGTTTGTAATAGAATTTTTGACCAAAAAAAACCTCTGGAAATCCATGTATATATATATATACGTATATACATATATACATATATATATATATATATACACACACACACAAACAAACACACACACTTTCCTTTCATGCCTTTTAAATTCTTCTTTTTATCTTACTGAGGGAAATGTAGTCATGCCTTTTCTTTGCCAAGTAAAGCACCCATCTAATTGTAAGGGTGCATATATTTGGTAATGTCACTCCGCCCTGCTTGGAATCTAGGCTTTTTCATTGACATTAGATTAAACTAAGGTGACTGTTTTTCAACTAAGAGGTCTCGTCACCTAAGACTGATATACATAGAACCAGAATGCTCGAAATTCATATTCCACAGTAGAGTTCTTTTTACAGCAGGATGTGTCTGCTTCATGGCAGCTATTTAAATCTTCCAATAATAAAAATTAATTAATTTTTGATAGTGAAAAATAACTTGATCAGATTTAACAGTCTCAGCAGTTTTAGCGTTAGAATTCACAGACATAGAGTGCTTTCCCTGATCGAAGGAAGAAGGGTGAGAAAGAAATCTACTTCTACCAGTGCAGGAAAGTAAAAACCAAGGGGCCGTCCCACAGCGGTCTCAGGTATTCCTTAGCCCTAAATTTAAGAGTCTCCAAGTTTCAAAAAACTTCTTTAGAAAATGAGATGATGTTTAAAGAGGCTACACATGTAATTTGCTGTATGAATGTAACTCTACCTTTTAATAAAGTTCATCCTGATCGAATCACCCTGCTAGGATGGCCATGCTCCCTTGGGCTTAAGCCGCCGGGGTCCAGGTGTGCACTAGGTGGCTGCAGCTCAGGGAATGTTTCTTTTGAGAAAAAAAAAGTTTACTCTTCTCCCGTGTAAAGCACAAATAGATGGAATGATCATATGGCATTAATCAATTCTCATTTATTTGGGGAGATAACATTCAAAATTAGGTGACCATCTTTGTAGAAATCTGTGGTCTTTGTGAAAAATTAGATTAAAATTGACAAGTCACCTCCTTTATACAAAATAATTTTGAAAGTGGTATTCAAGTGCATGAAATTATGTTTATTTGGAAACTGTCCTTATATACCAGTGTATTAGATTTCCCCTGAGAATTTTGGTATAACTTGAATTCTTACCTAATTAAAATTTTTGTGAGGAGTCTTAGGAAAGAAAATACGATACTTCACTCGAGCTTCTTTATACTTGCCTGTTCAGTGGAAAATGATTGAATTTGAATCCTGACTTTCCCTCCAACCAGGCTAAGGCTGAGCTGAGTGCAGGGACCTGTTTCCCTGGCCAGCGACGAGCCTGGGAGGGGCTGTGGCCTTCTGGCCAACTGGGGTGAGGGAGAGGGTGGCCGGTGGGGCTTCGGGGGGGAGCCTCACCAGCAGAGGAAGCCTCCCCGGGAGCCTTCACCGGACACGTGGTGTCTTCACGTGACGTAGCAGAGTCTGGCACCTCATTTTGTGACCACGAGTAGAGGTGGCTGAGGACAAAGCCAGGACCCTCAGGACGGCAGGGGGAAGGGTGGACTGGAAGACACGTTGGGCTAGTCAGTCCCTGAGCCGGACGACCTAGTCGCCTTCCGCAGCGAGAGACTCGCTGTTGCTGTTACACCTTGAGCGCCCTTATCTGATACGATTAGTCGGGTTCCTCCATCACGGAAGCCATGCAAACCACGTCAAAGAGTTGATGCCCTGAGTGTTGGCAATCAGACTATGTTTTTTTTTGAAAAACTCTCCCAAGTGATTCTTACACCCTCTTATCTTCCCTCTAATTCTTTCTACCCTCCGTGGAAAACCTCTGGGGCAAGATGGTTGTGAAACCGAGTGAACAACACCTGATGAATGATGGATTATGCAGGTCAGGGAAAGGGAGAGGTCTGGACAACTGACTGTGTTTGGTGTGGGCGGCGGGCTGGACGGCCCTGCCGGGCTAGGCGAGACGGAGAGAGGAGGAGTGTAAACCTGAAGGATGGCTGCAGTTGTGTTCATCCTGAATTTGAGGCGTCTGGGGAACACTGGTGCTGGAAGGTGGTTAGATGTGTAATCCAGGGCTCACAGAAGGATCTCAGCCGTAAGACTGAGAAATTTGGTTGCTGTGGTTGAACGCATGTGTGTGGGTGAGATTGCCCAGGCGGAAGCCGCATTTGCCGAGTGTGGACGAGAGGAGAACACGGGGGACATGCGGACAACGTTGTGTTCCAGCGCAGAGCGAGGGAGGGCGCCGTCGAGGGGGAGGGAAGACGGGTGACGATGCTAACGGTGATGCGTCTCGTTTCATCTCAGATTTTTCTCAGAGAAATTCTAAGGCTTTTGTAGTTACTGAACTTTAATCAGGAGGTAAGCTTTACATATTTCAGCTTTTTTTTTTCTTTAAAGCAGATCATTGAACGCTCCTTTCCTCTTTCATTTGATCAATTTATGGCGCTGCCTGCGGACCCCCGGGACAGAGTCGGCACACCACTCTCCACGCTGGCAGCGTGCGCCCCTCTCGTGCGGGGGTGACTGGATCGTCACGCGTGTTCGTACAGACACGGGCTGTAGGAGCGGGAAACCCCCAGTGTGCGATCTCCATCAGTCCTGGCTTCCAGGCGGTTTGTTTGCGTAGTGACTGCGTTGCTTTTAGGGCATATGCAGACGTGTGTGTTGTTGCATTTTGCTAGTCATAATTTTATATTCTATTTCGCTCTTTTTGTTATTCCTATTTTTAACGTTTGACATGTTAGTGTGTTCTTTTTGAATAACAATAAAATATTTTAGAGAACTAAGAGGATTTGAGAACCCAAATAATTTTTCTTGGCTAAGGAAATTAGTTAGGTGTTTCATAAAAATGCCTGTAGAAAGCGGAGAAACAACTCTTGAAGAGGATTGTCTTAAACCTTTCCTGTAATCTGTGGGTGCCCACCTAGAAATACGTGTGTGTGTGCCTGCCTGTGTGTGCGTGTGTGATGCCAAGAACGCTGTGTGGTGGAGACACCAGACCTCACGAACACTTCTAATAAATGTAAAAGTACAGTTTTCAATTAAGATCGTTATTAAAGGTTCCAAAGAACTGTTTGCGTGTATCTGATTGCTCCCTCCCGCTCTCTCTGTCTGTCTCTCTTCTTTTTAACCTGAGTGTGAATAGCACCTGTAATTAAGGAGGAAGCTGAGCCCTGGGAGCTAGGTGGGACCTGCAGCCATTGATCTGCGTAAACCCAGCTTATACGTTGAGGGGGGAGACAGGCAGCCTCTGAGCTGCTTTGTCTCTGACAGAAGCTGAGGGAGGACTTTTTTGTCTGTACTGTTTATACACTGGTCTGTAGACCTGCTGGCTGGTTGAATTTTAAAGAGTGCGGAGGTTTAAAGACTTGTCCCCTGAGGGTTGCTTCTGCCAGTTGGGGAGCGAGCCGAGGCTGTTTGCAGGAGTGTGTGCGTGTGGGTTGCTTGTGGAAGAAGGGGGGTGGCGTGAACGATCGAGCAACTAACTGGGAAACATTCTTCTTGATTTGAGTCTTAAAACTGATGTGGAATATATGACTAATCCGGGTATATTTGGAAGCAGGCAACGGATTTTGAATATATATTGTTATTGTTACAGAAAGTACATGCACAGCTTGGCAGGGGGTGGTGTCTTAAACTGTGCTGCAGGGAAGTGGCTTCACTTTTTGCAGCATGAGGGAAGGGCTGGCGATGGTCAGGTGGACTGTTCTCATTTGTAATGAACCGTTTTCAGTTTAAGTGATTTAGATTATTTCAAGTTTAGCAGCTCTTTTAATTACATTTAACAAAACCTTGTCAGCAGCGCATCAGTTAGCCTTGTCTAAGCATGAGCCTTGCGCTCATACTTTCAAAGACATGTTCCTGCGCAAACCAGGTACCCTGCCCCAAAGACAGAAGGTGACAGAAGATGGCTTTTTCACTTGGCACTTTTCTTTTAGCTTCAGGGACTTAAGGCTCTTGAAGCTTTCTTAGGGGTTGGCTTTGTAATTTTACACTTTTTAACGTTTTTAATTGATACCTTATTTCAGTCTACATTTAAAAAGAAAGTGAGAAATTCTGTTCTGAGACACTCAGCACCGTGTTCCTGCATGGCGTTTAGATGCTCACATATTGATGACTCTTCTGAGTGAGTTTCACTGGTAGAGACGTAGTAGGTGGGGTGTTTCTGGGGGTCCTACTGCATCAAGATAGTTGCTCTTTTTTTCTTTTTAATATGAAACATCCTCATACATCTCTGCTTTGTCTCATAAAATCACCTGACTTTGAACTTGTATGACGGCATCTTCAGTTCTCAAGTTTAACTTTCCAGTAGGAGTTGATTTTAAGTTGTCTTTCGTATGAACGAAATAGATCTTTTTCTATTTTTTGCCCAATGGCTGATGTGTGTTTGCATTTTGTTATACTGGTTAATGCATGTGATTTCTAAAATTATTGTGTAATGACTGTGACATCACTGCAGGTTTCAAAGTCAGTAAGATTATTTTCTATGCTTAATTAAAACATTGATTTTCATATTAGGCAATTCTTAAATAAAAGTGCACGGACTAGGAGCTATGTTGTTTTGCATGAAAGGCTTGTTTTCAGATCCACATGTCTTTAAGAGTGTTATCTGAGATAAAACTTCATGTGACTGCTGTTGAATTTACCAGGAGTGCAACATGGAAACGTTTGTCTAGCTATAGAAAATCCTTTTATTTTGAGCCCGTTTACTGTGGGATGCGTGGAGCTGGTATACATCTCAGCGATGCGCCCTGCTGCCAACTTCATTCCCTTTTCTCTGCCTGCATTTTAATTGAAACAACATTTATATTTTTGAGCCAGGATCTGTCAGAAGTCCCTGTGGCTGGTCCGTGGAACAGGCAGTAGCAGACCCAGCCTCCCCATATGGTGCGGTGCTTCTTGTAAAATCCATATGGCCTTGTTGAAGGGAGTCCCAGCGGGGACGGCAGGGGTGTTAATACCCTTCAGGCCAGGCCTTCCCTCCTGGGGCTTCCGCGCCATTGTCAGTGCAATCTGCCAAAGCACACACTTAATTCCTTTTTAATAATCAATTATTTTCGTCTAGGAACCTGGGCTACTTTTCTTAAGAAAAAAACAAACTTTCTTTCCCCCTAAAATATGTCTCAAGAAAGTTTTAACTGCATCTTTAAAAATATTCTAAAGCTTTTTTTTTTTTTTTTTGATTTACATTTGCAGGAGGTACTGCAGACTGTGTCAAAGTTCTGCTTCCCCGTTGACGTTGAAAGGTACAGTAAGTCGTCGTGTGGAACAGCCCCAGCCCGTCCAGTGAGCGCGCGGAGATCGTTACATGCGGTTTCTTTATAAAATGCAATGGACTTTTATTTCACTGCTTCTAACTAAAAAGACTAGAGGTTCCAAATGAAATAGTATTTGGAACGAAGGAGCCTTTAAAATCATTGTGTCTTGTTTTTCCCCCTGCGGCCAGTTAGGGGACGCCTTACGGTTCCATTTCTTCCCTTTGTCCTTCAGGGACACGTTGTAAGCACTAGCAGAAAAAGAAAATACTAATATGTCCTTTATCAGGGCCTCAGGATTGTGCCTTTTAAAATGAGATGTATACGTCCTGGTTTCTGTCTCACTTCACCCGAGTTGAAAAGACCATCTGTGTGATATTGTAAACCTCACAGCTACTTGTCTCCCAAGAATAGCTTTATAGAAAGAGTGCAATATTGTGCAAGGCTGCAGAGAAACCCTCTTACCTAGCAGTTTTGAAAATCTCATTATGTTTGTATTTTACTGAACAAATACTGAATGAATAGAGTAATACCTGTGTGTAGTGGAAATGTCACAGAATGTATAGCCCTGGGAGCACAGTAACAGATCATTTATTGTTTTTCATGTGCTGTTCACACCCTATTATCGGTTTTTTTAAGAGTGTGCTATGAGGGGATTTCAAAAGAAAATTTAGGAAAATATTTTACTTAAAGTAAAGATTGGTAAAAATCTAAAATTTTACAATATTAAAGATAAAGCCGTTTGGTCGATGGGCTGGCTGGCACCCGTTGTTTTTACCTCTTCACCAGGAAATCGTTTGTGCTTGTTGCTAAACTTGCAGCTTCCAAATTAATAGCAAAGACAGAATAAAGGAAGGAAAGCTGTGGAAGGATATTGTGTGCACTGGGCACTAGAGGCTGTTCGTGAAGTTTGTTAAAATTAAAAAAAAAAACTGTCACCATGAAAGTGTATTTGTTAAATGTTCAGCACTTGAAATGCAATATTTTCTGACAATTGAAAATGATTTGTAGTGTTGGCGCACTAGGAAGTAAATAACTTATTTCCTTTTACTTAATTTCTGTGGCTGTTTCAAAGCCAAAATTTAGGTGTCATGGAAATTTTATTTTGGCAGAAAGAAGCAGATGTTCCGTTATCATTGTCTAGGGGCAGGATTATAGCAGTAACAGGAAATGTGTTTGTGTATTTTAAATAGGAATGAAGGTTTGGTGTAATGACTTTTACTGCACCTTACGTGGCAGTGTGACACGTGTGAAGACAGTGTGATTCTAAGTTCAGAATTAACTAAAGCTGTTTGTAGTCAGCTTTTCTGTAGAAATTTGTATTCTTACTTTGTACTTGGAAACTATTGTCAGTACACAGGTAGCCCTAGAAGGGATGCTAAAAAAAACGCTAGTAGTTATCTGCAGGGGACTTTGCGGGTGACAAAGTCAGCAGAAGAAGCAGTTAGAGCTGGCGGTGGCTCTGGGAGGTTCTGAAGCAGCTGATGGGCCGCCCAGCATCCTTGGAGCCAGGGGAGCAGACGTGGTTGGCGGGTCTAGCTCCCCACTTCCACGCTTCTGTTAGTAGTGTTTTCAGAATGTATGGACTATTTGATAAGTATTTTTAAGCACGTGAAAAGTTGCAGTGAGATACCTTATGATTCCCTAGTAAGGGGTTGGCATATCCTGAATTGCTCAGCCCACAAGGTGTTACAACTCACTTGGGGACTTGATTCGTGAATTGGTTTACACGTTACACGCTCATTTGAGTCTTAGAGCACAGCTCTAGCTTTAGAACCAACAGCTCTAGCTTTAGAACCAACAGATTGGAAAGGTGAAAACAATGCCACGTACAAATGTATTCTTGCTTTAGCTTTTCTTTAAGGAAATGCTCACACATGGCTTTAAGTTTTATAATATTCCTGTGTTTCAGAGTGTCTCAGAATCAAGTTGGACAGCACTTTACCTTTGTACTGACAGACATTGAAAGTAAGCAGAGATTTGGATTCTGCCGACTCACGTCAGGAGGCAAGATTTGCTTATGCATCCTCAGGTGAGTGTCGGTAGCAGAAGGCAGGTGGGTGCACAGCAGATTAGCTGTGTCTCTTTTGTGCTTTGTTATGTTTGGGGTGCTTAAAAATATGCTTATGTACTTTTTATTTGTTTTCTCTAAATCCAACTAGGTTGAAAAATAATTTTATTTACTTTCTATATAGCAATTAGGTTAAAAGACTTACCAGTAACAGCAGCATTTGTCTTCAAAGAAAATTTTTAAAAATTAGTTGTGTGGCTTTAATTTTGAAAAATTAAGATATGAGTTCAAATAACATGTTTTCACATATTAAACAGGATGCAAAAATTCAATTAAATTAATACGTCCTCTTTTCTCTCACTGACCTAGAGCTTGGACCTTTGAAAGTGAATTGTTGGTTTAAGGCAAAGGTTGCAAACTGGTGATTCTGGGCACAAGTGTTTAGAGGAGTTTTATTTGGCCACATGGTGTTTTAAAAATTTTAGAAGATGTTTCTAACCTTATAAATTCTACTGAAATTTTGTGTGAAGTTCATGTTTCTCGCTCCTTTGGCTAAGCGGGAGCGCGCGCTGGTGCGGGGCTCGCGCTCAGCGGCGGCGGGGCTGTTGCTGAGCTGCAGGCGGTTAGCTGGTCTCCAGGTCCTACCTGTCCGCCTCCATCACTCACGTGGTCCTGTGATGTAAGGGGCTGAGAGTGTGCCTCTGTCTGTGAGCCTTGGGTTTGAGTTGCTGATGCTGAGAAGGGAGGGTCTTGAAGGTTAACTTCCCTTTAGTACATCCTGATGCCCCAGAGACACAGACGTGTCCCATAAAAGCCAGGCTGTACTGTGATTATAATATGGATTATTGGTCAAGCTAGATTCTATAGAAATGTTGATAGAAAAATAAATAACCTTAAATGTAGTAATCAAAACATTGCCAGAAAAATTTGGTATAAAATTGATACCTACTCTGTTCCTTTGCTGTTTAGCTACATTCCTATCCTTTGAGGGTTAAGTTATAAATTTACTCAGAATATGTGTTAGAGTTGGAAAATGTTTTTCAACCTTTATTCAAAAGTAATGCCTCTCTTTCTTTAGACACGGCGTTTTCATCTGGAACCACTAGATTTAGCTCTTCTGTTTTGCCTGCGTTATGCTTCAAGCTGTAGGCTGGTTCTGCTTGGAAGTCAGTGGGTCGCGTGGGGTTGGGGGGGACAGTGTGGAAAGTGGGTCGGGAGGTCTCCTTTGGTCTCTGTGTTTCACTCTGGAAGTTCAAAACTGCAGTTTGAAGGGCAGCGTGACCCTATGCACTCTGCCCAAGACGAGCTTGCCCTAGCAGAAAGACCAGAGCTGCGTGTGCTTTCTCGTTTTCCTCTATGGTTTTTAAAATCTTTTCATTAAAAAAATTAAATTTACAGAAAAGTTTGAAGACTAGTCCGATGAGCTCTTGTCTGCACATCGCCGGGACTCCAGCCGTCAGCGCGCTTCTCCCCCTCCCCCACCGCTGTCCGCGCACGCGTGTGCCCGGCTCGCTGGGTCTCTTTTCCTCTCATTACAGTATTCTTTCGCTGACCCCTTTGCGAGTACGTTATAGTTGTGATTTTTCTGTAATACTTGACTTTGTGTTTTACAGTTTACCTCACTGTCTCCAGAGTGACTTCCTAATTCTCGTAACTAGAGCCTCTGGACCGTTCTCTTTGAGCTATTAAGATACTTTGAATACACTGAGCCTGTTAATAATCAGCAAATAGTTATTAAATCTCCACAACAGCCCCTCTGAGTATGCTTGTAGAATAAGTGTTCTTAGAAATTTCTGTTTAAATTTAGGAAAGGCATTATTACCTTGGAGTATTTACACAAAATATGGACTATAGCTGTTAGTTAGGTGATTGAAGGATGAGTGCAGTGGCCGCATCTCCAAGCCAGCTGTTACTGATCTGTGGGAAACAGGTTCTGAAGCACTGACGATAATCAGGATGTTTTTATCTGTGATTGTCTAACTTGTGCATGTGCGAGAATACTTGGATGTTGTGGTACTCCGAATTAAGAATAGTTTTACTTACAGAAAATAGTTCTATCATTTAAATATAATAAAAGAAAAAGTAAAATCATCTGTGCCAATAAAGGAAACCTTTCACAATCAGCATTATTGGCTTTTTAATCTTTTTTAAGAAAGAAATATTGCTTTTATTTTTGTCATTTGACAGTGCTTTCTGGTGGATAAGAAATAGTAGATATCAAAGGTTTATGAAAAAATTGTGGAGGAGAATCTTAAATTGAGAAGATACTATCCTACAGCTTATTTTTTCCTAGAAAGTTACAAAAAGGCTGCCATCTCGGATGTTAATGGGGTATCTCAGTCTTTATCCTGGAAAAGGTATATGCTAAGGTGTTCTTTGAGAATAGCCAATTTAGAGAATAGTCAGTAAATTAAAGAACTAGAGAATTAAACAATTTAGTGCAATTTAGCAACTTATTCAGAAAGTTGTTATGGATAGATAAATACCTATTTTAAGGTGTAGTCAGTGTATGTCTGCGAAAATAATTTTGACCAATCACTGTAAGTGCTGTAGTGAAAGGAATCATGGCCATCTGGGTCCTGGTTTGTCCGTGGACCATACCAAGCCTTCACCACTTTACATGTAACCTTGTAAGTGTTGAAAGGAAAGCTGAGACTCTAAATGTACTAGAAGAAAATGTTGATTCTTAAAAGCTACTGTAGCTGTGAGAGCCTTTTCATGCCTAACATTGAATCCTAAAGCCAAAAAGTTTGGCATCTTCGACTACATAATGATGAAACGTTTGTTTGTTGGCAGATACAATAAGGAAATTTTAAATACCAATAATAAACTAGTAAGAATATATTTACAACCACTGTAACAGAGAGCTAATCAACTCAGTATATAATAAGCACCTACGGGTGAATAAGGGAAAGGAAAACAACTGATTAGGAAAAGAAGTGAAGCCTCTGAATGACATCTTCACAGAGGAAGTGTGAGCAGCGTGCACTCCTGTGCGTGATGCTCAGCCTTACTGACGGTAAAAGAAATGAGCACGTTAACGTTGGCAGAAATGACTCAAAAAAATAAGCATGAGAGGAAATAGAAGCTTTATGTGCTGTTTGTAGCTCTATAAAATGACATGACCCTTTGAGGGGAAATTTATAATTATCTATCAGATTTTTAAAATCTCATGCTCCTTGTCAGTTAATTCCAGTTCTAGGAACCTAAATCTTAGGAATGTTCTCAATGGTGAGCAGTAAAGTGTGAGCAGAGTCATTTATTACAGCATGGTTTATAACAGCGAAATATTGGACATAAATGTCTGTCAGTAGGAGTTGATTAGTTACGTTATGGTACATTCTCCAGTCTCCACTTTGTGCCTCCTCCCCTCCAGAATGTTGTCTGTTTTGTCCACTAGTGTATTGTATTCCCAGTTCCTACAGTAGTGCCTGACACATAATGAACTCTTAACAGATATTTGTTGAATAAATAAATGAATTAATTAATGAATAGTACCATGGAATATTATTTCGCTTTTAGGAAAAATTATACACATGTACAGACACTAACTTGGAGAAGTGTTTATGATACATTATGAAATGATAAAAAGTTTTAAAGTAATAATTTACAGTAGTTAATAACAAAGATTTATATATTAATATATGATTGCATATACTTGTAAAAAAGTCTAGAGGGACAGAGTGCTAATTCTTTTACTTTACACACTTCAACATTCATCTATTTTTGCAGTGAGGAAAAGTAGTTTAAATCAGTTTTTCCCTGCTCTAAAATTCTCAGATGTGAGGACTGTAAATAGCATATTGGATATTAGTGGGGATTTAGCCAGATCATCCTTTGTCAGGTAAGACACTACGTGTGTTTTTCAGTGTCAGCACTCCAGAGGCAGACAGCTGATCATTGTGGGACAGCAGAATTAAGAATGGAAAGGCAACGGTTGTTTTCATTTTTCAACCTTGAAACCTGGAATGACAATGCAAAAAAATGATCTTTGAAAGAGAAAAAAAAAAATTGCTGGTGAGATGACACCCCCCCCCCCCCCGTCTTGGAGTCAGATAGTGGTGTTTTTCTGTAGCTTTAACAGTGTTCAACATGGTGGAAATGCTTTGTGAGGTGGTGGGAGAAACGATGCTACACCTGCATTTTCTCTCTTGCTATTTTTGTTCTTCCAGCGACATTTCTCTCATTTAATTTCATTGTATCCTTGAGATATAGTAGAATAAATTTCTTTAGTTTCATATAAAACCAAGACCTAGAATTTAGGAGGGTGTGGGGAAGGAAGGTAGAATTATCTAATGAACTATTCATAGGATTGGTTGAGGCAATCAGATCTTTTTATTTAAAGGGCAGTTTTTTAAAGAAAATTCCAGGCTCTGATGCTTCCAGGGGCTTTAGGAGACATCACCCGTGCTCGCCCTGTGGGTGTTTCCTGGCGGCTGGCCAAAGCTTTGGAGTGATGTCTGCAGTCAGTGTTGCAGGAGTGTCCTGGTCCTTTTAGAATTCAGCCTTATTTCTAATTCCTAAATTCTAAGATTCTTAGCATTAATAGGGATAAAATTTGTTAAGAAGAATGACAAAATACTTGAGTAAGCAAGACATGGAAATATATGTCTTAAATGATGCTTTTCTGATAACAAAACTAATATATTTTACTACAGAAAAATAGATGCTGAGAAGTTTAAAAAAGAAAATAAAGGCACGTATATTTGTAACATAAACATTACTTAAATTTTGGTATTTCATTCTAATCTAATTTCCATGATTTCTTAAGATACATTGATACATCTTTCTATTGGGTAGCAAACTAAATAGTTAACTGTGGTCTTTATTCACAATTTGTAAAATGAATGAGTACATATAAAGCAGTTTATAAACTGAAAACCCTGCAATGGCTTATGCGTTATCTGTCCCCTGTAAGTGCTGAGGATTTGTGCACACGCTTAATCTGACAATTGGTCGTTTCACTTTGTTTTTTTCTTAAAGGTTGAAATTTAACACAAAGATGATGTTCTTTCTGATTATAGTTTTTAAAATTAGTTACTTGTATCTTTCCCTGGACTATATTATGCCTTTCAAACGTGAAAAAATTTAGTACTTTGTTCTTGAAGCTGAGCTGTCTTTTGCATAAAATTAGTACATTTAAGTTGAAACGTACTACATTTTTAGGTATTCCTTTGTGAGATAATACTGGATTGATTATTCAGGGGTCATTTTTCAGTATCAAATATTCAAGATTCTTAGATAGAAATTAATAATTTCTCCTGTTGTCTTTCTCATCTCCTGTTAAACACTTAATACTTCTTGCTATTGTGATCAGATATATCGTCATAAAAAATCTTTTCATTTGTTCCCTCTATTGTTTGAATTTATATTTTAATAATCTGAATTTTAAAAGAAAAACAGAAATGTCTTTTGAGTTTTTGTTGATATTGGACAGTCTAAAATATTTTACTTAAAGAGTAATCATACTGAAAATGAAATACACTTAAGGATGTTTAACATTTTTTAATACAAAGTAAAATCAAATAAAAATTGGTAGTGAATTTTCGTTAAGGAAGCAAAAATTAACTCTGTGTGTTGGATTTCTTGAACAGCAGAGAAAGAGGTGACAATGATAATACTGACAGTAAATTAACATAACATCATTTAGTGTTTGTTTGCTATAAGCCAAGTACTCTGCTAAGTGATTTATATGCAGTATTAATAAAGCTAAGTCTTAGAATCCTGAGCTAGAAGATCTGCACATAGTGCTTTAAAGCTGGTTTTCATCCTGGACGGTGCTGTTGTAAGACTGGAAAGTAAGTTAGATTTACCTTGAGAGTTCTAAGCTAGAAAATTTGCACACAGTTCTATTAAAAATGTGTTCTGTTTTCTCCTGGGTTTATGCTGTTCTAAGTTATGAAAGTAAGTTTATTTAATTCATATTTGTCTTGTTCACTTTTCAGGAGAAGTATTACAGTTCAGGTCTATTTACTGTAAAAGTTTATATTTAATTTTGATTTTTCAGCCACCATTGTATACTTTAGCTCTTTCTATGACATACCTAGTTAAACAAGATTTCCAAAATATCCTGACATCACTAATTGAAATTGTGTCATTGTTGGTATTTAGAATTGCTTTTGTATGCCAGCAAAAATGCAAGAAATCACGTTTTTCCCAATTTGATTAACACAGTTTTACAACTGTAAAATTGTCGCCAAGGGTTCAGAATGAAAGGCCCCCCCCAAGGAAGACAGATCGGTGTCGGGCTTTGTAGTCCCCCCGCCCCCACCCCCGCCCGTAACTCAGGCCAAACTGGAGGCTTTCACACTCTTCCTTGAGGCAAATCCCTTAGCAGCAGAATGTTTCAATTTTACACATTTTGTGTCAATTTTCCAGACAGAATAACAGCCTCTAGACGTGAGACGTTTCTCTCCGGAAAGGCAGTCTCCTCAGTTTTATTTGATTGCTACGCGCTAGGTTCCTGCTGCTCACTTAGACTGTTAGTGGTCACCTGGCTGTTTGACAGAAAACATTTCCTTTCCTTTATTTAACCTTTGACTTTGGAATGTAAAAGTTTTGTCAGCTCTGTAGTGGGAGCCCAAGTGTGGGAGAAGTCTTACTGCCGCTAAACGGACTCGTGACTTCACGTACACATCTGTCTTTTGCTTTATGTCTTTACAAGAAGTTAAGGAAATAATCTTATAACTAAACTTTGAAGAATCTCCTGCCTTTTTTTTTTTTTTTAAATTGGTCTTAATATATTATTTCACATTTATATATGTTCACAAGACTACAAGAATCACAGGAGTCCTTTGTTAAAAAATTACATTTTCAGTTTTATAAAATTCAAGTAACATATCTTATTCAGTCGTTATACATTGAACACATTTTTTAAAACTTTCTAAGATTTTTGTGGTTGGTTGTAAGAAAACAGATTTTGAATGCCTTTGGGACTGTAAAACCTAGTGGAAACTATTTTAAGTCAATGATAATCAGTTCAGGAGCTTATACATTAGTTAAAAATTAATTGCTTTGAACATACATTGTTTGAAAATTATCGAAGAAACCACAGAAATAAAAACATGAGAATATTTCTTATCTGAGCAATGTAAACTTATATAATTTATAATATTTATTATATGTGTGTGTGTGTGTTTTTTTTTTTTTTGCCACACATTTTGTCTTTAAAGTTTGCAATGCAATCTTGTTAAGCTATTTGAATTACTGACTCCTTTCTGTACCCTGGACCATTTTCTTGTGAGCAGAACTTCCTGTTGAATAGTTGCTCCATATGAGGGTTGTGATTCAGTTACCCATAGGAACCAGATAAGGGACTCCAATGAGATAAGCAGAGTGGGTGGCTGACAATGGGAAGTTGGGGTGAATATGGTGATCTAAGTAAATAGCACGTGACACATCCGAAAGCAGAAGCTACTTCATAGCTCTAGGTGTTTGTTACAAAGTAAAAAAAAAGTGTGGCTAGGATTGCCAGTTCTTTTGACTTTTAAGAGGAGCA
Organism: Camelus ferus; assembly: GCF_009834535.1. Classification (NCBI taxonomy): domain Eukaryota; kingdom Metazoa; phylum Chordata; class Mammalia; order Artiodactyla; family Camelidae; genus Camelus; species Camelus ferus. The sequence continues at coordinate 10,021,514 of NC_045718.1, read as the reverse complement.
AGAAATCCAGATTTTTAAGTGAATTATCTAATTTAGAAGTTGGCCACATACTCAGTTAAACAACCACGATGGTGTCCTGCCCGAACGAAATGTGACTGTGGGCCGGGCGCCCTGTGCACGAGCTGGGCCGCGCCTTCCGCTGTAGGTGGTGGTGCTTCTCTGTAACGGAAAGCGTCCCTGCTTCCTTGACACACCTGGGAGCCTGACTAGGTTACAGGACAGTTCTACTTCGATGCAAGTGATGTTTTTATTTAAAAAAAAACCTGAATGAATGGTGTGTACTCTTAAAAAGGAGCTAGTCATCACTAGGAAGCAGGACATGCTCATAAAGGGCACACTGTGTAAGTAAACTCAGTTCCTTACGGTGACGGCACTTGGTGTGTCGGGCAGCGCCATTGTGGAAGCTGGAGAGTCTGGGCCATCATCTCTTGTGAACAAGTTACACAGAGAGAAGAATGTTGGCGAGACAACAGGTAGTGCATTGATGAGTCTTCTTACTGATTGAAATATACTTAGATTGTTGATAGATTTGTTATTTGGAGAGTGATCTTGTACCATGTTGCAGGCCATGTCCTTCTCAAAATTTTTATCCATGGCGATGAACTCAGAAGCAGTACTAAAATCTGCACTTGGAGGCAATCACCAGTATGTTAAATGAAAGAATTAAGTTAAACAAATTTCTCTGCTGAGAAGTCTGACCATATGAGTAAAATATAATTTAAATAAAGAGAATGCTCTGAGCATTAAACAAACAAATTTTCGAAGATAGAATTGACGTCAGTAGATAGAAATTATAAGTAAGCTGATTTAAGATTAAACTGGAATGAATTTTGTCACAGTTTATGTAGCTGCCTAAAAATGTCCGGGCATTGGACAGTGTTTATTCCAAGACTGGACGTTATGGAAATGCTTGCCTGCCCCGGGTGGTGGGCTGTCTGCGGTAGACCCCTGAGGGAGCATTTGTTGCTGGGTTAGGTTGACCAGGGTTCTCACCTCAGGCTTGCCGCTTGGTAACTTTGTGACCCTGGGTACGTTGCTTTACCTTAGTTTCGTCAAAGATGCATCCCAGCATTATCATAAGGATTAAATGAGAAAACACATGGAAAGTACCTGGCGTGTTTTCATGCATATAGTTAGTGTCCTACGGTTTCTTTTCTGTACTTCTAACTATTTTAACACGTGGAATCTCTGACTCTTCTATTCTACTCTCCACCCCCCAGATGGGCATAGAACTGACCGGTAAGTCTTGCTGCCCAAACAGAAATAGCGAAGCATCGTGGAGGCTTAGACATGACTGAGAAATAGCCCACGGGTGTAAGCCTCATGGTATTGGTTTTTAGAAAAAACTGTGTTGGTCTGATTTGTAGACAAAGTCATATTAGAGGAGGTTACAGAGCGTCACAGTGTCCAGCAGTGATCTAACTGCAGTAGAGTCATGTGCGGAAGGAACAGAACATCCCGCGTACTCCGTATGGAGAAAAGCGTGGCCTGGTCTCAGGTGCAGTGCCGTGGGTGTATTCTTGGAGATGCTCAGAAATAATAGTAACCACGAAAAGATACCAAAACACCTAGCATTGTTAAATTTCGAAAAATCAACTAATGTTAATCAATTATTGATTAACTCTGCTTCATTTTTTAAAAACAGATACATAATCTTACAAATGCACTGTCTTTCTTTGTATAAGTTAGCTTCTTAGTGAAACGTTGGATTCCAGTTCATTTTCATGATTTGGAAAGAAACTGAAAGGGGAAGATGAGCAAAGAACAGTCATCATGTAAAGATGAGAAAACCAGGACATTTGATGTAGAAAAAGAAGATTCTCTCACTTGGTAATAAGTTACAGTTATGCGATGTTTGTTACATATCTTATTTTTATTGTGGACAAGGAAGGAAGCTTAAACAAGTTCTCAGATGATTTAAGGTGAAAATGACAATGTAAGGATTAACAAGTAGACATGCAACCCCTAAAATCAGTAAGTCTTGCTCTTTCTTAAGATTCTTGAGAGCAGGGTGGAAACAGACCAGCGTGTTCCTTGAGCAGATTAAGTCTTATCTGAACATACAGGTCTGCACTATACAGTACATTGTAATTTTCTTGAAATAGTAATCTCTTCAGGCCAGTAAAATTCGAAATGTGTGTGTAAAATGACTGCAGATGGAAGAAATTGTACTCTACCCAAGGAACTCTAGTGTGTCTTGGCAGGTCATCCTCCATGAAAATTATTTCATTGAGTTACAGTGAGTATAGAAAATACGATGTGGTAACTTTTTGCATAATATTGAGTTGATAATTTAAAGGCAGTATTGGTACTCTGTGAGATTTGGAGGGGTTTCTGTAAGTGACAGATATCGCAGAAAATAGAACAGCCATCTAACTCCTCGGGTTAAAAGAGTGGAGTAATTTGAATATGAACATTGAGATTAGCAGCACTAACTTCTGACTTGCAGATTTTCTCCCAAGTGTCAAAGACTTGGCGCATGCCTGCCTGGGTTTTCCGAGGCCCCCCCCGAGGCCGTCCGCAGGCTTGTTGTGACCCCCGTCCCAGCGCCTCCCTCCACGGCCTCGGTCCGCTCTCCTCGAGGCTGGCTGCTCTCCGGGAGTTTGTACAATTCATTCTTAGGCTTAGCTGCTCTTCTGCGGGATCAGACTTCGCGTCTCTTGCCCCCGCCCGGTAGTCTTTTCTGTTTCACTCCTTCATTTCGCTGCTTCCCGAAAATACTGTGGAGGAGGCAGGTTTCTGAGTCCTAGAATGACTGAAAATGCTGTTGGTCTGCCCCCACGCTTGATGGATAGTTTCTCTCGACCAGTAATTCCAGGTTGCGAAGGCTTTATGCTCTGCACTTTGAAGGCATTATCGTCTGACTTCCCAGAATTGCTGTTGAGAGAGATGTTCAGTGACGTTTTGGATTTGACGTCTTTGTCTGTGATCCGTTTTGTCTCTTTGGAAATTCTTAGGTGCTTTTCCATCCCCTGTTCTGGAATTACACTGTGATTCTCTGACATGGCTCATTTATTTTACAGTTAAGCCAGTGGCGCTTTCAATGTGGAGACTCATGTCTAAAGTTTCAGGATTTTCCAGTAATTTTTAAAAAGAAATTTTCATTTCTTTTTCCCCCTCTTTACTTTTTCTTTTTTTTTTCCTGGAACTACTGCTAGTCAGCTCCGTTGAGATTGATGCCCTGGTATTTTAATATTTGCTTTCTTATTATCTGCCAGTTTTTCTCTTTATTCTAGTTCCTAGGAGATATTCTTGATTTAGTTTCTACCCTTTCTATTGGTTTTAATTTTTTTCAGCTTCTATATGTTGAATTTCTAAGAACTCTTTCTTCTTGTCTAATAATTTATTTTTTCACTTCTTTCTCCTTTTTTCGAGTTCATGTTGTTTAAGAGCATCCGGTTCTTTATGCTGCTCCTAAGGATGTTCATGATCATTTTTGAAGCTCTTATCTGATGTTTGTATTCTTTGTTTTCTTGGAACTCTTTTTATGTTTGTATTGATGTCTGTATTTCCTCAAATATCTGGTGGTCGGACCGCTGGTTTATATTTAAGGTAGAGGTATGAAACTGAATGAGAAACGTGGTGTGTGCAGTGGTGGGCTTCACAACAAGAAAAGAGGACCTTTGCAGTGTTTATTTCCTTTGAGAGATTCCCAGGTCGGTGTTTCAGGATCCTGTGGGGCCAATCTATTGGTTAAGGGTCAGCTTCCCTCCTGCTGGCCCTCAGCTTTCAGTTTTCTCTCATCTGCTAAGTCGGTCATTCTTCGTTTGCTTACCACCTTTACGAAAACATTCACCTGTCTTGTTTTCTGTTGCCTTTTTCTCCGTTTCTCTTGCCCTCATAAATTTATGCCCTTTTTATTCATTTAATGTCATTTTAGTGACATATCTAAAGGGCACAGAGATAAATGCATGTATTCAATATGCTCGATTTAATGAGAAGTTGGTAGATATTTTTAAATATGACAGGCACCTTTCATGTCATTGCTTACGATGGTACTGATCACCTTTACAGCACTCTATGAACTTCTTTTGAGTAAAGATACTGTAGGTTACCTAACTGTTCTATGACTTTAGGTAACTCCTGATTAAAAAAGCGTCCTTAGCAGTCACTAACAATCAGATGTTGTGAAAAAAATGCAGAAAGAATGCTGCTTTTCTAAGCTCTTTTCATTGATTTTTAAAAGTTTTCAATCTGCTTTTGGTACCTGTACTCTTGTCAGTATATAATTTTGTAGGAAAAGTATCACACTATTTTCTCTTAAAAAGTAATCTGTTGTTGTAAATCTCTGAAGAAAAAAATGAGTATTTGTTAATTGATAATTAACTACACTGGTGTGATTTGTGATTTACTATTCTTATATATGAAAAGTATACATTTTAATAAACAAAAATTTTGGATAGATTTAAATATACTAATACCTTAATTTGTTGACAAGTGTATTATGTACAGTTGATTTTTATATTTAGTATTTTGCTTTCATAAAAAATTAATTATATTTGTGTCTAGCAAAATGAATCTTAAATTATATTTGTTTTTGATATTTAAATACTATTCACAGTATTTACGATTTTTGAAATAGACTTTCTTACTGGTGTTGATACTTATTTTGAAATTTCCTGTCCTACCTAAAGATCAGTTTCTGAAGAACTGATTATTTAATAAGCACATAATTCTATTTTTATATCTTTGTTTTAAAAGCTTCTTAAAATTAGTTTTATATTATCATTTATTCCAGCAGTTGGCTTTTATTCTGTGAGTGCCTTTGGTACCCTCGTGCTGTGCCTGCCACGCGAGGGGAGTCATTTTAACTACTTAGATACTTACATACAAGTGCATAATGAATACACTCTATAATAGAACTTTGGACTCTGATTATTTGTGAAAACAAATAATAGATGAAATGTAAAATTTTACTGTAACAGTAAAGAGAACATGGGTTCAGTTCTTTTTGCCCTCCAAGACCAAGCTGTTTGAAATAATATGAATTTAATGTTTATTTGGCCATCTTGTTTCTTGATTCCAAATTATATATATATACATTTTTTAAGTTGTGATTTTTTTTTTTTTACAGTTACCTGCCATGGTTTGAAGTGTATTACAAGCTTCTAAATACTCTGGCAGATTACTTGGCTAAGGAACTGGTAAGCAATGTTTTTTCCTCCATTTTTTAAATTGTGGTAAAATACATATATCATAAAATTTACCATTTTAACAATCTTTAAATGTATAATTCTGCCATTAAGTACATTAGCATTGTTCTGCAGTCGTCAGCACCATCATCTTTAGAACCTTCTTACCTCCCTCCCACATTGAAACTATTCTCAGTAAATAATAACTTCCCGTTCCCCTCCCCCGAGTCCTGGCCGCAACCAGTGGGCTGCTTTCTTCTGTCTGTGTGAACTTGACTGTGTACTTATGTAAGTAGAAAGGTATAGTATTTATCCTTCTGTGACTGGCATGTTTTCAGGGTCCATCTGTGCCATCGTGTGTGCGCTAGAATTTCCTTCCTTTTTGAGGCCGAATAATATTCCATTATTCACACACCATGTTTTGTTTATTCATTCATATGTGGATGAACATTGCTGCTGTGAACGTGGGTATACAAATATCTGTTTGAGTCCCTGCGTTCAGTTCTTTTGAGAATATACCCAGAAGCAGAATTGCTGAATAATACGGTAATTGCATGTTTAATTTTTTGAAGACCTGCTATAACATCTTCCACAATGGTTGCCTCATTTTACGCTCCCACCAGCAGTGCACAGGGTCCCATTTCCCCATGGTCTCCCCAACACTTTGTTATTTTCTGATTTAGTTTTGTTCTGTTTTTAAAATTGTCATTCTAATGGGTGTGAAGTGGTAAATGATTGTGGCTTTGATTTGTGTTTCCCTAAGGGTTAGTGAGGTACAGCCTCCTGTGCTTTTTGGTCACTGGAGGTCTTCTTTGGAGAAATATTTATTCAAGTCTTTTATCACTTTAAGTTACGTTTTCTTGTTGAGTAGTAGGAGCTATTTATATATTCAGATATGAATCCTTTATCAGATGTGTGATTTACAAATATTTTCTCCCATTCTGTGGGTTGCCTTTTTGACGTTGTTGGTAGTGTCCTTTGATGCACAAAAATTTTTAACTTTGATGGAGGTTAATTTATCTATATTTTCTTTTGTTGCTTTGTGCTTTTGGTATAATGTCAATAAATTGCTTTCAAATCCAGTGTCATGAAGCTTCTTTTTTCTTCTAAGAATTTTATAGTTTTAGCTGTTACATTTATCTTTACATTTTCATCCTTTTTTCTTAAAAATAAAAACAAAACAAAAGCTGAAGTTTGCTTTGAATTAATGAACTCCTCTGGCTCATAATTTCTAAAATTTCCCCTGAATCATTCTTTGATATTTTAAACAGGGATTAATTTACTAAGATTTTAGCTATGCTGTTTGATGCAGTTTAGTACAAATAAAAGTTTTCAAAAAAATCTTTAATGATTGCCTATTGCTAGTTCTAATTTTCAGTTTCATGGTGTATTTTATGACCGCTGGCCGTCTATTTAAATTCTTGTTTGATGCTGCCTCACTCCTGCGGTCGTGTTTTGCTTGGTTGTCCCGACTGTGTGTTTGTAGCTCTAGCCTGTCTGTCTTTAAGCTTCCCCCGTCTGCAACCTAAAACTGTGGTGCTCTTGTGTTATAGTCTTAGTTTTCTCTTCTCTTCTCTATAGACGTTATTTATGGGCACTTCTTACACATGCTTAGTACCACCATGTTCTGATCCCCAAGAATGATCTTTCTGAAACTTCACTGCTTGCAGTCTGGTCAGTGGCTCCCTTTTCTCCTGAGAACAGAATCTGAGCTGAGCTCAGCCCGACCCAAGAGAGCCTCCAGGATCCGGCGCCGGTGCTCCTGCCTGGCTGGTCTTCTCCTGCCTTCCCGCGTCCTGTGCACTCCTGTCGTTCTGAGCTACTTAAGCTTCCCAGGAAGTAAAGAGCTCTGCAGAGCTGTCTTCCGGGATTTCAGGTCGCTCACTCATGATTACCGCTAGGTCACTCGTCTGTTAAGATTGCGTGTAGATGTCTTTAAAAACAAACCTAAATTCAATACAAATACCATCCTAGACACCTTTCATTAGACAATTTAAGTGTATTATTAACAAATAAAGGTGCTTCTTTTACTCTTCTAGTGCACATTCTCCTAATTTGGCAACCAAATTTTATTATTCGAACATATCAAGTTTTAGTGTTTGTCAAAGTCCAGGGTGTGTGTGTGTGTGTGAGTGTGTGTGTGTGTGTGTGTAAATATTTCCCGCTCTACACTTGATGTGCCCAGCTCTGTGAACTATTCATTAGAAAGTCATTTTACACTTGAACAATTTTATGTTTAAGCTACTCAATCATTCATTTTCCTAAGAAAATAACTGGAAATAACAATATTAATTACTGCATGGAAAACTCAAAACCAGAATTCTACTTAACGATAATTTCTTAGTCTTTGTTTTTTTGAGTAAATATGTGGAACCAGTGTTAATTGTATTAGTTGTCCAAATTTTGAATACTTTCACCTTTAGAAACTCTTGTTGGTAACTTAATACCTGTGTGCTTATTATACGTCATATGCTCCCTGAGACCACCAGTGACACTGGGATATAGAAAAGGAAGTACTATGAACAAATTGATATAGTTTTGGTTTTCTGCGAAGAGGATATAAGAGAGGCTACGTTTGTGTCCCTAATTAGAAGAAACCAATATTATTAGAAGTTCACAATATTAATTGAATAACTGGAAGTAAATCTGTGACTGTGATCATTTTTCTTTTCGTTTTTAATGCAGTGCTGCTGGTTATTTACGTTGGAATTTCGATTTTATGACCAGTTACCCTTAACGCAATCAGCATCAGGCAACTACAAAGCTAGGCTTTTGCAGACTTACGTAGCCACAAGCATTTCATAGAGACAGAACATCAGTACCATCTGGAATATTCTGTGGTGTATGTCATTGCTTAAATGGTCAGGTGATAAATACTTTAGAGTCCTTTTTAGGTCATTCTAAAGAGAACTTCAGATAGGCAGTTTTGAATACATACTTTTGCAAGCATTTATAGAGATCTGAATTATTAAGTTTTGATAATTAAGTTATAAGAGAAATTGTGAGATCATGTGCCTTAAAATTAATTACTGCCATCCTTGAACAATTGCCTTTTGCCTTTGGTTTATTCTTTCAACGTCAACATTTTAAAAGAGAATAAAAATAACTATGTATATAAAAAGCTACCTTCATATATTTATTGTTGGATTTGTGTGTGTAATTCAGAAAAAGTGCACATCAAGGTACATTATTGTTGTAGAGATCCTGTGAAGTAGGTGTGTCATATATTTAACCTCATTTATCATGGGGCGAGTAGTGATCAGGAGGTACTTAGAAAAGAAGTATTTAGAATAACCTCTAAGTTACGTCTTTTGTGTGTGTGTGTGGCGGGGGGTAATTGGGTTTGTTTGTTTATTTATTTTTAATGGAGGTCTTGGGGATTGAACCCAGGACCTCGTGCACACTAGGCACTCGCTCTACCACTGAGCTACACCCTCCCCCTAAGTTGCATCTTAGTATAACTTAACTTCATTGTGTCTGTTACTTAAAAATTAGGTTTATGATTTTAAAATTAAAATGAAAATGGAAGCATTTCTGATAAAAATTTGCATTGCCATCTTTATTCAGTCCTGTTACTTTTGGCTTTAACGACTGAACGGCTTCCCTCTGTGGGAGGCGTTGGTGCACAGGTGTGCCTCCGTGTTCTGCGCTGCACTTCATTGTGCTTCAAAGATGATGCATTTCCCCCAAGCTGAATGTTTGTGGCAACCTCGTATCGAGCAAGTTTGTTGGCCATGTTTTCCCAACAGCATTTGCTCACTTTGTGCCTCTGGTCACATTCTGGCAGTTCTCACAGTATTCCACACTTCAGCTGCTACCATGTTTGTCGCGGTGATCTGTGGTCAGCCGTGTTTGACGTTACTGCTGTGGCTGCGTTGGGACGCCATGACCCCAACCCACAGCAGACCAAGGACTTAGTCCGTAAGGGCTGTGTGTTTTCTGACGGCTCCTCCCTGACACGCAATACTGAAATTAGGCCGGTTCATAAACCTACCACAGCCTCTCAGTGTTCAGGTGCGAGGAAAAGTCGCACGTCCCTCACCATAAGTCAAAAGCTAGGAACGATGAAGCTTGACGGGGAGGCCATGCTGAAAGCTAGGCCACCAAACAGTCAGGTTGTGGAGGCAAAGGGAAAGTTTTTGAAGCAAATTAAAAGTGAACCCACTGATAAGAAAGCAGAACAGCCTTATTGCTGATACGGAGAAAGCGGTAGTGTCTGGATGGAAGATCAGACCACACACAACATTCTTTTAAGTCAGAGCTTCACTGAGAGCAGGGATGAACTCACTTCAGTTTTGTGAAGGGTGGGGCAAGTGAGGAAGCCAAGCCTGAAGCCAGCAGAGGTTGACTCCAGCCCTCACGGATGGCGTTGAGTTGAGGGATTCACGACCTCCGTGGAGGAAGTCACTGCAGATGTGGTGGAAACAGCAAGAGAACTGGAATGAGACGTGGAGCCTGAAGACAGGGCTGGACTGCTTCACTCTCAGGATGAAACATGGAGGGGTGAGGAGCTGCGTCTTCTGGATGAGCAGAGAAAGTGGTTTCTGAGATGGAATCCACTCCCGGTGAAGATTCTGTGAAGATTGTTGAAATGACAACAAAGGATTTAGAATATTACATAAACTTAGTTGATGTATTTCAAGAAATTGCCACAACCACCCCAGCCTTCAGCCGCCACCGCCCTGATCAGTCAGCGGCACCATCGTGGAGGCGGGACCTGCACCAGCAAAACGGTTACGACTCAATAAGGGCTCAGATGACGCTTCAGATTTTTAAGCAATAAAGTATTTTTAATTAAGGTATGACGTTGTTTTTTTTTTAGACATAATGGTATTGCACATTAATAGATGACAGTATGGTATAAATATAACTTACGTGCACTAGGAAACCAGCAAATCCATGAGACTCATTTTATTGCCGTATTCACTTAATTGCGGTGGTCTGGAACCAACCCTGCAGTCTCTCCAAGGTCTGCCCGTGGGTAAGACGTGCCTAACATGAGAAGTTTTAATTGTATTTATTTAGTTAATATTTCACTTATAAAATGTACTTTTTTTTTTATTCTAGGAAAGTGATTTGAATGAAACTCTCAAGTCGCTCTATAACCACCCGGTACCAAAGGCAAACACCCCTGTCAGTTTGAGTGTGGTAAGTATTCTGTCAGCAATGGATGTTTTGAGTCATAGCAGTTTCTCATTTAAGAACACATGCACCTTCAAGAAACTCTGCCGAGTCACCTCTGCCCCCAGGAAGGCTCTCCGGCTAGGACTGACGTCCCTGGATGGTGCTGTTGTCTGGTGTGCTTTCCCGTCAGAACATGATGCATTACATGTGTATTTTTGGTATTTGTTAAATCATAGATTTTTTTTTTTAATCATACACTTTACCTTTGGTAAAGGTAACTAAATCTGTGGGAATATTTTCAGGAAATACGGAAGTACACATCCGCCCCCACACATACACAATACCAAAGACCCCACGTAAAATGAAAACAGTACATAGTAAGTACTGCAGAGACAGCATGCAGCATGTAACCAGCCACATGATGAGAGTTGCGGGCGAAAATCTCCTTCTTTCCCCATGCTTCAGTGCATCTTTTAGTATAATCACCAAACACTGGATATGTGATTGAAGTTTGTCCAGGCGGTAAGCCTGTGGTCGTATAGATTATTTACCATTAAAACTTTCACTGAGCTGTGCCATCTATAACTAAAATCACAGTAGTGTTTGGTGAGATTTTCTAAGTGTTCAGAATAAGTCATCGTAAAATTAAATGTTTTCATTAATTTTCTTCATTAATTTGGCATACCAAGTAGAATGCTAAAATTTATGTATGTTGATTTTGGTTCTTCCAAAATAATAATAAAACTGTCCTAAGTAAGGCAGACGATGTATAATGATGCTAGAGAAATTGAAGGAAAAAGTAACTTGAAATCTATGTAATAGTATTAATAGGTCTTTTGTGCTTTTTGTAAAATAAGGAAATTGTTAGCCCAATTATATTCTTTCTTTGGCAATAACTTTCTTCTTGCTTAAATGTCCCGCTGTAATTTTGTGTAATAATAGTGTCTCTCACATGATTCTGCTCTATTTGTGGTGTCAGCACCCAGTCCAGATGCTCAGCTCTGGAGTCCTTAGCCTGGAGTCTCTCCTTCCAGTCCTTTCTATAAAAGGCTGTCTGATTAAACTTCCTTAGACTATGTAAAGTTCCCTGATGGAAACCGTTAATAGCTCTCCATTTTCTGTAGAATTTGTCCAAACTTTTGGCCAGGCTTTCAGCCTCAGTCCAACTTTTCATTTTCCTGTCTCCCTTTTTTTCCCCTAAATTGATTCTCTGCTCTGGTCATCCTGCTCTGTTCATCTCCTTGAGTGAACGTGTGCTTCCTCAGTGGTGCACCTCCCTGCGTTCCCACAGCCCCTTGGTAGACGGCCCGTCTGTGGTCCAGAACCAGTGTGGTCCCCAGCTTTGTGAAGCACTCTCTTGTCACGGCAGCGTGGAGTGTTCTCTTCCCATGGTCTCTGCACCTTTGTGTCTGCCTCCTCTTTTGTTGCTTAAAGCCAAAGTGGAAATGGTTAGTAGTCATTTAGAGGTTGAGGGATGGAAATCTAAGGATAACCTGGAATTTTTAATCCAAATATGGGAGTCATCTGCAGAGTAGTGCAAGAATAATTGAGCTGTTCAAAGGGTGGATGTCAAGTGGACAGTGCAGAGGCTAAGGTCTAACTGCCCAGACGGGTTGCATGGAAGGGAGGGCAGGTGGAGGGAAGGACTGTAGGAAGGAGCAGTTAAGAGGAACTCAGATCTGCGGTCATCGAAACCCAAAGAACGCAGGTTTTTGGTCAGTGCGAATGAAGTGGACGGGACAAGGAGGAACTCCCAGGAGGAGTATTTATAAAGTGATTCTAACCCTGTCTTAAAGGGTTAAGGAACTATCTGCAGATGTTCAGGTAATAGAGACAGCTATTGTAGAGTGTTAGTGAGGAACAGAAGTGTGTCCTCTCTTCCAATTTGACTGTCATTAGTTCAGGCATAAGTAAGTATCTTCCAAGAATACATCTCAGAAATATTAGGTATTGAAACTTTGTTAATAAGAACCATTCAATCAAAGACTTCTAGGCCTCTGAACACCTAAAGACTAGATTTTGGTTTATATCGCGGTCACTGAACGTGTGATGTGAGGCAAAAAAGTTAACCTGTTTTGATGACTCCTTTTCTCCATTTGAGAAATTGAGTGAGTCAGTTTTTGAGGAAGCTGTTTGGGGGAGGTGCATGAAATGATACATTTAGATATACCATGAAAAGCCTCTTGCATGTTGGTTGTTAGTGAATTGAAGTTTCATTTGATATGGAGAAGATTTTGATTGTATCTGAAATATTCCTGGTAACAGAATTTGAGTGACTGTTTCTGTGTATGACAGTTATTTTTATAAATTAAGCCTCACATGCAAGCTTTTGAATCAGTAGTCTGTGATGGGTTTCAAACACTGTTCACCTATTCTCAATACAGTATCTTAAGTATTGGTAAATTCAGCTGGTTAATACACCTTTGTAAAGTCCACTTAGTAATTTCGTTTGACTTCAACAGCAGGTTACTAAAGTCATGCACCTGAGCTGTGCCATTCATGGATGGCAAAATTGGGATAAAAATACCTGTCTCCCATTACTAGCAGAGGTTCTAGCTTTATGATGCCAGATTAGAATGGATGATCATAGGAATTTTTGTTCCTCCACAAGTGGAAAAGAAGTTTTTGTTTGCAGAATTTGTTAGTCACGTATGACAAGTCTTTAGAAACTGCTGTGATTTTCTTACAATTTCGTATTTCAGGAATGTTCTATCTTGTGAATTTTTCAAGACTTGACTTTATAACCACTAGAATATCACAGAGATTTTATGCAAAGTTAGTATCTAATGCAAATACTTATTTTGAAATTATATTTCAAAATCATTAAATATCCACAGAATTCTCTACTCTCAGTCAAGAATGAAAGTACTTCAAGATTTTTCTAGCATAAAATCAGCAAATCGGCATTTACAACGACATTTATAATTAGTGCTTTTCAGATCTTTTCAGTGGATAGTGTTGACTGCATGGGTTTGTCTCAGATACACAGCACATTGGTGTGTTAACTTCTCCCATGAAAGTAAATATTCATTTTTTCTCTCATGTATTGTAAGAACCAAGAGGTATTTATTGCCAGTGAGCAAGTTCTGAAAGATCAGCCCTCCCTGGCAGCGGTGAGTTGAAAGGGCATTGGCTTCTGAAAATCACTATTAAATTGGGAAAATAATTACTTCTTTCACTACGTCTTTACGATTCACTCTAAGATTCAAGTCCTTTGGGAAATGGGAAATGCCTCTTTTAAGAAAATTAATCATTTGTCTTATGTTCTCTGTTTATACTATCTTTTAAAGCATAGCTTTATGAATGCAGTGCTATTAAAAGCCCCTCCACATAAAAGCAGCTGACAGAGACTGAATCCCTGCATTTCCTCGCGGTCACTGGCGTTGGCGTCAGGGTGCGCCCACCACGTGGGGTTTCTGCCATGGTTTCTGTCACAGGGCTTCTCTCATACTGTTCTCCTCTGGAAAATTACACGTTAGGACTGTGTTAACTAACCTTATTCTGACTAGTTCAACCTTGCTCAGTATTGCCTAGAATGCTTTTTCCCCCCAGTCTTTAATTATAAGACAATATTAAATATATCCTTATGTAAGATAGTAAAATAATTTTGGAGATTAATATGAATAGAAAATAAAATAATTTTGGTGATTGAGTTGTACTCTTCTTCTGTGGGGTAAAGTCTGGGGGACATTATGTGAAACATAAAGGCGTGAGCGATGTGCTTTTTATATAAATATGTCTATGAACTGTTGTGTTGCTTTGAATATTGTAGAAGCCAATTAATGTTTGTTCAGTAGGTGTATGAAAGTCATATTTTGGGATGAGTAATTACATTTTATGAAGTTTTTTGAACATTTAGAATTATTTTTTATTGCTGCTTTCTAAATAACAAAGTATCTGACAAGTACAAGAGAAATTTGTGGCGATTTGCCAGAAAGACCCAGAAATCTTAATCAGTTTTGATATATTCTTGGCTAAACAAGTCTTATTTTTCCAGCCTCCCTAAAGTAGCAGGATTAAAATTATCTATCTATCTATCTATCTATCTATCTATCTATCTATCTATCTATCTAACTTTCAGTAATATACCTTGTCTTAATAAACTTTTCCCAGGATTCTTATTTCAATTTTAAAATGAAATATTTTAAACTAACACTTAACTCTTTGTATCAGAAAATTATTGTTAAATCTCATACAAATCTGCTATCTCATTTTAAGAATCTCTCAAATTCAACAAATCTTGTCAGTCCTTGGTATTTATTAATTTAAGTGATGTATTTAAAATTTTTATCTCAAACTATATGTAATGCTACCAGATTTTAATTCTTCTTTTCTTACGTGATTTATTTCTGTTGATCGGCAGCCCTACTTCATTGCCCCTGATAGAACTGGACTCCCAACGATACCCGAGAGTGTAAGTTTTTGATGTTTTTTATTCTACTGATTTTTTGAGTTTTATTTATCTTGGTCTAAGGATTTCTTTATAGAGAAGTAGAATATGTTGTAACTATCTCTGTTTGTTGAGAAATAGTGAAAAAATAAGGAATAGTGTGTCATCTCTTTTCTTCTTTATGTGTCTGCTACTTTACTTCCTTCTTAATATCTGGTTGTTGGTAAGGAAAATTATATGAGAAAAACTATTTTTACCATTGGAGATAGTTCAGCAGAGTTGTATGTATTCAGTTAGGTCCCAAGCTGCCCAGATCAGGTAGATGAGATGTCTCAGGGGATGGCTGCTGGTGGGGTGTGAATGCAGTGGGAAATGTTTTCACACAGTTACTCTAGTGAACTGACCGTAGTGCTCTAGTGAACTGACCGTAGTGTTTTAGATTTCTTGTATCTCTCTTGAGATCTCAGATGTCCTGAACCTGTGGATTTCCTGATTTTAAGTAACACATGTTTTATAAGGTGTGGGTACTGCAAGAGATTATAAAATTACTACGTTTGCATTTTATTTAGAGTCCTGATTGTGGCCTTACTGGAAGTATTTTCAGAAAGAAAATTAATAACAGTAACAGTAACAAATTAATATTCTATGGAAAAGCTTACGTGGGTATGTGAAATTGACAAATATGCTTTTGGATGCTGTGTGAAAAGGAAGTAGTCCCTTTCGTAATATTTTTCTGCTTCTCTTGGAAAGATAAAATGAATCAGTAGAAATAATTCAATCAAAAGTGAAGGAAACATCCACAGGAGAAAAATGCTTGAGGAATATTTATTATTTCCCTCAGAACTCTACTGTTCTTCCACAAATGCTTTTAAAACTACTGACTGACTGGTTTCCAGAAGCACGTGGGTTATGAGTGGATGAGGTCCTAGAAGGCAGTTGTAAATTTCCTAATATCAAACCCAGACTGGCAGTGGTGGTTTTAGTACAGTCTGTCCAGATAACTCATTTGAATTAGAAGACATTAAACGGTTCCTAACGTGGGCCTGCAGTAGACCATCAAAACGCGCAGGTCCTCTGTGCCGTCTGCAGGTCAGTGCCCTGTGAGGTCTCCTGGGGGCTGACTGACCGTGATCTGACTTACACCACCCTGTCCCTCCATCCACTTCAGGGCTGTTAATACAAGTCAGAGTCACTCCCTTCTGCTGTCTGCTATTGGCCTTTCTTAAATTTACTAATAAACAGCTAAGAGCTTGATTTAACAAACCTCACAATTTTTAAGGCCTATGACTTTGATAGTTTTAAAGAACCATTCTAAGGAAAAACTGCCACTGAGAATACACATTTTTACATCTCCATTAAGATATTTTAATTCTAAAAAGTTCTGTTTAGGGAAGAGGAAAAAAAAAAGCAAGGACCTATACATGAGGCAGCGTTGTGTGTTGAGAAAGAATTTCCCGTTTAGAAATTATCTTTCTTTGAGATTATAGGAAAAGCATTAATGCTGAATGCCGGAAACGGAGTTTTGCGTACAGAGGGTTGAAATGGGAGGTGGGAGAGGCTTCGCATAGAAAGAACAGGAAACGAACCTCCCCACCAGATTCAGCATCTCTTGCCGTTAGTGCCAGGTTCTGTTCATGCACCCTGCTGTGACTGCGTTTTTTTCTGGTTGAGTTTCCACCTTACAGAAATCGAAGAAACAATTGGATTTCTGATTTTCTTACCCAACTGGACGTTTTTGCCTCCACCACAGTCCACCCGACACTACAGACTCAGTTTGTCACCGTGTGTCTCTCTGTCACTTCGTTGCTTTCTGATGTGCTTAAGTTTGAGCACAGAAGCTCACAAATGAGTAAGAAGGAGAGGATCTAGACGTGGACGTTGATGTGCTCACCCCAAGTTTGTCCTTATGTGAGGGAAATAATTTAAAGTGTTAAAGCAAGAAATCAAATTAAACTAACACCAGATTTTATTTGGTTATGGGGGTATAAAGCCAGCCTGACGTGGGGTAGAAGCAAGAGGTTTTCCTTGATAAAGAACCAGAGGCCTGCTTTATGGACCCGTCTCCTCCTGTGGGTGCCTTGCATGTGGGATGCGCAGTGACTGGCAGACAGAGAGACTCAGGTGTGGCTTCTGGAGCCCCAGCTCTCAGAGTTTGGTGTGTGTGAGAATCGCTTTCATGTCTGTTTAGAGAACAGGTGTCCGGGACTGTGGTGTGAAGATGACACTGGGAGCCAGGAAGTTGTCTCCTTTTACAGAAGCCTGGGGAGGGAGGTGGGAAGATGTGACCCTCTGATTCCCCCCACTGAGATCACGCTCCTACGGTCGGTCTGGGTCTCAGTAGCAATGGCAGGGGCGGCACTGCCTTCCGAGATGCTGACGAACGCCACTTTCAGCGCTGACCTCCTCAGGCCTGTAAGACGTTTCGGTAAACGTATAAAGTACTTCCCCTCACAGCCCCCCGAACTGACACGGTGGTTTTTGCTCGCGCAGAGAAACCTGACGGAGTACTTCGTGGCGGTGGACGTGAACAACATGCTGCAGCTGTACGCCAGCATGCTGCACGAGAGGCGCGTCGTGGTCACCGCCAGCAAGCTGAGCACCGTACGTACTTCACCCCCCGCCCCGCCCCCCCAGAGGGCGCGCCCAGCTCCGAGTGCAGGCCGTGGGCCTCCGTGGGCCGGGCCTGCTCGCTGTGCCCCCACGACGGTGGCTGCGCGCCTTCTGGCGTCTGGTCTTGCTCCGGCTCTTCAGGTGCAGAAGTGTGATTTACAAAAGCCCTCGTAGGTGCATTAAGTCAGGTTAATTATTTTTTCTTATTGGAAGATGAGGGTTTTTTTTCTTTCTAATTCTCGAGTTCATTTTAGTGCCTTGTACCATGTAAAGAATTCTTAAGAGCTATTATGAGATCTTTATTATTCACTTGTGGCTTTTTCCATTGGAGCTACTTGAAAGAAATCAAGGGGCCGTGATAATGGCTTCTATCCCAACCTGGTAATGGGCAGATTCATCTCTGCTGCCAAGTAGTGGTTTGGGAGCAGATTCTATAATAGTTCTGATCTGGAGGAGCTCTTCAGGCTGATAATAACTTAAAAGTCAAAATAGCTTTTTTTTTTTTTAATCACAGGTTTTAAGCGACTCACTAAAATGTTCTTTCGGAAAGTCTTCCTTACTGTGGTAAAGGCAGGGAGAATAGAAGGAGTTTTCTTGGGTCATAGAAAAATATTCAAAAGCATTTTGCTAGATTTCCTAATTTTTTTCTAATCGAGACATAAAAATTTTAAATCCCTATGTAAATGTAGCTTTGAGTAATGTATGAGATATTTATTAAAAACATTATTTAATGTTTCATGAACTAGCTTCCTTACAAATTTGGCTAGTTGATAAACATAAGATAATATTTTTGTGTTTTTTTCTCCTAGGGTAGAAATAAAAACCGTATTCTGTAAAGTTTTAGTGTTTAGAGTAGAACGAATTTCAGAGTTCCTCTAGGACACTTGTTTGGCACTTAACAGTGAGAAAAGGGATTTCAGACACAGTGCAGTATTGATATGCTCACTTTTCCAAGAAAATTGAAATTATATTATTTTACATATCGCAAAACACATAATGTACATTTGAAGGAGCTGATGTGGAGAAATGCTGCAGGTCTGTCAGAGGAGAAGGGCCAGTCAGCAGCACAGGTAGTTACCTGCGTTTTCTTAAAGCAATGTTAAGAAGCTCAACCTGAGTTGCTTGGTGCTTTTTATATGTTTGCTTTTCTGCTGTTTGTCACTTACCATCGAGGTGAGACTGTTCATGTTCCTCCTCCTCCTCTCTTCCTCCTCATTTGTAAGCATGATTTTTTCAGGATTTTAAGGAGTATTTCTATATAGATGCTGTCTGAAAGATGAAGGAGATTGTGCAGACTGTCTTGGGGGCCTAGGAACTAAATTCCTATCCAGATTAATTCATGTAGCAGAAGTTTATCATGCACTTACTATGGGCTCGGCACTGAGGGTTCAGCCGTCAGCAAAGTCCAAAAAGCACTCTTAGAGCTTGTATCCAACTAATGAAGCAGATGAAGAAAAGAGTAAATAAATCAGTGTTATGCTGAGTACCACGGGACAAGGGAGAAGGTGAGTGTGTGGGGGATAAAAGGTGAGGGCCAGGTTTCAGTTTTGTGCAGGGTGGTCAGGGAAGGCCTCTCCAGGGAGGGCCAGGTTTCAGTTTTCTGCAGGGTGGTCAGGGAAGGCCTCTCCAGGGAGGCAGTGTTTCAGCAGAGGTCTGAAGAGTGGGTGGGAGTGAGCTGTATGAATGAGTGTGTAAGCTGGTCTGTGTAGGAACGTGTTAGAAATAAACCTGATAGAAGACAGTATGGAGGTTCCTCAAGAAACTAAAAATAGAACTACCATACGATCCAGCAATGCCACTGCTGGGTATTTATCTGAAGAAAATGAAAACACTAATTCAAAAAGATATATGCACCCCTATGTTCACTACAGCATTGTCCACAATAACCAAGATATGGAAGCAGCCTGAGTGTCCATCAATAGAAGAATGGATAAATGCGATGTGAGATATATATATATATATATAATATATATGAAAAGGAATATTATTCAGCCATAAAAAAGAATGAGATTTTGCCATTTGCAACAACATGGATGGCCTGGAAGGTATTATGCTTAATGAAATAAGTCAACAGAGACAAATACTTTATGATCTCTGTATGATACTGTGGAATCTAAAAAACAAAACAGAAAAACAAACAGACTCATAGATACAGAAGACAAACAGGTGGTTGCCAGAGGTAAGAGGGGTGGGGGGATGGGCAAAAGAGGTGAGGGGATTAAGAGGTCCAAACTTCTGTTATAAAATGAATAAGCCACAGGAATGTAACATACATCATAGGGAATATAGTCAATAATACAATAACTTTGTGTGGTGACAGATGGTGGCTGGACTTAATAGTGACAATCATTCCGTAACATATAAAAATCCCAAATCACTATGTTGTACATCTGAAACGAATGAAATATTTTGGTCGGTTATACTTCAGTTAAAAAAAGAAAGAAATCTTAGTATATAAATATTTTGTGAAGTTTTTTTCATAAATATTGTGAAGTATTAGTGTTCCTCTGTTGTAATTTATAAACACCTCTTCATGGCTGGGTAACCTTTCTTCCACTTCATGTCTTTACATGTAAACTGGGAGCATGGGAGCAATAGTGGTCTTAATCTCATAGAGATGCTTTAAAGATTAATAATATATATGGTAGTCAGTATCTGCAAGTCTTGAACTCACAAGTTATCCCTCCCAAGCCCCCTTCCCCCCGTTAACCATAAGTTTGTTTTCTGTGTGAGTCTGTTTCTGTTTTGTGAATAAGTTCTTTTTTTTCTTTCTTTCTTTCTTTCTTTCTTTCTTTCTTTCTTTCTTTCTTTCTAGATTCCACATATAAGTGGTATCATATGGTGTTTTTCTTTCTCTCTCTGGCTGACTTCACTTAGAATTGAGAGTTCAAGATTTGCAGATACTAACTACTATATATAAAATAGATAAACAGCAGGTTTCTACTGTGTAGCACAGGCAACTATATGCAATATCTTGTAGTAACCTATAATGAAAAAGAATATATGTGTGTACATGTGTGACTGAAACATGATGCTGTACACCAGAAACTGACACACTGGAAATTGACTAGACTTCAGTAAAAAAGTTAAAGAATATGTATATACACACAGGTATATATGAAGTGCTTAGGATTTTATCCACATAAGAGTAAATGATTTTTAGCTATAATTTTATAATAGACTAGATCTGTAGCTTGGAGTAAAAATTGACATGCCTACCCTTTAACTTTATTTGAATTAAAAAATAAATTATTTTAATAAAGCCTTGGTATTGCTCAGGGAGTTGTTTCCTATGTTTGAGGTAAACTTAATGCCAGTTGCTTAATGATAGTTCATAAAAACTTGATGGTGATGTCACTTCTCAGTTAAGAGCTTCGTTTTGGCTCACTCTCTGGGGCAGCAAGACTGATAACAGAAACATAATTCAAGTTTGCTTTCATGAGCTCCTCATCCTTCTTATGTGGGGGAAGCTGCTTTACTTGAATCTATCTCAAAAAATACATGTGTGTACAGGCTGTAAATTCCATGCATAGTAACGTTTAAGGTCAAAGACTAGTACCACAACATAAGTTAGAAATGAACTATTTTTAGAAAGAGTTTAGTGAAATCTCTGAAACATCCAGGGAAAGAAGAGTTGAAGTGTCAGTGAACTGAGGTTTACACTACTATCCATGAAGCTTTTTACATTCTTATTTTATATACTATAAAGACTATAATGTACTTAGTATTAATGCAAGAAATTGTGTTTTACCCACTTTTTATTTTTCAAATCTATGGCCAAAGTTTTAATTATTGAAAGAAGATGTGTAAGTTATCTTCACATTCATAATTTTATTATAGTTCTAGGAATTTTGTTTGGGTTTGCTCTTTGACATTTGTAATTTTATTAGAATCATATTAGTCAACCTTGTTTATGGCCTGCTGGGTCTTAGTGATGGCACACTGGTCGAGTCAGCTAACTTGAGGGTCACTTTCTTTAGATGCTGTCTGTAGTTAAAATTATAATTCAAAATTATCTTTATAGAGATGAACTTTAGAAAAATTCGTATTCAGATACATTAGCAAAAATAAGAAGTATTGTTATATTTTTAAAATTTTAGTGGATTTTTCCTCCTTATGTTAAAATGTGGTATTTTGTTAGGACCCACTGTTATACTTGTATGTGTTTTGAGTTTAATGAATCGGGGCATCATCAGTTTTGTGTTCCTTCTGTTGATGTGTACATCGTCAAGTACACGTGGTAGGGTTCCTGGTGGTCCTGCACGAGGACACTGATTCTGTATGTGCGCAGGCAGGCCCTAGGTGTTCAAGCCCTGAGTGAATCTCAGGTCTACCAGTGGAACATCATACCAGAGCTTTGTGCATTCAAAGCAAAGGAATAAATCATGATGTTACAAGGGTGTATCAGTTGACTTATTGCTGTTTTGTGACCAGAGGTAGGGAAGGAGTGCTGTTTAAAGTCATGTCATCTGCTCTCAAAGCAGTCAGGCATGAAGCCTTGTCATGTGCCTCTGTGATCATCCCTCCCAGACGTCCTCTAACTAGTCAGCTGGGGCCGTGCGTTTCGTCTCCAACACTGGCCGGCCGGCGTCTGACAGGAGCTCCCGTCACCGTGCCCGTGATGTGTTAACCAGAGTGTGTCTCTGTGGCCCGTGGAAGCAGGTACAAGGGATGCTGTTCTCCCGAGCAGATGTCTAAGTGTTGGCTCCCATTTTGAGCAGTAATAGTAAATATCACCCTCTGAGAGTCTGTGAGCACGTCAGGTACAGAGATCTGGTTGTGTGGTCCATGTTCCTTCTGGAATACTTACAGCAGCGATGTGCACAGAGTGCCGGAATTGTGTTAAAAAATTGTAATTTCTTCCTTAGTTACAGTTGCCCCCAAGCATGTAAGCATTTCCTTCTCTCCTTAATTCCATCCAGGGCACATGCAAAAGGAAATCTTGTGATCCCCGGAAAATCAGCTATTAAAATGCAGATTTTACAGGTTTTGTTCGATGGAAGGGGAGTCCAGAGGATTTTAAGCTCTCCATCTGGATTTTGCACAGTCTTGATTCGTCTCTTACTGGTGCCACCGTATCTGCGTTTGATCTGAAACCTGAAGCCGAGATTAAGGACTGGGCAGTCGGTGAAGAACAGACTCCCCAGGTCTACTTCCCATCAGGTTACTGAGGTGTATTTCTTCCCCTCACGTTTTGAGAGCTGTGGCAGGGAGGTGCAGTTAGACACTGTCGTCAGGATTTCTAGGGAGAGAGCTGCTAGGGACAGTTTTAGGTTTTTAATTCTTTCCAAAGCCCATGGCAACCAATTACGTCCGCTGAAACTGCGGACAGGGGCTCTGCTCACCGGGGTCTTATTTGACAGGGACTCCGCCATTGTGAACATTGTGCTTCCATTTGCTGCCAAGTGAGTGTGACTAGGGTGTGGGAACAGGACCCTGGAGGTCGTCGAGGGGCACTTGGTTGGAGGATGTGTGTGGGGGCAACTTCTAAGGCAGGAAAACTGGAGACGTCTGTTATCTTCCAACTCTTGGAGTGATAAGAACTCTGTTTTTTCATAGAAATGAGTGCATAAAGGTTAGAACCATGTGCTCTGTGTGTGTGTGTGGGTGTGTACAATAAATTTGTTTAAATTGTGGGTATCAGAGGAAAAAGTGTTTAAAATAAAATTTTAACAAATTATGGTATGAAGTATGTAGTGTTCATCTGATGTCAAAAATGCCAGGGTAGAAACTTGTCTCTTTAATAAGTAAAAATGTGTCTCTTTGGTTGTCCCTTTGAAACTTGTCTATTTAGCTATAAACGACAATAGTAATAATGATAGTAAAGGTTTTTTGTAAATTCAGAAGCTTATAGGTTAGAGGCTGATTTCCGTGTAGGCCTTTGTCTTTAAAAAAAAAAAAAAGATTTGTGTTCAGCTCCTTTCTACTAGAAAATTTAAATTTTCTAAAAAGTCTACGCCAAAATTGTAGCTCCTCGCGGAGAACGCGGTCGGTGCACGCTGAGCCCTTCGGCTTCGGGGGCGCCTGCCGCCGCGGACTCCGGTGAGTGTGCGCAGGCGCTCGGCCTGCCGGCCCCTGCCGCCGTCTGGTCCCGAGAGGAGGCGCACTGTCCCTTCCCACGGAAGGCGGCGTTCTGGTTCATCCGCTGCCTAGTGCCTCACTCACGTGTCTCCCGCCTCTGGCCAGACAGGGTTCTACACGCAGGCAAGACCGGGGCCACAGCCTCCGAGCAGTCCGGGTCCGGCCGGGAGAGAGAGGCTACGTAATTTGAACAACGGACGTTTAGTGTGAAGAATTTAAAACTGTAGCATGGGGTCGGAGCAACAGCGGGTGGGCCAGCGTGGAGCTAGGAGCGCGGAGCACCCCGGGGGGCACGGGCGCCATACCGCGCACGCGGCACAGCCTCCTCCGCGCGGATCCCCTGCCCGCAGGCCCCGGGCGGCCTCGGGCTGGGCCGGCGGGCACGGCCGTGGCGCCCCGGGTCGGGGTCGGGGGGGCTGCTGGGGCGCCGCCCTGGGAAAGCGGCCCGCGGAGGGACACCGTCCCCTCGAGCGGGCTGGCCGGGCGCTGTCCCCCCTCTCGGCTCGTGCGCACCGCCCCCTGTGGCGGCGGCCCCACTGGCGGGACGCCCCCCCCCCCTTCCCCCGAAGTGAGAAGCGCCGAGAGTCAGTGTGTCCGTCTCCCCACGTCAGTCACGGCCACATTTGATTTTCCGTTAACCACTGACAACACGCACGGAGCCTGAAGACGAGGGCGGAGGGAAGGAAAACGGTTAGCGCGGGGACGCACGAGAGGAGAGTCAGACCCGCGCGGGGCCCGCGGCCCTCGTGTCTGCAGCTGACCGAGAGGCCGTGGCCGGTGCTTAGACTTCTTTCTGTCACTTTCCCCTCCGGGTTCCCCTCCCTGCAGCCGGAACCTCGGCTGTGCGGGTCTCTCAACCTGGTGCAACGATAGACGCTTTCGTTCCCGAAGGTCTGGATTCTTAATGGTTGTGCCTTTTTTCTGGATTGGTGTGTTTTCCCACTAACCTTTACTGCCCGGCCTGGAGCACCAAGGGGTCCCCCAGAGAATTCCCTGGCTCCAGACACATTTTTCCCTGCGTCCATTTGCCTTTGGTTATTGAGGTCAGTCTTGCCAGCCAGTAGATTGACCCCAGGCTTTAGCCTGCTGCTGGAGTGGCACTAAGGGCCTTGGAAGGGCCAGGTGGCCCTCGTCTTCCAGGTGAGGGGGACGCACGCCCTGTCGGGCGGTAAGATCTCCAAACCAGAGGGCTCTGAACTGCCGGGACCGGACGTGGGACTCCTGCAGGTGGGACGTTAAATGTGAGAATGCTAGGGCCAGGGCCACACCCTCTTCCCCGCGCGCCTGATTTCTGGTCCCTTGGGTTCTGTCTGTGGGAGAAACAACACTTTGAAGTGGTTTCTGATTCCAAGCATATCCAGCATCATGTAAAGCAGAGCCCCACCCTTTCAGGAGGCTGTTTCCCACCTGGTGCCATAACTGAATCTTCGGGAAGCTGGTCCACCTCTCCATTAGGCCCATGGCTTCTAGGTTCTGAGTGTAGGTGAGAGCAGTTAAGTTCGTAGACATGAACCCATGCTTGACTTTGCCGTTAAAAAGAACACCGTGCTGATGGATGTGTTGTTCCACAGCACTGGTGGGAGGATCGTGGGCAGAGAAGACAGGTCCTTGCCCAGAATATTTACTCCAGGGAGGATGACCCTCTGGCTCCCTGCAGGAAGAGGCTCAGTGCAGTTCACCTGCCCCGAGGTAGCTTAGCTGCCTGCCCTGGGAGGTGTCTCGCTAGAAGCCTTCTGCTGCAGAACCACCTGAAGGAGATTCCTGGTGTTACTGCCAGGTGCTCCTGACCGCTGTGTGTGACAAGAGCCAGGCTCCGGAACAGGTCCCGCAGGAGCCGGCCTCAGAGCACAGAAACCGGGAGCCCCCTCCCTTCCTCCCGCAGTGTGTCTCTAGTGTCCTCTACTGATCCAGCTCCTCCGCCCTCCGTCTGGGAATAGAAAGCATGCTTCCAGGGCCCAGAGTCACAGTTGCAGAGAGGTAGCAAAGAGTGGGTTTGGAGCTGAGAGGCAATACTTTGAAGGCACCACCTCCCTGAATCTGATATTTTATTGTGATTTACTAGAGTGATAAAGGAATGTTATGGAAAGAGTTAAAAACTTGAGAAGAAAAACCAGACTCTTTTTTGAAGGAGCAATTTGACATTTCCAAACATAGGGTATAAGGGTATTGATTTATTCATTTGTGTATTGTTAAATACCATTTGCCAGATATTTGGAATTTCAACATTAACGTATGGTTCTCTAGAATCATAAATATAAATTATAAATTATATAGTGCCCATCAAGGCCAAGGTACCCAGAACTCTGATATAGGAGGGGAGGAGGGAGGATGGCAGATTAAAGAGTTGACCTCAGTATCACACTGGTTCTTGAAGGGAATTTGTGTTTTGTCTAGAAAACATTAACTTGTTTCATGTGTGCATGTAGAGACAGTGATGGAAATCATGCTACAGAATCTAGTTGGAGAGAGAAGCCGTGGCCATGTTGTAAAAACTCACGTTTGCTAAATGAAGGGGTCTGGACTTTATCCAACAGATTGTAGGCAGACAAATGAGGTACATGATACAGGCAGTTTTGTTTTGGGGCAGATAACACTGGGGGCGTTGTAAAGGAAACACATGGAATAGGGAAATGCTGACTGACAGGCATCTAGTTAAACGGAAGGTGCAGTAATTAAAACAAGAGATGACCAGCTCCTCAGCTAGACAGTGACCATGAAAGGTAGATGAAATTGGATTTTAGAAACTTTGCTAATACGGAAATGTCTGTTGGATGTAGAGTCTGCTTAAAAGTAGGTAGAGAGGAGGGAGAAGTTTAGAATGACACACCAAGGACAAACCTCCGCCAGGTGTTTGCTTAGTATCTGCCCCGCATGTAATGGGGCAGGGCTTGCTGTCATTTCTGACTAGTCAATTGCAACTTTGTAACTATATATATACATACACATACGTACAGATGCATGCGTGCATCTGTATATAGATGTACGGATTTACATGCATTTGATATGTATGCTAAATATCCATATATGTATATTAAGTGTATATGGGAATATTGCATACAGTTTTAATATTACAGCATGCCATATATAATTATTCATTCTCATTTAATTACATGTAATTTACAAGTTGTTAGGGTCACTCAAGTCCACTTATCAAGACTTAGAAAGTCCTTTGGGACTGCTGTGCACTTGTGCTTGTCTCTGTTTTAGTTGCTAATGGTTTGTTACCAGTTTTGTTTTGTTTCTGGTGAGAGATATTTTAAGTTACGACTTTCAAAGTTGCCTAATAGTTAAAAAGTAGGTTCAGCCAATTGGATTTTACTTACTAGTTATTTGAAATGTGTTGCCAAATATGGTAGTAGAGTGATTATATCAATAATATCTTTTAAAGTAGAGATTTGTGGTTCAGTCCTGACTTTCAACTAAAAAACTGGATATCTTTGTATAAACCATTTTTTCTTATATCCTGAAGTTTATTTTATAAAAAGTTAAAGAATTGAACAAGAATGATCTCTAAGGTTCTTTCTAATTGTTAAATGTAATGTTTATTTCTTAAATAATTGCCTAAATTATGCAGTGAATATATAATTCACATGAACTTCCTAATTTATAGTCCTTGAGAAACTGGGGTCTAGAAGTCTGTGTGGAGAGGAGACAGGTACAGCCGAGCTGTGCTGCAGGATTACACTGCTGAGTTCTGGGGGAGGGCGGGTGGGCCTCGCCCTGGGGCAGCAAGACTGCTGTTGGATTGACTTCATGAGTACGAACTAGAGAGCAGTAGATCTGGTTGGGGGGAGGGTAGCAGAGGGGAGCACGTGTGTTTGAGGGCATGGGCGCTCATGTGTAACGTGACAGCTGCAGAAAGTCAGCGTTGAGGTGGGATGGACGTGACAGTCGTGGTGGCATGTGGGGGCGACAAGAGTGTGCACTCCTTAAGGGCAGACGGTTTGTCCCTTTTTTTCATTGTCGTATCTTCAGCACCAGCCTGAGACACATTTGGTGTCGCACGTACCAGTTCTGTGATCTTGGGCGATTGGTTTAACTTTGCCTTGGTTTCCCTGTCTGTGAAGTGAATGAAAGAATGAGGACATGAAAGAAATAAGCCAGCAAGAAAACACTAGAATTGTTCAACGTGGGAGAACTAATAACCCAGGGACCAAATGTGAGATGAACAGAACTTTCCAGAGGACGTGGGTAAGGTGCACAGAGGTCAGGATGAACTTTCAGTCATGAAGTAGCAGAATTTATATCCTAAAAGGATAAAGAAAGAAAATGAAATATAAGATAATATTTTAGTATAAAAAAGCATTAAAAAAGAAAAATGTACGAAATATCTTTTTTTCATTATATAAAGTTGCTGTTTTTCTAAAAATTTCTTTATAATTGTCATTTAATTTGACTGCAAGAGTTTTGCTCAAGTAAGAATATTTTGTAGTTGGGATAACGTTGTAGTTTTCAAGTGCCCTGCTGCTTCCTTTTTTGGCCTAAACTTTTAAATGTGAATGTAAGTTAAGTGTGTATAAGCAGATGATTTCTTTATGGTTTCCACCAATTTTTTTTTCATTCCATGAGGAATTTATCACATTCCAAACTGCAGCAATTTATTTTGTATACCTGTAGTTATTTATAGTGCTTAAATTTCTGATAAGTATTGATCCAGTTAAAAATCAAATGAAGTCTCAATATTTCTTGAATTTTGTGCGTAATACATTCTTAGGGGCCATAACTGTGCCCTTCAGTAAGTCACACAGAACTCTAGTTGAGGGTGTAGCACTTCTGCATAGAAGCGAGGCGCGATCTGCGGAGGAGTACAGAGCTGGAATGGTGGGGCAGCGATGTGTGGGGGGAGATCTTTCCTTGTAAAGTGTGTGAATCAATCCGTTGTGGTCAGCACACTGGATGGATCGTTTTTCTGTCTCCTTGGGAATCTAATGTGTTTTTTTCCCTCTCAAAATACATGTCTATTTAATTGCTTAAAACATGTGTAGTTTTATTAGTAGGCGGATGTCCTCCAATAAATATGTAGATTAACTTTAAGAAAAAGGTGTAAGTGAGGTTTCACATCACAAAGGCAAAGAGCTTGGGTTTGGCTTCCAACTAAATATAATTGCAGATGCAGATTGAGATGATGGTTTGTAGAGCTTTTGTCAATTATCTTATGTTTTTGACATTTTTGAGGGAACCTGTTCTGTCGCTTTCCTGATGAAGTTCCAGACTGTGATGCCTGAGGAAGGGTTTGTAAATTGTATCTCTATCATAGACCCTGCAGTTTTCATATAAAGGTCAACTGTTCTTATTTGTCTGTTCAAAGACTCATTCTCCACTATATAATTAGGGTAAAATACTTTCAGCCAGTATATATTATTCAAAGCCTTATAATGATGGCAGTTTTGAATCTTTGTATATTAAAGGCAGGTTAAAATAATGGTTACTGTACTCTGGAGCCTGCTGGGATTAGAGTCCTGGCTTTGCCATTTGCTGGTTGCATGATCTCAGGCGATTGGTTTAGCTTTGCTGCAGCGTCCTGGTCTGTAAATGGGGAATAATGATAATAGTACCTATTTTATAAGGTTGTTGGAGGATTAAATCTGTGCATATCGAGTGCTGAGAATAGTGCCTGGCACGGGGCTAGCATCAGAGGGACGTTTGCTGTTGTAACTGTCATCAGTGACAGCATCTCCGTTGGACCTGTGGCCTGGGACTGGACTGCACATTCCAGGTGCCTTCAATCCATGACTGAGTTCGCTGTTAGACCAACCTTTATTGCCAGGTTTCTCCCTCGGACTTCACAGGCCCCAGTTCTTGTCTCTTTCACACGGTGTGCACATGTAATTACCTTACAATTGTAGTGTGTGGGAAATTAATATCACAGTGATTTTTATTTTGTATTAGTCAATACTTAATGGGACTTTATCAGCTCAACATACTGAGTGTGCTTTATGAAGTTATACATGCATTAGAATAGTCCTGTACCACTTAACAAAGATGGTAGGGATATCCTTTGCGTAAATCTTTATTTGGTACATTTTTTTTTCTCTGAAAATGTATAGCAGTGTGTTTGTTCAGTTTCAAGGATGTAATGCCAGGCGTATGTTCCACCCCAAATACTGAGACTCTTTCTCCGCCTGCTCCGCTTTTGTGAAAACAGCGGTGGTATTAGAGAGGCAGCCGACAGGAGGCTGGAAGAGTGATGCCGAGTTCTGGCCCTGTTATGAACCAGACGTAGAATCTTGGGTAATTCTAATCCAAAGAAATATGGTTGTCATTTCCCTTTGAGTTTAAATATTCAATATATCATAGATAACCTAAAAGTAAGAAGATTCTTCTTCTTATTTGGCTTATAAATGGATCTCTTTTTTTTTAATTGAAGTATAGTTGGTTTACAACATTATATTAGTTTCAGATGTACAGCATAGTGGTTCAATATTTTTATAGAGTGTAGTCCATTTGATCTCATTTCTTTGTAGTACTTTATTGTGCAAACGGATCTCCTGAAATATGTCATTTATTTTCCTTAATTTGCATGGATCTGGAAATGTTCTAGGTAAATGGATTGCTGTGACAGCTAGCACTCTCTTCAGAGATGTGAACTGATCTCATCCAGAATGAAATCTAAGGTCTTCTCTGAGTCCCAGGAGACTCTCCAGCCCCGACCCCGCTTCCCTGTCGGAACCTCATCTCCCTCTGTTCCCCCATTTCCTCGAGTCTAGTCAGCTGGCCTCCCCGCTACTCTGGGAAGATGCCAAGCACACGCCCACCTCCGGACCTCTGAATGCAGTGTTTCGTCTGCCTGGGACGCCCTTCTGCAGGTCCTAGGCAGTTCGCTCCCTTATTTCAGCACCTTCTCAGTTCAGATGTGGCTACCTGAGTTTGTCTCTACTCCTCCCCTCTGTCAGTCTCTGTCCTCTCACTCTGCTCTAGGTTTCTTTGTAGAATTTACCTCTGACTGACATAATGTGCATTTCACTTGTTTACTGTTTGCTTTCCTCACTGATATGTAGGCTACATGAAAACAGAGGCTTGTTCTTGTGTTCCTGTTGCCTAGTTGAGATTTATGATAGCACAGAGCAGATGCTCAAAAACTTTGTTGAATTAAGCAAGTAAATGCTTATAGTAATTCCAGTTGTACAATTACCTAATGTGCTTTAAAGCTTTTAGAGGTTATCTTTAGATATAATTTGAAGGTGGGTCTGAATTATAGTCCAATTAAAATGCTCCATTAACCCCTAGCGTGGAAAAAACAACTCTTAACTGTTACTGAAAATATAGAATGTTAGAATTGATCTGATCTAAGAATAAAGAATGTTGGATCTCTCAGAGACAGTGTCTTCAGATCATCCAGTGTATATTTCTTGTTTTAAGGGCCAGGAAACTGAGATCTGGTTATGTTTGCAGATGTGCCAGAGTCCAGAGTCATGCACCTTTAGTGGCAGCGCCTTAGTTTGCCTGAGATACACTTCATTGTTGTTACCTTATACAACTTACGTATAACTCTGTTTAATTTTCTAGTAGGTTTATTTTTTATTAATTGTATTTTTTTACTGGCAACTTTACTATCTGCCCTACAGAGTATGTGCTATAACAGTATTGCCTCTGTTCTTTAAATCACATAGTTACAACAGTTATTACACGCTGCTAGCTGGGGATGGGGGCTATTTTTTGGTATGTGTTTGCTTTCTTTGGAAATCTCCACTTGAATGGCTCATAATTAACAGAATCAATTAACTCATAGTTGGCTCATAGTTAACAGAAACAGTATTTGGAAGAGCAAATTCCTTACTGTTCCACCTGCACCTGACACTTTTGTTATATTACTTTAAGTAATTTATTCTAATGGCTTAGACCAGAAACTGTGGCTTAGAGGGTAGTATTTTTACCTCTCTCACCGACCTCCTGTAGCTAAAAAGTTGCCAAAGCGTGTAGAGCTTCCTTCTTTCCTGTAGATCTTGATTAGCGGAGGTGACCCTCTGCCAAATGCCGGCCTCTGTGGGGAGTTTGTGACTTTGCTTCTCGCAGAAACTGTCTTCTAAGAAACTGGCCAAATTCATCAGGTGGCGCGGTGCCTTAGTTGTGAGAAATTCCTGGCTTCACTTAGGGGTGACATTAAGGGCATAGGGGAGGCAGCTGTAGCATTGAATAGAGTGCTCTGGACTCTGGGTGTGCTCAGTAAAGTAAGTTACCCTTATTACAATTCCTCATTTTTGAGAATGCATTTTCCCTCTTGTTACACTGTTAATTTTCTCAACACTAAAAATACTTTCCTTTTTAAAGAAGTTTTAAATGAGCTGTTTTAAAAGTCATCTATGTGCAGATGGAGAAGTTGAGTAAACCAAGCTACCTTTACAGCTCCATTTCCAGTGCCTTTATTTAGCCCATCGGGTTGCACTGAAGCACGGAAAGCTGCCTCATTTATAGTCAGGGGTACGTGAATGCTCTCTAAGAACTGACACAACTTAGATCGACCCTATGTTCATTAGTTCAGATATGTAAGATAAATAAATCATGACCTGTAATTGTTGAATAGAAGTATTTGAATGCCTCCTAGTGGTATATTGTATGCTTTAATTAAGGAATTTAAAAAATTGTATTCATTGAAGGCATGCTGCAGATAAACTACTAAAATTGTAAAGTACTAAAACCCTTAAATGATAGCATTCTAAGTGGAACAGAAATACATTTTTTGCAATATAGAATTAATTTAAAATGTAACTGGAAAAATATATATATTACGAAGATGAATATACTTTTAATCAAAACATTTATGTTTTTGGTCCAGATTTTATTATTTTAATTGATTTTTTTAATTTAGTGGAACTGTTTTGCATTTAAGTATAGACAAATGTTGCTATTAAGGTTGAATTGCTTTGTTTACATTTGTCCTTTTGAATTAATTTGATTAACGTGTAAGTTTTAATTCATTTGTGTAATAGAAATAATGGTTTATAGAAATTCTGTGGTTCATTTTCAGATGTTTATTTTTAAATTCTGATTTCCAAGTTGAATAAAATGACTTAATTTATTCATTACATGTCTTGAAAATGCAGACTGGCAAAACTTTAAAATGATGAAGAATGCTGATTTAATTATTGCTTTAAATGCTAAAAAATGACCACACTTACAGAAATATAATTTAAAATGGAAACGAAGTCACAGGGAGAGAATTCTGATGAGGGTCAGTAGGAGGGAGGGGAAAAAAAAGTGATGTCCCTTTGTTAAGCATTAAAAAACATTTAATTAACCGCTTGCCAAAACAGAACAATTAAAATGGCAGTTACCTTTAAAGTGGCATCCATGTGTTTGCAGCTGTTGTGGTACAAAGCTAGGAAACACAATGTTAATCTGAAATGAACAGTTTAAATATGAAATTATGATGTCCTTGGCTTCCTGGAGTACAGCTGTCAAGCTTGGGCAGTTCGCTGGTCAATAGTGACATTCTCTGTGTCAGTGCACAGAGTCTCCTGATACCGTAACCCGCGGTTCACACGTTACTGAGGCTCCAACTGTCGAACGTCAAGTCCCCTGGTGCTGCCGCAGCTCCCAGCCTCTCCTGACTGGCTCATGTTTCATTCTTTGGCAATTTGCCCTAATGATATCCCCCAGGAGCTTTCAGCCCCTCTTCCTTTCCATATTTAATCGACGCGCATTAATCTGAGCGATGTGCGGACTGCTGCACGGGCTGGAGTTCCCTACAGTCCCTTCCAGGATGCTGCCTGGGTTTTCAGTTTTACTCTTATTTATGTCCTAGGTTTTGACCCTGAACACTATATATTCAGGTGGTTATAACTGTCTACATAAGGTGCCCAAGAAGCTACTTTGCTGTTTATATATTTTTTTCCCGAAACATAAGACTTTTTACAGGCAGAACTGGTCAAGATAACGTGATTTAGGTCGTTAAATAGTTTTCTGATCACCATCAGTCTCTGGTAACTTGAGCGTGGCTTTGTTCCGAGGGTCAGCGGCCACTTACCGTTGTTCTCCGTTTGCAAATTTCAGTTAACTGCCTGTCTGCACGGCTCGGCCGCCCTGCTGTACCCCATGCACTGGCAGCACATCTTCATCCCAGTCCTCCCGCCACACCTGCTGGACTACTGCTGGTAAGCTGGCTTCCGCCAGACTCCCCTAAACCCAGGCTTGGCGGTCAGAGCTGATCCGTTTGTTCGGAGATTAGGTAAGCTTGGAGCACAAATACACATATATATGAATGGAATCTCTGAAACTTGACTTGGAGGTTAGTAACAAATATTAAAAGGTGGTTTTACGAAGGGCAGAGTAGTTCTTTCCAAAGGTACAAAAATTTATACTTGGCCAACATAAAGTTCTTTAGATTTTGTGAGTTTCTTCTACAGCCATTTTGATAAGTAAATGCATACATAGAAACGGGCACAGTCTTGGCTATGGTCAGGACAATTTTACAGAAGTTACAGTGTCAACCAGAGAACCCACATCCCAGGTGTCAGGACGTGTCTGCAGTCTGTCAGAAACCAGCCTGTCTCTGTCGGAGCGCACTTCCGCAACCTGCCCCCCGGGACCCACTTTCCGCTGCCCTCTTCCCTCAGTGGCACCCCCAGTACCAGAGGCTGGCGGAGGGGCTGCCTCTGCTTCAGGGATTCCCTGAGTTCCTCGTTTCCATCCGAGTGTCAGCCTTGAGCCACTATGAGAAGCAGTGTTGAAAGTGCTGGGAGGAATTCTGAGAAGCTTCTTGGCGTTGGACATGTCTCCCAGTGATCTCACCCAGTCTGAATTCAGCCGCACTTCTGGGACGCCCCTGTGTACCCACGGTGAGCTTAGACAAGGGTGAGACCCCCAGACAGCGGCCCGGGACCTTCCTCAGGACTGCAGGGTAGTCGTTTCTGCAGGCGGAGCTCAGTTCTTAAGAAATCAGATGAGAGTTTTTTCCTCTGAACCTGCATGTGCGCAGACACAGACACACACACACAGACACAGATACACAGAGACACACACACAGATACATACACAGACACACACAGATACACACACACAGATACGCACAGACACACACACAGGAGGAAATGATTTTGACCGTAATGTGTTTGTTTATATCACAACTAATGTTATTAAAAAACAAAGCTCTTTTAGAATCAAAGAATTTATTTATTTAACTTTCTTATTTCATGAAAAGCAGATCACCTAAAGTGTTTAAGGATTGAAATGATTTAAGTTCATGCATTGAAGTTACCTATCTAGTTTCCATGATTAGCTAGCCCTTTCTAGAACAGATGATTCTAATTACAACACATGTATCCAACCACATACTGATTATGCCAGTGTGTTGTGTCCACAGCCCAGTAGCATCAGTAGTCTTGATAATACTGGGAAGGATGTTTCCAACGACCTGCCGCTGCCATCCTGCCCTTGGGGTCCCAGGAAGGAGAAGCACCCTGCAGGAGACTGTAGGTGTGCAGTTTCGTTACATTGCGAAGCGCCACACACGCAAGGCTGAGAGTAAAGCTGGATCTAGAAGTAGCTCTTTGGTATTCATTTTAGAGTTTCTTCCTCCGACCAGCATACCTAGAATGGATTAGCATCCTTGAAAGCAGGAACCTCAGTTCTTTCACACCAAATGTGTGCAGTAGATCTTTGCAAGTAGTACTCAGTAATTAAAACGTACTTATTTTAAATAATTTTGACAAAAGTATTTGAAAAAATAGTGATATGATTTTTTGTAAATCCACGTCTAGGTTGTGGTTCAAGAACTAACACTCCTAATTATAAGGTTTAGAATTACATTTTATCATATGTAAGGTTAGTGCCATTTTAATTTTCCTATAAAAAAATGTTCCAAAGTCTTAGGAGGCAACCCCTTTAATTTCAGTTCTCTGTTGTGATGACACACTCTGAAATACTGTTATTTAGAGGCTATTGCTGACTCTCTCCGGAGAGGTCTTCCTGACACTTAGTAACCCTGCCATCAAGTCCTTTCTCTGCTGCTGCTACTGTAGTGAAGGAAGCTTGTTTCATATTTCAGTCTTGCTGGTCTCTAACCTCTGAGACAGCCCCTGTAGGACAAGTCCTCACAGCTTCCAAGCCAGACACTGCCCTGGCCCAGCGAGTACAGCAGTGGCGGTCGCGGAGCTGCCCGGAGGTCCCGAGCCCGGAGGTCCCGGGCGCAGGCTCGGCTTCTGGCATGGGAAGTGCGCAGTACACTAGAGTTTTGTTTTGTTTTGCTCTGTTTTTTAGATAGCTGTCTAAGACTCCAGCTCTCTTCCATTGTCAGCAAACCCCATGGACCAAACTGTTTCGTGGGGAAAATGGTTTTTCTTCCCTTTGATTCTTGGCAAATGGTCCTAGAATTGTACTGATCTGTATGCAAAAGGCAGAAAAACACCGAGGTTACCCCTTCAATCTCGGGGTTTTTGTGTGAAGAAATTTTGTATTCCACTCCAAAAGTAGCGTCAGGAAGACACGCACGGGGTAGAGGAGTATGTGCCCGCTCCCCGAGGTGACTGGACTTCGCAGACGGGGGCAGCCCTGGTCCCGGGGAGCGAGTGACAGGTGTGACACCCCCTCGGAGAGCCGCAGCGCCATCTTGTGACGGTGGCCGAGCGGCGCGCCCTGGTCCGCTGACGGGGGCCTGCTGGCTTGTTGGCACACTCATTCATTCATCCACCCACTTGTACATCAGGCATTTAGTAAACGTGTATTTGCCAAGTCGTGAGTACGTCGTAATGGATGAGACTAAGTTTCTGCCCCATCAGAGCCCTCGGTAGGAAGAAATCCACACGTCCGTGCACACATGCACAGGCACGGAGCGCACATACCCTGCACGCGCACACACGAGGAGCAGAGGAGCACTGTGATGGGATGAGGTGCGTGTCAGAGGCATGCAGAGCAACGCCCGTCTGAGCGCCTGGGGAGAGGCACCCACCTGTGGGGGCAGGGGGTGGCAGGGAGGGCTGCTGGGAGGAGGTGACACCATCTGCATTTCCCCCTTAATCTACCAGTGTTAGTGTTAGGGCGGAGCGGGGGTTCCTGTCTAACAGGTGCAAAGTTTCAATTATGCAAGATGATTAAGTTTTGGAGCTCTGTGTAGCACTGTGCCTATATATAACACATACTGTGCTGCAGACCTAAGGTTTTCTAAGAGGACAGATCTTGTGTTAGGTATTGTTACTACAAAACAAAAACAAAACCGAAACCAAAACCAACCAGAAAGTGAGAGCACTTTAACGCAGCAAGTCTGTGATGTGCCAGACACACTCACCTTCCAGCCCTTCGGCCCCTCAGGTGGCAGGACTGCAGTAACAGTACAAGCGTGACCTGCTTCTGTGTTCAGGGTTGATTGAGTCACTCTTTTATTTAGGCTGTCTGTCTGATTCTTCTTTCTACAAAAGGAGCAGATTCAGCTTCTAAGAGAATAGTTTTTTTTTTTTTAAAGGTGGAAAACTATGTTGTTTAGAGAGCCCTGAGACTGTAACTGCTGTTACAATCCACCCACCCCGTGGGTCGCCTCCGTAAGAAAACCTAAAACCAAAAAAAGCTATTACATAGTAATTATTTTTCAGTGAAGATTAATTGCTACCAAAAAGAAGCAGCAGTCATGTTAGAGCCTTCTGTATTCTATTTCTGCAAAGTAACTTCATTGACAGAAAGACCTAGGACAGTTTTGTGCACGGGTGATGAGACATCTGTGTTGCCAAGGATCTCTTCTGACTTACTAACGCCCTAATCTAATCGGGCGACTCCAGCTAGGAGAGCGAGATTACTTTCCATGAGATCTGGAATGTGCGCAGTCCAGTTTCCATGAGAAAAAAAACAACTATTTAGTTAAATCTACATTCTGAAAACGTAATTGCTTTAGGAAAGTGTGCTCTAGATTAATGATGTTTGCAGTCTAACACCTGTATATTTTGGATTTTTTAGATATTAGTGAGATAAAAACACAGAGACCCAGTGATCTCATAGAAGAAGTTCCAGGTTACTTTACTATTTAGTTCTGCATGGGAATTCTTTACTGGACTTTTATCCTAGTTTAACAATTTCTGTATGTTTCAAGAGATAACTAGCCTTCATAAAGGTTTTAAAGTGTTATCTTCAAAGTGTTTTGTAGGACATCGGTTGGTTAGTTGTTACTTTTGGCTCTGATTTTTAAAAATCTGACCCACTCCCATGTTCCTTCAACATATGTAAAATGGGTGTAGTAGTTATTTTTAGAAGGCTTAGATGTTTTTATTAGCACTCATACTAAAATGTGCTTTGAAATGTGAGATGCCACGGACTACCTGTGTTATACATCTTGAGGGCAGGATAACCTAACCTGAGGCCAGTGGGAAAACCACAGAGTAGCCTTAATTAATTTATGCTGTTTTAGGTGTGGGCAAGGCTGCACATGTGAGAGAGCTTGGGAGTCGCCTGCCTTGTTTTGTACAAGTCGCCTGAAGCCAGTGGTGGGATCCCAGAGTGGTTGGTGGCACATGTTTTATATCTTTTGTGTCCCAGAAGGAATTCTGGAGATGAGGGCTTGAGCTCGGGAAGTACCTAGCCTTCCTTTCTGTGAGCGGAAGTGGAGCAGGCCACATTCATTCCTTCTGTTTCATTTTGAAGCAGAAAATCTGTTAGGTCTTAAGGGTATCAAGCCCTATAAATAGTTCTCAGCTTTCAGTCAATTGAAGTATCCAGAATATCAGATCAGTTCCAGATGGTCAATTGCATAAAAATAAAAAAATTTAAAAATAGGAAGGAACAAAACTACAGAAGACAGAGATAACTGGGAATTAGAATCCAGTGCAATGTGACGTATTGAGAAGGCTAGTGAGGAATAAAATGAGAAATTTAAACATTCTTACTTTTTGAGAATTCTGGATGTATGCATTAGTGGCTAGCCATCCTTAAGTAAATTAGGAACTGTTTGAGGTTGCTTTGGAAACTGGATCTGTCGAGGTGCCTGTTAGTTTTACCTGTTTCTGGGTCTCAGAAGCAAAGTGGACATGCAGGAGTCTGGACAGCTCTGTTCTAATAATGACAGTGATACTTGGGAAATTATGCAAATGCTTTGAAAAAGAAGATTACCTATTTTCATTAACAGAGAGGGTTTGCATTAAATATAACACAAAGATGTATATAAAAGAAATGCCAAAAATGTCTTATTTTTAAATTTCTTTTGTGTTCTAGGAATTCCAATATATTTTATTTTTTATTATTTTATTTTATTATTTTTATTTTTAAAATGTTTTATTTTTAAATAACTATCTGCATATCTTCTATCCCATCTGTAGACACCTGTTCATGCTCATGTTTTCTTGTTAAATAATGTTTCAGTTTTGAAATGTCAAGTTGAATAATTCCCTACAGGTACTTAATGAGAAATCTTTTTGCAATTACTAGTAGGTCTGTTGTTATAAACTGCAAAAATTATTTTCGTCTGTATTGTTTGTGCCGTATAAGCTCTGTGTTCCCTGCTAGAGGGTGAGCTGCACGAGGGAGAAGGTTCCGTCTGTGTGGTTTATTTTTGTGCCCTAACCCCTCACCCAGACCCTGGCACCTGGGTATGCTTCAAGTACTGTGTGAATTAATTAATTCAGTATCATTTTTAAGCTTATTTGAATATTTTAAAATTTATTATTTATTTATTATTAAAGTTATGTTATTAAAACAATTGAAAGTGGGATAAAATGAACAGGTAAAATTTAAACAAAAGCTGAGGTATATGAGTAGGGGGATGGCATGGGAATGATAACGGGGGGGTATATATCTTCGCACCTCTGTTCCCACCAGTGCTGGCACACAGTAGGTCTCAGTGAGCATGTGGTGGCGTAGTAGGTGTGAAACAATGATGACATGTAGAGAAAACCATATAAGAATGTAGTTGAATAAAAAATTGGGCAAAAGAAATGTGAGTAAGTTAGATGCTTATTGAGGATATTTGGGATAGAAGTGTATGGAAAAGATTCAACTAGACTAATAGTTGACCTTAATATTCTTCTTAAATAAAAGCAGGTTTTTTTAAACATTATAACTCTTGATTTAATTATAAATGATTTTGTAATTTTTATATAAATCAACCT
This sequence comes from Camelus ferus, assembly GCF_009834535.1. NCBI lineage: Eukaryota > Metazoa > Chordata > Mammalia > Artiodactyla > Camelidae > Camelus > Camelus ferus. The sequence goes on along the minus strand of NC_045718.1, from coordinate 9,982,158 downwards.
TAATTTGAATATATTTATGGTCTCTAAGGTTAAATTTGAGTTCTCTATATTGAATAATTTAAATGCCTATGATATGTTATATTAGAATTATGCATTTAATAAATTTAATTTTTAAGCTTTCTGAATGACTTATATTGTTCCAGTTTTAATGAACCATATGAATATATACATGTGTATTTTTAATTTAGTGCCCCAATGCCATACCTGATTGGAATACACTCCAGCCTCATAGAGGTGAGTATCTTTCTGACATGAGATACTGATAAGTTCATCCATAAAAATACTAGTTCAAACAGTTGTCTTTTGAAAGAATAGTAACTGAATAGTACCAAACAGTGGCAAGTGTCATGTTTAGAATATTCTTACAGGATCATTTTCAAAAAGGTAGTACTGAAATAACTCGGGTCTGTTGCATCATCATCATCGTGCCGGCTGATTTCCATCTTGTTCAAACACGTTTCTTTTTTCACTGGTTGTGCACACTGTGCTCTAACCCAGTTTCTGATTTGCAGCCTGAATGAGTTAGATCTGGTTTTCTGCTTCGGTTTTGTCATGGTGTGCACCATCAGTCCGCACTTTGCTGATTGGGGAAGATCCTGGTGATGACTGTAAAGCACCTGAGCACCAGGTGTGGCAAGAGCGCTGTAGGAGGTCCTGAATGGTGGAATTCTGCATGTGCTCTAGTTTTGGTCACTTTACTTTTTCCCGAATGCTAGGGCAACATTTTTTATTTGGGTTAGATAACATTATGACTCTATATTTTGTTAATTTTTAGAAAACTTGATTTTACAGGCTAGGGTACTTGCACTGAAAGGACTCACAGTCTGTGTCCTAATGTTATTTTCTTATTTGTGAAGAAAAAGCTACATTCTCTTTTCACATTTTCTTTCTCTTTCCCCATCCAAACAAGTGTATGAATTTTATGAGATATAAAAATATGGGACAGAGAAAGTCATATCAGTTTTATATGCTGCATGACTTTCCACTTCTGTTTAGGAAAAGAAAGATAGTCTGATTTGGAGGGAAAACATAGATAAAATGCATTAATACAATTTTAAAAATTTAAATTACGTACTATTTCCCCCTTTTTGCTTATGTAGAATTATTCTCATTTCAGAGGGGCTGAGTGTATTGATTTATTAAAATGGATGTATTTTCCATTCTTATTGAGTGTCTCCTTTAACAGATTTTAATATTCAGCTACTATTAGACTGTTTAAAACTAAGAGAAACTTTGAAAAACATATACATTTCATACTGATACTAATTTAATTTCTTTTATTCAGAGTTTAGTGTTAGTGTCATAACAAACATTTTGAGGGTCTAACCATTATTCTAGGCTATTTGGGTGAATTTATTTTACCCCCTAAATAATACATCAGGTTTCTGGATTATCTTTACATCTCCTGTTAAAAGGACAACTTAGAATTGAAGATGGAAATCAAAATTATGATACACTTTTTCCCATACAAATGCCATTAATATAAACATTTTTGCTCATAAAATAGGTTATTTTTGTAGTTATGCTATAGTTACTTTATAGGTAGCCATATTTTTACATATGTAAACTTTCTTACCTAGGTGTGTACACGTGGAAGGGACCTGAGTTTATTTATGACTGTTTTGGCGATAGTGTCACTATTATAAGTGATTCTCTGCTAATTTCTTAGAAACGACAGTCTTCTGAATTTTGCTTTGTAATACTTACAATGTCTCTTACGGGACAGAGCTTTAGAATCATGCATCTCCCCTGAGAATCCATATTCCAAGTAGACATCATAGCTTTCTTAACACATAAAAATTCCTTACTCTAGACTACCTTTTCCTAGCAGATTTCACATTCTACCTAATGTGCAGAGATTGGAAATCCTAAATGGATCACAGAAACTTCAGAAATGACTATTATTCTAGAATGTCAATTTTAAAACTGCTGCACTGAAATGAATTGACCAATTGCTAGTTGACCTATGCAATTACGGACTTCTGGAGTAGACGGATACATTAATATACACCTTGCTTATTTGCATTAGGGAATAATACTATTTTCCATCATTGAAATAAGACTAATAGAATTCTATAATTTGTTTAAGTAAACATTAGTTTAAGTAGGAAAAACAAACTAAATATTTCCTTTCTTTAAGGATAAAAAATTTAATAAATTCTAATTTACTATCATTTGTGTATATATTGAGATAACTTGACCATTTGACTAAGCTTTCAAACAAATATTGCAAGTCAGATAGTTAATCTGATAGGTTTTTAAATTTGATCCTTTTTATTAAATTCATGGGATAAATATTACTAGCAGTAAATTCCATATTACTGCTGTCATTTTTTAATGCAACTTTTACTTGTCATCAACATACCAAATTGATATGAAAATGTAGAGAAAATGTTTATTAATTTAAAACTTTGTTTAGTACTTATTAGTCATACATATTGATTTCTGTTAACCCTGCAGTGTGATTTATGCTAAAAATAGCTCTAAAACTGGCCAGAAGCTCCTGTAACATAGGGTTGAAATTCAATTGATAAAATTTGAAGGATATAAATTTTTATGGTTTAATATAGCTGTGCCTATTGTGTGAGTCTTTGTTGTAATATGTCTTCGGTAGTTAAATTATATTCAGTATCTCCAGACTAAATCGATATGTTTAGATGAGCCAACATTCCATTTTTAAGCATTTTTACTCTGTCTTTTTGAATGGTTATAGACAGACTTTCTCATAAGGCAGAATTGTTTATATTCTTTTATGATGTAGCGTTTCTTTTTTCCTTTTCCCAAGGCTAATGCATTAAGGTAATTTTCTCTACATGTCTAAGTTCATTATAGTTTTGGAAGGAAAATATACTGAAATGTTTATTTATAATTGTGTTTTTTAAACAGAGAGTGAAAAATAAATCACTGGAGGACGTGGTTATGTTAAATGTTGACACAAACACTTTAGAATCACCATTCAATGACTTGAACAGCCTCCCGAGTGATGTGGTAAGTCTGGGGGGTATTTTGTGGTGAACACACATGTACATGTTTTCTCCTGGACCTTTGAGTTACTGAGTTATCTTCTACCTGGAATAAAAGGGTTGAAATGTGCATGTGGTGTGAGAGGAATCGGCGCAGGTTCTGCATTTAACATTTCTGCCGTTTGGCAGCTGAGGGGATGCTGAATGGAACGTCGCACTCCTTGTAGAAGTAAGAGCGTAATTAAAAAGCTGGATGCATTCATTAGGCAGAGTTTCTCTAAACGTAAGCCTCTTCATCTCATCTTAATCATTATATTACAAAGTAGGCATTTCTGTCTGCCTGGTGGCATGTCTTGCAAAAGAATGAGAGAGTTTTTGAAGGCAAGAAGAAGAAGGGGGCCAATTATCGGCTTTTGCTTCCCTGCCACCTGCCAGCGCTTTTCCTTTTAATTAATGATCTGATGGCACTGGTCAATATAATAAGAAATGCTTGTACAGTTGGGGTCAGAAAATTCTGTCTTTGATCTCCCTCAACTTTCTGAAACATTTATTTGTTTTCTCTAGATTATTTCAGTTTTATTTTAATCTTTTCTATCCTGCTGAGGGCCGCAAGAATGAAAACCTACACTGTTTGTCATTTGCTTTGGCAGCGCAAAGACTGCTAACTTAGAATTCTATTTGTAAATTAAACTGCAAACCCAGTTTGTCATAAAAGACATCTGATCCTTTTGAAATGACGAAAACTGTCTTTTGTCTGTAAAGGCTGATAAATTAAGTGCCAGCTCTCTTCTGGTCTTTGATCTTACAGAGGTTTGTGTGCGTGTGCGCATGTGTGTGTCTGCAGCTCATAATAGGGTATATTCTGTATTTTGTGTTAAATAGTCTCCAAAGTGCATTTTTCTGGCCTTCGTATTCCTTAGAACAGGGTAAAAATGCAGATTGTTCTGTTTCTGTATATATTCTAATGACGCTTTTAAAATATCTTTATAACTCAGTTCTAAGTTAATTAAACTCCCCTTTAAAACATCCATTTTTTTTCTGGAGTGTTAACATTTTGGAATAAAAAACCCTTCAAAATATATTTTTCTGTAATATTTCAAGTACTTTGAAATCGTTATTAGGGAGTTTGAAAAAAAGAATTTAAAAAAATCTCAAACTCAAAAAATACAGGAATACTAGCCTTGATTGTTTTTATGGCTAGTGATAGGAAAAACCTAATTTTAAAGTCAAAATCAGATTATTTATGCCCATAAATAACCTAAAATACTTGCTGACCCTGAAGCAAATTAAATTGAACTACTTTATCTTACTGTAGTAAAATTTATGCTATGTATGAGCAAATCCAAACCCAGGCCAGTGAAGAATTATATTATCTTTTTAGCTCATTATAACTAGATTGCCTCATTATAAAAATTTTGCAGAAGCCGCTAGAAAGGATTGCAGTTGTTCATTTAGAAATCCATCAAAGTATTCTTCATTGGATATAGAAATAATTATGAAAATAAAGCCCCAGCTTTTAAGAATGTTTTTCTTATGTGTATGTGGTTCCTACTATTAGTGCCCTGAAAAGAAAGGATGGTTTATTTTTTTAAAGATGAGAAAGAATAAGAGAAAGGAAAAAGAAATCAGCTTTTTTGTGTCATGCTGAAAATTTTATATCCAGCTTCAGTGACAGCTGATTATTTCTTTGAGAAAAACAACCTTTAGTAGTAATTTTTTTGATGGGTGATTCTTTTTTAACTGGAAACTACTACCTTCCTAGTAGAATTAGTTTAATATTAAAATATTTATTTAAGGATGTGAAGAAGTTAGACAGTATTCACAAAATGTAAAGCCTTGATATGTAAAATGACAAGAGGGACCGTCTCATTGTTTACTTACAAGCAACAGTTAACGAACGACTCACAGCTGAAATAGCGAAAGATGTTCATAAAAAGGAGCACTGCCAGGTGAGGTAGGTGCAGCTATCTGTAAGTTTGAAATTAAGGGCCACAGATCTATAGACAAATTTGAAGAATGAGTACGTTGAAGTGGTTCTGAGGTGGAGCTGGGACTATTTATTGAAAGTGTGAGATGTTCTAAACTTAGTTATTTTCTAAAAATATCTCAGGTGATTGTTTAACCCATCCCTAGTAAACTTAGCTTTTTCATCAGTTTTCCAAAAGCTCTCCCTCATAGTAGAAAAGACGGTGAAGTATCAGTCATTCTTGCTGTAATTGTAAATGTTTAAATGAGACATGTTAAAATCACAAATGATCTTACTGAATTTCTTTGTGATTTGAATTAATAAAAAATACTTGATGCCTGAAAAATATTACTATCAGTATTGCTTGATTATTTAATAAATTAACTGATATTTAAATGGGGCCTTTTAAAATCATTCACCAAAGCATTTAAATTATCCGCACAGGCCAGATGACTTTCTGGGCATGTGTGCTTTATTACTGCATCAGCCTGACCAGTGGTCCTGGCTGTTCCGAGGTCAGTGGTCACAGTTGTCCTGAATTACTGGTTCTTTTTTCCTGTGGACCCTCTGCTGTGTTGCATGCTGTAATCTTCTTAATGGCTTCATTCCAATATTCACACGTAATATTTTAGATTTATTGGCTGTTAGAAATACTACCACGCCAGTAGCAGTTCCGCTGCTCTTAAGGTATTTAAAATTGGAAAAATAAATCAGGCCAAAGCTTTCAGGAATCCTTTGTTTTCCTTAAGGGAGGGGAAAAAACTCTCTTCCTGTCTTCTGACAAGAACACTTGTTTTTCGATTTCATCATTTCACTATAGATTTGGATCATTAAAGGAATAAAACACACATTTTACTGGGAGTGATTTTAACGATATTGATTATTACATGGAATAACTTTTAAAAGCAGTAGATCCATTAAAATACACTTTTGTAGTTTTTGTCTATGAATACATTGTGATTTCACTTTCTAGTGGCTTTGCCAAATATGGAAACCTTCAAGCATACGTAGTTTGTGTTTTGAAATAAAGAAGTAAATTTTCGGGTTATGTAACAGTATCAGTTGCAATTAGTGTTATTGTGGTATGTTTTTAAGTATGGGGTAAAAAGAGCCGATTGGATTAAATATTAACATTTGAAATCTCATATGAGTCCATTTTAGTTTAAGAAAATCTATTATTGAGACCCCTTGTTCCGAATATATACACAAATTTAGTTTCAGTTACATAATAATTTAAAATGTTGTATTTCTAAGGTATTACTGCTCACTTTATTTTTTATCATCAACATTTTAGAAAGTAATTTGGAAAATTGTTACTATTTCAAAAATAAATAGGATGCCCCACTAGTTGGAAATTAAGCTGAAGAGAATTATGAGATTTAGGAAATCTGTCTTCATGTGAATATTGTTAGAACAATGACAAAATAACTCTCGCAGAAGAAAGCAGTAAGAATTGACATCTGGGAAAGTTACACCCATTAGAATAGTCATTACTTGGAGAGCAAATTTTGACCTATATTGGTTAACTGTCTTTAAATAATTTAACTCATTAGATTGTAAAAAACAATATACTCTGAGACAGGTCAGTGTGTTTACCTGTTTCAGACAAGAGGGTGGGTCACAGCAAGTAGACTGCTAACGGTTTGTCTGGAGTTTGAGTTTGTATAGGTTGATCCTCAGACTTGTCCCCACACACCGGACCGTGGTCCCGCTCGTGTAAACGTGATGTGCTTGTAATGAGGAACTCTTAAAATTTAGTATAGAAGCTTAGTCTGCATTCTGATCTTGTTAGAGAAATAATCAGTATGACCTATTTGACTTAAATGAGGATTGTCAGCACTGTTTTAAAAACTCATTTTCATGTTATATAGAACATTATTGGAAAACAATTTTCTATTTTCTATTATGAGGGTGCGTAGAAAATATGGTACACACGCTGAAGGGTTCTTGCTTCGTCTCGGCAGGCCACAGTCTGTCCTAGGACAGCTGCACTGAGTGTGAAGCATGTTTAATTACTGCAACATTGGAAAGATCTTATAAAATGCAATCCTCTGAAACACTGTGCATCTTACAGTGAGGCTTTCAAGTATCACACCAAGGACTCGGTTAGTGGTTTTACTGTGATATGAAAAGGAGAAAGATACGGATCGCTCAGATTCACTAAAAATCATCACAAGCCTAAAGAACTAGAGGAAAAAAACCCCCCAAACTCTGATTTTTAGATAGCTGCATTCGAGTGAGCTAAGTAATTTGGAATAAATTTCAGAAAGTAATTGGCTTTTTCAGAGAATTATTAAAGTCAGCTTAAAAATTCAAGTATATAAACAAATTTAACTCTTACAACCAAGCACATAAGTCAATAGGTATGTTTAACTCATTGGCTGTTTCCTCTAATCTAACATGAAGGTTTAATGTTAAATTGTCATAGTATATGTTACAAAGGAAAAAAAAGACCCCAGAGAATATTGTATCAATCCCGGGTTTGCCACAGCTCTGCTAAAATCCTCATCGTGTTCAACAGTGCACGATGTCCCCAGCAGGTTTCTAGAGTGTCCAGGTGAGAAGGGTAACACGCCTTCACTCAGGTGCTGGGGTCACTTAGAGAAGCCTGTTTGTTGTTGTTTACTAGAGTGGACTCCAGGAGACACATCCTGCTCTCAGTTTGCCCCCGGGGGATGCGGGCATCTGGGTGGCTCTGCCCGTCCACGCAGCCTGGCGCCAGGCGGAGCCGGGGCAGGCACTCAGTCCTTGGCCTGGAACAGCAGTGTGATCACATTTCTTTTTATCTTTTGCAATGGAGGCTGCTTTTAAAGGCCCTGTTTAGAGTTAACTTCCTAGAATGCTTTATAAGGGAATTTCCATCTGACTTTCGAAGTAATGAAAGGAAGAACCCGGAAGCAGGCTTAATGGGCACCTCTTGGGCTCCAAGTGCGACTTGTTATTTCCTTTCCCTGGAGGCGAGGCCGGGTTGCAGTGGCGGCCCCTGGCCCCTGCACGTGACCTGAGGGTCCGTGGGAGTCTCCGCTCTCCTCAACACTTATTCCCAGAGATGGGATTGTTTACAAAAAGGCTTTCTGTTTGTAAGTAAATTAGTAACAGATTCTGCTGTTTTTTTAAATGCAAACTTTAAATACAAAAGCAAAACAAAACGGAAATTTAAAAAACTCAAATTTTGATTATATTGGGCCTCCAAACATCTAAAAGATCTTCGTGCTCTTCTGTGGGCTGCGTGGGAGACTGAGCCTCCCGCTGCAGAGACCCTCCGTGGGGCCTCCCAGTGTCTCTGCACCTCGGCCAGTTTAAAGCTGATTTATAGTTTGTTACTCAGTAATTTTAAGTGCTCATGAATTTCCTTGGCTTCCTCATGGCTTTTCATTTCCACCTAAATTACCTGGTCTTTCTCCTAATGTCTTTTTTCCCCACATCATCTTAATAATGTCCTTCTCTCTCTTCTTACTGCTAATGTGTGCGTGTATTTTAATGTAAAGACCTGATTTTGGCTTTAAAATTATTTAAAACTGTCTTTCTTGTTTTTTAAGTTCTTGACTTTTCCATATTTGAGAGACTTTTGTGTGTGCATGATACTCTATTGTGAGCATTGTCACGATACCAGTTCCCAAGTCTTGCTTATACCTTAATGACTTGGTGAACTTCTGAATGAATTATGTTCTTAGACACCATCACAAATAGTCTGATCCAGTTAACAAGAGACATTGGTGTACCTTGGACAGGTTGTTAATTTGTTCATTCATTCATTCATCAAATATTGACCAAGCACCTACTATGTGCTGGATTGTGCTAGGAACGGAGTAAACAGGAAAACATACACGCTGCTGTCCTGGAACTCATATCCTGTTAGTCTGAAGCCAACCACGTGGCCACACCAAGTCACAGGTGTTGCTGGGAGATGGCTGGGTTAACCCAGCCCGGTTAACCAAGCACCAGTCAAAACTTAGGATTTCTGTTACCAAAGAGAAAGAGAGTGGTAGACTGACAGCTATCTCTGCCGGTAGTGAGCTGAGATGAAGATAATTTTAGCCAAGCTGAGATACAATTCTTACCAGTGTACACTCAGATCTGCCTTTTATGGTTCAGCCAAGGTCAACATGTCAAAACATCTGTTTGCAGAGTTGTCCTGAATGGTGAGGATGAGTAAGCCATGCAAGGTGGGAAGAGGAGGAACAGCAGATACAAAGGTCCTGCTTGGCAGGAAGTGGAAAGAAGCCCTGAATCTCTGTAGTCAGATGAACAAAAGAGAGGCTTACGCCAGGTGAGGTTGTCCAGACAGGCAGGCGTGAGATTGTAAAAGAGCTGTGGTTCTTGTTGAGGACCTTTGGACTCCATTGGAAACTCAAAGGAGATTTTGAGCAGAGGAATAGCAGCGTGATCCAGTTTGACTTCTAAAACTATCATCTTGGGTTCTGGGTCCTGAAGACCACTGGGTCTAACGAAGCAGAAATGAAGCAGGAGGGTCAGTCAGGGGACTGTCTGAGGTGTCTAGGTGAGAGCTGAGAGCTGCTTGAACTTGATGGTGGCAGGGATCTGGAGGAAAGTGGACAGATTTGAAATCTCTGTCAGAGGTCGAACTGATGGGGCTTGCTGATGTCCAGCTTGTGGAAGATGAGACAGGGTGACGTGCAGAGGATGTGGATGAGTGGGCGTGATACTGGTATTAGAGACGCTGGCAGGACACTGGGCCTGAGGTGCAGTCAGAGCGGTTTTGAGTGTCTTCGTTTTCAGATGCCTCTGGAGGGGAAGGAGCTGTAGATGACACCGTATTTGTTAGGTTTTGATGGGTAATTTAGGCAAAGAAACCATGTCATGATACCCTCTGTGAGTGAATCGTATGTTTTTCATTTAATAAATGTTAAAGGTTACTGCTTTAATCCTTAAATAGAAGCATGCTAGAAAATTATATTAAGAGGGAAGGGTTAATTTTGTTTCTTAAGAAACTGAACATTAGAAGATTAAAGAAGGGTAGGGATTTAATATCTGATTCATATGATAACCATAACATGTTTCATGGAAGAATGAAAGATTTTAACTTTGTGACTTCTTTCTAGAGCAGATAATTACTTGAAGCAGTAACTTTTCTAAATGTAGGATGTTTCTAGAGTACAGCTTAGTTATGTGAAAGGATATTGAAAAGCATCACAGAGGTGTTTCAGGTCATATAAGTTATGCAGATATTTCTGAACATTTATTTTTACCTTCTGTTCTTTACCGTGGGGTTTCTCTTTGTGATCCTAAAAAATAAAATTAAAATTTCTAAGCTATAATGGGCAATTTATTTTTCCTGAGAAGACACATCTAAAAATCAAGTGAGAGGAAAATCAATCACTTCTCTGAAAACTCAGCTCCTTTGTGTACCCTCCCTCCCTAACCCCCGGTCGGCATAATTGCTTCATTACTGAGGCTGTGTGCACGTGGCTGGCAGTCTTTTAATTTATACCTGTTTGCTGTGTTTACTCATGTAATTCCCTCCTTTTATTCAGAGTCACTTGGTGCCAAGAGGGTGAAAGTGGAGAATCAGTAGTAGTATCACTCGTGTTGCAGTGAACGCCCACTGCGCTCAGACCCAGGGTCTAGTGCCCCCCGCGGACGGCTGCTTACAACCTGAATCCTCCTTGTATGAAAGGAATTTGAACGTTTGATAAGAGCAATGAAATGATATTTGTTCTGAAGTTTCTGTTCACTGTTTAACTTTTTTGGGGGTCTAGTAGGGTGCCTAATTAGACAAAAAATAACTTACTTACAGGCTAAAGAACGTCATAGTAAAATAAAATGTCAGTTTCGAAGTAATCTTTAGCCATTGGAGATTGAAGCTTATTTTCTTGAGAATAAAAAGAGAAAGCAGTTGATACTGTACGATAGGATTGTGTGATGACAGCCATGTGACCAAGGTTTCAGATGCCTTTCCGAATTCAGCTGTATGTGAGTGTGAACTTCAGGATCTCAGAGGAAGAGGTACACTTACTCCATAACTGAACTGGGAAGTTTGGAAATTAAAGCAGCAAATGCTGTTTCCCCAGACCAAGTATTTAAAAAGTGTGGAAGAGACAGCACCATTCTTATAGATAAAAACTGCTAAAAGCTAATTAGCACTGCAAAGGGCAGTGGTAACTGGTGATAATTTGCTCCGGTGATCTGAAAGACAGGAAAATACCAAGGTTGACACAAGTGTTGTCTATCAGAGCCATATCCTTAGATCCAGAGCTATTAAAAACGTCTCATTTTTTACAGGCCATTTTTGAGCACTCGTGGTGCATAGACAAACAGCTCACTCACTTGCCCTTCTGGTTTCCGAAAAACAGGAACCACCTCAGATCTACTGCCAGTCGAAGCCTGCCTAGAGTAGGTCAAGGGAAAACTCTTCATGCAGTTTGTAAAGGCTGAAATGATTTAGAAACAGGCAAAGGGAAAATGTAACCATATTCCTCGCTAGGCAGTTTTTTAGCCTGTGTGGAGTGAGACAGGATGCTTGTGCGGGTTGGGGCTGTCCAGCAGAAATGCAGCGTGAGCCGCGCCTGCAGTTAAAAACTTGCTAGTAATCATGTTAAAAGGTAAAAAGAAATAGGTGAAATGAATTTTTAATAATATGTTTTATTTAACCCAGTATGTTCAAAATACTCTCATCATGTAATCAATAAAAATTAGGCATTTTTAGCTTTTTTATCGTACTGAGTCTTCAAAATCCCATGTATTTTTCACACTAACACAAGTCTCAGTTCGGACGAGTCGCGTTCCCCGCGCTTGTGTGTGCCGTGGCTGCTGTGTTAGACAGCGAGTTCTGGAGCAGGGGTTTTCCTTTCCTTCCCGTTTTCTGTAGAGCTCTTGAGGGAACTCAGGACTCATCACTCACCAATTTTGAAAGTGAAGGCTACCTATTTATGACTTGGTTAGGAAAGGCTTGTGCCAGGGTGATTAATATCCTGGATAACTTGCACAGCCGTTAAGCAATCCGGGGCTTGGGGTGACAGAGGCTGCGGGGTGGTCTGACTTGCCTCCAGTCTCTGCGAGCACATGGCACGACCGTCCCAGGGCTTCTTGATTTGTGGGGGACTGAACTGTCGATTTCGGGTTTTATAGGAAGATAACACTCGGAGGCATTTTCTTCTGCAGAGCCACAAGGCATGCCGTTTTAAAACGTTATTTTCTTATTTTCTAAAGTAAAATGAAAAAATGAGCCAGTCATTTACTTTTTATAATACTTTGAAAGACTGGAATCATATTCTTTCCCCCATAAGCCTTTTTTGGGGGCAGTAATGAAATACATGTATTGACTTTCATTCCTATTGGGTTTTCTTTAAAGGCACTTGAAACTTAAAATAGCAGGATTTAGGATAACGGGCATTAAGGCAGAAGATTCGTTTTTACATCCTTTAGCTGCGTTTATTTTTGAATATGTGGGTTACGTAAAAATGTGCATTTATTGAGGTTAGATTTTAATAATAAAAACTTCCTCTTAAATGAACCCTGGTTTATGCACTTTGTGGGCTAAATGAATTAGGCTCTAAACTTTTATCTGAATCTGCGGAGCTTGGATATAAATTGAAAAGATCACAGCTATGCGGAAAGACCTATACTGCAGAGGCCTTTCTGCATAGATTATGAACATCATAACTCAATAATTTTTTTCAAAACTATGGTTATAATTGGACCCAATGGGGGTCTCTTTCTTTGATCAGATCACAGTAACTGTGACTTTACACTGGAAAATGTCACTACCGTGAAGGTTTATCACCTGTAGAGCTGGCCCTTCCTCTGGTGCTGTGCTCACTTCTCATTAGCAATATTCGAAGTTTAGTTGTTAATTAGGTTGACGCTTCAATTACAGTCTTCATCTACAAGAGAAGTCAGGACTGCCTGTGTAAAGAAATAGACATATTTCTTCTTGCATGTCTATGTAAAGGAGAAATGACCTTATTTTGTTGTTTGGTAGTGTAAGGATGAGACCATGCTCTGATAAGGGGCCATTCCACCCAGAATTTGTCCCATCAGTTTTTTCTTAAGAAAACAGAACTTTTACATGACTTCATATCCCCATGTAAAGCATTGATAAGGAATGTATATGAGCATTGATAGTATTTTTTAAGTATACAGAGTGTAGTTTTTTTATTATGTGTGAAAGGAATTGGTTAAATGACTTGGATGCATAGGAACATATCACATCACCTCCCCCTTAAAAATAAGTTATACTTCGGGAGTCTGATGACATTTAGAAAATATTCATCTAAGTAAAGTCTATCCATAAATAATACGTGTTCTCTAAAGTACACAAAACCTGAAGTTAAAGGATGGAAATGTATAAAAAAGTGTAACAAATTTAGGTGCCTTTTGAAATTATGCAGATTCCTAGATAATAAGTTTTTCTTTGATTTAAAAATATTAACGTATTAATATGAGTACTGGTTCGTAAAGCAATAACATTGATTTCAAATCCTGCATGTGGTTGTGGGAAAAACTGGACAGAACTGGATTGAAATCTCAGTTTTGCCACTTAGTAGCACGTATTGAAGGCAAAATGATTCACATGTTTGAGCCCCTATTTCTTCATTTGTAAACATGAGTACCTTTCGTGAAGACTGAAGATGAGATGGGGCAGTATGTGAGTGCAGAACGCAATTCTCTGCCCTTGGTAGGTTCTCTGTACCTTAACCTCTCTCCCCTCTTCTCCCCTAATAATGGTGAAAACTATTCCAACAAATGATGGGAAAATTGCATATACAAATGAGGCTTCCAAAAATAAAATTAAATAGTAAGTGATCCTGGAGGACCTGTAACGAATAACCTTACCTAGCAGAAATGAACGACACCCAGCCGGCTTCATCCCCAAACAAGGAGACGCGTGTTGTGATTGCTAAAAATCTGCGGGAAAGTGGCTCCCAAGCAGTTTACTGTAAAATAATTAAAGCTTATTTATGTCAAGAGGCCTTGGGAAAAAAAGAGAGCATAAACCAATTTGCATTAGCACATTACCGTGGGCCCCTGCCTTTCTTTCAATTAACAGAGCAGCAGGTGCCCTCCACAGCGGCAGAGATAAGCTCCCAGGGAGGAGGATGAGGTTTGGGCTGACCTGCAGACACTGCGGTGTGCCTCCTGATTGGGTTCGTACCTCGCTGTACCAATTTCCGAGGTGTTAATTTAACTGTTCCTCTCCGTCACGCAGGTCTCGGCCCTGAAAAATAAACTGAAGAAGCAATCCACAGCTACGGGAGATGGAGTGGCCAGGGCCTTCCTCAGGGCGCAGGCTGCTTTGTTTGGATCCTACAGAGATGCACTGAGATACAAACCTGTAAGCGCTTTATTTCATCACTCCTTGAGTTTGCTTTTTGTGATTCTTTGGAATGGGCAGAGAAAGAAATGGTTTAATATCACACCCTTTAAAAAGTATCATAAAGATTTTTTAAAATCCCACGTAATATGCTGTCAAACATTACCTTGCATCTCCAGTTTCTTGACTCCCTGGTTTTAGTTCTTTCAGCAATCTTTAGTTAGTGTTTCCCACATTCTTTCCCATATCACCTTGTTTGTGGTGCTAAAATTGGAATACTTACCTCTTCACTAATTAATGAATGGCGTTAATGCATTTTAGAGTAACTCTGCTCAATCTTGTTAAGGTCATTAAGAAATTAGCCAGATGATTGGGTTTATTAGATTAGAGTTTAGAAATGACAAATGTAACACAGAAGTTTAAAATCATTAGCAATCAAAAATTTTGCAGTATTTGGACATTTATTGTCTTGCTAATTCATAAGCCTTTTCTAAGTGGGCTTGTCTATTGAGCATATCCTAGCTCATCTTGCCATTGCTTTTTTGTTTTAATACCCCCCAAATGATTATTACGTAGAATTGTAGCCAAGTAGTTAGATCGTCCAGAAAGGTATAAATCAAAATGTATTTGTTTCTCTCTCTGAACTACTGGTTAAGTGTGTGAGTCTGATTTTATGAAGGCGATTCCAAGGCCCTTTCATGCCCAGGTGAATAAGTTGCAATGGATTAAAAATACTGAATTAGTAATAAGTCGTAAGGCCTGTTATCGCATGGGGATTTCATCACCACCAAGCTGTGTGACCCCAGCCCGTCTCCTTAGTCTCGAGGCTTCCGTCTTCTACTTTGTGAAAGGAGAACTCTTGTACCTTCCCTGCCTGCCTCTCAGGATTGCTGTGTGAGTCCTGCCGTAAACTGTGGAGCGCTGAGTAAGTGTGAATGGGTGAGACGCTTTCTGAAGTGACTTCCATATCAGCAGCTCCCTCCCAGTGGCTTCTCTTCTGTTGCCGAGGAGTAATGAGCTGTCAGGAGAAACCCTCAGACTGACAGGCTTCTGTCTCTAGAAAAGTACACGTCTAATTTGCATGCTGATCTTTTTGAAATATGTGTACATTTAAAAAACATGATCTGGAACTCGTAGTACTGCACATAGTATGCGTTTCTCACGTGGGGGAGTCTCCAAAAATTTTTTACAGTTACAGGGTCTCATTCTTTGAAAGACTGGAAACCAGTCACCCATCCTGCAGTAGGTCATAGTCATTAAAGCTGTTGAACGTCCATTGAAACAAGAATGACTCTGAAAGACAAAATCAGTGATTGATTTTAGTTACCAAATTTTGAGGCAGAGAGGTTGGTTTTAAGTGTACAATACAGGAAGAAAGTTTAAAGTATCACTTTGCTTGAATTTTGCCGCATTTAAATAATTATTGACTTTATTGGCTACCTTTTTCTTTCCCTTTTTAAATTTGCAAAAGCCTTTCGATTTGGGAAGAGCGCACTGAAGGGAACATTTTTATAAAAGATTTAAATGGTCGGTGTTACGTGCCAGTTAAGATTATGAAGATATCCCGTCTTTACCATTTATTACTGTAGTTTTTGTAGCTTAATTTTCTCCCTGTTTGAGCTTAATTGAGCAGACAGGAGTGCAAGATTTCAATGCCTTTGACTTTTTTTTTAAACATCTTTCAGAGCCAGAGTCTCAGTCTCTGTGGGAAAAGATACAATTTTGTCAGAGACTAGCTCTCCTGTTTATTGCTCACATCTTACCAATGTATTGGCTAACTTACTTACATTTTTCCTTTTTGTGTTTGATGGTTTCTTCTTCCTTTTTGACTGCTGGTCCTTTCTGGGAGTTAGGGCACAGTACTTTTGTTCCGTGAGCATCCACGTTTCTTTTGACTCAGCTTTGAATGAAAGCTCAAGTTTTAAAAAGTTTACTGAGTGTATTTAGACACTTTTTCTATATATTTTCAAAATAAATCATTTTGAAGAAGAATTATTTATGTATTGTGTATAAAATATCTGTTGCTGTTGTTTTAGGCGTGATCTTTGCAGATTACCCTGATTCTTCTTTACTGACAGCACATTTGCTTTTTGTTCTGTGCACTCTTTTTGGACGTTTATCTAGTAGCCATGTATCTTTGGTATGTTTTCTAATTGATGTGGAGGAAGGAAGCCAAGTTTAGAAGTCGTGATGATTTCGTGGTTTTGTCTCTTTTCCCCGTGAGTGCACTCCAGTCGCATCCCATAGCTCCTGGACGACGGCTGGAAAGGGCAGGGCTACAAAGTAGCTTTAAATTAATACGGATTTTTTAACTAGACATTACTTTTCAACATGTCATGATTGTTTAGACACGTATGAAAATGAGCCACTGCTTCCCTGCGTTTGACAGAACTGCACCTGTCGGTGAGGTCTGTGACGGACCAGCCCCAGGGCCCTCCCTCCTCCTGCCAGGCAGGGCCCTCACTATGGGCAGGCCGTCTGTGTCTGCTTTTACTTTTTTTTCCTAATCTTTGACCTCAGTTTAGAGAATTCTGCTGGAGGCTCCAAATGCCCAGGCTCCCAGACCCTTGGTTCGTGTGTTCTTTCTTCCTGGCCGTGCTCTTATCTTTCTGGCTTCAGCGGCATCTGGTCTCTTCCTGGTCCTTGAGGCTGTAGTTCATACAGACCCCTTCTTTCTATGGATTGATTATGTTTACTTCCTTTAACACATTCCTCTTCCTTTTTTATATATTACTTATTATAGTTCTTATGTTATTATTTTTGCTGATGTTAATGATTTATCTATTGTTATTAAAACAATAACTGACCATTGGAAGCCCACTGGGTACCACGCACTGAGGGGCCCTTTAAAGAAACTCTCTCATTTGATCTTTACAAGCCTTCAAAATATTACCCTATTCATTTTAAGGATAAGAAAACTAATGCTCATAGACTTTTAAAAACTTGAGTAAGTTTCCCAGCTGGTGACCCGTGGGGCCTGGGTCTGGATCCGTTCCGTCCACAGGCCTGCTCTTGCTCTGTGTGGAGTGGTCCCCCTCCATTCGGCCCTGTTGGCCTATCACATGCTCCTTGAGGTAAGTGTTCTGGACGTGCATGTCTTCTAAATGAAGATGCAGGAAGACACGCAGTGTACGTTTATGTACAGACTGAACGATACAAAATCTTAGGAATTCTCTCAAAAGGAGCACCTGGTGTAGACATCTCACAGTGTGTGTGTAAGCTGGGGAGGCTGTTGTTCCTGCTGTAAGTTCCACGTGTGGCTTTGTCTCCTGGGGTGACTGCCACTGCTCAGACCGCTGCCCTCTTCCGTCCGGTCCCCTGCGGTGGCACTGGGGAGCCAGTCGGATGTCGACTGGGAGGGAAGCCCCTCAGGATGATCTGAATATTCATTTTCAAATACACCTGCTAAATACTGCCAAAGAGTAACTTATTTTATAAAACAAGCACTTAGGACGTCTGAATGGCCACTCCTAACACGCTGCTTTTCTCACAGTGCCCAGCCTCACTCTCTGAGTGACACGCCGGCACGACTGACAAATCAGTTGTACCTGCTCGTAATTACAGAGAAAACGACGAAACTCCTTAAAGTTTCTGGAAAGTGATTTAAATAAAACAATTCTGCTGCTTTTGGATTTTAGCCAGCAGCAAGTTAGCTACGTTTTAAAAATTCAAAAATGGAAGATCAAACTAATGTGCTAAATAAATTTAAGGAAAGTTATAAGGGTGCAGACCCTGAAACCAGATCGCTTGGGGCTGACTCTTCATTCTGTGACAGTGGACGACTTTCGGCAGATTACCCTCTTAGTGCTTTAGTTTCCTCACATGTTAAAAAAAAAGGGGGTAATAATACTTCTTGGGTTATTTAGAGGATAAAATGAGTTCGTATATGTAAGCCACTTAGAACAGTGCCTGGCATATAGGTAACGCTCTCTGTATTAGCTATGATCATTAAAAATGAAGTAAATTTGGTAAGGAAAATTCCTTTCACATAACTAAAGTACCCTCCTTTGATCCTCGAAAAGATGAACATTGTCATAAACATGAGAGCATTTTTAAATGATTACACTAAATAACTAATAAAGGGGCGTCAGTTGTATCTCTGTCTATCATTTATCTCACAAGCTCTGCTTCTAGTGCTAAAGAAATGTTTGAGTTAAAATGTTGCTTAATTTATTCAAAAGCATACACTTTGTTACCCTAAGAGCATGGAAGTGATACTTAAATCTATTCCTCTGAGTATTTAGGATACGATGTCATTTGTTTCAAGCGCTCAAGCTTTTCTGGGCTGCCGTGAATCTTGCTAACGGATAAAAAGGGAATTCTTTTTAAAATAAAGATGAGTTAGTCATCGGGGCCGCTGCTGGAGGAGCTGGAGTTGTCTTTCAGAAATTTTTTCGTATTGGATTCCTTTAAAACATTATCAGTAAGTAATATTTTGCGATTAAGTCCAGGCAACTTAAGTAGAGGATTGACGTTCATAATTTAAATGGCCATTTACTGAATCTTCACCTTAAAGCTGCCATCTAGTACATTTGTAACTGCCAGCTCGTTAGAGATTTTAAAATACAAGCTGGAAAGCTTGTTTACTCATCCCTCTCGGTGTGATGGTGACTGAAGCTCACCCATCACCCGAGCTCGAGTGGATGCCTTTCACTCGGTAGATGGTTTCTACACGAGGGATATCTGCTGTGGATTTGGCGTCCTCATGGAACGTGCTTGCTTTTACAGCACTCTCTCGTTTTTATATCAGCAGGGAGGAAATTTTGCTCAACTTTTTTTAGCAAAAATGTATAAAAGTTGTGCACCACTGGCACGAGGCAGGAGGGCCGGGGACGGGGTAGTGAGGGTTCCGTCTTCACATCACTGGTCGTATGTTTCATAGAATAGAGACTCTTCTTCCTTCAAATCTGGGGAAGAAAAGAAGTATTTTTTTCATAGTATGTGTAACATTAATACATAAATTAATTAATCTTTTAAAGTGTGCAAGTTTGACCAAAGTGCTAAAATCAGCTGTCTAGAAAGATCAATTTCTTTTCCCATCTTAATTTGCAGAATCATAGCCAAATGCAACACTGAAACCTACATTTTTTCAAGACATATCTGATAACTTTAGGAGAAGTTCATATATGTACATAAGATGTTTGCTATTAATAATGACTAAAGTTTATGATTTGAATGAGATTTTTCCATGAATGATTTTCAGCAGTAGGAGAACGTATTCTGTTTGTGGTTCCTCAGCTCTAGGAGTAAACGGGCAGGACCTTCCATAGTCGTAGCAGTGGCACACTTGGAAGAAAAATGCTGTCTAACCCGGGAAAAATCTTTCATTCCTGTTTCCTGTTAGAACCTAAATATATTTTAATATTCCCATGAGAGAGCTGGGAGCAGAATCTCTCAGAGATTTAACAGTTTAAATAAGCCATCGCTGCGCAGACTTTTTTGCTTAGTTTGTTTACATCCTTACATAACAGTGAGTTTGCACGTTAAGTCCGAACGCATTAAGGGAAAGAGTAAGCAGTGTGCCGACACTTCGGGCGGTGTTACATCTGTCTGTACGGCAATACTCTTCCTGATACCGTAACTTTTTTGCACTGTGAACTTTTGCTAAGTCGTGCACCTTAAAGCGTGAAGACTGTCTGTTGTTTTGGACTTTTTTCTTTTTTTTTTGCCAAGTTTCCTGTTCCAGAGGATGATATAGAACCTGAGACATAGCCCTTCTTAAAGACAGTCTAACCTCTTCCAGTCCTCCTTCCCTCTGGGACTGTCTGTCGCTTGCTCCGTTAGCCACTAGGCCTCAGCCGGCCTTCCATTGCCTCGCTGTGGTGCTGCCGCTGATCCGTGCCGTCTCCAGACTCACCAGCCACTTCCTGTCCACATGCCTTTTCCATGTCGGTGTTGTGAAGCTTCCATTTGTTTTCAAAACTAGCTCCCGCTCCCGCGGTGGAGCCACGGTTGCCCCCATGTTAAACCTTCCATCCTGCAGGCGTGCGCTGCTGATTTACGGGCAGCACTGGGCATAAAGCCTCCTCCCTTGGAACAGGACAGTTTCTGAGAAGCATTCAGTCCTAATCCCGGCCTGTAATCAGATCCTCAGTAAATCAGAAGAGCCTCAGCAGAGTTCCTTCTCACCACGCCCTTCAGCTCGACTGGGACTTAAAGGGACTCGCATGGGGAGTCGTTTACTGTCTGCCTCCTAGGACACACCCCCAGGGTGGCAGTGATTGAGATTCTTGTGTGTTAATATATAAAGCTTGACAGCGTTGTTAATCCAGACTTACTTTCTCCTGAGATAAGATTCTAAGATGTGTCTTCCTCATTATCATTAAGACTCGTAGTGAACAAACTGTCAGTTGTAGGAGGTTCAGTTGGAAGCTCTGAGCATGACTGGTGTCATCAAAAATGGGTGGACAGCAAATCTGAGCTTTCTCCTTACTCCTTCTCTTGAAAGATGGCGGCAATTGCTGGAAGATTAATGAGGGCAGGGTACTCCCAGGGTAGTTCTCTTTGGCTAGTGACTAAGTTATGCCTGACCCTTGAGAGAGCACAGGTCAACTTAGCTCCCCTCCCCATCCCTTGCCTGGACACCCTCTGCCCCTGCCCTCCCCGCCCTCCAGCCAAAAGATACTCCTGCTCGGAACAGGACGTCTGAAGTTTTCAGTTGGAGATAGAACTTTTTTTTTTTTAATTGAAGTATGGTCATTTTACTAGGCTGTGTCAGTTTCTGGTGTACAGCACGGTGCTTCAGTCACATATGAACATGCGTATATATTCATTTTTATGCTCTTTTTCACCATAGGTTACTATAAGATATTGAATGTAGTTCCCTGTGCTGTACAGAAGGAACTTGTTGTTTATCTGTTTTATATGTATATTAGTTATTATCTGCAAATCTTGAGCCCCCAGTTTATCCCTTCCCAACCCTTTCTCCCTCTGGTAACCATAAGTTTGTGTTTGAATACAAGACTGTTCTGCAGTATTAATGACAACTTTTAGACAAATCATAGGTGGTAATAAAATCTCTCTCACATGTTTG
Organism: Camelus ferus; assembly: GCF_009834535.1. NCBI lineage: Eukaryota > Metazoa > Chordata > Mammalia > Artiodactyla > Camelidae > Camelus > Camelus ferus. The sequence continues at coordinate 9,960,922 of NC_045718.1, read as the reverse complement.
GGGAAAAATCTATCAAAAAAAAAGCTAAAATTTTCAGTCGTACTGATTTCTTTGTAATAGCAGTGATGTAGCTGGAACTGCCATTAGAGGCAGTGGTTTTGTTTATTTTTAAAACCTGTATTTGCTTTTGAGAAGCCAACGTGTCATATGGAGCAAAACTTAAACTCACTTGCTGTTTCGATTATTCACTCCTAAAATGTTTGTCGGGCTCCCAGTGTGACCGGGTGTGTTGCTGATACAAAACAACAGATCTTTACCTTCGGTGGATTTGCTTGTTTGTTGTTTTCTCCCCATTACATTGTAAGTTCTGTGATAGTGGCAAATAAGGTATGTTTTTGATTATCCAAAATATATTTCTGTAAATTAATCCAATTTTTAAAATAGGTATTTAAAAGTCATTCTGAAGCACTTAACAGTGGCAACAGTCAATACGGAAGTGTGTGATGTTAGTTTTGTTATGGCTCGTTGGCTTCTGGCTGCTGGTGGTACAGGTGACACCAATTAGCAAATTATCTTATTATCTTCTCTAATACTTTATTTGAATTTTATTTTCTCCCCTCTACAGCAAGCTGTCCAAGAGGACTTTTTGTGATGAAGGAAATACTCTGTATCTGTGCTGTCTGATTCAGGAGCCACTAGGCCCTTGTGGCCACTGAGTATTTCAAATGTGACTGGTGTGACTGAGGAACTGAATTTAGCTTTAATTTTAATACATTTAAATTTAAATAGCTCCATGGGACTAATGGCTGCCGCGTGGAACAGCGTGGTTCTGTGGTGTCTTTAACTTCCATCAGACAGTGATTTGCTTGGATTACATAGATTTGGTCGTCTTATTCTGTTCATGCGGGAACCAGTTTTCAGAATTTTACTTACAACTACCTAGAATCAAGGCATTGATGCTTCCTTAAAATTAAATCATAATTAATATTTTTTCAAAGTTTCTTTATTAAGGTAGACAAACTCTTTTTTTCCTTTTTGCTGCAGTGTGAAGATTGCTACAAGGTCTACTATAAGGACCAAATCACTGTCACTAATCTGTTTTCACTTTGATCGTAAAGTCCAGTCACTTATCTTCATCTGTATCGAATGGGCCAAAGGACCCTTCAGGCTGTTGAGGGAAACAGCAGGTGGCAGGGACCCACCAGTGAGGGACGGGCTCTGAAGTCACGCATGGGATCCACGGGACAAGTGGATCTGTGTTTCGAATTAGAGTCCTTGTTACTTGAAGGAGGAACATCTAACAGAGGCTCAGCCACCACAACACATTTGCAAAGTTGTGATTACTTAGCAAATAGGATCAATTAAGGCAGATGCCATGTGGAACTTGTCCCAGAAAGTACCCAGTCCGAATTGTATTTGCAATCGCCAAGAGAATGTGATTGACAACTGTTTAATTAATTTAAAAAGAAATGCATGATCATACTATAAATGGCAAAAATCACGCAGTGGTTTTTATAGTAAGACTATTTTCTAATCAGGATGAAATATAATTGTTGGACTTTTTCAGATGTGTGTGCTGCTTTCAATGCTCTCCACACTCCAAGCCCCTCGAAGTTGGTTCTGTCTTGCACTCCCTTGTGAGCCCCATGCTTCTCTTTAGGTGAACACGTTCTCTCTGCCTTTCTGTTGACATCCTAAAATCCTTTATTTCTCTCCAGGGTGAGCCCATCACCTTTTGCGAGGAGAGCTTTGTAAAGCACCGTTCAAGTGTGATGAAACAGTTCTTGGAAACTGCAGTTAACCTCCAACTTTTTAAGCAGGTAAGAGTGGACCTCTACATTTTGTTCTGTAACGGAAGATTATAGGAATCTAAGAGAAATGTGTAACACGTTTATCACTGTAAAGTGTGTCTAAACTTCATTGTTAAAAAGTTCCTCATCGAAAGCTGTTCAGCCAATGGTCTGAGAGGAGAGGTCCCCCGCCCAGCAGGGTGGCAGCGTGACCGTGTGATGTAAGGTGTCTCAGAAGGGCCGTCCTGGAGGGGTAGACCCATGCGGCAAATGTGCTGCGTTTTTATAGGACCAGTGTAGTCCAGCTTGTGAAAACAATTCATAAATAAGGTACTTTTTAAGCGTTGTTAAGACTTTTCATAATCACAAATTCAAAGTTCAGAAAAAACTTACAGTCATACTGTGCATCTGGACTTCTGGCTCAGCAAATATAATTGTGATTTCAAAAAGCAGCAGCTTCACATGAGAAATCGGGCGGTTTAGATGCCCTGTTTCCTTCCCCGCACTGTGCGACCACAGCGAGTCTCTTCATCCAGGTTAGTGTCCGTTTAAATAATTTAAAGTAAGTTCTTAACACTTACTTTTCTTATTCCACATGACAATTTAAGTGTAAAGTTAGCTCTCTGAATTCGGCGTTCAGTGAAGACCTGCGGTGTGTCATCAGCTGTGCGCAGGGCCAGGGCACAGACGTGAATAACAGCTCAGCAGTGCCTTTGAGAAGCTGGTGGGCTGATAGCAGTTCCTTTGGCTAAGAAGAAAGAGACAAAAACTCAAAATAACCTTCAACTTAGATAAGTAAAGAAGTCAGCATGGTGACCAGTCCAACACTGTTTATCTCTGTTCTGAGGGAGCTTTAAAAATGATGTGAGTGGGAAAAATGCTCTGTGGGGGATATACCTGTCTCCCAGCACGTGAAGGTTTACCCTAGGTTTATCCGATACACAGCTTTAAGGAGCAGAAAGAACCTGGTTTGATGGGTTTCAGGATCAAAGATGTCTTGTGAACTTCCAAGGATGGAGTGGGTTACAGTTGGAGCTCTCGGACCCTCGAGGGCTCCCATATACACTGAAGTCGTTCCCAGGCTGGAACGAGGATCAGGTAATGGTCTGTAAGTGCTGAACGGTCAGCCACACGGTGCAGCCCCACGCCGGTTGTCCAGGGCACGCTTGTTGTGATAAACACTGGTACCCTTTTGTGTTTGTATCCGTCAAGTTCTGCCTCCCACTGTCAAAACTGAGTTGTGCGGATCACATTCTGTGTGGGTCAGGGACTGAACGGGTGGGCAGAATATTTAACTTACTACTTCCCTGTGATCATGAGAGTCTGTAACTAGAGGCTTATCTTTCAGTCAAGTTCACATGGGGTCATTTTTTTACGTAGCTACAAAAGGCATGTGTATCTTGGGAGTCAGGTGGAGTGGGTTACACCAGGGCTTTATCACTTCATAGCTTTTTGTTCGTAAGTATCTGTCTCTTTTTCTACAAAGTAGCAACATCGCCACCTGCCACACAGTTGTGATAAAGTCGATGTGAGTTAACACCTGTGCATTCTCCGGTGACCGTGCGTGACACTTTGTAGAGCTTGTAAATTTCAGGATCTGCCTCGTCCTTAGAGCAATTATGTTAACAAAATATATTCTATGCAGGTTTTTTTAGAAGTATAATTTGGTCAAAAAGCCTAAATGTAAAATATGAAAGTCAAAGTGGAACTGATGGTGTGGACAACTTGGACAGTTTTACATACAACTGACCATGTTCTTGTACTTGATATAATTTTATGAAACTCAAGAAAGTGATACTTGAAGATATCCCTGAAAGGATTTAAAAGGTTCTGTTGACAGAGTTTCACAACTTCTAAAGGTTAGTAAGTTCCAGCAATCTGCTGTACAATATAGGGCCCAGTGTTAGCAAGATAGTATTGTGCACTTAAAATGTGTAAAGAGAGTGAATCTCGTGCTAATGTTCTTACCACAAACAGAAACGCAAAGAGATACAAGGAAACCTTTGGAGCTGATGGATATGTCTGTTACCTGGATTGCTGTGGTGGTAACAGGAGTGTATACATATGTCCCAGCACACCAAGTTGTCTGCATTAATTATGTGCAGTTTTTGGTACAGCAGTCCAACTTCACCAAAGCTTGGGGAAAAAAGGAGGAACAAAATAAGAATCAATTGGTAAAAAGGTATCAACATAGATGAATTCTCAAAGGCACTACTGATTTTTCTGAAAGAATAGAAATATATTTAATAGTACAAATGAGGAGTAGTTATTACTCTGAATTTGTTGTGATCGACTGTGGGTCAAGAACTACCCAGGTCCTCTCTTCATTGGCAGTTCTTATGCATCAAAATTTAGAGCCATGAACCCAGGAGAGACTCATCTAATTTAAAGGTAAGAGTTAAATTCAGCTTTATTTCTGGCAGTGTGGCGGGGAAGGGCCCAGTGCTGACTCACGTACTGAAACCATTTAAAATGCAGGATTCAGAAGATGGTTTGTGGTGAGGGGACAGGAGACAAAGGCCAGTGCTGACCCTCCAAGCTGAGAGGTGTCGCAGGAGACTCAGCGCCCATAAACCTGGGAAGACCCAGCATAAAGGTAAACAGGAAACAGTGGTGCCCCTCCCCGGCTGCGTCTGTGTCTTGGGGATTGTACATCCGAAGCCGAGTTGGGGGGCGAGGAGAAAGCGCTACTGAGAAGCTTCCACACACCAGCTTGCACGGGAACGCGAAGCCTGAACTAATAACTTCCGACTTGCTCTGACGAAACTCGAGCCAAGTGTAAAGAGATTCTGAATGGCTGTTGCCCTTGGGCCCCAGGCAGAAGCAGGCACTCGCCCTCTCTCGAGGGCCTTCATCCAGGCATCAAAGAATTCTCCCAGCTAAAGTCCCAAAGGCAAGTTTCACTGTTTGAAGTCATTAAACATCCAGGGAAACAAATCACGAATGAGAACTGGCAGAAATAGCAGACAGGAAAGACTTCAGATACTGGCATTATCAGAAGCAGACTATAAAACAGCTATGGTTAAGATGTCCAAAGTTATAAAAGACAAGCTTTAAAAATGTTCAGGGCATAAAACCTTTAAAGACTGTGAAGCCAATTTTTAAACATACAGCAAATAAACTTCTGGTAAGGAAGCATGTAATTTAAATTCAAAGAAATTGATGGGTTTAATAGCCCATCAGATCTAACTGAAGAGAGACTTGCTGAACTGGAAGATACATCTGAAAAGGAAATTATCCAGAATGCAGTACAGAGAGGTGAAGAAGCAGAAAATGTGAGAGGTGTGTGGACATGAAGGGTAGAGTGAAAACGTCTGAAATCCTTAGATCAGCTCTCAAGGAGCGGACAGAAGCAGAGGAGAGGGTGCTGAAGGGGCAGGGCCAGGACCAGTGAAACGCAGCACTGTATAGATGTAAGAAATCCCACATCTCGAAACTGAGGAAACTAGAAGAGACCTTCATTCACACAGCGTAGTCAGCTCTAAAATATTTAATAAAGAGGAAATGTAAGAAAAGTAAAAGACAGATTACTTCCAAAGAGCAGCGTACTGACAGGTGACCCCGCACCAGCCGTGGAGTCCGGAGGACACTGCTGTGCCTTCAGTGCTGAGAAAAGTTCCCAGGGCCCTGTGCCAGCGGAAGTGCCCGGTGAGAGTGCCGTGGAAGCATGGCCTACAGAAGTTCAGCTTGCCCTCTGCGTGGCTGTGACGGTGTCTGCTCAGCTGGGCTGCGGCTCCCAGTTACTCAGCTGCTGCCCTGGGTGTTGCTGTGAAGGTGTCTTACATACGTAACTTTCACCCTCAGTCATTTGGCTTTAAACAAGGAAGCGTATCCGGGGTAACCTGGGCGGCCTGTCTGAATCAGGTGGGGGCCTCTGAGGTTTTCCTGGAAGGGAGGCTTCCGCCTGTGGACAGCAGCGTCGTCCCTGCCCCGTGGTTGCAGCTGCCACAGTCTCACCTGCTGCCCGTCCTGGGAACTTCAGGCCTGCCTGGCCAGCCTTCATAGTCACGTCAGCCAGTTCCTTGTAATAAATCTCGGGTGTCTGTCTGTCTGTCCGTCTGTTAAATCTCCTGCTAGTTCTGCGTCTGGGTGAGCCCTGACTATGACATCGGCAGGAGAAAGAAATCCTTAAGGAAGTATTTTCAGAAAGCACTTCAGGGAGAAAGTTTTCTCAGATCTAAGATGGAAGGTCTAGATGCAAGAAGGAAGAAGAGCAAAATAAGTGGAAAATACGTGGATTAGATTTAAACGGCATTTACCGCAAGTCAGGCAGCTTCCTCCACACACTCAGGAATCAAATGGTTCCAATTCAGATTCCAAAAAATTCTTGTTTTGATTATGGCAAAAGGGAGGCACTCTTCAGTTTACTTTGGAAGGAAGGCTGGACAGTCTCAATTCTAAAACCTGGGACAGCATGAGAAGGAAACAATACACGCCAGGCTCACCATGACCACAGGTGCAAAAATTTAAGCAAAATATTTGCAACCGATTCTAACAAGGTATGAACGGTCCTGTTTCACAAGCAGGTTGCCTTTATTTAGAAATTAAATAGGACACCTGTGAATGCGATTCACAACATTAACTGATTATAGGAGAAAAATCCCTCTCAACAGATGCAAACTTTTTCATAATCCTCATGATAAAAGCCAAAAAGGGACAAGATTAAAGGCATTTTCAATAAACATCATACATAATATTAAAACACTTAATATTTAAACACAGAAAAGGTGCCACCTGTTCCCTAATGTGATTTAGCCAAAAAAGAAGTATAAAAATTTAGAAAGGAAGACACCAAACTGACATCATTTTATTACTTTGAGTATAAAGACAAGTTTCTTAGGACATAAAGAAATAGCTAAATAAATATGACTTCATCGAAACGAAGAACTTTCGATCATCAGAAGGCTTCCTGTTTGCAGTTCCCGTGAACCACGCCAGAGTTTAGCATCTAGAATATAAAAAACAAACTTCTACATGTTAGTAAAAAAAACACATCCAGTATAATTGTGCAAAAGACCTGGATAAGCACATGCGAATGCAGGAACCTGACTGGCTAATAAAAATACATGAGATGCTTAGTCTCATTTGTAGTCAGAGAACGTCAAATAAAACACACAATGAAATACCAGCTCACACTCACCAGATTGGCCTAATTTTAAGAACCTGAAAATCTCAGATTTTGGCAAAAGCCAGAGCAAAGGACCAAGTTTCAGCTGTTGATGGGAGTGAAAATTTGCACAGCTTTTTGAGAAAACACTTTGGCGCTATGACTTAAACATGCAGATTTTTTTATGACCCAGCAGTTTCACTCTTCGTTGTGCACCAGAAGTCATTTACTAAAATTGCTCACAATAGTGGTGGGTAATGTCACTTGTTCATTAGTATTAAAATGAATAAATTGTTGCATTCATACATTAGAACATCTCTGTAGCAGGGAGGTGAATGAGCTGCAGCAAAACTAGATGTGAATGAATTGAATGAAAAGAATGAATCACTGAAGAATTAATATGATGAGTCATTTTATGTCATGTTCAACGGTGAGAAAGATTAAATAGTATATTATTTAGGGAAACGTCTCTGATAAAACTATAAAGACAGACAAGGGGTACGCTGAAGGGATTGTAAGCTTTTCTGTGGAGAAGGAGAAGCACCCAGGGAGGGGGTGTTCTAGCAGCTGACTTTATCATTATTAAACTATTAATTATTTAAGTTATTATTTAAATTATCTAAGTGTTATATAAAACACATTTTCTAGTATTTCTGATTTATCCAATAATGAGCTGTGTTTTCACTGACGGTTGACTTCCTAGCCTCTTTCAGCCTCAGTTTCTACATCTGTAACATGAGTTGGACTAAAAGGTCCGTACATTTGAGATACCTTCAGGCTCTAACATTCCATGATATCAGGAAATAAACATAGCTTAGCGGATGATAGGACGTTCCATTTGGATAAATTCCTCTTCAGATAATGGGTTTGGAAGGAATCCCAGAAACGGCTTCTTAAATCCACAAGTCTGACAGTACCATCTTCGTTTAGCTAGTAGCTTTATGAAGATCTGAGCCATTACTCTTAGGTCTCTTACCTTTATCTCGTGTTACACTAACACAATAGAGGAAATTATTTTCCTGTGTGTTACTTGTTTTTAAGGCCCCTGGAACTAAAGTTTTTTCTGCTCGTTTTACTATACACTTTCCATGGCTAAGGACCATGACTGACCTTAGTGTGGGGGTCCTAGAGCCCCACCCAGCACCACACACCCACGGGGGAGCCAGGAGTATAGGCTCTCTGTTAGCTGGCAGCCTAGGTGACTGGCAAGAAATGTCGAGCTCAGATACACTACAGCAGGCACACTTTTTCCCCCAAATAATTCTGCTTGTTTGTGTTCTGACTTTATCAGGGAGTAAACATAGGGACGTTCATACTGGATGAAACTCTCTTAGTGTTCCTTCAGGCCTCTTCCCTCATCTCATGGGATAATACACGTCTTTCTCAAGCTTTCCCACCCGGCAGAGTGCCCTGTGTACTGGAAGAGAACACGTGTTTAGAAAGAGCAGGGTTGGGGAGGGGGGTGGCTGCGGGACCACGGAGAAGCCCACGTCACAAAGCCTTCCACGCGCTCCTGAAACTTGTGCTTCCCACACCGCAGGGCATCTGTGTTTGTTTTAAAGGGGCAAGACCTTAAATTTCCCTCCTTACCCTCATCTTTGAGTAAAATTAAGTTCTCAGACACACAGTACGTACCCCTTGCCCTGCGCTCCTGGCCTCGTCATCGTGGACTGCTCCTGGCGGGCTCGCCCCGCCCCGGCAGCCCCGGCTCTGGGCTGCAGCGCGGGGTGTGCCCTGGCGCTGCCACCTTCCCAGGCAGTCGCGCGGTGTGAGGGACGTGGTCGCTTCCGGCTTTTAATCCTCCAGTTTCTTATACTAATGCAGGATCCATGCACCTTGACTGTTCCTTCAAACATGTCTTTCACAAAGTAAGGTTTTGCGTACACTGAGCATCCCGCCAGCATGAACGTGCTTCCTGTCGCCGTCACTCAGATGTCCCTCCACACCCACATCCTTGCCGTTCCCCTAGAGCACTCTCATACCTCAGTTACAGCAGGTACCCTGTGTTACTATAACTTGTCTCTATCTAAAGCCTTCCCTGCTTTTCCTCCCCATCACTGTGTTCTGCACTCCTTTCTCTGTGCCTGTGTTATTTTGAAAACAATTCTTCTGTCAGTTGTGTGTCGAGGGCGTGTCCAGGACGTGTCCATGCACTTGAGGCACGGAGCTGTGTGACCTGCCTTCATGGGTGATTTCTGTGAAGGGAATGGATTAACAGACAGGCAACAAATAAACAAGAAAAATATCTAGGTGTGAGATCTTGGTTGGATGGCTAGTTTACTTAGATTGGATGATTAGAAAAGGCATTACTGAAAAGGAGATATTTAAGCTAAATTTGAACAAAGCTTTGAGAGCATCAAATAGGAGCATCATTTCAGGTAGAAGAGGAGAGAACTTAGCATTTCCTAGGATTGGAATTAAATCTCGTGCAGGCAGGGAAGGGGGCTCTGTGAGATCTTCAGCACTCTCAGGATTTTGTGCTATGACCCACTTTCTCTGACTTAATAAGACACTGGATAAGGGAGGGGGTCAAAAGCCAAATGTTTTCCTTTTATGTTAGCTAGAGATTTTAGAAAGCTTTTAACATAAATAATAAATTCTTATACATTTCTTCATTTTCCTATTAATCTTTTTGAAAGAAACTTGATAGTTACTTATTTATGGCATGTCATCTGTAGCTAAGACCAACACATGCATTACTAGTACTAAAGACGCAGTAGTTTTGGAGTGTTAGGAAATATTTGATATATGAACGGATGGGAGATGGTAGTTGCATCAAGCACATATTTCATCACATGGAAAAAGGATAGAAATAAAAATGTGACATAGGGAAGATACGGCCTTCTTGGTAGAGAGAAGGAATGTACAAGGAGAGAAAGCTTGTTAGGGTAAGGAATACACTTCTCCAGCATCCTTTGTTAACTGATTTCAAGTAGTCTCCCAAACTGTTTCTCTAAGTGTGGTCTCAAATCACCTGTGTCAGATTTAGCTAGAAAGTCTATGAGAGGTGCATATTCTTGAGTCTGATCTTCAAAATTTGTGATTTAGGAGGCATGGATTAAAACCCAGAAATTTACCTTATTAATGAAATGCCATAAAAACATGTAAACTAAAATTTTAGAAATACTCATTGAAGTATTCTTTATTCATTCTCTCAGTCAACAGTATAATTTGAGTGTCTTCTGCGTGCTAGGAAGGGGTCTGGGTGCTGGGCAACACTGGAGAACAAAGCAGAAAAGAATTTCTGACTTTGTGAATTGTTTATTTCTAGTGGGGAGGGGAGTGACAATAAATTAATTAAATTATGTACAATGTTCAAAGATGACAAGTTCTTTGGAAAAGTAAATAGAACAGGAAGTGGGGACTCCCAGAGTCAGGTGGGGTTGCAGTTTTAAATAGCGCAGTCAGTGTAGATTTCACGGACAGCGGGGCATTTGGGAACTTCCTGTCGGTTGGCCAGAGATGGAAACAGTGAAGATTTAGAAGCCATGGTGTCACCTTGGTGAGGAGAGACGGGAGAGGGGAGCTGGCCTGTGGAAGGTAGGGGAGCTGGTCGGCTTATGGATCTGTGTTGAATAGAAGGTCAACGTATGTCCTGAAAGGGTTGATACGACGTGTGATAGAAGCAGAGTCAGGAATGACTGTGTGATTCCTCACCCAAGAAACCGGCAGGATGTGATTCTCACTTTATTGAAATGGGGAAGATTGTGGGCAGGAGACATTTTGGTGGAAAGAGTAAGAGGTCATCTCCAGACACGTTAGGTTTGAGATGAGGTGCCTGTGAGACATCCAGGTACGATGTTGAGTAGCCAGATGGGCAGATGAGGAAGAGATGAACAGTAGATCTGAGATCTCAGCCTGGGAGTCATCAGCATATAGATGGAAGTCAAAGCCGTCAGACTGGACCCAGCATGAGGACGAAGGAGTGACTGGGAATAGGAAAGACAAGAGGTCTGGGGACGGGAGATAGCAGCGGGCGACAGCAGAGGAGGCCGGGAAGGAGCGAGTGACCCGGGAGGCAGGAGAGAATTCAGGGTAGTGAGTTACCTCTGCGGCCAAGTGGAGAAGGCATATCCCGGGGAGGGCCGGCTCTGAAAGGGCTTGTGACAAGTTGGTTCAAGCAGGGACTTGGGTTCAGTGAGGTGTGATCACCCCCGCAGGAGCTCTGGTGCTGAAGGGTGAGGAGGGGACCAGTGCTGACGGCCCTTTGGGGTTTTGCGGGGAAGAGCATCACAGACGTGGACAAAGCCAGAGAAGGAGCGGGCTCAGGAGGAGACCGGGTGCATCTGCAGGCTGTAGGGCAGGTCTGCCAGGGAAAGAAAGGTAAATTGAGAAGAAAGGGGAACAACTGTGAGTGGAGCTGGTCTTTGTGAGGAGCCCGGAGACTTCGTGCACACAGGAGTGGGGGCTTAGAGGCGTGGAGAGGGAAGGAGGGTATGTGTGATGCTTGGAGCTCTCAGAATTCCTCTGTTAATTGCTTCAGGTTTTTTTTCCTTTCCCCGGTGAAATTAGGAAGCAAGGTCGTCGGCTGAGAGTGGGGTGGTGGTTGGCATTTGAGGAGAGAGAAGATATGTGGTCGATGGGAGAGTGAGTGGACCAGACAGGAAGGGGGATTGCTCGGCACCACGCAAGGTAGACGGAGATTGCGGACGGCGGGTCGGGGTGGGAGCAGCCTTCTCTCTTGGGGCTCCACACCTGGACCTTCGTGGAGGCCTGCTGGGCGTGCGGCTCCTGCCCCGCTGTCTTATTTGTGCTGGCGGCGGGTCCCTCTCCCGGGATCCTCTTCTCCCCAAAACCACGGGGCTCACTGCCTCCCTGCCTTCAAATCTCGGCTTGTGTCATCTTCATTGTGATTTCTGCCCTTGACTACACTGTGGAAAACTGAACATTCCTTGCCCCACACTCCCCGAGCTCTCTTATGCAATTCTAGTTAATTTTCCAACACTCATCCCCATAACATACTGCATCCCTTGCTACATTTCTTATTTCATGCTGTCAGCCCCGCCTTGCCCCCTTCCCCCACCCCCTGCGAGATGTTGAAACATCATGAGGGCTTGAATTTTTGTATTTCATTCACTTCTGCTTTTCCAACATCTAGAAAAGTGCCTGGCATATAGTAAGCATTCAATTAAATATTTATTGAATGAATGAATGAATGAATGAATGAATGAATGAATGAATGAATTCTTTGGTGGTCATGATGTTTAGAAGACTCAATTCTGTTGCAAGTGATTTAACGTCTGTTGATACATCCTGGAAGGACTATTACTGTCCCATTAATGCCGTTTTAAGGTATTCGTTCCAATAATAAATTGCACGTGTGTGGAGTGGGCTTTTTATACCCTTGAGTGTTTTTCCGTTCAGCATGCTGTGGTAATCTGATTGAGTGTACTTACAATCATATGACCACCTCGTCCTTGAAATGGAGTAAAAATAACTTTTTGTTCCTTCACGTACTTAATTCTCTTGGTTTGGCTTTAAACTGACCTGCCTTCTTCCCACTTGTTACAGCAGTCTGTGTTGGTACATAGCTGCTGACCAACTGCCTGGCATTTAGCAGATATTTGTAAATACCTGTCAGTTTAATTTACTGTAACACTTTAGTATAGTTTCGACTAACCCGTCGAGGCTCACTGAGCCTTTATAAGAAGAAATATTTAAGTTAGACTCTTTTTTTTTTTGCCCAAAACATTATATAGAAAGGAAATTTTAAAGATCCATAAGAAATTACTATATTTTAAGAGTGATTTTTTTTACTGTATTTAAATTTTCCTTTAAATTTCTAAACATTTCTGATTCGTTAAAAAATGTCTTTCTCTCTAGCTCTCAAGACTTCAGTAGTTACCCTTGTGCCCAGGAAGTTTCTAATATGAGGCAAATTCTTGAGACCCGGTACTTTTTCCTTCCGGCTGAAGGAGTTTGGGATGTGGCTCTGTCCACCGGGCTGTGTATCTTGGTGACAGGACTGACACATTAGCACTGAGAGCAGCACTCTGTCCTCCTCCCCAGCTCCCCGAGAAGTGCTCCCTGACCCCTCTCCCCAGAACAGTCTCCTTATGAGCTTTTTAGGACAAGATCCGTCATTTTTAAAATGATATAAGAATCTTGCAGTTTAATTACTGTCATCCTTAGAGTTCTGATGGGTTGATTGCAGGTATATGTTTATAGTCCATATGTCTGGACACTGAAGTCATTAGAACACGGATTAATTGCATAACTTGTTTTGGATTTTTGGATCAAATACCAGAAACACAGACTGGTGTGGAATGAAAGAACTATGAAAACATACACTTTTTCTCTCAGAGGGAAAATACATTCCCTCTGGCCCACTGGCCACCTATTCGAGTTTAAGCTGTGAATCTGATCAGAACATGTTTTTCATACTTTTTTGTAAAGAAGGTTGCTGTCAAGTCTGTTCTTTGTATTTTATTGCATTTTAAAAACATTCATTTTATATTTACTTGCATTTTAAAAATTGAAATGGTGACTATTCATTTCCACTTAAAATATTGCTTACTGAAGTGCCTTTACAACAGGTAATTTCTTGAGATTGGCTCAGTCTCCTGTTAGGGTGGTTGTTTGAAGATAAAAATGCTTTGGAAAACCGTAGTGATGGCAGGACCAACAACAGGCAGCGGGAAGCAGTTTTGCTGCTTAAGTGACGTTCATCTCGTGACCTGTCTGTCACACGGCTTTCAGGTCATGTCGTAGGAACAACAAAAGTCAGTTCTTGCAATTGTTGGTGACTTAGAGGGAATAACTACTGATCTTGAGAATTACATTTATTCTTCTTTCATAAATTTTATCTATTTATAGTTTATAATTAAATAATGGAATTTATGCTATGGGATTAAATCTATGAATTTCTTTGAAACTTCCAGTTATGTTACTTATGTTTTGGTGTGATTATTTAGCATGTTTAGTTCCAGGTTTTAATTTTCACTTTTGGAATACAAAGCAAAATATTAAGCTTTATATAAAAAGCATTATCTTAAAGCATCCTCATAAATTCCTTTAAAAATCAACTTGCAGCCTAATTTTATGTTATATCATAGGACTTTCATTGTTATTACCAGTGTTACGTGTCCTTATCTGCAGAACGAAGCTAATTCTTCCAAAACGTATGTCTCCTAGTTACCTAAAGATATGTGTTGACTCAGTGATGCGGGTTAATCAGCACATTATATGGTCATTGCTTTTCCAACAGATAACACTGGTTAGTTCAAAATTATTCCTATACAGCAGTGATCTTATCTTTTTCACTTGCTGTGAACTGCTCCAGAGTTATTAGAGTGGTGTGACCGTGAACCAATTCTACTTGGGGAAAAAAAAAAGCTGTCAGTGAATCAAAAATGGAAAAAGGAGTTTAGAGAACGGTTACCGTCAGCGCCGTTCTCCACTAATACGCCTTCTCGGGTATCCCTGGTGTCTGTGTGGGTATGTGTGTGTATGCAATATACGTGTGTGCACAAAGCCAACCTTTTATTTTAAGAACAAACATTTTCATTAAGTATGTATGCTGATAAGTGTCGGTCACTGACAGGACTGTTTGCAGAGTCAGTGATAACGCGTGGCATTTTACCCAGTGATTAATTTCTATTGGCTCAAGTCACTAGTTCAGTAACACAAAGCAGTTACTCCTGCTCAGAACCGCATAATCAGTAAATAGTTTGGCGATTTATCTCTTTTTAGACTTGAGCTGTTCCACTCAAACTGGAACGGATGGATTATTTCCAGTAAACACAAAAAATGAAAACCTTTTAAAAAGTCTTGTGGTCTTAATCTTTTAAGGCAAATTAAGTCCTTTAAAAGGATGTCTTAAGTTTGTTCCATCTGTCAGTAATATATTACTTTAAATTTATCATTTTGCTTCACCTTATTTTTTTAAAACCCCATCAAATTAGATCACTTTAGTTTGATTTATAATACTGTGTTGAAAATGTGTGCAAGTCAAATTTTGCAAGCATTTTAAATGACTTTGTTTTAAAATTAACCGTTTATTATGTGTGGCGGAGACGCCCAACATTGTAAGTTACCACCTTTTATCTCAAGGCAGAACGAAGTGAGTAGTTCTGTAGGTCACACTTGTTTAACGTTGAGACCGTGTGAGGCGCGGGACCCGCCGCGCCGTCTCGGTGGGCTCCGTCTGTCGGGGAGCACTCCCGCCCAGCCTGGGGGCGCCGTCTGGGTGGGCTCCGTCTGTCGGGGAGCACTCCCGCCCAGCCCGGGGGCGCCGTCTCGGTGGGCTCCGTCTGTCGGGGAGCACTCCCGCCCAGCCCGGGGGCGCCGTCTGGGTGGGCTCCGTCTGTCGGGGAGCACTCCCGCCCAGCCCGGGGGCGCCGTCTCGGTGGGCTCCGTCTGTCGGGGAGCACTCCCGTCCAGCCGCGGGCGGCGGCTTGCGCGCGTGCGGGACGGAGAGCGGCACGCAGGGACGGCGGCGCGGCGCACCGGCTGTTTCGCGTTTACTCCGGGCCGGCGGCGTCGGCCCTTCACGTTATTTTAATTAACCTCGCAAACCCCACCGGGTGTTCTGTGTTATCATCCCCATTTTACTGAAGGAGAAGCGGAGCCTCAGGGACGACGGGTTGCCCGAGGCCGGGAGCTGGCCCGTGGGGAGCGGCCTGCGGCGCGCGGGGGCCCTGGTGTCGGGAGCGCCTCGGGCTGCAGCAGAAAGCCGCCGCCGCCCCGCTCTGGGCTGTGCCTGTTTAATCCCGTTTTACCGTATTTTCAGCCAAAACCATCTTAGGGTAATAAGGTAGTTAAAACACTCTAAACAGGACTCGGCTGGCTCATTTGCCGTCCGTCCTTCGTTCTGGTCCATAGGAGACGGCTGTCTCGGAGCCTTGCAGCTGCTCGCAAGCTGCGGACGGAGTCTGCGGCCCGACCACACCGCGCGGTCTGCTTCGTCCCTTCACCCTTTAAATAGAAAACTAGGGCAGATTGTGAGAAGTTTTGTTTTTTTGTTTGTTTGGTTGGTTGGGTTTTTTTTTTTAACATTTTTTATTGATTTATAATCATTTTACAATTTTGTATCAAATTCCAGTGTAGAGCACAATTTTTCAGTTATACATGAACATATATATATTCATTGTCACATTTTTTTCTCTGTGAGCTACCATAAGATCTTGTATATAGTTCCCTGTGCTATACAGTATAATCTTATTTATCTAGTCTACAATTTTGAAATCCCAGTCTATCCCTTCCCACCCTCCGCCCCCTTGGCAACCACAAGTTTGTATTCTATGTCTATGAGTCTATTTCTGTTTTGTATTTATGCTTTGTTTGTGTTTTTTTTTTTAAATTCCACATATGAGCGATCTCATGTGGTATTTTTCTTTCTCTTTCTGGCTTACTTCACTTAGAATGACATTCTCCAGGAGCATCCATGTTGCTGCAAATGGCGTTATGTTGTCAGTTTTTATGGCTGAGTAGTATTCCATTGTATAAATATACCACACCTTCTTTATCCAGTCATCCGTTGATGGACATTTAGACTGAGAAGTTTTTAAAAGACAAGTGACGTTGTTTTAATTTAACTAAACTTTACATTTTTAGGCTGAGAAAATTGTGGTCGGGATTGATTAATTCCAGGATAAAAGTGAGCATTTTAGGTTAATCCCCAAAACTCCAAGCCTACTCGGCAAGCATCGTTTGAATCTTTCTTATGTTATCCTTTGTCTCTTGTGCGAGAGAGCCTGAATGACACTTTACCATCATAGTAAGTGGAGAAAGCTCATAACACTTTTAAGATTTTTCATAATCAAAGAGATACAAGTTATCAGATGCCACAGATTAACAACATAACACTAACCAAGTGCTGGTAACACGTACGCATGTGAAGCCCGTCAGTGATGTGTGCCTGAGGTGGGCAGCAGACTAAACACCCAAAGATATTTTTTAAAACCCCACGATTCTGATACGCTGTGTATGTAGGAAGCAGGGCAGACAGGATGGAGGTGCTCCCCAGGTACTGCGTTTTGAAAAGGATCTCCAGGTGCTTTTGCTAGTCTGTTTCCCACCCCAGTCTCTTTAAGAGTGCTGAAAAATTCTGTTTAAAATGACCTTACGCTAAAGGTCGAGTCAGTACATGTTTACCTGGACTGCGTTCACGTTCACGGCTGTAGCTCTGACCACGCGGTCGATGCATATGCCTGGAGTTGTGAGAGTTGTGTGTATTTTATCGTTAAATAGTTAGAATCCTCTAGTGTGCGTTAGGACGTGGCGGTGTCGCTGAGGAGTGTCACTTTCCTAAGCGAAGTTAACAGCAGTCTCGGAACTAGTCTGCCTGGTGCTTCTTGGACGCGTGCTGTTTCGGGGCCTGTGTTAATGCGGTGCGATGCTCACAGCAGCCCCACAACGTCTGGACGGAGAGGGTGTGGCCTGTCGGGTCGCGGCCCGCGTGGCGCCCGGCTTCGCGCAGGCCCTCAGCAGAGGCTGGGCCTGGAGCAGCAGGCCTGTGATCTTGACCGCTCCGCTGTGTCATTTCTTGTTAATGAAGGTGGCCTGTGCTATGCATTTGTCACTTAACTAATTAGCTGCTATTTACGGAGCACCTGCTATTTCAATGGTTTGAGAATGTTATGTGTATGTGTGTATACGTACATGTGTGTAATTCATAAGTATCTGCTATTAATATTTTTGATGTAAGTAAACAGTTAATCTTATGAAGTAAATGAAAATTAACATATTTGACACTTCTTAAATTTCAGTTTATTGACGGTCGACTGGCAAAGCTAAACGCAGGGCGGGGCTTCTCTGACGTATTTGAAGAAGAGATCACTTCCGGTGGCTTCTGTGGAGGTAAATGCTAGTTCCAGTGTGATCATCACTCTCTGAATAACAGTTATCTTGGTTTTTGCACTTGTGTCTGATATAATTACTTCATAAACAACTTATTTTCTCCTAACCATCTAATGTCTGAGATACAGCTTTTCATCTTGTAAGAGCTGTGGTCATAACTTGCTTTGCCTCGTATCTGCTACTCCAGGCGTTAAGATGGTCTCGTGAGTTGGTCATTGTTTGCATGGATAATCTCTTAATATTAGTGTAAATGAATATCACAGGAATGCCGTCAGTTGATGTTTTCCAGCCTCTGCTCCTGAGTGGTTTCCTCTGCTAC
Organism: Camelus ferus; assembly: GCF_009834535.1. NCBI lineage: Eukaryota > Metazoa > Chordata > Mammalia > Artiodactyla > Camelidae > Camelus > Camelus ferus. The sequence continues at coordinate 9,942,966 of NC_045718.1, read as the reverse complement.
GAAGCTACTAGTGACGTCTGCTACTGAGCAGGAATTAGAGAGCCGAGGTCCGAGTTGAGGTGGTAGATTGTAGCGTAATCCCGAAAGACGGGTTCCAACCGCACTGCCACAGCTGCATTTTTAAGCGAGTGGGTCGTTGTAGAAGTCTGTCCTTTTTTTCCGCGCTTTGCAGCCCGCTGCAGCCTTAGGGAGAAGAACTTTCAGTTCATTGACCCGTGTGCTTGTATTTGTCATGGTGGAAAGCAAGCACTCAGTGGAAGCCATGGAAGCAGGAGTGTAATTTTGTGTGTGTGACACATCAGTTTGGCGAGATCCCATTTTTATTGAATGTACTTAACTGTCATATAATCAGTCAGTTACATTGTTTGAAATGTAAATAATTCGAACAGTGTTGCAGTATCTAGGCAGTCAGTGACTCACAGATGGACCGGTGCTTTGTCCGTGGCGTTCCAGTCGGAGTCCCTCCTCTGGCAGAGAATTTTGCTTGAGACCTTGAGTGTCCTTCTCAGTCTCTCGGCCAGTGTTTGCTGAGTGTTTCCTCTGCACCAGGCGCTGCTCTAGACTGGGAGTGAAGTAAATAAATAAAAACCCCTGGTGTGTTCGTTTTCACCTGGGGCGACAGCAGTTTTTCCCACTTACTTGTAAGTCTGATTAGGGGAAAAGGTCTTTCGTCTGTGTGTGAGCACATAGTTGCTAGGACTGAGGAATGCGAAAAGACCAGTAGTAGTAAGCACTCATTTGCAAATTTTCCCCAGTTTACTTTCATCCGTAAGTAAGATTTCTTTTGGCACCACAGAAACATAAAAATCATTGAGAGGATTTCCTCATTCAGAGAAGCACGGGTCTGACGTGAGTCTGTATCTCACCGAAAGCTTTTAGCTTTGGGAGGAGCTCAGTTTGCTTGACTCAGCGAGTGAGCTGAATGTGGAGTCACTCAGCGCCTTGCTTTCCTCAGCTCATGGGTTAAAATTTAGCTTCCATGAACTTTTGTGTTAAAATAAGGCTTTTCTGCTTTCCAACTCAGACAAGCAGAATATTGCCAACTGCTTGAGGCACCCACTCAGTGTTTGCATAGCTGCTGCTCATTGTCTTTATGACCCATGGGGCTGGTGTCTTGTGTGGAATTGAGGATGGCATCGTGTGATAGTCCCGGGGGAGAACCGTCCCTCCTTCTGTAGTTTGTCCTGCGGTCTCAGCCGTGGTCCGCAGTAGAGGGCGCGCGGCTTTTCTGGTGGGCAGAGGGTCACCACGCTTTCCATGGAAGGTCTTAATATTTAGAAAAGAAGAGAAGAATGCTTATATGTTGTTATCTGACTTAGAGACTGCTGCGTTTTCAGTGCAACCTAATGCCAACCACTTTGTTGCTCTTTCTTAAAACGAAAAAAGCTTTGACCTCTCATTTGAATTTGGGGCGGCCAGGACCGATCCCGAAGGAAGGCGGCAGTTTTACAAGTGTTCATCTCAGTAGGTGCAGCAGCACCTTAAAAGTTACGCCTGGCTGTCAAGTGTTATTTTTTAGTTATTATATTTTAGGTTACTATCTTACACATGCATAGAGATTGTTCTTAGAAGAACATAAAGCAAGATTCTGAGGATTTGAAAGAAAAGGATGAATAATAAAAATTAGCGATGCTCTTACTAACGAGGAGGTGTGTATGTATGTGTATGGTTCCAAGAAGAGTTCCTGGAGGCCGGCTCCAGACGCGTGGCGTCTGGAATACGTTTGAGAGGAAGAAGTTCCGTGATCCCGAGCTGTTCTTCAGCGATGTCCGCTTGGATAACTTTCCTGTTTGCGCTCAGTTGCAGTAAAAATTATGATGATAATTGTTCGTACTCACTGAGCATTAGTATGTGGTAGGAGCTCTTAAAAGACCTCTCCGAGTATTAGCCGACTTCCGGGGCTCGGGGTACCCTCGCTTTTACGACCGCGCTCCCCTGGGTGACTTGCTCCAGGTCACAGCAGTTAGTGGCAGAGTCTGAACTCAACATGTGACCGCCTGGCTTCAGGGCTTCTGCTTTAATGACGATGAAATACTGCCTTGCTACGATAAGAGAGCCTCTCAGCTGGGAGACCCTCAGTAAACAAGAGCAGAACTCAAGCCTCTCTGCGCTGATTGGATACAGGCAAAATTCCTGTCTCTGTTGAGTAGCCTCTGAAGATTTTTTTAGGCATGAAACCCTTAGAAAGATCGCTGTAGGAGAATCAACATTTGCCGAAGCCGAAGAAAACATTACCTTCCTTTAAGCAGAAATAATCAGGGAATTTTAGACAAGCATCGAATTTCCCCCCTTTCTGTGCCTTTGCACTGGCAGCTTATGTACTGTTTTTGCTGTGGATACACATGGTTATGATCAGATGAATGTGAGTTTGGTGTCGCTCCACAATTGTTGTGGCCCTGACTTCACACGTTCAGTGCAGGGCGGTCACATTGACTCCAGAGCTGTGGTTAACGGCTGTGAGTGCGTGCAGATTTCCCAGAGCTGTTCTCAGTCCTGCGAGTCCCCATGTCCAGAAGCCGTGTGACTCCTGATTGCTTTCGTGGGACCCTTGTCAGACACTCAGCCTCAACCTGAGAGGAGGGTCTTGACTTTAGAATATTAGTGGCATTTTTCTGGCCTCACTGAACAATTTAGACCAATGTGCAGTTTTTGATAAGCAACTGCAGATTACTGGAATTCAAACAGATACATTTGAAGAGAAAAATCTTTGCAGAAGTGAGAAAGATATTTTCTTTGAATGTGAGAAAATCACTTGTTTGATTAATAAGAACAATGTTAAGAATTTTCTCAATAATGCCAATTATTTCCCTAGTCCAGTTACTTTAAAAGAAAAACTGAGGGATGTTTTTGGCATTCAGATTTATTTTTGAGAAGAAAAAGAGCATTAAAAAAAAACACATTATCAAAGAATAATGTGCTTGTCTCATAAATTCTGTAGAAGTAGGAACCTTCAATCTTAAAAGCACTAAAATTTAAAGAGACAGCCTTAAAAAAATTTTTTTTAACAGGAATCTACCTAAATTGCCCCACATGTTTCCCTGTGATCGTAAGCACTTTATTTGGGGCCCTCTTGTTGGCCCCTGTGCCACGTGGCTCCACGTCACTCCTGGTGAGCCTCCCTGTTGGCCGTCTCTCCCCTGGGTACCAGCTCTGAGCCACCCCCTTCCTTGCTGATGTGACTGCTTTCCAGGTGACACAGAGGAAGTCTCTCTTACTATCTGACCCAGGTTTTACCATGTTTTACTTCACAGTCTTAAGCGTTGAAGCACTAATGAACCAAGAATTAAGTTTTTCAAATGGACCCAGTTGTATAAAAGGGCCAAACTTTTACAAAACAACAGAGGCATGAATATTGAACAATAAGTTTGAGACGTAAGAAATTTTGGATTTCAAGAGAGAGACCATATTATTCCCTCTGAAAATAATATTAAACCAAAGAAAATAGAATACTTTAATGAGTTATCTTCATATGTGAGTGAAGGAAGGAGTATCTATTCTTAAAAACGCTAGTTACGATGTTCCTAAGAGAGCGATTTATTAGTTCTTACAATGAATTGCTTCTGTTAAGACATTGCAGATAAATAAAATTTGGCTACCGAAATCCTGGAAATACTGGCTCTTGATGAATTTTGGTTTGTGGATTTAGTTTTGATCAAATATTCCCAACATCTTGTGTTTGTACATTCCAGGCAGCTCGAGGTCATATCAGCAGTGGGTGCATACGGTCAAGGTAATAACAAGCCTTCGGGTCTTTTTTCCTTTCACTCTAATTTATATGGGAAAATGTTCAGTTCAAGAGACTGTTTATATTTATGCTAATATTTATTGGCAGTGTTTGAAATGCTTCTATATTTTCTCACGTTTTAAGTGTTTTTATTTTATGCTTATAGTTGTTGCTGTTCATAAAGAAAATTTTAAAATGGAATCTTTTGTCTTCCCAATTTCAAGATAAATGGCTTGATTTGAAAAGCAAGACTTCACTGTCACTTTGTGGGATGTTCCCGAGCAGGGAGTTAGGGCGCCTGGCAGGTTTTGGTGGGAAATTTTATCATTTCTGGTGGTGTGCTTTTGTTAATATGATTTTTTTAAATATAAAACTCTCTTTGACAGATTGAGACTTTATTGGCCAACATTCACATAGTTGATAAACAGTTGATTGTATTTCTTTTTTATTAGGCTTTAACTATATACTGGTCCTATTGTCCACGTCTGCCTAGACTGTAAAGATGAAAGGATTTTTAAGTGGTGTGTTCCACCAACTGAAAGAACAGAGTAGAGTGTCCACGCTTTGTGTGAAATTACTGTACTATACATAAAAGCTTGAAAGCACTAAACATGAAATAACTTCTGCAGGTCTTTAACTTGTGAATAAAGCTCTTTTTCTATACTATTAATAATGCTTTGTTTTCGGAACAGTCTGGCCGGAAATGTTTAGAAATAACGTTTGTTTTACCTTTGCAGAAAGGAGGTGCACTGTTCAACACAGCAGTGACCAAAGCAACTCCCGCTGTACGAACCGTGTATAAATTTGTAAGTTTTCTTTTGATATTAAAAAAATCCTTTGATAAAAATTTATAACATTTCCCTAGATGATAGACATGTAAGTCTAGAATATTTTCTGTTTTCCTTTAAATAAGCTTTAAAAGAAATTAGAGTTAATATTGACCAAAGCAAATTCAGCTATTAAAATTGTATCATTGCATAGACAGGATATGTCCTTTAATCTAAGAATGATTCTTCAAGGGGCTTGGGTACAGCCCAGTGACAGAGTACATGTTTGGCATACATGAGGTCCTGAGTTCAATCCCCAGTGCCTCCTTTAAGGGGGAAAAAAACCCCACAGAGATCATTTCATACCCACCAGACTAACCCCCAAAATAAAATTAGAAAGTTTTTTCATTTTATTTCAAAGCTATCAGCAAAATTTTGCACTCAGATTGAAACAGTCCATGATGAAATGCCATTTTAAAGATTTGATTCTTTCATTTGAGACCAGATTTTCAATACTCATTGGGTACTTGAGGCTTAAGCAGAAAAACGCTTTTAAAAATATGGCAGGTTCTCTTCCATCAAAGATTCTTTGACTCTCCATCGTCAAGAGTCTTCAGTGATGCTCCATGGCTTATAGTAAAATAACACCAGTATCAATAGCAACCACAATAAATAAATAATTAGCAAAATAAAAGTCTCTTTAATGTCATGACCGAGACCCTTCAGGGCGTGGCCCCTCCTTCATCCTGTTTCATTTCCCCGAATCCCCCGCCTTGCTCTTCTGCAGACTCTCAGCTCCTGCTCCTTTCAGGAACGCCAGATGTCCTCTCTGCCTCTTCATTCTTCACAAGCCATTCCTGCTGCTTGCGGTCATCCTTTTCTTGGCTTCCATCCACCTGCTAAACACCGATTCATCCTATAGACTTAGTCTAGTTTAGGTATTATTTCCCCTCAAAAACATTTCCCAGCCCCACACAAAAAGAATGCATATTCCTTCTTGTGTGCTTCTGTGGGGCCTGTGGGCGCCTGTGTCTCAGCCCTGTGCCTGTGTGCATCTGTGTCCCTCATAGGGGACCAGCAGGAGTTGGTGCTTTGGTATTCAGTCAAGCTTTTTTTAAAATTCAGTGGCTCGTATATATTCTGTATTTCTAGAAATGTTCCAGGCATTAGTTTATAAGAATTTTATCTTCAAACACTTTCTCAGTCAATACATCGATGTGATTGAATTAGTAATAGAACAATATATTTTGATGACTTTAGAGCTTACATTCTTCTCTGTGTGTCGGATACTCTGCTGCGCCCTGCAGACACTAGCAGGAGGGACACAGGGTCCATCCCTCGCCCCTCAGGGGACTGGGGAGACTCTTCCTGGAAGGAACCTGGCTGAAGTCTGGCTGAACGTGCTGAGCTTCCACGCCTGTGGACTGAGACTCCTGAAGCCTTTTCTTTCGGGAGGCTTAGATTCAGTGGATGCACTTTTAAACCCTTAGTTTCTCCTTCTGCTTTGAGATGGGAAGAAGTTAGATTTAGACATGGATTTGACTCTAGACCATGCGGACTTACACCCTTGGAGCCACTTTTCTGTTTGTAAAATGTCATAATGATAGTACTAACTTCACAGAGGTGTCACGATTAAATGAGATCAAGCACGCTTGATACTCCACACACGAACACCGAGGAAACACACAAATAAATGTGAATTTCTCCTCTCTTTTGGGTGGGAATTTCCAGTGCAACAGAGGTTGAGCTTTTCTGAAAGTCCCAAGTGGTCCTTGGCTAAGTTGTACCCCCCGGAACCACAGCAGGACCTCACAGGCTCGGATGCTGGAGCCAGAGTCCCTGTGGAACGTGAGCACAGCCTTTAAATTGTTACAGGACTTCTCCGTTTTCCCAGAAAAGCTGTCTATGAGATAGCCACAACGTTAAGATAGCTCTGCCAATGAAAACTTGTGTCTGCCTGTAAAAGCACTTTGTAAAGTTGCCTGAGTTTCTTCAAGTCCAAACATTTACCCAGTAGCCTGCTGCTGTGAGCTGCTTACTTTTTTCCTCCCTATTTTTGTCACAGTTTCAGGTTATGACTGGGCAGTAGTGATCTGGTTGACTCGTGGGTATTTTTCTTTTTAGTAAAAAGGCCCAGTGTTATTAGCCTCTGTCTGATTTCCATGCAAACAAAGTCAAATCAGGTTTTCACCACCTCACTTGGGTGTGATAGTGGGTGCGTGTCCCTGAAACCGAGTTTCAGATTATCATTTGTTCTTTTCCTAAATAATATGACCGGTTAGCAGTTGACATTGAGTGAGATCTCATGCACTCATTCTCTACATGTACTGGACCCCGGCTGAGCCAGACCCTGGTGTTCTCATTTTCTAGGCTAAAAATCACGCCAAGCAGGGGATAAAGGAAGTGAAGAGTAAGCTGAGACACAAGGTACGTCCAGGCTTTTCCTTCCGCCTCGCTTCCCGCGTTGGTGTGAAGCTTGTACTTTACAAATCACACGAGATTTATGTTCTTAATGACTTTTGAAATATACTTAGCCCTTTGTTCACGAATGTATTTTTCATAACAAGCCCTCTGGCAGCTCTCTGCCGTGCTATACGCACCCACTGAATAATCTCTTTATTGTTTGCATGTTTTATTACCGAGCGACGGAGATCTTCAAAGATGCTTTAACAGGATGTATGTTTTCATAAAGTTGATTGCCTTGATATCACCATTGAAATTCTCGCTTCAAGCTGAGAATTTTTTTAAAAAAGATGGTCTTTGGTGCAGAATTAAGACAGGCTTTACAGGGTTGTTCCAATAGTAGCTACTTTAAGTGGAAGGGTGTTCTTCACTTACAGAAGATGGTGTTTGAGGATGTGTATTTGAATCTGTGAATACTGCACATATATGAATATTTATGTGTATGTGTGTTTGATTTGACTACATATTGCATCTTCGCAGATTTTATCAGTTACATTTTGAATTTCTACCTCTGGAGAGAAGATGCTGCTTAAAACTCGCATTGTGATGATGGAGAGTGAATGCCCTTCACACAAAGTTTATTCAGATTATTCAAAAGAATCAGAGATTATTTTGGAAATCATTAATTCATAGTATAGAAGAATGCATTTTCTTCCTAAATAGTTTCTTTTAAACTTATACCTCAAGCATGACTTTGCTATTTGCATCTGATTCAATACTTTGTCTCTTAATCATACAACTTTAGTAATGAGTGTTTTAAAGTAATTACTTGCATGTTTCTTCACGTGCAGGAAAACGAGGAAGATTATGGAACTTGCTCTGGTTCTGTGCAGTACACACCAGTTTACACGTTACACAGTGAAAAGGGGGAAAACCTCGCAAGGCGTAAGCTTGCCCAGGTGAGGTCGTTTACCTTCCTGTCTCCCAAATTCTGAAATCATGTAATTCCAGTGAATTCTTTAGGAACAGCTTTGGACCCATCGATTTGTTATCGTATGTTAAGAAAATCCGTGATTCCGGTCAAGGAGGTGAGCAGGCAGCATCCAGGCAGGTGCAGGGGGCCTGGGAGCCCAGTGGCTCGGGTACCAGCCTCTCCGTGTACTTCACCAGGTCGTGTCCTCCTGGTCCAGCGAGCGGAGAGAGACAGTGCGGCTGCCCCAGAGTGTGCGTGGCTTAGTGATGAGAGCAAAATCACAGCTTTCCTTTAGTCCAGAAATAAGATGAAACTCATACAGGGGATCTGACCGTGAAGGTAGTCTATGGAAATTAGAATATGAAGTAATGTATATCTATCTTTTTCTAAAATTAGATATTTTATTTGCTATAAATATTTAAAGCTTCTGCTTCTATCTAATGCTACTTAAAATGTTGTCCTAAAATTTTGTTTGTTATAAATATTTAAATCTTCTGCTTATTTCTAATGCTCCTTAAAATATTGTCCTAAAGTAGAAGATGTCCATAACCATAGCTGTACGTATCTCTGATTTTGCATCACAAATATCTTGCTACTGTAGGTTTGTCTTTTAAGTTTTTTTTTTATTAAGGTATAGTCAGTTTACAATGTTGAGGATGTGTATTTGAATCTATGAATACTACACATATACGAATATTTATGTGTGTGTATATGTGTGTTTGATTTGACTACATATTACATCTTTGCAGATTTTATCAGCTATGTTTTGAATTTCTACCTCTGGTGTACAGCACAGTTCTTCAGTCATACATAAATATACATGTATTCATTTTCATATTCTTTTTCACCATAAGCTACTACAGGATATTGAGTATATTTCCCTGTGCTATACAGTATAAACTTGTTTATTACTGTAGGTTTTAAGGAAGCAAAATTGCTATACACCAAATCATACTTTAAGTGGCCTTAGAAAACTAGCTCTTAAGAGGAGCTCGCAAGTGGATTATAGTCCCAGAATCTTAGCGCTGGAAGCAACTGCAAAGCTTGACTCCTTGCAGCCGCCGCAGCCTGCAGTCGAGGAGGTCGGTGGCCAGAGTGTCAGTCACTTTCCCTACATCTCACACCGAGTTAGGGGCAGCGCCGGACAAGGAGCCGGCGCTGGTGCTCAGGGAGCTTCCATGGACGTGCAGACGCGGCAGCGGTGGAGATGCCCTAAAGTGCTTCCTGTGTCTTTAGGAACGGGGGAGCCAGCCAGGGAGGGAGGCTGCCCTGCACCTCAGCCTGTGTAAAGGAGACTCATGCGTTCGGTCATTTCAATAGCTGTTATGCACCAGATGCTATTCTAGGTATTTTGGGAAAACATTAAAAAAAAAAATCTCTGCCTTCAGGAGGCTTATTTTTATAACATACAAAGGGCCTTCTCTGTGGTTTATCCATCTGTTAAGGGTCCATTTCCATATGTGAGTGTTGCCTCCCTGCGGAGTATGGGTGGTGGGTGCTGACTGTATGCCCCCAAACAAGCCTTTCAGTGAGAGAGTTTTCCACAAGTGTAGGAACTTCTCACTGCCACCGTTAACTTGGAAACTTTTATTAACTTGTAAATTAATGATGGATTGGCATTTAGTTTCTTAACTTTTGTCCCATCACTAGAACGTTCATTTCCTGTTTGTCTGCTCTTAAGCTTTGCCATCTTAAAAATTTCTCCAAAATGTTTACTGCCTTTATATTGGAACACTTAAGTTATATTTATCATGATAAATTAGATTTTTATGTGAAAAAAGTGGGATTTTTTATTACCTCTAGGATGCTTTAAGATAAAAAGAAAACACTCAAATTGGAGAAATGCCTGTCCTAAATATCACTTTTAAATTAAGAAAATTATTTTTAGCTCTTCATATTTAAATTTTTAAATCTTCCCTTTTTTAGCATGGGATCATATTTTATGATTTAATTATAAAATATATTAGTGATTTCTGGTTTTGTTTGTTTTCTTTGAATTATAATATCATTAATTTAGTTGTCTGCATTCATTATTTAACATTTTATGGTTTTCAGGTAGACATGACATGCTGACTTTAGCAAGAATTGAAAGAAGTGAGGCTTATTCTTTTAATAATTATAATACGATTTTCCTACTTGGTAGATTGAATTTGCTAAACCAACATATTTAGACTTACTGTGCAGATGATAATGTATGAATAATAATCTTTATTTTTAAAGTGATAAACACTTGAGTTTCAAGCAATGTGTGTATGCAGTGTATATGTTTCTTTGTATACGTGAATCTCATTATATACGTAGGTGTATGTATATATACATATACACAGACACATCATATATATGTATTTTAACAGCTAAATTTTTTGACTTTCCATTTTCAACCGTTTGCAACCCAGTAGTATAATTTATAATATTTTGCTTTTGCTTAAATTTTTTCTATAATTAAAATTTGATTGTTTAGCAAAGAGGTAAATTTTGGGCCCGTTGGCAGTTTTTTCCTTCATACTTTCCACGCCTACTTTTTTTTTCCCTAAAGCTGCCAGAATGTGTGTTTTCTTGCAATACGAATTTTACCTCTTTGAGTGGATAGTTACAGGCAGCTTGTGGTCAGCGGCTTCCTTGTAAAAGCAGACCATGGTATCTTCAAATTGAAATTGTCATCTAATCCCTGATTGGAATGATTTCTTTAACTTTCTAGTGTCAGCAAACACACACGAATGAAATAAGTCAGTACTAGGGCATTTACTGTAGGGAGAAAGGTGTTCCTTAGGACACCCAAGCGCAGGGGTGGATGTAAGGCGTGGTGGGATGGGAATGAGACGTGGGAAGTGGTCCGGGAGGGGTGTGACACCGTCTTCTCTCGATCTCTGTCTCACCTGCTCTGTGTTGTGCCTTCGGTTGCATGTCTGTACACGCTGCCATCTGTAGACTGGCTTTCGCAGCTTCCCTCTGCCGCTGTCACTGAGCTTGCAGGCCCTCAGTCCAAATGACGACTGAAAAGAGGCCACAGTTCCCAAATCCAGTTTCTTGTGTGTAACCAGTCCACACGGATCGCGCGTCAGCCCGCGGTTCAGTCTGCTCCAGCCAGAGAGGCAGGGCGAGGACCACGTCACCACGACACCTGGGGGGACTAGGTGTGCACAGGGACAGCAGGTCTCGGAGAAGGCATTTTAAGGACTGTGACAGTCTCTCAAAGGATTTCTGCTATTTCTAATAGCCTTATGAGGCTATTTGCCAAAAAGCCATCTTTGCAAAATAAAAGAAGAAAGGAAAATCTGTATTTTTGAGCAGTTAGAGGCTGGATCTTTGTGCCACACATCTGAAGCTTGGTAAGTTTAAGGTCAGCCTACCCCAGGGGGCTGCCGCGGCCTCCGTTCTCACTGGGCAGATGAGCCGCTGGAACAAATGGAAGGACTGCAGTGCAAGTGAGCTTAGGGTTCACCACCTGCATTACGGGCAAAAATCAAGAGGGTCCGACATAGTCTGCTGCCTTTTGTTTTGTTTTTCTTTTTTCTTTCTTTTTTTTTTTTTTTTTTTTTTTTGTGTGTGTCTGCAGACCTCTATGTTATTCTATTTATTTATTTATTTAAAATTATTTATTTATTTATTTTAGTTTTTTTTTTTTAATTGAAGTACAGTGAGTTACAGTGTGTCAATTTCTGGGGTACGGCACAGTGTCCCAGTCATGCACATATGTACATAGATTCATTTTTGTTATTTTTTTTTTTACTGCCTTTTCTTTGTGGTCTGATATTGCAGAAGCTTCCTTGGTTCACTTTTTGGGGATAATCCATTTCATTGATTTAATAAAAAATATGATCCAGTAGATTGTGGAGGAGACAGAAAGCTGGTGCTCAAACCGTGTGCATACTGTGTTATGACGATTTCCCGGTCAGTAAGCTCCTTCACTCCTGTCTCTCAAAAAAGTGTAATGATGGTAGCATCGGAGCACAGTAAGATTTTCAACTTAAGTTGTACACAGTTCTGGAAATAGTTAGATGTGGTTAAAGGGAGAATCTAGATATCAATCAATGTGTCAGAGACACTAATGTTTGTTTATATTCTGCCTATTTCCAAAATAAATTGATATCTTACAAAGAATCTTAGACTAAGGAATTAAAATCCAATCATCTAGAAAAGATCCAAGGTAGAGGGAAAGTGTGGTAAGAAGCCAAGGCCCGTTCCCTTGCTTAGCAGCCAGAGTAAAGAGAAGAAACAGAGCCGCCAGGAGTCGTGATGCACAGAGACTAAGAAAGCTGTTCAGGAGATGGGGCTGGGTGCTCGGGTGCGCAGGTGACTTCGGTTCCCCGAGAGCTTGCAGTCGGGCGCAAGTTCCTGGTGGAGCGTGGCCGTTTCAGGAGGAGGAAGTCCGGCTTCTCTATTTGGCCCCTTCAGCGTGAAGGGCTCGGGTTCGTCAGCATCTTCAGAGACCCCTCAGCTTCCCAGCTGCTGCCTTAGCTTTCCCGTGACAGTTGCACTGCTTAAACAAGGGGCAGGGCTACAAGCAGAAGTCAACTGAGAATGCACCCTTTTCTTCCTGCCGTGGCATCTCTGCCTCATGTTAGTGCTGGGGTCTCGGGAAGGAACCACGCCTTGGGCCCCTCCTTGTATTTGATTATTTACATGACCAGATTCTCTTAAAAGACTTGCTATGTGGTAAATACAGTTACCAGAAAGCAAGATTATGTAGAGGCCTGCGGGATTTGGTGATCCAGGTAATTCTGATGTTCTTGCTACTGTTTTCCAAACCTCAGTTGTTGCTGAGTTGAAGTAATATCAAAGTGCACTTGAGCAGCCCTGGAAAACATGAGGGGAAGAGACAGTCCCTTGATTAGCAGGCTGTCTGTGTAGGTTTGTGTGTGTTATGTGATTAATTTAAAACTCCCAACGATCCAAGCAGAGTGGGAACTATTATCCCCATTTTTCAGATTTAGAAACGGGGTGTGGGGGGAGGGATCAAGAAATGTGCCGAAAGTTCTGCAGGTCGTAATTAGCCGAGTAGGGGCTGACAAGCCGGCAGACTGCTCCTGGAGCGCCGGTGCCGAGCACGAGCGTCCGCCCTGCCTTTGTGCGGAGTGGAGGGCTGGTGGGCGAGCGGCAGCCGGGCCGGGGCGCGGGGCCTGCAGCCAGAGAGGCTCGACTCTGAAGGAAGTCCTAGCATGTAGCCTGGAGAGAACGCACCTTCTCTGAGCCTTCGTTTCTCCCCTGGTGAGTTGGTGGTAGCAATACGTGCCGTTTTCCTAGGATGCTGCTGGCGTTAGTGGTAATGTGTCTAAAGTGTCTGCCACGCCACAGGCATTAAGTAACCGGCAGCTGCCCGTCACCCATGTGCACGTATCTTGAGCTGCGGGTGTTTTACAGCAGCGGCACCCTCTGCCTTTCTTCGCTCTCCTGAGTTATGTCCAGAGTCACTACTAACAGTCCTGCAGCCGCTGCAGCAGTGGGGACCCCCAGATTGTCTGTCTTCATTCCACGTAGGGACCTCAGTTTGTGATTTGGAAAGAAATGTACAGCTTTCCTAGTTTATAAGACCTTGATTATGTCATTTTATTGTCGGACCCATTATCTAAATGCAGAATATGGACTTGGCTGACATCTCTCCTAGCTTGTTTGCTTGTCTGTTTGAGAAGTCACTCTGGGCTGCGTGAAGAACTTTACATTTCCAGTTTTCCAGCTAGACTTGGGTAAATGAAACACTTTAGTTTTATCTGTTTTTCAAAAGAGAGAATTGAGATTTTGGTAATGTAAATTCCGAGAACGTATTTTAAAGTAAAAAAATAAATAAAGTTTTATTATCTGGGTTCTGTAGAAAAGAACAAGAATCAAACGTGCTGTACTCAGCCTGCTTTCCGTTCCTGAGCTTGCTTTTGCAGTAAGACTGTGAATCTCTGTCCATTCCTAACGCGCAGTCACTTGTGTGGCTCTGCTGATGAGTGTGGTTATTTCCCGTTTTGTTGACGAGGCTCAAATAAACGTCAGGTGCAGCTGTGAAGGTCTCCCAATTAGGCTTCCCCGTGTAAAACCCAGCCCTTTCCCCTTTTGTGCGGCGATGACAGTTCCAGCAGCAGCCCCCGCCTAACAGGACTCCAGGGACAGGATCCTCCTCTGGTTTTATTGAAAACAGGGCCCGTTTGGGTCCAGGGAGAATACCGCACTGGTCATGGTGCAGAACCGTTTTAATCTCGACTGCGTACTTCCCTTCTTTCATCAATTTTATTTTAGAACAAAATACTGTAGACTTAGTGAAGACTACATCTATCATCTAAGATTATGTCTTAAAATACTTACTTGTGAAAATGTATTGGAATTTTCTAAGAATGAGAAACTAAATGATGCAAAATTTATATGAGCTGAAGATACCGCTTCATATTTGATAGTATGAGCCATTAGTATCTTACTCTAGTAGCTGCAGTGTCTCTCACGCACACACGCACACCAGCTAGACTCGTGAACTGCAGGCAGGAACGTAGCTGAATTACAAGTCAGCATTAACAGATGGATGGCCCTAAGCAAGCAAAGCCACCGCGGCAAAATCTAGTGACAGCAGAGGATTGAAGCTTTTTGTCATTAAGCCCCATTGAAACCTCGGCACACGCATCACCCTTAACTAGTTCGTGTCTGGGACAAGGAGCAATCCACTCAGGTTCATTCCCAACCTATCCAATTAGTTACATAAAAGCTGCATGAGAAAATATGAATGAAGATTATTTTTGCATTTGTTCTGTAGTATAGAGCATGTGACTGTTGACAAGAACCCACACTTGGAATGAAGGCAAGACTTTAACCCAAACACAGTGTTTACAAACAGGAATATACTCAGTAGTCATAATTTTCCCTAATAAGACCATATAGACAAATTCACATACAGACAAATAGTCTGAGATATGAATAGTTCTTTTGAGTACACAAATAAAGATGTTTATTAAAATATGATCTATGTGATTTTCCATTTTTTACCTGTTAAACAAGGTGATATGTACACTTCAAATGAAACTGTTATCTTTTTGAGTCCTTGTGTATTTACTGGTTTATAAATCATCCTAATGGATTTGGAATATAGCACAACAGCAGTGACTCATTTTACAACTGATGAATAATGCAATTTCATCTTTAAAGAATGCTCTTAGAAGTTCCGTATGCCTTTTTGGCACGTAAAGACTTGCAGGTCAGGCATTTCAAAGCTACATCTCAGTTGAATGGGAGCTTAAATCCCATTATGTAAGCATGTTTTAAATATGTGCAATCAGGTGGTTTACATTTTACAGATAATATATCTCATATTTTTGAAATACTACCAATGAAATTAAGTTTCTGTGAAATTTATAAGAAAAGATGAAAATGCAGATTCTCTACATTGCTTAGTTCCTAAACACAGTATATGACAGGGTAGTCACATCTAGCAGGGTGTGGTTGGTGCAGTGTGTCTATGACATACTTTGCTTCCTTGAAACTCAGTGGAATCTGGGATAAAATGAATGTAACTGAGGACAGTGTTTCTTGCTCAGGTGACATCATGGACTTCAGAAAATGACTCACTCATTGGGATCTTTGGAAAAATACAGTCCATTGAATAGCTTTGCTTTATTGGTCAAGAAAGAAAAGGCATAGTCATTGGTTTGTAAAGAGTAGTAGCCACTCGGTTCTTCTGACCAAGAAAACAGTGGCTGTAAATCACAATGAGAAAAATAATTGTGACCTCCGGGGGGGGGGGGATGTGTGTATGAAGGGGGAGGTCCAGACACTTGGAAAAATAATATAAATCTTACCAAATAATAAAAATAGGTTTAACCAAACTATGGCAGCCAAAAAAAAACCTTAATTTTTTATTTTTAGCGCTCTGTTTACTTTGGCTCAGTGCTGAGAATTCTGCTATTATGATTAAGCTAAAGTGTTGAATTTAAGTGATGAGAAGTACTAGAGAAGTAAACTAGAGAAAAATTAGAGAAAGTATTAGAGTTTCAAATGATAAAATGTTTTCTAAAATAATTTAAGTGCATTTCTTTTCAAAGATGCCCACAAAAATTACTGCCTAAATGAAAACGTGGTTGGTCAATCTTTGATCCAAAGTCACTCACATAGCACACATATGGTCTAATTTACACTAATGTCGCTGATTCATAGGATTGCTCTTTTAAGTCCAGTTTGAAAATATGGGTACCTTATTGTTGTTTTAAAGAAAGTTACTGTTCTCTATTGTTTTCTGTTGAAATAACATTAATTTCCAACATGTCAAATTTGTGGTTAAATCTGTGCCCTCACCCACCTCCCCTAAATTTCAGTTGTGGATTACAAGGGTGCCCTCTAGTGAGTATTAGATAATATTTTCTCTTCTTGAAAGAAGATGGTTGTGTAAGACAAAATTTATAGGTATAAAATTTGCCTTTCTCTTTAAAAACTGAATAGAATACACATTTGGGACATTTATATTATCATCAAATCATTCAAGGACATTATTCTTTCAAAGGAATAATCAAAACCAACTCCTTTCAGCGACTGGCCGGGACTTCATTTTTATAATGTTAACCCTAAGCCCTGCCGAACAATACCTAGTGTATTAAAAAGGCTTGTATGAACGTGTTCCCTATATTTTATAAGATATTTTTAGGTTGAAATGTGCCTTTTTAATGTTATAATTTTACTCTTCCAATTTATTGCCACAAATGGCTGTCACAAAGTCTTGAAACAAAAATAGAGGAACTTAAATTTTCCACTTGGAAAATATATTGAGTATTAATTACCATTCTAGACTTTGCATCAGTAATCACCAGTATCTTTCTGTTCTGTTTAATTTTGTGAGAGCTTTTTCTTGTTATATCTTTAATTATTTTAAGGGCGTTTGGTGAAATTAACAACAGCTCTCTATTCTAAAAGTACTCAATTTTTATAGACAGATTCTTATTTCCTCCCAGGATGCCAGGGATACAGAAATGATGGTTTTCTTCCTGTTTTGTGTGTAATAATTGCTTTAAATGTTGGTCAGAGAACAGCATTAACGCCGATGAAAGGAAAAGCGAGTCTCGTCTTTGGAGGGGTTACTGCTGCTGTCCCCGAGAGAGGAGTTGCCAAGAACGTCGATAGATGTGCAGCTGCAGAGAATTAGAGCATCTTAGTCTGATCTGAACTGTATTTTTGTTTTTTACACTTGGTTGTATTTCCTGATACAGAACATAAAATATTAGAATAATGCAGATGTATCTTAACAGGAGACAAAATGGGGCCCCTTGGGGTGCAGACTTCTCTGGAAGCTCTTCGTGTTTTTCCTAACACTTGGGTCTAATCCTGGTCATTTTGCAGAACCCCCTTCCCTCTTTGCCCTTATTAGTATCTTTAACATTTGTAAAATAATGCATTTGGTGCCAAACTATAATTGCAATTTCTGTCAAGGTTCTTTCTACAGTCAATACTGACACCATTTTGAGACTCTCCACACGTACACACACATTTATGCTAAGTATATATTATGGTAATCTGAAAAGTGAGATCCAGCTGTAGTTATTTTAGAAATTAGGTATTTTAATCCTTAGCTATGCACGTTTTGCAAACATAGTTCATTAAGTTGAGTGGAGACGCGGTGGGTGTGTTATGGTCAGTGCCGGCGTTTTAGTTGCTCATTCTGCCCAGCGTAGCCATCTTCACATCAGCCAGAGAAAGGAATCGAATTCTAGGTTTCGCTGAAACTTCAGTGGACTCGTTGTGTATTAAGAAACCTTTTAAAATGTTAAAATATTGAAACCCTGTCAGCAGAAGTGAAATTGCAGAGAGTGTGCCATTTGTCAAAGGATTATTTATTTATTTAGCTTGGGAATGATGTTTTGATAGTCTTATATAATTTCTTGTATTTACACTAATCAATAATCTTTCAGAACTGCAAAGTTACTGCACAAGCTCTTTTAAAATTTGCTTTTTCAAACATTAAAGAAGAGGAAAATAATGAAACAATATATTTTAAATATTTATAGGTAACATAATTATTTGGCACACCAACAGTCCTTAAAGGTTGGCTTAAAAGTCTTAGTTCACAGCTATACGAACACGGGTGAGTCATGAGACCTGCACCCGTCAACCGCAGCAGGGGGGAGAGTCCTTCAGAGTGGCTGGTCCGCTGCCGCCGTTGGGCGGGGGTTTTGTTGATGAAAGCACAGTTGGCTTACGTTGCTCTGCTTCCTGGTGTGCAGCATAGTGACTCAGTTATACATACAGAACTGAAGGTATAATACATATAATACATATAACTGAGTATATATAAGTGAATATATATGTTCTTTTTCAGATTCTTTTCCATTATAGGTTATTACAAGGTATTGAATATAGTTCCCTGTGCTGTACAGTAGGACCTTGCTGTTTATCTGTTTTATACATAGTAGTGTGTCTATGTTAATCCCAAACTCCTAATTTATCCCTCTCTCCCTCCCTGCCTTTCCCATTAGGTAACCATAAATTTCTTTTCTGTGTCTCTGAGTGAATTTCTGTTTTGTAGATAAGTTGATTTGTGTCATTTTTTTTAGATTCCACATATAAGTGATAACATATGGTATTTGTCTTTCTCTGCCTGACTGACTTCACTTAGTATGATAATCTCTCAGTCCATCCATGTTGCTGCAAATGGCATTACTTCATTCTTTTTTATGGCTGCATAGTATTCTTGTGTGTGTGTGTGTGTGTGTGTGTGTGTGTGTGTGTGTGTATGTATCCCACAGCTTCTTTATTCATCTGTTAATGGACGCTTAGGTTGTTTCCACATCTTGGCTGTTGTGATTAGTGCTGCTGTGAACATGTGCGGATGTCTCCAGGAGACAGTGATTTCATTTCCTTCTGATGAACACCCAGGAGTGGAATTGCTGACATACAGTAATTCTGTTTTTAGTCTTTTGGGAACCACCATATGGTTTTCCACAATGGCTGCACCAGTTTACATTCCCATCAGCGGCGCACACAGATTCATTTTCTCCGCATCTTCTGTCTTTTTAACACTAACCATTCTGACAGGTGTGAGATGTTACTCACTGCAGTTTTGATTGGCATTTTCCTGTTGGTTAGTGACACTGAGCACCTTCTCATGTCCTCGATGACCTTTTGCATGGCCATGTCTTTGGAAAAATGTCTATTCCAGTCCTGTGCACATTTTTAATCAGATAATCATTATTATATTTGCTATTTTATGCAGTATGTGAGTTTCTTATGTATTCTGTATGTTAACCCCTCCTTAGATATGTGATTTGCAAATATTTTCTTCCATTCCATGAGAATGGGAGACATTTTCATTCTGTTGATCATTTCTTCTGCTGTGAGGACGCGTGTTAGTTGGATGTGGTCCCACTTGTTGACTTTGGCTTTTGTTGCTTGTGCTTTTGGTGTCCTCGCCAAAACATCATTTTCAAGTCCAACGACAGGGGGCTTTCCCCCTATGTTTTCTGCTGTTCGAGGGGTTTACAATTTCAGGTCTTACATTTAAGTCCTTAACCCATTTTGAGTTAACTTGCATGAGTGACGTGAGATCAAGTTCTTCTGCATGTGAATATCCAGTTTCCCAGCACCGGGTACTGAACAGACTACCTTTACACCACTGAGTGTTCTCGACTCCCCTGAGCCAAATGTTACTTGACCACAGTGCATGGGATTATTTCTGGGCTCATGATTCTGTTCCATTGGTTTTCACACCAATAACATACTGCTTTAATTACTGTAGCTTTGTAATGTAGTTTAAAATCAGGACTATGGTGGTTCAACTTTGTTCTTTCTCAAGATTGATTTGGTTATCCAGGGTCTTTTGTGGTTCCATATGAGTTTTAGGATTTTTTTTTCCTGTTTTTGTGAAAATCACCATGGGAATTTTCATAGTAATTGCATTGATTCTGTGGCTGGCTTTGGGTGGTGTGGACATTTTGACAGTATTAACTCTTCCTGTCCATGAACATGGGATGTCTTTCCATTTATTTGTATCTTCATCAGTTTCTTTCATCAGTGTCTTAAACTGTTTGTTGTATAGATCATTCACTTCCTTGGATATATTTATTTCATAATATTTTATTGTTTTTGATGCTGTTGCAAATGGGATTGTCTTTGTTTCTTTTTAAGATAGTTATATCATTGTTAGTGTATAGAAATGCCAGTTTGGATAATTTTTATTGGCCTGTTTTAAATTGCTGATGAGCCCATCAAAAGAATTCTTCATCTTTTATATCATGTGTTTTAAATCTCTATCATTCAACTTGACTCTTTCCTCAATTTCATCTCTCTGCTGTCATCCCATCTGTTCATGTGCATTAGACACCTTTTTATTTTTTTCTTTTTACGTTTGATAGTTCTTGAGTGATGGACCCCCCATGTAAAAAAGTAGTAGAGAGTAAGTTCAGTAGTGCTCACACCTAGAAATGGTGGGATGCCATTCGTGCACACGGTTGAGTCCGTCACAAGCTGAGCTGGTTGGGGTTTTGTTGTTGACGTCACTACCTGCCGTAGGCGGCTGTTATCCCGTGTTTAGAGTGCAGGACCTCCGGGGAGGCCCTGGAAGTGTCTCCTTAGTGTTTCTCCCTTGCCCTCAGTTGTCGGCAGTCCCTGTGCCCCTGAGCCACAAGGTGGCTCTCCCAGTGTTGACCCCCTCCCTCAGCCGTTAGCTTCTGCACTGGTCACTTGGTCCTCACTTTATGGGTTTTCTGTGCTCTGGTCCAGCTTCAGTCTCAGCAGGCCAGGTGCCCCTGTGCCTCAGGCACGGGGCTTTCTCAGCATCCCTCCCTCCCCTCCCTCCTCTCCCTCAACCCCGTTACACACGTGATTGGTCCTGGGCACTTTGCGGGCTGCCTGCCCCTCCCTGGGCGTAGACCTGTGCTGGTTTCCATGTAGGACTCTGTGCCTGACAGGGTCTCCTGCTCCTCCCTGGGATGTAGAGTTTGTGCCTCTCTGCCTCCCCCGTGGTCTTGGGGTTGAGTTTGCTGACATCTGCCAGCAGCTGAAGGCTTTTGCTGTGCACAAATGAATGTTCTTCGAGTCAGCGGGGCTTTGTGCTGGTCCCTGCAGCAGCATCTCACCCGCTGCGGGCCTGCACCCTTGAGGGGAGCACTTCAGTCTCCTCTCTCATCCCCAGACAATCCCTGCAGCACCGGGCGGGAGGGTTGCCTGGTTTGGCAAATAAAGTTGCAGGACTGATCTGTGGGAAAGAGCTCGCAGGTGCAAAGGGCTCTTGTTTTGGAGACTCCCAGCTGTTCCAAACGGCCTTGTTAGTCCAGACTCAGTCTCTAAGACGCCAGTGCATTTTAGCACATTTCTCCTTCCCTGTGTATGCGCCAGCTGCCCAGTGTGCGTGCGCACGTGCATGCCCACTTTTCCAAGGATGAAACAAGTCCTGTTTCTTACCTCTCCTCAGTGTTACTCTGTGGGATTTACTTCTCTTGGTTGCCTTACAACTCAGCATTCTGATGGGTTCAAGAAAAGCTATGATTTTTTTAAAGATCATCCAGCCTTTTCTCATTGTTAAGATGGGAGTTGACATTGTTTTGCTGCTTTTTGCATTCAAAACAGGAGTGGAATTAGAAGCAAAATGAATTAAAAGTTATGATTCTTGGTCTCAAGGATTTGGTAAGACAGGAAAGTACTCAAAAACACTGCTTTCATAAGAGAGCATGTATCAGGTGACCGCTGAGTGATGGAGAATGTGAATGAAGCTGGCAAAGGAGGTGAGACCACCGTGGGCTGGGAGCCCTGATTGAGGGTTCTTGGCTGTGTCTGGACCACTTCAGAGTCTCCACTCCTGAGCGAGTCCCACGTGGCACTCACGTGCTCAGAAGTAATTCTGATGCTTCTGTTCAATCCTGTTTCCTTAACTGAATAATAACAACCCTCGTCACCTGAGTTCATCAGACTTCACCAAGCACGTGCCTGGCCAACCTTTCCGGTGTCCTTTTCGCCCCGACAGAAGTATCTCCGGAAAAGTGTGTTCCTCCCTCACGTCGTCACCCTGCCACCTCACCTACCTGGAACGTTAGCGCTCGCCATCATTCTGTACTTACCACTGGTTTTCAAAATGAGGTTAAAGCTTGCCATTTAAGAGTCTTTCTCAGGTCAATTCCCAGACATTTCTTTCCTCTGAGTCTCTAAGGACTCACTTACCTGGCGTAATTAGAAGGAAAAGGGTTCCCTTCAGGGAATCAGATCACCTGGGTTGGGGTCTTCGGTCCGTCACTAGTTGTCTAGCCTTGCCCAAGACAGTTTACCTTGTTAGGCTGTTGGTTCCCTAATGTGTAAAGTAGGGGAAATGCTCACCAAAGTCTGTGGTGAAGTAGATGTTTAAAGCGTGGTATATAAAGCATCTAACACCCTCAAGCAGGCCAGTCATGGGTAAGTCACTTACAACACACGTGTTTTTAAGCCTCTTTTCAAATTGTAAACTGCATTTTTAAGGTATCGACTGCTTTATCATTTATTCTCGTATTATTTCACACAAGGATTTTTTTTTTGTCTTAGGCTACAAAATGCATGAGCTCAGGGGGTTGCTGTAGACTTCGGTGAGCATGGTAACACTCTGGACCTCAGTTACTTCAACTCTGAAATGGGGCCAGTAGCACAGAGAATAACTACTTTCAAAAAATTCATATATTACAAGTATATATAATAGAAACATATATAGCAACTTTATGAAGTGTAAAAAATTGTATTTTCCCATTCATCTGCCTGAATCCCTATTCCCCGACCCTTGAACCCCCCTATGGATTTAAACTTACCCAGCACCTTGCCTTAGTGTTTGTCTGCCATCTAGTGACAAAAATGGTAACTGCAGGACTAACAGACTCCTTGGGCATCCGGGGACAACGGGTCCTCACCCTCCTGCCCTCTGATGTGCTTTGGGGAGACCATCGTCAGGAAAAGGAAGGAACCGCTGGTCTTGCAGTTGTACCTTCTTGTAACCGGACCACACCTACTTCCTGACGCCTCTCCGGCGGACGTTTGGTGGTGCTGCGACCTACACCTCCAGCTGGCTGTGCCAGGCCGTTTTCTTGGCTTCACTCACGGCTCCCTGTAGGCTGTGCTTCTCCCATAGGGTGTCTTCTCTGAGAAGTTTCCTTCCACACTGATAGCCTTGGGGGTTTTTTTTTTTGCACGAATTAAGGATTTTTTACCTTCTCAGTAAGCATCCCTTGCTATACAAGTGCATATTACTCCCCCAATTATGTGAATGTTTCACATAGACTAGATTTGCACTTGACATTTTACATTTCCATGCAAGAAAAATTTTATTTTAT
Source organism: Camelus ferus (assembly GCF_009834535.1). Classification (NCBI taxonomy): domain Eukaryota; kingdom Metazoa; phylum Chordata; class Mammalia; order Artiodactyla; family Camelidae; genus Camelus; species Camelus ferus. The sequence continues at coordinate 9,919,866 of NC_045718.1, read as the reverse complement.
TTTAAAATTATATGCATTGGGAGTCTGATTGAGGACACGTGACATCCAGTTCCCCATCTTATTTTTAATTCTTTGCATCAGAGAGAAGTAAAACTCTGCTTATTTTTTCTTACAATGTGTTTTTGCACCCAAAAAATGGCACCATTTTTTTGTGTAGTGCTGGCTCCCAAGAGAGTTGCAAATGCCAGTAGTTGTTTGCTGGTTGGCATGGCCTCTGGGTCCCTCGTGAGTGACCACGGCTAAAGTTCCAACTGCACCAGGTCTGAACAGTCCAGAAACTTCTACACCTCCTGACTGGCCCCAGAGTTTACTGTTACTTGTAAGATGTAATTATAGTTCTGTGTTGTTAGTTTTTTCAGTCTGCTGACGGAACTTGCTTCTTAGGAATGTTACACTTTGACATTAACCGTGATCGGTATTGATGGTCAATTACAGGCGTTTTTATCTGTGATCAGAAGGCTGAGTGCAGTTGTATCAAGCAACAGTTAGTTTATATTTGTCAGTGTTTTGTTGTATTCAGTATTTTGGCATGTTCACCATGTCTTTTTTGAAAATCTCAAGAAGGGGAAGTTCTGTTTCTTTTTTGTGTGTGACTCACAGCGTGGAAGAAGCACACGAGGAGTAGGTGCTTGATGGATGTTTGTGGCGGGAAGAGGTGCTAAGAACTAAAACAGGTGAGACGTGGCTGCTGCCCACTTTGAAGGCCTCTACAGAGGGTAGCTTCTGGTAGGTCCTCCAGGGACGGGACCTCTCCTGAAGGAAAACAACAGTTGCCAGTCGGGGTCTGTCCCCTGCCTCTGCCCGCCCCCACTCTCTCACCTCGCACTCTTCCCTACCAGGTCTCTGATCTCCCCACTTCTGTAACCCTCCATAGATTGAAATCCATCCAGCCTTTTGCTGTCTTAGCATGTCTCTGCCATCTAGTGATGACAAGGAGAACTGCAAAATTAACGGGCCCTTGAATAACCCCGTGCACTGACTCGGGCTCCAACCCACAGGGCACCAGCAGCGTCTTTGAGTCCATTGAGCTTGCTCTGACCGTCCCACCACAGGACCTTTGCACATCTTGTTTCCTCTTCTCATCTTCTTGCCTACTACCCTCCAGTGCTCAACTCAAATGTGCCTCAGGGAAAGCCTTCCCTCGACCTCCCTGAGCAGGTCAGACTCCTCATAGTAATCATAGTTCAGTACAAGTTGCTGCAGTCGTAACATTATGCTTGTTTTATGATTATTCGATTTAATTCACGTTTTGTTTACTAGACCATGATCTTCCTCGGGGCACGGAGCCCTGTTCTTGGCCATCATCGCACTGGCACTTAGCCCAGTGCCTGGCACGAAAGGCATTTCTTTAATCTTTGTTGAATAAATGAACGCCCTACTCCTCTGTGCCTCGTGGGTACTGGAAGGGCCGATATCAGTCAGCTTAAAACTGTCTTCTTTGTGTGATTTTTTTTTTATCAGTTTTTAAGTTCACCTGAGTACTCAACAGAAACTACCTGCTATGTATGGAGATATTCATTTATTCAGGAAACACTAACTGCCTACTTTAAAGCAAAATTTGTCTTAAAGGGTAGAATTATAACTCCCCTATTTGATCTGGTTCATTGGCTGATGAGGAAACCAGTGAGCTGTAAAAAAAACTGGTGCAAAGGAGAGTCCAGAGAGCAGCACCCCGGACAGGCGGGCGTGCTGAGCGTGCGCTGACCACGCCGACGCTGTCGGTGTCCACGCCGTGGTAACTGCGTCTCCACTGGGCAAAACTCGCTTGCATCTCTGCAGAGAAGCATTTGCATTACCATCAGTCCTCAGTTACCTTCTGTCTGTACAGGGTTATAAATAGTGAGTGTGGATGGTGCGGCCCTCCCAGCCTCAGCTCATCCTGCAGAGGAGTGCTGGACCGCACCCACATTCCTCAGAGAGGAAACCAGCCATTTGGGGCCCATTTCACTGTCTTTCACAATTTTCCTGACAGTCTCCCCACTTGTGATCATCATGATCTCAAAGATGATTCTTGATCACAAAAAGCAGGCTGTTGTGATTGGGTCTGGCCTGATTATTTACATGGAGCAGCAAGAACATCAGTTAACTGTGTACAGTACTTGAGTTTGCTTTGTGAACTGAGAGGAAGGCAAGCGGGGAGCACTTGAGTCAGGAAATGAAGGATAACTAGAAAAAGAGGGGAGAAGCCAGGGAGAGGGAGGTTCTACTGGACACACAGCACGTGGGAAGGGCAGGGCAGAGGCCGGCGAGCGGAGGGCGGTGTGATGATGCTGGAGCGAACGCCTGGCAGCAGCTGAGGTTCTCAGAGAGGTTGCCTTGGCCAGGTCCCTCCGGGCTGAGTAAGGCCTGTGAGGTGGAGCAGAGCACTGTCAAGCTTGCCTCTGAAAAGATCTCAGCTTAGGGACTGTCGCAGCAGATGGGAGAGGCTCAGGGCGTGGGCAGTTACAGATCATCACGTGAGAGTAGCTGTGTAGTGGCAGGGACAATGGGGACAGGAGGAGGGATGAGTGTAAGAGGGGAGATTTCAGGCAGGGGAATCAGTCCGTGCAAAGGTCCTGTGGTGGCACAAATGAGGGCAGGTATCAGCAGTGCAGGCGGACCGTGGCAACACCTCGAGCATCAGAGCAGCGGACCCAGGAGCCAGGTGGGCAGATGCAGTGCTGGACTGCACAGCCCAGGAACGAAGAGCATCAGCAAGGCATTTGTCCTTCTGTTTTCCTCCAACAAATTTTTATGGAAAGCCTCTGCCTGCTGTGGCTGTGCATGCCCTGAAAGTGGGGCTGCGGCTGGTCTCTCTGAATTTTTCTCTGAATTTTTAGCGTTTTTGGTGGTAGATCTGGACCGTGTTTGGCTGGGAGTGTCCTTAATGCCAGGAAGTTTCACCTTTATCTTGAAGGGAACTCAGGCTTTTAATCAATCCAGGGAGTAAAAGGATCAGATACGAGGTTTTAAAAAAGTAACACATTGCAGAACGTTCTGACAAATGTATATTTAGGTTTTAAAAATAAAATTTGATGCTGGTGCGTCGAAGGATGGAGAGAGATCCTCTTGACTGATTTTAGTTGTGTTCTGTTCCATGTATGTTGTAAGATGTTTGGGTGGTTGAAGTGGTTGTGTTTCATTTGGCAGAAACAGCATGTGTGCATTTTTGAGAGTTGTTTGTCTAAGTAAGGTATTACTTAAGGGCCTTTATGAATCTCCAGGTCAGGTCTGATTACTGTTATCAAATCCACTAAAGTAACAGACCAAAGGAAAACCAGTGCGGGACCAAGGACCAAGATACGTACAATGTCACTTTTTTCTTTTTCTGTAATTTCGTTATTAACTAAAATACCTTCATTTCCTAAAATGTTGATCAGTTTTAAAATGTCAGAACTTGAAAAGCTTGAATTTGAGAATTAAAAGAGGCTGATTGCTAGTTTTACGGACACTCAGACAGTGTCGTTAGCGTCTGACTGTTAGCGCTTCCTCGGGATTGGAGGTGGCGGGAACCAGTGTTACAGTCTTGTTTCTTGTGGCAATAAATTTAAGAAACCTGATGATTAGTATCCTGATCAAGAAGAAAGGAAAAAGTCTTCCCCCTTTTTCATAAAAATGTATGGAGAAAACCTCCAAACATTTCAAAATACAGAAAAGAGAAAAGCTCACATAACGGCAGACACGCGGGCGATGGGAGGCACCTGTGACGTCAGCCTGTGTTCCAGGCGCCTGTGTCATGTCCCGTCCTTTAGCTCAATTCTGAAAGAATATTTATAGGGCTTTTTTTTTTTTAATGGAAATCAACTTATTTTTTCTTCTCATTTTTTTCATCGTGTTGACTGCCTTTAGCTCTCTCTCTTAATCTATTTCGTGATCACTTTTTTTTAAAAAGCCCCTGTTCCCAAGTGTGAGCCGTATTATAACTGTCCTGGTGCCTAGTTTAGGGAGTTCTGGCTAATAATTTATGTTGAAAGTGTTCATTGGGCCTTAGAAACATTCCCGTCGTACACCTCTTACTGTGAGATTTCTGCCCAGATCTGAAACAGGATAGTGTATTTTTTCTGAATACATATAATATACAGATTCAGTCCACTGGCATCTGCAACTGTTAATCCTTATAGAAAAGGCACGTGGAAAAGTGAAGATGTGCACTGCTTTGCGAAAAGCTACAGTCATGTCAAAAATGTATATATAGTTTTAATTTTATTGTGTGTGTTGAGATTATTTTTCTATTTCTTAGTCGTTTATATTTTAGTTTTGGTGCAGATTTTTGGTAATGACCTATCTGTGGTGTCCGGATCCGGGTAAAGGTGTTCCCTTACTGGCTGTGCACGACACGCCCTGAGGAGCACACAGTCTGGTCTCCGCAGTCCGAGCTCACTTGCTCCGGTTCCCCATACACTTCTGTGCGTGAAATTGTGACCAGGTCTTTTGCCTGGGCCGTGTGTTCTGGGCAATTCTTGCCAAAAACAGAGGGAAAAACCCAGAAACTTAATCTAACCAAGCTTCCAGATGGAATTGCCAGTCTAGAGGAAATGGGGGTAAAATAACATGGAAAAGGACACAAATGGCGTCGAGGAAGGAGGAGGTGGGACGGGTTGTCCTCAGACCTGAAAGGTGTGTCGACTAAATAAAGTGCAACCTTGCTGAGACTCTGGTCCAAATCAACCAACGAAAATATTTTGGGGTGTAATAAGGGAATGTAAGGTATTGAAGAGTAATTATTAATTTGTTATGTATGATGATGATATTTTGGTTGTGCTGAAATATCTTTCTGTTAAAGATACTTAGTGAAGTATTTACAGGTGAAATGATGGGCTGTCTAGAATTTAATTCAGTGCCTTGCTGTTCAGTGTGTGACATCCAGATCCACCAGCACCAACCTCACCTAAGAGCTTGTTAGAAATGCAGAAACTCAGAACCACTATGGAGCCAGAAACTACATTTTTACCAGTCTCCGAGAGATGCAGATGTGCGTTAAGGATTGAGAAGCATTGCTTTAAAATACCTGACGGGAGGGAGAGTGTGGGTGGGGGTTAAAAAAAAACAAAATTGCGAATACTGCTTATTATTGAAACGAGGGGATGAGTGGCGGGGTGGAGTGAGTGACTTTAAGTCAGGTGTTCCTAGCTCGGGAACTGACAGACCCAGTGACTGTGTGTGTTTTCCGTCCAGTGATGTGGTTTTTGTTTATTGGTTTGAGGTGCAAGTAAGGGTTGAGATACAGATTTGCCTGGTACCGTCCCCTTCTTCCTGCCCAGCTGGCCAACTTACGGGGCGGTGTTCAAAACCCTGAGTGCATATATCTTAGTATTCCTCCCACATCAAATTGTTCCCTAAAATGTTTGGAAGAGACTGACTTTAACCGCTAACGCCAGCGTGTCAATCCCTCTCTCCAGCCGCGCTTAAGAAGGACCCTCAAGAGCCTCGATGGTGCTCTGTGTGAGGATGACGGTGATGACATCGAGAGGGCGAGCAAGTAAGACGCGGGCGTGGCGTGCTGTTAAGGGCGCGAGTCCTGGGCCGCAAGAGGTGTTTCAAGGCGCGTGCGCCCTGACAGGCCACGTTTGGCCCCCTTGCGGTCTTCAGCGAGAGGGACCGGTGCTTGCTGGAATCTCACGGGGGATAGATCTTGAGATGGGAAAGCAAGATGGACCGGACGTGTCTTGTTCCTGGGAAGCTCGAAGGCCTGCAGAAGTATCTGGGCCAGTGGCGAAGGGGGAATAGGCGCCCCGCCGCCTCCTGGAGAGGGTGGGTGCCGTATGGGGCAGTGACAACGCGCAACCGCGACAGCTCGGATCCAGGCAGGGAGGGGCTCAAGTCTGTGGTGACACCAGAAGGGAACACTTACTGCAAAGTTTTAAAAATTAATCGTAACATAAAATAAGGGAAATAATAACGGTATATGTTGAACTTTCTAAACAATTTTAAGATATCTGGGGATGACAAAATTGACATTCTTTTTCTCCCCGTTGAATGTATCTTTGTTTATATAAAGAAATACGCATTCTCTAAAATGAGTGAATAAACAAATAAAAGGAAAACCATATAAAAATACTGAAAGTGAATTTGGACAGGAGCAAACTTTCCAGGTGTTCCGTCTGAAATTTCCAAGCCCAGTGTCCCCAGTCCCACAGACCCAGACTGTGTGACGAGCCTGTTGTGCGTCCGCAGCGAGAAGGTGCCATACCCTTTGGTTTCTTTGTTCTCAGCGCACCTGCTCTCAAAAACCGCCGTGTCCGGGTCGGTGCACCAGTCACTGGGGAGACTTGGGCCGCGAACCGGTGATCCGAGCTCTGCTCCTCCACAGCAGCGGCCGTGGGTGTGCAGAGCCTCTCCTTAGGTGAATGGAGTCGGGGAGAGGCGCTTGGGTGTGGCGTGCGCGGCCGTGTGACTGCTGGTGCCCCTCGTTTCCCTCCAGGTTGTCTTCTGAAGATGGTGAGGAAGCGTCTCCCTACTTTTACGAAAGTGACGACTCCCTTGAGATGAGAGCGAAGGCCCCGTACTCGGGCGAGATGGACTTGCTGGGCGAGATCCTCGACACGCTGAGCACCCACAGCTCGGACCAGGGGAAGCTGGCGGCGGCCAGAAGCTTGGACTTCTTCAGGTCGATGGACGATATTGAGTACCAGCCCACGGTGCGTTGATGTTTCGGCCGCTAAAATTAAGTGCAAACTTTCTCCCCCTTCCTGGGGTTGCCAGATGTTACATCTTAGTTGGTAGGAGTCAAACTCCAATGTCAAAACTTCAGAAGTATGATGAAAGTTAGCCACCAAGGATTATTCCTAGCAGCAAAATTCCAGTATTTTCCCTTCATTTATCCAGTGCTGGTGGTTATTGCCGTTAATTGAAATTCTTTCGTCAAGCAGCAATATTCTCTTACAACCTAATTTTATAGTTGTCTTTTCTGGCGGACTTCCAAACGTGAAGTGTTCCCACTTTTTCCCTGTATTTTCTGGGTCTTGAAAAACTTTTAAGAAATATATTTATTGAAGTGATGTTTCTTTGTATTGCTTCAGAAATGAGCAGAGTTTTAATTTAAATAGGTTGAACTGGATGCTTTAAAAACAGGAGAGAAAGAAGTTTAAGTGATTTCAACCCTGTTTGATTATAATAATTTGGGAACTTGGCATTGATAATATGATATAGTTTTTGCCTATTTGGTTTTTTCTGGTTTTTTTTTTTTTTTTGCAACTCCATTTTATTTTATTCTACTTTTCAGATTTTTTGGGTAGTATAATGACAAATAAAAATGTATATGTTTAAGGGGTACAATTTGATGTTTTCATACACATACACACTGTGAAACGGTGACCACAGTCACGCTGACTGATGTGTTCATTGCCTCACAGCTTCCTTTCCTTTTTATTTCCTCTTCTCTTCTCTTCCTTTCCTTTCGTTTCTTTTTTCTTTTCTTTTCTTTTCTTTCCTTTTCTCTTTTCTTTTCAGTGAGAACACTTAAGGTCTATTCTCTTAGCAAATTTCAAGTATACAATACAGTATTGTTAACTGTAGTCACCATGCTATAATTGGATCTCCAGAACTTTTCCTGCTTTTCCAGAACCCTCCAGCGTCTCCCCATTTCTCCTACCCCTCCGCCCCTGGCCCCTGGTTACCATCATTCTACTCTCTGCATCTATGAGTTTGACTATTTTAGATTCCATGTACAAGGAAGGCCATGCAGTATGTGCCTTTCTGTGTCTGGCTTATTTCACGGAGCATGTCTTCCAGGTTGATCTGTGCTGTCACAAATGGCAGGATATCCTCCTTTTTTGTAGCTGAGTAATATTCCATCTTGCATATTCTCCACGTTTTCTTTATCCATTCATCCATCAGTGACATTTAGGTTGTTTCCATAGCTTCACCATTGTGAATAATGCTGCAATGAACATGCAGCTGTATCTTCAAGATACTGATTTTATTTTCTTTGGGTATGTACCTACAAGTGTGTGTGTGTATATTTTTTTGGCTGGATTATAAATCCATATATATCTTTCATATATGTATATATCAGCTGATTTCCGTAGTGGCTGCACCCATTTACATTCCCACCAACGGTGTGCAAGGACTTCCTTTCCTCCACGTCCTCCACCATCACTTGTAATCGAGCCTGAGTTTTACAGGTGACAGTTGCAAAGACGTGGAAGCCAGTGTCCCTCTCACTTCTTTGCTGTTAACAGAGCCGGGGGAGGTGTTCAGAGATGACGTTGGTGCTGCGCGCCTGCTGGGAGGGACCTAACCAGCCTTGGGAGAGACGAGTAGTGATTTCCAAGTAGAAAAAAAATATATTGCCTAAGTAATGCTCTCAGCGTGTTAAATTTTTTCTGAATATGTTCCTTCCCTCAGAGTAAGTCCAGCGCCCCAAGCGAGAGCAGCCTAGGCCCACTCTGCAGTGGCTCAGGGGACCAGGCTGAGTGGCACCTGGGGCAGGACGACAGTGCCCTGCACGGCAGGCACCTGCCCCCCTCGCCCAGGAAGCGGCTGTCCTCAGGTGCGGCGACCGAGTCCCTGTTCATCCTGAAGGAGGAGAGCAGGGAAACACCGGGGAAGCCGGCTCCGCCGTCAGGGCCCGCTGTGCAGCTGGCCTCGCCCGAGACCGCCACCGCGGAGAGCAGGGACACACTAAGCCAGCCTCCCGATGACCCGCTGGAGCCCAGCCTCGGACGGCGCTCTTCCACCTTTGTTCCTTGGGAGAAAGAAGGGAGAGGAGCCGAGGATGCGGCAGAAGGTGCCGGACTGCTCCAGGAAGTGGTGTCCCTGTGTCACATCACATCTGCCTTCCAGCAGGACCTCAACATTTCAGAAGGAAAAACAGGTGGAAACCAAGCCTGAATCAGCAGTGAGAGTCGGACACTTGTCGCAGCGCCGCCGGAGGCGTGGGAGGCCCCGGGGTAAATCTGCATCGCCAGCAGTGCTGTGCGGGAATGACCGCCCTCACTGCTGCCTGCAAGTTACCTGTCCTTTGGAGCGTTCACTTCCCCACCTCGTTCCCCTTGTGTGTAGATTAGCCCTTAATTCTTAAATGTAAAGCTAATTGTTCCATGTGGTCTTGAATCAGGTACTAGTTTGTACGTATGTTGGAAGTATATACTGAACACATGATTTCCCAGTATTTGGTGCTTAATGCCACCTCGCTTGTTTAAGCTAGTCTGCGTGTGTGACCCTTGCACATAACCAGTAGCTCCTGCACTAACCTGGTCGAACGTGAACTGGCCAAGATCTCAAAACCTCTCAGAACTAGCCTGAAACTGCTGAGAGTGTCAACCCACTCATTGCCTTAATCTTAAGCCTATACATTAAGCATACTTACATAATTTATGGAAATACATACAAATTTTGAAAGATAAGTTATAAGTGTTCTGCGGAGCAATAATGCCTTTTTCTAGTCATTGAGTCAAGGACAAAAAATTCATTTTTTCGAAGTTAAAAAGCTCTCTTGTGGACACTGCAGCCATGTTTTCCAAAATACGTAAAGGTACACACTTACCTGTCACTCAGTGAAGTATATGAAGTGCTGAATTACAATGTGAAATTAATGACTTCTGTTTACAGATGACACTTTAAATTTTTTCACGTCCCTCTGCTTGCCTTTGCTAAGTAAGAGTCACTCCCAGAAAGCCAAATGCAACATGAACTGTCCTGATAAAAAAAAAGTTCCTATCTTTTTTTTCCCTTAACTAATAATTCTCTATCAGAATGCTTTATATCATCTCAAATTTACTTCTTAAAATAATTGACTGTCTGTTTTGGAGGTTTGGGATTTGTAGGAAGAGTGGAGAGAGCCCGGAGTCCCTCTGCAGCCCCCGCCGTGTCCCTGTGTGGACCTTGCCAGTGCGGGGCGCTTCGCCACTCACGAGCTGCGCCTTCTGCACATGTCCCTGCGTTTTCCCGAGCGCCCCCTTTCTGCCCCGGGACTCCACGTCCCATTTGGTTGTCACGTCTCCGTAGGCTCCTCTCGGCTCTGACAGCTTCCCGGACGTTCCTCGTGCCCGACGACCTTGACAGTTCCGGAGGGTCCTGGCGGGGGAGTTGTGGCTCCTCTGTTGGAATCTGGCGGGTGTTCTTCTCACTGGGATGACGGGTGTTGGGGGGGGGGTGCTGCAGAAGAGCGCAGCTTCAGCCACCGTGTCGCGGGCACGCGCCCCCCCCCCCCCCCCCCCGCTGTGGGACGGTGGCGGCGCCCTTGGCCGCCCGCCGGGCGGGGTCTGCCGGTGCCCCGCGTCCTTGCCTGGCTTTGGAGGGACGTCACTGCACGCGGCCCCCGCACCGGCTCGCGCCGCTGTCCCGCCGGGGCCTTGTGCTGCCGCCTTCAAAACTGACCTGGGAGGGACTCGCGCCCCGATTGCTCCGCGATTGGCCGGGTGGGCAGGAATCGTCAGCGAGAACGGCGTCTTGTTAGTATGTTCCGGGCACAGACTCTGCACATCCCCAGCCATGAGTATTTTTTTTTTAATTGTCATTTTAGGAAGGGTGTTTGAGAAACCATTTGAGAACCCCCGTCAAGACTGTATAAAATATTTGCTGAAGTCAGAATTTAGTTTTCAGTTTAAAAAAGTCCTGGAAGGGGTTTTGTTAAAAACATTGCTTAAAAATAAGGTAAAGAAAATGGCCAAGTCTTTCTTTTTTAAAGTACATTCCAGAATCTGAATGGGTATGTTTTATTTGGGACAGTTATTCGTTTGTGTTTATGAAGGAAGACAAATCTTGTTTTCCTTACAAGGATGGACTTTGTATATATTAAAAAAATTTTTAACCCTCTTTTTAACATGAAAGTAAAACTCGAGGTTCTTGTCAGATTTTGCCTTTATATGCTCATTACAAAATTCCATTTTGCTTTATTGAAGTATGTAAAACAGAAGTTCATTTATCAGAAGGGCTGTTTTAAATGAGAAGGAAAATCTGTCACTCTGGTTGTTAATCTGCTGAGCAAATGTTCGTCATACTTTTTGAAAAGAATGTACAGCAGCCCTTTAATATGAATACTGGAATGAGATATTCTTTTTCTTCAGAATTCGTGGTCTGAAGGATGGGATAATTGTGAGTGTAGCAGAGGCAAAATTTGGGTTTTAGTCCATTTCCTGAATAAGCTTCACGGCCTCAGAAGCGGGAGCTCTTTCTCTGCCTTCCCGCCACGTCCCCAGACACCTGGGGGCGCTGCTGTGCGCGTGAGAGGGCAGCCACCGACACGTGCACTTGTGTCGGGCTGTTCTAAACTGGACGCGTGCCTTATTTTACCACACTAAGTCAGCTGTTCGATTCCACGTTGAAAACAAAAAGTCTACATGTGATTCCTGGAAAACAACACAAAAGACTAGTAGCAAGTATTAGTATTTCCAACCATTCCCGTTCTGAGTCTTCAAAGTCTGATCTTAAACGAGCCTTCCCAGGACCGCGGTGAATGTGGGGAGAATGAAGTGCAAGCGAGTTCTGGAGGATAAGTATCATCTTAGTTTCTCCTGGGTTCCTACTTTCTGTTGTAACTAAACCAAGCATTTGTATATTCCCCTGCTGTTTGAATTCCTCCCCTGCCCCACCTCGAAGGACTACACCTGTTCTCTGACAGAATCGCATAAATGAGCAAGACCTTTGGCTCCGGTCCGCGGTCTCTCTGTGGCCTCCACACAGAGTCACGATTCTCCCTGAATCTCACTCTGACTTTTATCTTTTTCCCTTAGATGTTGCACCCGTGGTATTTCAGGGGCTAAAGAGTATGTGTGGATTTAGGAGCTCTTGTTTGTTAGGTGAGAGTGTTGTTAAGCGGTTTATTTTAATGGTTACGTACTTAGCCTATTTTAGAAAGACACCACGATATAGCATGATTACTCTTCTGATTCAAAATTAAAAGCTCATTCATTTGCGAAATAGTGCTTGACTCTCTGCCCAGTCCCAGGCAAGGCACTGTGACTGCAGACGCCGGGACGCAAAGGAATTGACCTAGTCCCTGCTCTGAAGGAACCAATTAAAAGGAAAAAGAATTGCAAATCTTTGTTAATGATAATGATAATATATTTTGCTTGAAAGTTATTCAGCCAAGATTCTATCACCAAAAAGAAGTCTTTTAAAACTGCTTAATCTGAAACATGCTCTGAGTACAGAACCATTGTAGCATTTCTGATTTCGTTCACTCTCTTCCTCTGTTCTACGAAGTACAGTAATGCTGCTATCTGGGACGCCTGCTTTTAAAGGACAGATCCAGAGACTCTTAGAAATGAAGTGTTCTTGTTTATCTGATTGGTCCCACGCTGCTCAGCCGAACCAGGTGGCCAGGCTCCTTTGCTCAGCTTAGGTCCCTTCCGGGGGAGCGGAGTGGGGTGAGTGGATGCGTGTTGGTGGGAACCTAGTCTTTACCATCTTTATCTTGGTAACAGCATTCTCTAGAAACAGTTCCCCACCCCAGACTAAAACCGTGTGTGACAGTGATGTGGTTAGATTCTGTGCTCACATCCTCATCAACAGGGCCCAGGAGCTTACAGATTAGTTGTTTCTGAAATCAGGTGGAGAAGCAGACTGCTGATCAAGAGGACAAAACTGTGACTATTCTCATTTCGTCGATCATACTTTTCTCGAAAATCTGGATTTTCAGGAAAAGATTATTTCCATGAAGAAATTTTCTAATGTGAATTCCATTTTGTTTAGCATTAAAGATATGGATTCTGGGTAGATATTTGTAGATCAGAATATAAATTTAAGAATGTAAAATGAATACCCAGAGCTAATTCCCCCAAAGCACTTCTTATGATAGGAAATGGGTTTTACAGACTGTGTCAGCGTTGACATCTTTCCTGTGTCGAGCCCAGGAACTTGTCAGCGTCTGTTTCTTAAAGCTTGTTGTTTTGAGCAAATCAGTTAATATTGTGATTTGGTCAACATAGAGAATTATATGTATTTAGAAAGAAGCATATTTAATTTTGAGAATAATAGGATTTTGTGCAATATTTTTTTCTTGCATAATTTAGTTCATATAAACATGCACATCTGCTTTTCCAGCAGGTGCCTTAAGGTCAAGTTTTTTCAGTATTTGTGTAATACTGTATGTACCAATGTTCTATGTGATTTTAGAAAAAAAGTATTCTTTATACTATCGGCAGGAGAAATGTTTTTGTTTATTTAAAATAATTATGAATTATGAATATTGCATTATTGTATCACGACTAACTGCCTCAGCAGCAATAAATATGCAATAAGAAAATCCTGAACCTTAGGTTAGCATTGACGGCACTGTTACTTCAGAAGAAATGTATATAGTCCGAAGTGCTGACTCTCATGTGTACTTTGAACCAACATTCAGTCCTGTACCACGTGCATCTCCACGGCGTTATGTGGCGATGACAAAACACGTGTCAGCTCTAAGAGCCCTTGTGGTGAGTCTTTGGTCATAAGATTTATGAAGGGCATTGCCGATACTTTTTGACTGTCTGTAAATTAAGTTAATTTTTGTATGATGTACAGTTTGTTTAACCTTAGAGCTTCTATGGATTTCTACCTTTATTATACTTGAATGAGGCAGAAAAGCACTGTGGGAAACCTGTAGCTCTGGGTGAGATACACAGACATACCAAAAAAAATCAAACAAGGTACTGAACAGCAAAGACAGCCGGATGCTTTCCATCCAGACAGCTCTGCTTTTTCAAACCGTACTTCAGTTAAGCCAAGTAACTTAAAATACACAGTATTTTAAGAGTCACAAATGATTACCTCTTTGATGCTATAAACCTCTGAGTCTCCTCGTCTGTGTCACCCCATGTCTCAGTAGAGAGCCTTGTTGAGGTACACTGACAAATGCGCCCTTTGGTTCATTTTGTGACATCGAGGCCAGGACAGAGCTAGAACCCTATGCATGGTAAGCGCACCCATGTGTCAAGTCACCATCCCTCAGAGAGTGTCTTTTCCATATGGTTATTTTGAGAACCACTTAATAATCATATACGAAAATGAGATTTCTTGATAACCTGTTATGATTTAGTACTTAAAGCAACGCCTAAAACAGCAAATGAGTATAAACTGCATGAAACCTACAATTTAAAATGCACCAAGCATTTTTACACAAAAGGTACATGAGAGGTTAAAATGTGAATTTTTCCAAAGCTTACTTCTCTTCAAGTGAACAACCGTTTGAAAGGACTGACCATCCGGAGCTTTGTGCTACACGTGGTGACAGGTGTCTGTGCAAAGCTCCCCGGCACCGAGACACGCTTCCTTCTTGCATCCTTGAGACTGCAGCCTAAGTCACCTCTGAAGCCGACTACTATTGGGAGGACATTGTGCATAGAAGTCTTGTTTGGGGAATTAAAAAAATATATATGCAAAAGTAAATGTTGGATGAATGACACATTACCATAAAGTGCCCAACAATGCAGGTTTAAAATAAAATTGGTCATAATCAAAACTTCCTGGTGGTGACTCTTCCTTTATGATCGGCTGGCTCTCCCCGGCAGCGTCCAGGTGAAGTGTTGTAAGGACCCCGCCACCTCGTCCCGGAGCAGGGCAAGTGCCGCAGTGTAACCTGAAGCCTGAGTCTTTCTGAGGGGTCTGCCTGAGAGCCACCCGCTCCTTCGGGTCCATCAGGCTCTGGGACCACAGGAGAGGTGAGCAGAGTGTCCCTGAGTACAGCAGAGCAGGGCTGCCCAAGCCAACACCTGTTTATGGACCTCCATGGAAGAGTCAAGGACAGACGTGAAATGTAGTCGTGTGTGTGAACAGCGCTGCAGAGGCCAGGGGTGAACGTCCTGCAGGGGCTCTGAAGGGCCGCCCAGAGCACAGGGCAGGTCTGAAAGCAGCACAGTTTCCCTTGCGTGCGGAACTTCTGGGAAGAAGATGTTGAACTTTTCTTGTTTCCATAGAGGAAGCAAAGGTCTGACTGTAAGAAAAGAGGTGTGATCCTTGGAAGCCGAAGGTTTAGCTAACTTTTACTGATCTTGATTTTTAACACTTTGCCTGCCGCCTTGACCGGGGCTGGTCTCAACACCTCTCAGTGTCTCTGTCGGAGAAAGACGCCCACATCTTAATTTTATAGATGCAGATTTTAAAAGCCGCAGCTGGATTTTCCTTATGTATAAGTGAAAGAGAATGCCCTTTTTGGAGTATTATTTTATAGTGAGTCTGAGCACCTTTTTGCCTGGAAGTAACAGTGAATTACAGGACGCGTAAAAATGTAGACATTTATGGAAGATACAGTGTTAACAGCCTGAAAATGAAATAGTGTGCTGTGGGAGTTTCTAGCTGAACTAAAATCTCTCCCAAGTTCTGCTGTTGATTTGTCCTGTTACCTGATTTCCCTGAACTTTTATTTCTCTCTGTGTAAAACAGAAGTGTCTGTTCTTAGGATGAAATAGGAATATTGAGAAACTTCCATCTGCATCGCAGCTGCCACACACAGCCGGCGCTCTGTATCCACGCGTCCACAGCCACAGATCCAACCAACCCAGATCGAAAATGTTTGTCTGTTTTTTATTCTAAATTCCAGAGCGTTCCAGTTTTTACAGTTTCAGGTCTTACGTTTAGATCTTTGATCCATTTCCTTTGTTGGGAGTGGGCAGGGGCAGGTCCCAGGGGGGCGGGCTGTGGGTTCAGGGCTCCCAGGGCGGCTGCCTGCCCGCTGCGGGGTGAGGCTGGGTCCTGGGGCTGCTGCTGGTCCCCTGGTAGGCAAGGCTGGTTCCCAGGGGTCCTGGGGCGGGCGTTGGCCAGCTGGTAGGCAGGGCCAGGCTCCAGGGGTTCCCAGGGCTGCTGCTGATCTGCTAATGGGTGGAGCTGGGTCCTGCGGGAAGCTGGTGGGTCCTGGAGCTGGTGCCAGCTCACTGGTTGGCTGGGCCAGGGACCAGACAGTCCCGGGGCTGGTGTTGGCCGGCGGACGATGGGTATGGCTGTGTCCACGTGAGGCTGGAAGCTTGGCCTGGGGCATCCTGGAACGGGTGCTGACTGGCGGGTGGACAGGGCCGCGTCCTGGCGCTGACGGCTGGAGGGAGGACTCCAGAACCGCACTTGCCTCCACCTGGGTCTTGACGGGAGAATCCGCTCCCCAAAGTGGCTCCGCTGGCATCCGTGTCCCCAGGGTGTCTCAGTGGCCTCCCGCCTCTCTGGGAGGCTCTCCAGGACCAGAAAGCGGGTCTAATCCATGCGCCTTTCAAATGGCTGCTTCCACGCCGCGTCTCAGAGCAGGCGAGCTTGTGAGCGTATGCCTTGAGAGTGGCTCCTCTCAGTCTCCCAGCACAAGCCAGCCGGCCTTCAAAGCCGGGCGTGCTGGGGGCTCATCTTCCCGATGCAGCAGTCCCCGCCGGGGAGACCCGCGTGGGGCTCAGACCCCTCGCTCCTTGGGGAGAAGCTCTGCAAATTTTGATTATCTCCCGGTTTGCGGGCGGCCGCCCTGGGAGCTCTGACTTGGCAGCACCCCCACCCCCCTGCCCCTTTCGCTGTGGCTCCTTCTTTGTGTCCTTCCTGGCAGAAGATCTGTCCTGCTAGCTTCGGGGCATCGTCATCAACAGTTGCTCTGTAAATAGTTGTAATTTCGGCGCCGGTGGGAAGCGGGGAGCTCAGGGTCTTCCTCCTCCACCGTCTTGGCCGCCTCTTGTTCAGTTCATCTGTGACCATCCAGTTCTCAGCACGACACTCATCTCACAGCAGATGCGTAACAGCGGTGAACAAAATGGAATCGAACGTCACTACTCAAGATGGCAGAGTTTTGGCAAGACCTTACACCGGTTAACTCTCACAGGAGTATAATGAATAAACTAGCCCCTCTTTTGGAAATGTCTGTCCACTAAATATTCACATCAGACATGCAAAACAAACTCAAAGGAATGGTGCTGAGCTTAGTAATAGCAGAATTAAAATCTCAAACTAACTCTGAAATTACAGAGGAAGTGGGACAGGAAGAAGCAAGCTGTCGGGAGCTTCTTCCTAAAACTCAAAGCCCAGGGGCAAGTTAACCCTGTACCATTTCTGCATGAATTATGGATAAATGTTCTTTAATAAGAATGTAGGGAGGTATTACTATAGGTTCTTTGGAAAGATACACAAACCAAAGGATAATTTTACTGTTTGACCAGCCCCTCCTGATGGGATGGATGAGTAAATGCAAAACTTTTCATTAAGCACAATCTCTTTCTTCACGTATTTTTGTCCATTAATGAAGTGTTAACAGCGGACACTATTGTGTATTTTAAGATTTAAACTGGATAGTCTATACGAGCAACTGGCATTTGGTTGGTTCCAGCAGCGGCCCTACACATTTCTTTAATGATTTTGAAAATGTTAGCGTAACAGAAAGGAATTTAGAGGTTATTTAAGGCTTATTTGTCCTTAAATTATTTGATAGACTCCCAGCCATAGTTGACCTTTGGCACATTGAAAAGCAGATCCCGTTCTCATTTTTGGTATCGTGACTGCTCTAAAGGACATAGCCACGTCGGAATCTCAACCTAATTAATTGCACCTTATTTTGCGGTCTGTCTTGGGAGCTCTTGCTTGCAGGACGAACTGTTTTTGGTAACGTTTCTCCTCCTGTCTCACTGTAAATGCCACCAGGCCAGCATTTATATAATTGGCTTCTCCCTTTCTTCCTGTTCCATCCACTACCCGCTCGGTCCACGCAAGAACGTTCCTGCTGCAGCGCCAAGGCTCTTCTGCCCGGGATGCAGAACCGTCTCCCTTCAGGATAATCGACTCCGTTCAGAAACTTCTGTCTCTTGTGTTTCGTGCAGTCTTCTCTACCATCGCAGTCTTTTCTCCAGCTAGGTAAGATCTCTGATGATATTTTTGATTGCAGTGAATTATGTTGTGCTTGGCACCCAATGCAAGATATTTGGTGATTATTTTTTCATGAAATGAGTGAAGTGAATAATTCTGCTGTTCAGAATGACTGTGAAGAAGTATTATTATATGTCCCATTTTAAAACCAGATTTGTATGTCCCAGATACGTTTGAGAGATTTAAAACTCATGCATTTTGAACAACCTCACTTTGGGCTCAGGAGAGATAAAAGCCTTGGAGGTCTGGGCGTCTGTGACACCATCAGCAAAAGCAAGCTGGGGGAGGAGGAGGGGACCCTTCAGAGAGCATCCAATCGGTCCATTTAACTTCAGTGCATCACTACATAGACCAGGAGAGCTGCGGAATCCGCGGGAGACCCAGGTGTCACCAGCTCAGTTTGCTTCCTTGCTTTTGATGGGAGAGAATCAGCAAGAAAATGATCAAGAAGCAGATTTCAAACCCCACACAGAAGAAACTCTGCTGAAAAGCAAATGGTACCAAACAAGAAAAAGTCCGGTAACGTGTCTTCTCCCAGGTCACCAGGGGCGATTATGCTAATGCACAAGGAAGTTCCCTGGGACACAACAGTTTGGGGGGAAATTTTTAGCTCAATCTGCCAGACACTTATCACACGGCAGCTTCTCGCTAGACCGATTCGCACCACCCACACAGCCGTGCAGGTCGCCAGTTAGAGTCAAGTGCGCGGGGCTGTCGGGGACAGTCCTGGGGAGAGGCCCTGTCTCTTTGTCCTGAGACTGGGCTGGCCTCGGGAGCAGGTGGAGGGCGTTGCTTGAACTCTGGGGGCGTTGCTGCAGGTGCCTGGGGAGGGTTTTCTGGAACAGAGAGAGAAGACGCTGAAGGGAGGGGAGGTTGCGGATGTGGCCCTGCCGCCCCTGCCTCCCCGGCCAAGGGGGGGACATCTGTGAGGTCAGCACATCCAGGGACTACAGAGACCTCCCCTCCCCCATCATCCAGTATGTCACCCACGAGGGACACGAGGGGGTGCCTTTATCTTATAAAAGGTGAGAGTGGAGATGACTAAGTGATATTTCTTACTAAGATAAAAAAAGCAGCCATGCATAGGCATATATATATTTTCATGTTCTTTTTCATTAAAGGTTACTACAAGATATTGAATAGAGTTTCCTGTGCTGGACAGGAGAAACTTTTTTTTAAATCCATTTTTATATATAGTAGCTAACATTTGCAAATCGCATGACTGGAACATCGTCCTGCACACCAGAAATCGACACATTGTAACTGACTGTACTTCAATAATGAAATAAAAATTTAAAAAAATTTTTTAAAGATAAGAAAAAGCAACTTTGCACCAAGAACACGGTAGGGGCTGGAGTTTCAGAGGATCTCTATGGGGCTTGAGTAAATGAGTCCTTCCCTAATAAATAGCAAGAGAATATGACCCGGAAAAGAGGGTTACACTCAGAAATTTAGTGAAAAACAGAAGTTACAACACACGGTTGGAATAAATTAAGTTGATCAGAAAGTTCATATTTGTGGCCAGTGTTCCATTTCTTCAATTATTGCTTCAACTATTTAACAATCACCGATCCTCGTTTTTTAAATTAAGAGGGCTGTTTCTGGAGAGAGACGACCTGCCTGGATTATAAGTCTTCCCCCACACCTGAGGATGAAGACTTGCTAATTCCTCCGCACATCCTGATGGGCATCTGCCAACAGTAAAGAGACACTTTCATAGTCTTAGGGAGAAAATAAACTGAATTTTAAGAATTGAATTTTTTACATCTAACTTGTAACAGTGGTGAAAAATACCACAGGATCCCAAATCATCTGTTTTTACTTTGTCTACATAATTGATTAAATAATGTGAAATCTGTTTAGTATCCTGCCAGCAACCATCTTCATGCAAGGTGATCAAAATTTATTGGTCAAATAAACTGGGTTTTGACCAAATTTATTCTTAAACACTGTTAGGATTTACTTTGAATTTTGAGCAATCAATTAACCTGCCCTCTTGAAATATTTTTTACCTACTTATATCATCTCTAGTTTTAATTTCTTGCTCAAAGAACACAGAAAGAAGTACCCTCTGAGAAGAGACCCAATCATCCTCTTCAAAAAATGTTTATTATACAGTTTTAAGATTAACTCTGCATGGCAATGGTGTGTTTATTTTTATAGCCCCTCTGAGCCTTTTACAATCGTCTTATCTCTGAACTAGTAACCCCTGAGGGCGGACGTGAGACCTGCTGAAATGTATTCAGTAGGTCAAAGCTACTGGAACTCCAGTAAATCTAAATAAATGTAATTTTATCCCATGGATGTGTTTGGTTGGTTTCTTTAAGAGAGAGGCACTGGAATTAATTTGGATGTCATTTCAAATGATTTAAGGTGGCCTCTACCAACTCAGATGACAATATCATATTTTACTTCCTAATTGGAAACAATGTTTGCTTTATTCTTTTTTTCCCATGACAGGGCCTCCCATCCTACGAAAGTCATAACCTCCACCAAACACTAAAGAAGCCGACATAACTGGGGCTCCTCTGATCAGTGATTCTGACCATTGGATGCTTCAGATGTGTCACAATTATTACACCGACTATCCTTGTCCCCTTCAGTTTGAGACCTTTCATTCCTACTATTGCAGACTCATTATTTGAGCTAGATTAGTATGTGGCAGTGCAGGGATATCGAATTGGAATCCGTGTACAATTCAGATCACCAGTCAAGAGGACCCTTTGGCTTCTGTTCTGTCTTTCAGAGACTTAAACACCAAGGCATTAGAAAACTAACAAAGACTTTTAGGAAAATTTGAGCTGGGGCTCATGTGGGGATGTGTATATTTTGGACCTCAGAGACCTAATAACTTCGGGAACCTCATAAAAGAAACCTTCAGAGTTAGGCTTAACTGAATGTTTCCACATGACAAAGTATTTTCAAATTAAATCTCCTCTTGGTGGTTAGTGTTGAGTTAATTGCCTTTTTGCAAAATTAAACGTTCTCAAATTATTCAAAGGGGGAGCTTTTTTTTTTTTTTTTTTCTTCAGAAAATGAGACTGGCCTGGCAAAATAAGATTTCTGAGTGATCAGTAAAAGGCTTTTGGATGTTGACTGCCATTGCATAAGTTGATCTACGACATCTCCAAATCCACGACCTGCACAGCCGAGTCACAGCGGGGGTTCGGGAGCATCTACGCTTTGGGGACTTGTAACAACACATATACTTGCCTCCATTCAGTGATTGCTTTGTTTCAGCCCTGAATGAACTTCAGTCTTGCAGCCTCAAGCTGCCAACCACGGGCACCTCCAAGAGGTGCTTCTGAGGGCTGGACGAGGTGGATTTGGGAGCAGTTTCCCAGGAGGGGTTGTCACCCGACGCATTAGGAGACCCCGTGGCTGGTTCTGAAAGTGGCTGTCCTCAGGCACATACTGCCAGGTATATTTGATGGAATGTCATTCCCAGGGTTCTGGAACCACAGAAAGCGAAGCCTGGGACCAAATCACAGAAAGACGAGCTTAAATTGGAAACATGCATTTTTGTCATCACTGTTCAAGGCGAGGCACAGAGTAATAGTTGCACTTTTGCTGGAAGCGGGTCAGAATGTGAAAGGTCGTATATGAATAAGGAATTAAGGAAAGTCTCCTGATTTGAATCATAGCCCTGCAGAGCATAAAACCAGGTGAAGTCGGCTCACGAATCAACATCATCAAACGACAGTTTAAACCGAGACACGTGGGTCGGTATTGCCTGCTGGCGAAGATCGTAGACGATCGTGATTCCTTAACAAACGAGGTTTAAGAAGTAACCCTAAAAGGCTGAGTATAAAAACAAAAAAGTCATCTCTATCAAGCAGACCTTGTTTTTTCCATCTTATCGTCGGCTGTTTGGGAGACTGATACACCCAACCTTTGAGTGATTTCCTGGCGGTTCTATTGAGAACATACGGGTGGTCTGCACAGTTCGTGTCCGTCTCACAAATGGAGTGATTTCCTCAGTCGGATGGGACGGCCGTCACAGGCGGCGGTCTGAGCCCTGAGAATGACATGAACAAGCCGTCGAGAAGGACCGCACCAAACCTGCGTGTTTTACAAGCACATCCAAAGGTGGGTGGAAGAGGATGGGCACCCACGGCTGGTTTGGCAGGTGGAGTAGGAGGTGGGAGCAAATATGACCTCTGACGCGCCCCCATCTCAGAATAATGGTAAGCGACGTGACACGTGGGGCTTCACACTAATGACTGTTACCCTGTGCCTGTGAGCTGGAGGTGCGGTCCCATTTTTCAGGCCAAGTTCACGTCTCCTGGGTGGGGCAGAAATTTAAACCTATGTTTCTTTGTCTCCAAAGGCTCTTGAAGTGAGGACAAGGGTTCCTCTTGCAGAGAGCTGCCCGAGGGCTGGATGAGCCGCGACGGCCGCGGCCGCGGAGTGAGTACGGCACGAGCGCGGGGCCCCCCGTTAGCGCTGCGGCGGCGGAGCCTCATTACCGCGCGCGCGTCTCCGTCCTGCGACAGCTGCTCGTCAGTGCCTTGGCTAATGCCGATAGGTGACAATAGTAATTATGCCACCCAGGGGCCGCCTCCATCTCGGGTGATTTAAGGAGGTGGAAGCGGGCAGGTTGGACAGTCGATTTACGTCATGGTCCTCTGTCACCTCCTGCTTCTGTCTGGGGTCCCTGAGCCTGCAGAGGATGCGTGGCAGGCCCTTGGGAGGGGCCTTCCCGTCGCTCCTGGGACGCACCCTCCAGATGTACATCTTCCTTCGGTGCCCCCCGCCCCCGATCCGGGCAGGCAGTGGGGCAGCTGTGTCTACTCTGCTCCCCCGCCCCCCAGCCTGCAGCCCGGGCCCCCAGCCTCCAGTCCTGGGCCTGGAGTGACCAGATGCTCACCTGACTTCCACTGAGAGAAAACTGACCTACGTTTGTCCTATTTTATTAATACTGGGCTGATTATCATTGCTCTGCAAATGAATACTGCATAATCCATCAGTTCCCAGAGCAGCAGCTTTGGAAACAAGAAATTAGCCACAGAGGAGTCCCGCGTTCCACCGCATTCCTGCTTTGCCTCGTGGGTGTGGACAGGTGTGACTCAGTCATGCACCGCCGTGTAACAAACCCATCTAGCCTTAGTCATGTTGAACAGTGATTTATTATCTCTCTTTGTTTGATTCTGTGGCTCGATTGGGTTGTTCCTCTGCTGGTCTCACAGGGGTCGCCCTGTGGCTGCGTCTGAGCAGAGCTGGGTCTCTCTCTCACGTGGCTCTGTCACTCCAGGCTTCACGGTGTGGAAGCCTCAGGGCCGCCAGCCAAGAGAGGGGGAAAAAAACAAAGTGAAACCGCAAGCCTCTCGCACCTAGCGGCATTCCCATGCCATGCTGTTGGTCAAAGTCACAAGGCCAGCCCCGACTCGGGGGAAGGCAGACATACCCACATCTGCTTACGAGGCAAGCAAGCACGAGGGGCTTGTTTCCACCACCTTTGAAACCGAGTTAACACAAACTGCAAAATTACACATGATGTGAAAGTTACACCAACACTGGTGATGCAGGCACCAGACTTTCTGTGTAAGATAAGGTTTATCTTGTTAAAGATGGTTCAGTGCAAATTCTCCATAGGGCCGACTCAGAAGCTTTCCCCATGAGACACTGTACGATCTAGGTTGTTCAAAGATGCGGATTTGACTGGCTGGGTCAGCCTGTAAGTGACCTCCCGTATGTTGGCAGCATCCACGTGGAATCATTCGTTCATTCATGCCTGCAGGCGTTCATTCCTATATGTGTTTGAACACGCATTCCTATGTAAAGCCCTGAAGTAGCCACTGGAAGAGGGAGAAAGCCAGATTAATGACATCTTTTCAAAACGTAACATATTACCATTGAGGGTTATCTTTTTCTTCTCACCTGTGCTGATCCCGACAGGACCAACTTCTGTAATTTTTTTTTTAGTTTGTAGTCTTTTTTAAGTCAGCTACTTATTTTTTTCCTTTAAGCAAGCGCTCTTTCTGTCCCTTCCATGTAAGGCTCGATTAAGAAGTTGTAACTCTAATGGGACGTAAGAGTCAAAATGTCTTCGGGCAGGCTCCAGCTGCAGACACCCAGGGACATCCGTCTTCATGAGCAGACACTTCAAGCAATATTAGGAACGGAGAGAAAGCCAAAAAAGTAGACATTAATAAGTTACCCAGCTGTGACGGTTTAGAAGCCAGAACATCCAACAACAGCTCACACGAATCTTGGGCACTTTGGGGTTTTCCATTCATTATTTGTTCATCTATGCAGAAAATATGTATTGTGTTTTTAATGTACACTAGGCCTGTCCTAGGTGAGGGATTTTTGCCAGGAAAGACCAAAAAAACCAAGTTCTTGTCCTCATTTAACTTAAGTCAAGAGAAACAGCAAAAAAAGATGTGATTTGTCCAGTTGTGATAAAGAGCATGGAAACAAACAAACAAACAAAGGAGGGCTCAGGAAGCTGAGGCAAACACGCCACTGTGATGAGGGGTGTTGAGGGTGGGGCAGTGTCTATGTGTGGGTGGGGACGGCTATGTGCAAGCTCTGTATATTTGCTGTTCAATTCTGCTGTGAACCTGAAACTGTTCTAAAAAATTGTCTATTAATTAAAAAAAATAAAAATTAAATTTAAATTAAAAAAATTTTTAAAAACCAGCCAAAGAGACTAGGGAGACGGGACACTAGGGTGAGGGGAAAAGCAAGATGGAACGGTGTCCCTTGGGTGGCAAGGATTTTGAGAAAGGAATGACAGTTGTATCAACGGCTGCTGAAGACAGAGGACGGGCCGTTGTGTTTGGCAACGTGGCCATTGGTGACCCCGACACAAGCTGTTTCATGGAGAGATGCAGAGGGAAGCCAATTAGTTTGCGTTCAAGGGAGAATAGCAGGAGGGGAGGGGGAGGCAGAGAACGTAGAGAACCCTCTTCTGGATGTTCTGCTGAAAGGGGTGCTGAGAAGTGGGATGGTAATTGGAGGGAGATGGGGCCCCAGGAGATAATTGTATATAATAGGAAATATGGCGGCATGCTTGGTGCTGTTGGAAATGGCCCAACAGGGTGAGCAAACGGGTGACGTGGGATGAGAGGAGCGATTTCTGGAATGATGTCCTGCTCTAGAACAGATATAAAAGTTCCTGTCATTGATTTTTTGAGCATGTATCCAAAATACATAGGCATGTCTTTAAAATTTTTGTTTAAATGCTACTTTATTTTTTAAGTTTTTAAATTATTAAATTATTTTATTTTTAATTTTTTTGGTGGGGGAGGTAATTAGGTTTACTAGTTTATTTTTAGAGGAGGTACTGGGGGTGGAACCCAGGACCTTGTGTTTGCTAAGCATGCGCTTGGCCTCTTGAGCTATACGCTCCCCCCTTTATGCTACTTTAATAGCATGTTATATGCATTTCAAAACATATATAAAATTCTAACCAAATTTTTGGGAAAAAGTACATAAATCTTAGAGTCTGTATTTCCCTCCATACCATGTGGACACTCGCACTCACGTACTCCTTCCTTTGGGGTTCTTACCTTTAGACGAGGTCGTGGTTTGACACCAACTTCTCAAAAAGCAGTTGGAAGGAAAGACCTTAGTCTTTTAGATTTGAGAATCTGAGTTTTCATTTATCTTGTTTTCTGTCCAGGGAACTGTTTTGACCATAAGCAACACCTTACATAGAGCCATGACTTTATAAATAATGCTCAAGGTGAGTTAGTTAAAAGGTTCTTCACATGCTCCTAGAGGTTACTTTTGTCACATGTAGTGTCACAAAATGCACAAAATACTCACAAAGGAGAACCACCACGTTTCGACTTTTATTTGTGGACGCTGGCTCGCCCTTTAACCACAGGCCACGCCCATGTCTCTCTGGAATCCGTGACTGAGGGACGGGTGGGTACATCATTTCCTAGGTGGTAACTGCAACTTTTTGCTACATTATAGGAAGAGTGAGAAGTGTGCCTATTTTCCCCTGTCGTCTCTGTGTTAAAAAAAAAAAAAAATCTCAGTAGCCCACTAATGGGCAAACTAAAAACGTGTCCCCAGGTTGCAAAGTGTGAAGTCTAACTGACAGGCACTGGGGCTTTCTGCAGAAGACGCTGTCCCCTGGGAGGTGTTCTTGCTAATTAGGAGGCTGAAATTCCTGGCGCAAAAAAACACTGTTCTGTGATTGGCTAATATAACATGATAAAACAAGGTGACCAGTTGAACCACGATGCACGTCTTTGTGGTGGTCAGAGGAGCGCTTCCCACAGATTCAGTGTTCCCAGTCGTACACTGATGTCTCCAGGGGTGTCAGAAAAACCCGTGGGTACCATCATCCCATTCACGGGTGCGGATCTCTTCCTCCAGAGACAGGATGCCTCTAAATCAGCCTCTCCGTCGCAGGGGGAGCCAGCACGCTCCACATCTCCACTCGAGAGCCGTCCTTTTCCTGACGGCTCGGGCTGTAGGACCCCTGGGTTGCCCGTTTGTTGGAGGCGATGATGGAAGCAACCACCGCCAGAGAGAGGACCACCAACAAGGCCAGCGTCACGGAACCGACGGCGGCAAAAACATCTGCGAGCAAGTCATCTGCCAGCTGCAAGGACGGAGACAATTGTGATGTGAGTCACAGAGCAAAGGGGACCGTCCAGGACGAGGAGCTACCCCGGGGTGAAGGCCACGCAGAGCACAGGTGACCCTCAATGCTGCAGAAGGACCAGGTGTGAAAGGAAAGGCAGGTGTTCCTGTTCCCCAGCTCAGGTGACATGACCACGTACCTAGCGTCTGAGGTCTGGGGTCAGACAGTGACGCAGGAAACATCCACTGTGTTTCCCCCATGTCTCGGTCTCAGTGACTGAGATCATTCGTGCTCCCTCTGGACCAAAGGGTGAACCCACACAGATACTGGTAAAACAGTTCTGCGTCTATAGGAAATACGCTGTTCACCATCTCGTGCCTCCCTGCCGGAAGTTCTGATTTTGCATTGAAAGGATGGCTGTTTTCCAGCCTGTCTTGGGAAAGGAAGCCGATCAAATGAGCTGGGTCTCGCGGGGGACATGCTGGCATGCAGGGAGGGCCACCGTGCGCTGGTTTCCACGCCCATCCCTTTGATTTGGATTCGATGTGACAACTGAACGGGTGTAAAAGCACATGAGCTCGAGGTTGAGCCAAACCTCTAGAAACAGAAAACTGCGGGTAGAGCCCCGTGAGGAGGGCTGGGTCATGGGCCTTAGACACAGGGGTGGGTTTAACGTGGACTCCAACGTGCTGGCCAAGCATGTTTTAGCCATGGGGAACGTGACGTGGTTTAGTTGCTCAGAAATATTTGATTTAGTTGCACAGAAATATTAAAGACAGGAAGCAGTTGCTTTTTGACTTTTTAACAGATCTTCAAAGAAACATTTCTGTTAGGGTAAGAAAAATCAGAAGGAAATTAGCTGACTTTCTCATTCAGATGTCTCGATGACCCATCCCCTATGACCTAAACAAACTACTCTTATCAATGGCATCTTTGCTTGCTTGCCATTCTGTGGAATTTTAAATACCTTGGTTCACCTTGGTGGGTTTTTGTTGTTGACTGTGCTGTGGTCTAAACCATCATGTAATTAATATAATCTTATCACACTGTATCTCTGCATAATTTTGTCCTGGGTGTGCTCATTACAAGCCTTGAACAAGTGTGGTTCATTAGTTTCTTCATTCATTCAACAATATTTACTGACCAGCTCCTATAAATATTTAAATGAGCTAGGAAATAGAAAGATAATCCAAAGTTTGAAACCTGGATCTCAGGTTGTGGGGATGGGAAAATCGAGGACACACACACGTACACAAATAATCACACCACGTTATAAATGCGCGTTATGATGGCGCCATGAATGAACTATGCCGGGCTGCAGCGGGACTCATATTGGAACGAGGCATGTGATTATTCTTTGAAGGATAAATGGACATTCAAATATTTCAAGCAGGAAATTCTCCTTGGATGAAACAATCTGAAATAAAAAGGGCAAGAGTACACGAAAGTCCTTAGAATTTTGGGAAATGGTAAGAAATCCAGTGTGACTAAAGGTATTCTCCATGAATCTGTGTTTGAATTGGGAAAGGATTTTTAAAAGTTGGTAAGAGATGGGGCTATAAAGTAAATGAATCTCAACCAGAAATTTGAAAGCCACAGGAAAATTCAGACTTGGTCCTGTGGTTGGTGGGAGCCCCTGAAGGGGTTAAGCCAGAGCGTGGTGTGGTCGGGTCTGTGGTTTACTGCCTTGGCTCTGTGACAGGGTGGCGGGTGGGTGAGAGTGAAGGTGGGGCTGGAGGCAGAGAAAACAGGCGCTGACCTTATTTGAAGTCATGATGTGGTGACCTGGGTCTAAATTTACCAAGAGAGTGAGACTTGAAGGGGAAGGTGGTTTAGAGAAACTTGTGAGGTAGCGCCACTCGGCACAGAGGAAAGATGAGAATGGTCACCATGGAGGTGACCGTGTGGACTGGGGTCTCATTAACTGGGAAAGGACGCACACAGCGGACACAGGTCTGCGTAGGATGAGTTCGGGTTGGGAAAAGCTAGCACCAGGTGCCTGGTGTCAGGCGTGTGGCGCTATCAGGTAGAAAGAAATAACCACTCCCCACTCTCCACTTTCACGTTACCATGAAAAATTCTGGGTCACAACAGCTTTCCCAGTTACTGGAGAAAAGTGTATAGCGTTTTCTAGAACTCAATAGCTTTTCTAGAATAATTGGTTATCGCAACCAGCAGGCAAGTTATTCCAGCCATCCTGTGTGTTACTGACATCCTTCATCAGAACAACAGCTTTGAGCCGGGAAGATGAGTAGGGCTGTAGACCTGACCTTGAAAGCACAAGGGTCTGGGACTCAGAGGGCAGATGGAATCCGACCGGCAAAGCCCCTGGTGTCATCTAGGGACCTTAGATCTTGGAACCCTCTTGCTCCTAGATGCTGATGTTATCTTGATCTGCCCAGTGAACTGGGTCATCTTCCAGAGCAAAGGCTGTTCTCCTGGATGAGTGAGGTGCGAGCATCCACACACACGGACAAGAGAGAAAGCTCTTGGTTTGCCTGTTGTCTGAACTTTTCTGGGCTTTTCTCATTCAGCCTGAGCATGACTCCCCGGGGGGAGCTAACCCCACCGAGGCCCTCTCATCTGCTCCCCTGATGCTGGAGATGGAGGGGACGTCGTGGGTGAAGGTGCTGAGTTCTCGTTAGAACCCCACTCCTGGGTATATATCCAGGGGAAACTCTAATTTGAAAAGATACATGCACCCCAGTGTTCATAGCAGCACTATTTACAGTAGCCAAGGCATGGAAGCAACCTAAGTGTCCATCAACAGATGACTGGATAAAGAAGTTGTGGTATATAAGTACGATAGAATACTACTCAGCCATAAAAAAGAATGAAATATTGGCAGTGCAACATGGATGGACCTAGAAATCATCACACTAAGTGAAGTCAGACAGAAAAAGACAACTACCATATAATATCACTTACATGTGGAACCTAAAAAAATGATACCAATAAACTTATTTACAAAACAGACAGCCTCACAGATACAGAAGGATACCAGGGCCGAAAGGAGGCATTTGGAGGGATAAACTGGGAGTTTGGGATTAGCAGATACACACTACTGTACATAAAATAGATAAACAGCAAGGACCTACTATATAGCACAGGGAACTATATTCAATGTCTTATAATAGCCTATAATGGAAAAGAATATGAAAAGGAATATATATATATACACACATATACACAGCTGAATCACTACGCTGTGCACCAGAAATTGACACAACATGGCAAACTGACTATACTTCAATAAAAAAAACTTTTTAAAGGAACTGCAGACCTGGCAGAAACAGAGGGCCAATTCCCTTCATGTGTCTGGGGACCTGGAGAGCCTGGGCTCTTGTCTGTGGAGGTGTCACTACTCTCAGCACTGCGGGGACCATGGAAGACCCAGCTCCAGGCTTGAGATGGTGCCCCCTCTGCCGCCCCGGCCGTGTGTGAGCAGGGGAGGCTCAGCCTGTCCCCTAGGGTCCTGGGTTTGACCTGTGGCTCTGCACACACCCCCGGGTGACACCAGCAGGATCTTTTCCCTCCAGAGACTCAGGTTCACCACCCGTACAGCATGATCCCAGCACCTGCTTCCCAGGATGGGAGGCAGCAGACACAGTGGATGCAAAGGCCAGAGAGAACGTCCCAGAGTAAGCGCTCTGCCCACGAGTCAATGAGCCGCCGTGAAGATGCCATGTGCCACTTCCCTGATGCTGCTGACGTCTGAAGGATGAACCAGAACCGTCCCCCCACCCCCCAATGCCTGGTGACATGCTGGCAGGAGCCAACCTACAAACCGAATATTGCGACTCCAAGCTTCAGCTGAGATGTTTGATGCCAACGGCTCGCCTGACTACATCCAACAGGGCCCGCCCTCCAGCGCGGTGAGTCAGGCTTTGCAGTCGCCTCTTGAGGGCCCTTTGGTTCTGAATCCCCATGGCTGAAGGCCCTCTTGGGCGCTGCTATTCTTCAGCCAGGCTTCAAATGCACAGCCTGGGACGGAGCATCTCATAGTGGACGCGGCTGTGACTCAGGCACAGAGAGGGACCGAGTGCGGCCGTCCTGAGAGCCAGCGTGAGTTTAAGGCCAGGCCTGTTCCAAGGCTGTGCTTCTGAATCTCCTTCTCCTGAAAACATTTCCTCCCAATTCACGAAAACTTTCATGTAAAATTATCTTTAATAGCCTATGTTGCAATCTGCATTGTTTTTAGTATCTTGTTTAGATGTAATTTTTATACATGATTCAGTTAAGCTGTGATGACTTTGAACTCTGTCTGCAGAATAAAATAGATGCTTCATTTTTTTTTGCATAGAGGAGTCGTCCTGAGACAGACTGGCTGTGGCTTGTGTGTGACCCAGGGCCAGGGGCGCACCGGTATTCCGAGATGAGACTCTCATGACTTGTTTTGAACCTTCTTACCTGAGACTATGCTGGAACATGGTTTTTGTTTTTGTTTTTTTTGTAGGGGTTTGGGGTTTTTGTTGTTGTTTCCTTTTTTTCCAGTTTATTGAAATACGATTGGCAACATTGCACGTGCGGGTTGTACAGCATGAAGATGTCTTTCAGTTAGCTGAACTGATAATTTAAGACACATAGATGCCATGAGTGATGATCACAATCAGGTCAATTAACGTGCCCATCACCTCACAGAGTTACTATTTGTGTGTGTGTGTGCCTATGTGTAACACGCACGTCGTGTCACAAAAGTAGCCATGTTAGAGCATTATGTACTTACTATTATGAGCTTTAGTGATTAATGAAAAAATACTCGAAAGATGTGTTTCTACAAGGTTGGTTATAATATTTACCTTCTATCTGTGTATCTAAAGCAAAGTGAGGACATCACTAACTCTCATCCTTCAAGTTAAAAAAAGGAGAGAGAGAGAGCCAGAGCTGACCTTGTGAATTCCTCCTGCAACAAGCAGATCTTCAGTCCGGAGGAGGGTAAAAACCTCCCACACAGACTTGGGTCCTTGAACTGTATCTTATCAGCGACTTGCTAGAAACAGCCGTTTCCATAGTGATCCTGGACATGAGCCAGAGCTCTGTTTTTAACATGAATACTCCTGCAGCAGCCGATTTTCAACTGCAAATACACTGTCCACTTTACAGAAATAAGGGGGGTGATGGGGACTGAGACGCCCAAAGGGGGCGTCTTGGGCAGGGCCCTGGCACCAGCAGGGGGCCGTCCATTAGACGCTCCTCTCACTGAGCCCATGTTGACCTTGGAAAACCTGGGGGGACAGTTGTGCCCCCCTTTTTTCTCTCCTGCTCTTTCTCTCTGCATTCCAGAGAACAGTGGTCGCCAGCTAAAGACTCGGAGTGTGGCGCTCATCCGGCACTGGGAGCGGCTCGCACTGGTGTTTGTCCATCGATGCCCTTCACATCCCTTTGCACTTGGAGCTGCTCAGAACCAAGACCCCGCCCTTCTGCGCGCTGTCTCTCTCGTTCATTCTCACAGTCACAAGCCTGGTTAAGACACTGTCTTTTACGTGAGTCGTTAACTGTCCTCTGGCCACTCTTCCTTACCCCAGAATCTACCCCATCCAGCCAGCTCTAGAGGGAAAAAAATGAGCTTGCTAACCTGGCTTGGAAGCCCATGGACACTAACTGTAACCATCCGAATCATATCAGACCTAAAATGCTAAGTTTTAAGCCCAAACTCTTTATGAATCGCCCCTCTTTGCTTGTCAAGGTCATCACGAGCTGGGACCTAGCACAGACCTGCACTCCAGCAAAGGGACTCTCTCCACTGGCCCTTCTGGAATAGGAGCCCTGCCCTCCTGCCAACGCCGCCTCTCCAGGCTGCATCACGCCATTTCTGCAGTCTGTTCCCCTTTCAGAGCACGCCCAGGCTGAGCCGCTCTCTGCACAGCCACCTGGGGAAGCCCACGGGACTCCACTGCCAGCATCCTGCACAGCGATGCCCCGGGCTCAGCACGCGTTTGAGAGCAGCTGGAACCCGGCCTGCCAGGCGCGGCCTGTCCGGTGCGCTTGCACCTCTGCTGTGGCTCGTAAAGGCGTGAGGACACGCTCTGCCCCTCCCCTCAGGACTGTACGGAGTGCGGATCTGTGTCCCCTGCAACTTTCCAGCATGACAAAGTGCAGGGCTTGGCACGAAGTGGCAGATCAGGTGTTACTGCCCCATCCTCTTGTAATGCTCATCCCTCTGTTCAACGCACTCACTCAGCTCTTTTCAGTCGTAGGAAGACTTCTGGGCAGCCCAGAAGTTCACTAGTGGTGACAGTCAGTGACCCACTCAAGACGTTTTTGCTGGATGCCTCCAGTGGACTAGGTCCTGGAGGTCGGGAATCCCAAGGCAGAGCCATCAGTCATCTTTAGAGTTCGCGGTGGCATGGTGGTGCCCAGGGCTGCGCGGCGACACAATGACCGTGGCTCAGGAGAGGGCTGTTCTGTTAGAGGCGAGCGCGAAGGAAAGAAAAACAGGAGAGATGTGGACTTCACGACATCCTGCGATCTTCTCACGGGAAGCTGCTGGGGGAATGAGGGAAGGAAAGATGTCGGAGGCGGAAGGACGGAACGTGACCCAGCGGTAGGGGGACCGGGAAGCATGACCGGGTGTTTCCTGCTGGCCTGGGAGGTTCACAGGGGCACGTGCTTCACAGAGTCACAGCTGGAGGGGACGCAGCCGCTAACCTGCCAGGAAACCTGGGCAGGTGACCCGCCAGGATCCCATTCTGGGAAGTTCAGCTCCTCTCCCTTGGGGAAGTGGAGCCCAGCCTCGCACGAGTGGTTCCGTGTGTGTCCTCTGCACACGTGACCCACACCCCTTATTAGACATCCAGCCCCGATTAGAAGCGTCTCAGCTTCGTGCGCCAGGAGTCCGGCTCCCCTGGGCTTTGCAGGCCACAGAAGGACTGGAATTTCCTTACTGCTCATCTTTGCCATAGTCTAAAGACATTAGAAGGTGATTGATAAGTACGTCAATGGCTTTTATACATAATGTTAAAAACAAGAGAATATTCAGCAAACAAGTCAAAAAGGAGGGGAACCTCTGAGGTTAAATGATTCTAAAGTGACTTGATACTAGAATGGTATCAACATGACAACTAACAACTACACGCAGTGGATTGTATCCTGGATCAAAAAAAAAAAAAAAAATCTAAAGGACAATACTGGGACAGAGGAATCTGAACGTGGATGAACTGTGAGATGGTCAGTTTCCTGAATGTCATCCCGGTACTGTGGCTGCAGGAGGAAGTCCAGTCCTAGGAGACACTGGCTGAAATACTTAGTGGTAAAGTGTTAAAATGTCTGCAACCCACTTTCTAAAGACAGAGCGAAAAAAGTATGTATGCAGAGGTGTGCAAAGGTAGAAAAATGTTTTAAAAAATCGGTGAAGCTGGATGAAGTTGGTAAACACGTGGTCACTGGACTATTTATTTTCTGATTTTCTTTCACTTTCATTTTCCCCCACCAAAAGTTGGAAAAGTAATATTTTAAAAAATGATGGTTACAGTGAACATACTTCCTCTGAATCCCCAGTTTGCAGCTCTTGCTTCTTTCACTGCGTTTGTTCCTCTGCTGCGACAGAGCTTGCTGATCTCTCTCTTCTGTACTTTTATTGCCCAGTAAATCTTACTTCCACTGATGGCTTTATCTCCCCTGCGAGACACTAAGACGTTCACGGATTGCATCACATGCCAGTTTCCTCATATATTTGGCCCTCGCCCTCCTGCCAGAGCCCAGCACAGCGCCAGACACGCAGTGGGCGTTCACGGACTTTCTCACGATCTCTTGGCATCATCCTTCTCGACCTAAACACTGCATCTTGGCTCTTTTCTCGCTCGGATTTTTGCCTTCTTACCACCTTTCTTCAGTTGGTGAAAAGCTACCATGCATTCATTCTCACATTAGGCAGGAAAAGGAATACCGAATCCCCAACATCCTCGTGGCTTATGGCACGTCCTCTGGCAAAGGCAATCTCGTCTGTGTCATCGTATTTATTGCCCCCAAATCAGAACCAGTTGCCAGAGTAATGAAAGTCTATTGGTTTGTGTCGACTTAATCCATGTCAGGGAGGGGCTGTAGGGGCATATGAGGATAATTTGACCAGCAAAAGGAAAGCCATAAAAATGATCAAAAAGCCAACAGATATACTGAGAACACCAAGTTATTTTACTGAGGATTTATGGCCGACTTATCAGAAAACTATTTGGTCCAAGTCTACATTCAAGTATGTCCCTCAGTAATTCAGCAAAGATTCCGCCTCTGGAAAAAAAAAAAAAAGAAAGAAAATTGCCTCTATAATGAGATACCCGAGTAACCCCTGAATTGCAGCACATGGAGTTTAATTTTCAGCAGTTGAGAGACTGCAGTAAATCCAGCTTTTGGATAACTCGTTACCCTTACTCCCTAGACCTGCAGAAAATGAGCAGAGCTCCAAGGCCAAGTGCGCCGTCCCTTCTGACGTCCCCGCAGAACCTGCAGACTGTTGTCAGTCAGAGCGGGCTTCCGTGTCCGGCCTCGCCGGGCGGCAGCAGGGCCAGCCCTCCCGGGCCCCCGCAGCAGAGAGCGCGAGTCCCAGGCTCTGCCCCGCGATGCCAGCTGCACCCCGGGCCCAATGCTGGAGGCTGCCTTTTACGGACCGCACCCCAGTGAGCGTCCCCTCACGTGGGGGAGGAAGTGCGGCGTCAAGTCTCCCACGGGCGATGTATCACTCTACCTCTGACAGCTTGTCCCCGAAGTCACAGAAGTGTTTACACAATCTATTGTGCCATTTACTCTCTTATTTTAAAAAGCAAACGTCGAAATAAAAACCTTTGCTTCCAGCGTTTCATTGATAAATGTCTCTACCCTGTCCTTCCTCTTAAATAATCTCAGAAGTAGCTACTTCTGTGGTCGCTGTCAATTTACATCAAATTATCAGAATTCCGGTTTAAAGTCCACCTCGTGGAAGATGAGAGAGGCACAGAGTGTTTTCGTGGGAATCCCCGCCACACGGCCTTCTCTCCTCAAGATCATCTGAATAAACAAGGACCTACCGGACAGCACAAGGAACTCTATTCAACACCTTGTAACAGCCCATAATGAAAGAGAATGTGAAAAGGAATATATGTCTGTACAGCTGAATCACTGTGCTGTGCACCAGAAACCAACACAGCGCTGTAACTCCACTATACTTCAGTTAAAAAAAAAAAAATCGTTTGATCCTTGGCTCATCCGAACAGAAAAGGATGAGCCCGCCACACTGAGGTTGGCCAGATCCTTAGTGAACACGACGAAAATCGATGAGCTTGTTGCCACAAAACAGCAGGGTACCTTACAAGCAGCGAAGATAGAAACCTTCATATTGCAAAGATTTATTAAAATAGCATTTATTGGGGGAGGGCACAGCTCAGTGGCGGAGCACATGCCTAGCAGGCACGAGGTCCTCAGTTCCATCCCCAGCACCTCCAGTAAAATAAATAAGTAAAATAAAACGAATTACCTCCCTCCAAAAAATTAAATTAAAAACAATGTTTTAATAAAATAAAATAGCATTTAGTTTGGGAACTAAAGATTTCTTTTCAGAAGACAAGCTTCCAAATTCCAAATAAGCCACTTGGTAAAACCCTATAGGTTTTACTGTTGGCAGGATTAAAGCAAAACAAGACAAAACACAAAAAACTTCTGTTCGATGTTGCTAACAGTCCCCCTAATGCCCCCAGATGCAGGTGGGGAGACGGATATGTTTACACCGGAATTGAGGATTGCACAGCAATCCTTCTCGGGGAGAAAAAAATAAGGTCTAGCAGCCTATAGCTACTAGCTTAAAAATACTGCTGAGCCAACTTGCCCTTCGTCGATGTGCACGTTCAGCCCAGAAGTCAACAGTCTGTCATAAAGCTAGATCCCAGCGCAGCCGCGACGGCTGTTCCTCACTCTGGGATCTCTGAGTGTGCGTGCACGGTGAGTAGGATAGTCAAAGTGTCTGCCTCAGCTTTTGAAATGACAGTTTAGGGGGTCCTGGCCGAAAGATTCTGTCCCTTCTCTACAAGGGCTCCAAGGATGAGAAGATCAGTGACTGTTCTGATAAGATGGGGACCAGATTCTCTGCTTCCTGCCCAGGGCAGAGACATTTTTAAAAAGGAATGAGATAGCCCAGCTACCATGTTTGGTGACATTTTAGTTCTGTAACGGGCTCCTAATAGTCCAAAAGGTAAGGCTTCCTCTGGCTCGTCTTTGCTGATTGCTGCATTCTGTGTCATACTGAAATTTTCATTATTTACATTCTTTTTCTTCCCCCTGAATTTTGGAGTCATTGCCTAAAGACTACATCCCTTCCGAACTTAAATCACCTGAAACATATGGAAGTGCTGTTTCCCAAACCCCCAAGGAGACTGAGAACTGAGAATTCAAACTAGACACTAAGCCCCTTCAGTCTTGTTGCTGCTTCTTTCCCACAGCCCCAGAACACCACCCTCCCCGCATTTTAAAAGAGATTTCCCTCGGGTCTGGGACTTTCCTATTCCACCACCATGTAGGTGACGCATCCTCAGGGATGCGGCTGTGCCGAGAGCCTCAGGAGGAAGACCGGGGTTAGTCGCCTGGCTTGCAAAATCCTCCCCAGTTCTGTTCACGAGGATGGCGGCCAATTCTCCAAATGTGCTCTGCGCTCCTGTCCTTTCCAGGGTCTCCCTGCTCACATGGCACAGATTAAACACACGGCCTCCGAGCTCTCAGGGTTGGGAGGAGAAGCGTTCACGTCCCGCTGGCAGCCCTGGGTGTAGGAGGAAGCCGTCTGCTAGGGGTTCACACCAGGAGTGGCTACAGCTCCGAGCAGAGGAAGTCACAGCGCAGCTCGCCTCAGTCCAAGCGCCCTCTCTGTGTGGCGACCCGAGGAGACAGCACCTCCACGTTAAGAGGCATTTTCACTCCTAGAGGCTCTTGGAGGTGGGTCCTCTACCCAATGGTTGCATTATTCTCTTTTACTAAAATTGCTTTGCTACCATTTTTAGGGCTCTTCTCCTAGTCTCGGGAACCTGGAATAAATCTACTATTTCTACGACAAAGGTGACAACTGGGTCTTTGAGTGTTTGTGCATTCCACCCAGGCAATTAACCCTTTTGACATCTGGTCCATTTTCTACAATGAAATTACCTGTAAAATACTTTGCAACTAAAAGGTGGTACGTAGTGGAAGAAGCAAAAGTCATTAAAACCTGGAGATTTAATAAGTTCCTGGCATTTACATGCCTCCTCATCTTAATCTTCACAATAACGACACAGGGGTTATGGCCCTTACTGAAAAGGCATCTCAAGCACTTTGTCCCAAGTAACAACCTGTGAGCAGCAGGTCTGGGACCTGGAGTGTCGGCGTTGGTTCAGTTCTGCACAGATGCACCCTAGGAAGAGCGCTAATAGCTGTAACCCCAAACCTACCCTGAATTTAAACCACGGTACCCTCATTTGACATATTTACACACTGAGAGATGAGTAATAATGGTTATTTTATATTTCAGCTCTCGCTGATGTAACCAGCCAGGATTCCTGATATCAGTGTTTGCTTAATTTTTTTAGAACTATGCGTGTCAGGTCAGAATCAGCTTCCACAGAGCAGGCTGATGGGTGGAAGGATTTTGTTTGTGACTTCTAGGCAGGTGCCCAGCACGCAGTGGGTGTCTGAGAAGCCAGCTGTCTCTGGAAACAGTGCCTGCATAGACGGTGAAAAATTCAGCAGGAGAACAAAGGAAAGGACCCATCTTTCACAACTTCCAGTCCTATGCTTTACACCCCAGCATGCCTCTCGAGAAATAAAGCAAAAAACCTCCCAGGGTTGTTGTCTGTATAAAACAGCCATGTGCTACTCCCCCCCCGCCCCCCGTTTTAACACAATGTTACCGGGCGATGATTAAGAAGGTAGCCGTCTCCTGCTTCACGGGGTCAGAAAACAAGGTATCAAGCCAGCAACCCCCTTCCTACGTGCAGCACTTAGATTGCAGCCATGTGCGGCTTCCAGCTGTAGATAGCAACGGCGAAGCGAAGAGAGAGCTCGTCCCTGGCTCTGGGCTGCCTGAGCTCAGCAGATTGCGTGACACCCCGGCCTGATTTGCTGAGATGTAGATAACTGCACTTCTTGTTAACAAGTTTCCGTGTGTTTTTCACTCCGTCAGCAGGTTCTTGAGTCCATGCCTAGATTAGGTTTGACTAACGTCAGCACAATTTGACTTTGATGGAAAGTTTGAAGTTTATAATTAAACATGGTACATCCTTTTGTTAATTTCCAAGCTCCAAAGGAGGTAATCCCTTTGGCTACCAGAGCATTTATACCCGGTTCCCCGAAACACATTGACTCCTTTGCCTCTGACTGAACGAAGTCCATAATGTTTTTAGGACACTGGGGAACACTTGGGGGCAAACTCAGGTGGCCTTCCACACTTCACCCATCACCAAAGGACGTAAGGTTTCCACAAGCTTGGGAGAAGGACAGAGTTGTTTTTATATTCCTTTTGAGACACTAAGGTTCAAAACTATTATATCGGAGTTCCTATTTTCTTGTAGAAGTTAAAAAAAAATGGCCTCAACATTGTTTACGTGAAAACATGCACACATATTTTACAAGATACAAAGTATGTAAGTATGACTTGTAGTTCCTGCATTCCATAAACACCAGATGATGAGGATGGTGATAAGTGGTCTGTAAAAGGCACTGAAGCCGTCCCATTGAAATGACGCATTACTACTCATAAAAAGTCTGAGGCAGACAGGATAGCCTACACCACCGCCTGCAAAGTCAGGGAAGACAGCATGACGTGTGAACAAGATGCTATAAAGCCTACCTATTGTTTTTAGGAGAAGGTACTTTTAATTTCTGTAGCAAAAATTCTAATTGGCAAATTCTCGGCCATGGATGCCTGGAGTTCATTACGCGCTGTGCTTCTGTCCTGATGTATGATTCTGAGACCTGTGCCCTTCTGTATTCGGAAAGCTGCGTCCACACAGACTACACCCTCTTTTTTCTCTTCTGTCACCTTCAGAGTTCCTGACATATTGTAGGTGCTCCAATTCCTTTGGACGGAATTGACAAATCGGATAGCGCTGTGAAACAAATTGCAAAAACGGACTTGACGTAAATGCCCCGCGCGCCTGACCTGCCCAGGGGATAACGGGTTCACCTGGCAGGTGGACAGGAGGGCCTCGGAGCTCTGTGCATGCAGGCCCACCTGGACCTCGCTGTGAACTCAGATTGCTCAGCAGGAGCTTGTCGTAAGGAGGGCAGTCTGCGACCACCGGAATGAGCACATCAGTGAACACATCCTTCAAAGGGAACTGGACCGAGGATGGTGTCCTGGACATAATCCGCTTTAGCTAACAGCTCTACGTGAGTCCATACGCGGGACACAGCCTCCTCTTTCCTCCCGGAATATTTCATTTGAACAGGTAGCCACTCAGCTGCTTGGCCCTTTATTTGTTTTATATTTTTTAGTTTTTAAATTTTTTAAATTATATTTTTGAGGTTTTTTTCAGGGGGGAGGTAACTAGGTTTATTTTTTTCTTTCTTTCTTTTTTTAATGGAGGTACGGGGGAGGTACTGGGGACTGAACCCAGGACCTCGTGCACGCTAAGCACACACTCTCCCACTGAGCTCTACCCTCCGACTATGGCTTCGCCCTTGTTTTTATATCACCTTCACGACTCTCACCTTCACATCCCAGGATGCCTCTTCACAATGGTGCGCTTCCTCGCCTCCACCTCCCCCACCGAGAGAGCAACGGCCTGTCCTCCCCAACCGTGGCGGGAAGGCTGCCCAACACGCCACCATTTCTGGTTCAAGGCAGAAGACAAATTATCCGCAATTACACAGAACCTGTACCCCTTCAGCTCACCTCACGAGGTAAGTG
Source organism: Camelus ferus (assembly GCF_009834535.1). Lineage (NCBI taxonomy): Eukaryota > Metazoa > Chordata > Mammalia > Artiodactyla > Camelidae > Camelus > Camelus ferus. Next base: position 9,879,763 of record NC_045718.1, on the reverse strand, counting down.
GGAAGCTTGAGGTCATCACTTAGGGCTCTGCAAATAAAACATTCAATCCAGAGGCTTATATTGGTTTCTGTAATTCAAGAACATTTATATTGGTAATTAGGTGGCAGTGGAGTGATACCAGCTCAAACACACTCGACATTCAACCTGGAGAAGCTGCAAATGCGGACGACTTACATGTTGCCGCCTGTGACTCTCTTTGGCACTCACAGGACTTACCGGTAAAAATAACCGGGTCCTGGGTTCCATCAGGGCCACAGAGCGGCTGTACAACCTCCTTCCATTTAGTTTTCATGTTCTCCCTGGAAATGTTCTCCACAAAGTCCCACAGTTCCCTGGATATAGTTTGTCTCATGAAAACCTTGCATTTTTGTGAACTATACGTAGTGGCACCTACTTTAAACACCCATATGACAGTTAGGAAATGCTAACATTTCTAAAGTGTAGGGGTCGGGTGGTCTGCTTAAAACAATCTCCAAGTGTTACATTTTACAAATTAGGAAACAGAAACCCAAGACTGTATTTTGGAGAAAAAAAAGATCAGCGAGGACTCTGGGTAAGTCACTTAACACGCCTGGGCCTCAGCTTTGGCATCTGTAAATGGCAACGACGTGCTTCCTGAAGGTTAAGGGAGGCGCCGCGTGTCGGACACCTTGGTCATCAGGACAGCTCGACGTCAGAGAAGGCCCAGCTCTCGGGGGAAGAGACACCACCAGAACCCGGTCACCTGCTGCCTGGGCCAGGGGGCTTCCTGTGTCCTGAGCTGGTGACTCTCCTTGGGCAGTTGATGGTCCACTTTCAGAAACGTCTGGCTTCCTTAGCTCTGAAAATAGATGGCACTGACCACAGAAATGCTCAAACCATCTCCTGCGGGGCATAAGGTATATTTTATAATGATTCGCACAATTGGGACATTTTAAAAAGCGAGTAAAATGTGTTTCTTAATTTCACGTATTGATGTTGAACAGTGACAACATTAGTCTGTCACCTCAAAGAATCTTTTCCAGCGGTGCTGGTGCAGGGAATCTGCTCAAGGGAGACTTAATCTGATTATGCTTGAACCTCCTCAGACCAAAGCTTGTCTTTGGTCCTTTGAGAAAAAAGGGAGAGAGCATCACAGGCCTGAAAATCCTCAGTTAATGAAGAAGCATGTTAGAAAGATTCAAATGGAGGTAAAAAATAAAAAAGAGAGATGCTTAAAGCAAAACTTAGTAACAAAACTATGCCTAGAGAAAACTTTTAATTAGCAGAAATCAAAAACTGGGTTAAAGAATGTGTGCCTTTAATAAAACCAGCCCTCCACTCCACCAAGTCCATTCAGCACAACTTCCTGTCTGAACAGCATTCTGGAAAGAAAAAAAGAAAGAAAGAAAGGAAGGAAGGAAGGAAGAAAGGAAGAAAGAAAGGAAGGAAGGGAGGGAGAGAGAGAGAGAAAGAAAAGAAAGAAAGAGAAAGAAAGAAAGAAAGAGAGAAAGAAAGAAGGAAAGAGAAAGAGAGGAAGGAAGGAAGGAAGGGAGAAAGAAAAGAAAGAAAGGAAGGAAGGAAGGAAGGAAGGAAGGGAGAGAGAGAAAGAAAGAAAAGAAAGAAAGAGAAAGAAAGAAAGAGAGAAAGAAAGAAGGAAAGAGAAAGAGAGGAAGGAAGGAAGGAAGGGAGAAAGAAAAGGAAGGAAGGAAGGAAGGAAGGAAGGAAGGAAGGAAGGAAGGAAGGGAGAAAGAAAAGAAAGAAAGAAAGGAAGGAAGGAAGGAAAGAAAGAGCCAAGGAACAGTTGGTATTGGTCTGGGTTCCAATCAGAAGGAATATCATTGAAGTGTTTTCTTTAATCAAATAAAACCGTCACTAAAGAAAGACACTATTGTTTTGGGTGTCAAAGTGACAGCTGACATCTGATCACAACCTACTGGAAATAATTTAGAGGAAAACATGGCACACACCTAAGTCGCATTATCACGAAATGACTCTTCCTTCTCCGGCTGGATTTCAGCAGAAGCTTGGACAGTTTAATCCACACTCGAGCCCAACCCTGAATTCATCTGATTTTATACCCATCACGTCCCGGCAGCCTCTGCCTGTCCCAGTCACCTCGTCCAAACTTTGTCCCCGCATCTTGGCTTGTCACCTTTCTTCTCTCTCGAACGCTCTCCCGTTTTCTGTCCTCCTAAGAATCGTCTTTGTGCTTTACGGCCTCACCGAATTCCCATAACCCCCATGAAAACTTCCCCTCTGGGAACAGCAACTTGTGACCAAGCTTTCCTAAAGGCAACAGAAGCCTGTCAAGAAGAAAACCCGTATGAGAACCGACACTTTCATTTTTGAAAATCAGGAGAAACTAAATTCACATTACGTTAAACTAGACAACAACATGGTATTTAAGTGCATACCAGCAGCCTTCAGTTTGATCCGAACTCTATTTTAATAGATAGAGCCAATGCCCAGAGTTCTCCTTGAGTAAAAAACAAGGGAATAACTCAAGAACATGGTACCTAACAGGATGCAATCACCTTCATCATTCACTTTGAGTCATTTGCTTAGTTAATTGCTGTGTAACAGGGAATCCTGATTCCTGAAATGGATCTGTGATAGACTTCAGTTACATTCTGAAGAAGACGGAGGTGCATTCTCCAGGCGGGCAATAACTAGGAAACATCTCAGCTTGCCTAGAGCGACGCCATGCTGGGCTGTTGTCCCAGCATAATTATCGATAGCGCTTCCTTTCGCTCTCAGAGTAGCCCACTGGAACAATAAACAGCATCGTCAGCCTCGTCTTCGCCAACATACGTCATTATAGACCCATTTTAAGGATCTCCACGATTTACCAAATTGGAGAACTGTGTGGGTGGAGCTATACATGGAAATCACCCAGTTCCCCTGATCTAAGCTTCCTGGGAGCAGAAACACACCTGTGTGTTTATTTCAGTTTCTCACTATGCTTGGCGCAGACAGACTTGCTTATAACAGATCCTCCATAATGGTGGATGAATGGATACATAAATTATTTTAAAAATCAGTTTCTACAAAGACCAGTATTGTAGCAAGGCAATGATCACTTCAGGGAGACTGTTGTAAATGATGACAATAATTTGACAGGTAACTGAAAAGCTGCTTGATTGGATTGGCTAGTCAGCTCCGTGCCAAACTTCAACCTGTTTACTTCTCACAGTTGTCTGGGGCTTAACACCAGCCAATTAATTCACTTACACCTGTGATCCAGGAGCCCCACTCTCTATGATCAGCTTCTGTTTTACTTTGGACACATGAAGAAATGTGTTCTGCAGGTGAAACTCCATGTTACATGATTTCTGTGCAACTGGTGGCAGTGACCTCACATTAGGAAATGAAGAGCATTAATTATACTTGGTGAAGCAGAAATCTTAATGATGTGTGAAAAGATGAAAGGAAAACAGATTAGTGAACTGAATCAGACCTGCTTTCAGTGATTGAAAGACATCAAAACAACATTTAAGAACCTTTTTCTATGTTCGTGCTATATTTACTCCTTCCTGAATGCTAATTAGTGGAAACTCAATGATAAGTGACAGAGCTTTTTAAGATTGTGATTTGAAGAGGATGTCATTCTGGGTGCCTGTTTCCTGAGAGCACAGAGACTGCCATTCTGAGGGAGATGCTCGTGCCACTGGCCAGTGCTCTGTTCCCAACAGGGGCCCGAGGATGTGGGCCATTCCATCATCCTTGATGTCATCCTTGGGGTGACATCCTTGACCCATGATATCATCCTTGACCTCAGCCTCAAGGATCAAGGACAACCCTAACCCACTCAGAAACCACATGTGACTCTGTCATTCACAAATGACTCCAACTCCCTGCTGAGTTTAGTGTTCTTTTCTGCTTTACTCTTAATTTAATTAATTTCTGCATTACTCTCTTAATTTAATTAATCTTGTTTAAGGAGAATTTCCTATCACTTGCTAGACTTACTATGTCTTAGTGAATGGGTCCCCTCCTGAAATTCTGGGACTTCTGGAACAGGTTCCCTCAATCAGGCTATCTATTCATTTACATGTAAGTTCAGACTCTTCATTGAGCCAGCATAAAGAGTATTCCTTACTCCTCAAATCCCCTATCATATATTATATAGTTACCTTCCTCTGTAGCATCTCCGCACGTGCTACTGCCTTCTAGAGAGGTTGCAGACAGCTATAGGCACCAAAGTTTTAGGGTTGAATTGGAAAGAAGTTTCTGTTTGTTTTTTCAAACCATTCTTGATGATGATTAATGTATTTTGTTTTTGTTTTGCCAGTTTGGACCACAATAACAAAGGGACTCCTGCTAATTACTCCAACATCCCTCTCCTAATTGGTAGATCTCAAACTGTTCTTTAGCATGAGATTTGGAAATAGAAGTCTTGGCGGAACCCTAGCTCTGATGCTTCTTGGACATTTGCCCTCGAGCAATCCAGGTGACCTCTTTAAATCTCTATTTATCTCTAAATAAAGATAATAATGCCTCTCAGAGAGATTACAAAGGGAAAAAAACTGGAGGTATTAACATGAGAGCCCCTCTTAAAAACAGTACTAGTGTATCTGTGCTTATCACTTATTCTCAATTTCCATGGGGTCATGTATTCATTTTCCTTCTCTACCTTTTCACAGCAAGTATTTTGATGGTAGAAAATGTGGTAACTTTTAACCTCCCAACAAAGAAAAGTCCAGGACCAGATGGCTTCACTGGTAAATTCTATCAAACATTTAAAAAAGAATTAACTCCATTTCTTCTAAAACTTTTCTAAAAAATTGGAGAGGAGGGAATACATCCAAAATCATTTCATAAGCTCAACATTGCCCTAATACCAAAGTCAGACAAAGACACCACAAGAAAAGAAAACTGCAAGCCAATATCCTCGATACACACAGATGCAAAACCCTCAACAAAACACCAGTGAGCCAACACCAACAGCACATTAAAGGGATTGTACACCATGGCCAAGATAGATCTATCCCACAAATGCAAGGATGGTTTAACATACAGAACTTAATCAATGTAATACACCATGCTAACAGAACTAAAGAAAAAAAAATCACACAATCATCTCAATTGATGCAGAAAAAGCATTTGACAAAACTCAGTATTGTTTAATGAAAAAAAAAAACACTCAAAAAACTAGAAATAAAATAAAATTACCTCAACATAATAAAGACCATAAATTAAAAGCCCACAGGTAACATCATACTCAGTGGTTAAAAACTGAAAGATTTTCCTCTAAAATCTAGTAAAAGACAAGAACTCCCATTCTTGCCACTTCTATTCAGCATTGTAATGGGAGTCCTAGGCAGAGCAATTATGCAAGAAAAAGATTTAAAATTCATCAAAATTGGAAAGAAGTAAAATTTGTCTGTTTGTAGGTGACATATGTAGAAAACAGTAAAAACTGCCCCCCCCCACAAATTTGTAAAACTAAGAAACAAATTCAGCAAAGTTGGAGGATATAAAATCAACACACAAAAATCAGTTGAATTTGTATACACTAACAATGAATAATTGGAAAAGAAAATCATGAAAGCAATCCTTTGTGTGAGAGCATCAAAAAGAATAAAACACTTAGGCAACATCTGAAGGCAGTTTCACACTTTCCTTAGGTCTTCTCTTTCTTGAGAAAACATCCACTATCCTTAAACTGTTTCTAAAATGCCTTTCTCTGGTCCTGGAAGTCATCCATGTTTGCCTTTGAATGTGGTGCCCAGAAGTAAAAACTGCTCTTCTCAAGTACCCGGTCAGTACAGAAGTCGAAAGAAAAACAACGTCCCTTCTTCTGGGACCAAATGCTTATGTTAATGCAGTCTAAGGTTACCTACTTAAAATGAGAGTTTCTGCTTCTAGTAATGACAATGTAGCTTCTACAGATGAACCCTTCAGGATTTCTCATAAGTTGAAAAAGCAGTATTAAAATTTGGATGGAGCCACTTTAATAGCCAAAGCAATGTTAAAAATGAAGAACAAAGCTGGAGGCATGACACTTCTTGATTTCAAACTATCTGACAAAGCTATAGTAATCCAAACAGTATAGTATTGCCATAAAAATAGGCACATAGATCAATGGAACAGAATAGAGAGCTCAGGAAAAAAACTTGCACATATATGGTCAATTAATTTATGACAATGGAGGCAAAAATATACGATTGAGATATCTTTTCAATAAATGGTGGTGGGAAAACTGGACAGCTCCATGCCAGAGAATGAAACTGGACCCCTATCTTACACCAAATTGGATTAAATCAACTCAAATTGGATTAAAGACTTGAATATATAACCTGAAGCTGTAAAACTGTAAACCTTCTAGAAGAAAACATAGGGGTTAAGCTCCACGACATCGGTCTTGGCACTGATTTTTTGGATTTGAAACCAAGCAAAGGCAGCAAAAGCAAAAGTAAGCAAGTGGGACTATTTCAAACTCAAAGCTTCTGAACACCAAAGGAAATCATCAACAAATTGAAAAGGCAGCCTACGGAACAGGAGAATGTATTTGCAAATCATATATCTGATAAGGGACTAATATCCAAAATATATAAAGAACTCATACAGCTCACTAGAAAAAAACCCAAACAATCCACTTAAGAAATGGGCAGAGGATCTGAATAGACATTTTTCCCGAGAAAACACACAAATGGTCAAAAAACACATGAAAAGATGCTCAGCATCACTAATCATCCAGGAGATTAAAGTCAAAAATGAGAAATTAGACGAGAAACAATGAGAAATCACCTCACACCTGTCAGAATGGCCATCATCAAAAACTCAACAAATAGCAAGCATGGGTGAGAATTTGGACAAAAGGGAGCTGAAACACCCCCGACATTCCAACCCTCCTGCCACAGCCTAACACCTGTTCACCTTTGCGTCTCAGCTGAGGCTTTGGGGCTTTCTTTGACCTTCTACCTTTAAGACTGGGCAAAATGCCCTCCTGTCCGCCCTGGACAGCTGGCACCTGGCTCCGTCCTAACGCTGACCTAGGAATTCGCCATCTCTGCATCCTCCACGAGACCCACAACTTGTGGGCAAGCACTGCCTCTGATCCCCGGCTGTGTTCTCAGTGCCCTGTCCAGGGCATGACACACGGTAGGTATTCACTGGGTATTTGTTGAATAAATCAAAAAAGTACAGTAGAGAAATGAAATAATCCATGTGCATAATAATTTCGTTAGTTTCTTCGCTGGATTTCTTTCACAATCACTGTACTCAAATTTGATGTATCACCGTTTCCAGAAAAGTGCAAGCCTGGTGATGTCACTTCTCTGTTGGAACCTCGCGGAAGACCCTCCGCTGCTCTCGCGAGAAAAGCCCAGGCTGGGCGTGGCTTACGAGGACTCGCTCCGCTTCCTCCGCAGCCTCGGGCTCACTCTGCCCCACCCCCTCCGGCCCGCCTCCGCCTCCGCCCGCCGCCCGCATCGGCGGCCGCTCCTGCCGAATGCCCCGACACTCCCGCCCGTTTCCAGGAGAGGCTCCACTTAAATTCTGCAACACTCAAGCTGAATAACTGCCATTTTAAAACTCAGATATGGAAAAAAAAAGGGGGGGGATCTTTAAACACAATTTGGTGAAGAATTTGGAAGACACTGATTGCCTTATATCGAAAAAACATGTGTAGTTAAAGCAGGCTTATCACAGCCCGTGGCACAGAGAAGGCTCTCAACAGCGTCCGTTGAATCTGCCTTTTCACGCTGTCAAAACATGAATCTCTCCAAACCTGCCTGTTTCCTCTACTTCCCTGTTATCCCAAAAGGAGGATAATAAAAAAAACCACTCCCCGGGTCCACACATAAAGGAGGAGGAGGCATGGCCAAAAATGGACATCGCCTTGTTCAGTTCAAATGTTCAACCTTAAAAATGAGCAAAATTTAAAACAAAATTTAATTCGACTAAGACAGGTCTTGTTTCAGAAGCTGGGTCTAGAGGAGTTCGTGTGGATTTCTATCAGTCAGGTGAGATGGCCCCTCCCCCGAGCAGGTGAAGCTGGTTGGTGCTGGCGGGGACGGCGGAAATCGGAAATCGGTAGTGAGAACAATTAAGGGCGTAATCAATTCTAGAATTCCAACTGGAGGAGTGCTCGCCACAGAACTTTGACCTTGGACGGCCACCTGTTTACCTGCAATTACACATCTGGGGAAAGAGACCACGATTCAGGACCGCCAGCACAGGTGCTCCTGTGTCATTATGTGGTATGTGTGAGCGCGTGCGTGTGTGTGTGAGTGCGTGTGCCTGGCTTGTGGGCATCTTACCTTGCAAGACACAGTCAAGGCGAATGAAGACAGTCATCAGAGGATGAGAAGCAGAGAGACAGAAGCAAAGGTTTTATTTTTCTGTGCTCATGGACAAAAGCCACACAGTGTAGTTGAAAATACAGAAGACAGAGAAAAGGGACAGTGTGTTTAAGTTGGATATCTCACAAGACATCTGGAAAACAGAAAAGCCATCGACAGTGACAGTGACCACAGAGCCATCAGAATGTGTACAGAGGAGGAGAATGTGAGTGATTCTGAAATGTATTTGGAAGGGAACACATTACATTTGGAACGGCCTGTAAGTTTATAATTACAGATACGTCCAAAAGGGGGCAAATGTGAAAACTGTACTTGTGGTCTTTGGCTGCCATCAGCTTTATGCTTACATCGGATAATTTGGGAATGCAGAAGTTGGTGGGGAGGTTTTTCCCGAGTCTCTTGTCACAGAACCTAACTTTGGGGCAGGTCCCCTGAGGGGGCAGTGGGGCCTGTGCTGTCTAGGTGTGAGGGCAGTGCGTGAGTGTAAAATAAAGATCGCAACATTAGATTCTCCTGGTTTGAAATGATTGCCAGTCCTCCCAGGATATAAACTTGCCGCATAAAATCTTCTATGACCATGGAAAAATAAAACTGAATTTATTTCCTTTGCTTTTATGATACACTGTTTTGTCCTTTGGATTGGCAAGGTGTATTTAAATTTACCTTGATCATTTCCACAGAAAAACAAATTTCTTTAAACAATTAGAACTAAATGAATCTTGCATATCACCCAGTGGATAAATTACCCTCCTATTATCAGACCAGGGCAGCTCCTAAAGACATAAACACATTTACAAAATGGTATTCGGCAAGCCTCTGTTGTTATAATTGCTTTCTAAGCTAATTCACAGGCTCTAATTCTTTTTTCCCTGAAAAGATCACACATAACGCCTGCTTTGGAAGGTAAACCCACACAAAGAGATTTAGCGTAAGCGATAACATGCCAGCAGAAGCAATAAAAATATTAGCAAATAAAGTTATTTTCTGATTACTATGTTATACACTCTACTAAAGTTAAGTAAGAATGTATTAATCTTTGTGCATCTTATTAATTAATTCACTTTGTAGATCCATCATTTCAGTTTATTTATTTTAAAAGATCATAACGTCAAATATATTTTGATTGTAATAGGTACCGTGCTTTTTTTCTGAAAGATAGCTGAAAAGGATAAATGTACTTGCAAATTTTAGAAAAATATGCCACCAAGAAATTCAAGTTTTATAACTTATATTTTAGTGTATACACATACGTTAGTACTTATTTTTTATTAAATATGCTTTGAAAAGCAACTGAGATTAGTGCATTTGATAGGAATGTCAGTAGGCTCCTAAATTATAAGCAGTTAACAAGAAGTCATTCTAGTTGTGTAAGAAGTATTGCAAGGAAAAGGAACAGACAAAGGTTTTATCCGCCATTTTTTGGGGGGGGAGAGAAGGTTTTAAGGAATTGTAAATTATACTGGTGAGGTATAACTTGAGTATTGATATCAATTACATCAGAACATTTTCCTCCTCCACTATGAGGGACTTCCTATAATCTCCCATGTTTTCTTTATATATACATATGTTTTTTAACTTACCAGAGGACTGGCAAACACTTCATTTGAATAGCTTCGTATAAAAGCATAGTTGGATATAAAAAGTTGAACGAGTGAGTTTCAGATTGTCACGTCGTGAATAACAGATGAGAACAAAAGAGCATAAATAATGCAGGGTCAGGATGAGTTCGGGCCACTTACCCTCTGCAAGTGCACCCGCGAGGATGGAGGGGGCGCGGTTTCTGACCTCAGGGTCATTCAGATTCGGAAGCGCGAAGAATGACGGCCCATTTGTACACATGCACAACCCGGAGCTGCTTCTGCTTGTATGGAGACCAGCCTTTTTTTTTTTACAGTTAGAGCCAGTCATAGGTAAATATCTGATATACTCACAGAGTGCTTTCGAGATGCTTAAAACAGCCCTTGATTTTAATTTTCAAGATGCCTTTGATTTCAAGGCATTTCTTGAAATTCAATGGCTTTCAAGCTGGGGGGCGTTCGAAGGAACGTCAGTAGTCGTCCTGCTCCCCCCACTCGACCACGGGCTCGTCATTCATGCGCAGAATGAGGTAAGAGAGAAGCTGGAAGAGGTTTTGCCAGAGCAGGAGGGACACGTAGAAGGAGAGGCTGCTTACGTCCATCTCACAGCGCGGGCCGGCGAAGGCCACGTCGCACACGCACTGGAACCTGTCCAGCAGGTCGCGACACAGGCCTCCGTGGAGGCAGGGATTGGAGGCACACTCGTCAACGTCCTCTTCACACCTTGAAAATAAACAGAGACAGCAGAAGCCCGGGCGCCACATCAACAAACTGGCCGCGACAGGAACGGGGAAAGGCGACACCTGCCGTGTGTCCCTAGAGCACCCCCTTGTCTCGGTCTATTCTCATGACGTGGGCGCGTGCCTCTCAGTTCCTTACCAGCTTTGGTTTAACGGAAATAATTTGTACACCCGCCTCCCACAGACACACACACACCTACACATGCACGGTTCATTAGAATGAGAACACAGGGGCAAATATTTAGACACCAAGAGAAAACAGGGCCACGCTGAGGTCAGTTTCTCCCTCAAGAGTGTCAGTGTCCTTGTCACCTTACAAACGCTCAGTTTATTGGGGTGCACGGAAACCACGAGGGTGAGCTGTGTTTTTCAACCGAGTGTCTGCAGAGCAGACCTCCACTCGAGCTGTGAGGGTTCTGAGGCACCAGTGCCTCCCAAACAGGAAAAATACATTTGGTTTATTCAGGGAGATTTTGGATTAACTTCCTTGGGAATCCCACGCTTAAACAAAAACGTGGAAGTAAATAACTAGATTTCACTTGCTAATCAGCTGGCTTCCTAGCTAAGTGTAATTTTTCATATTTGGGTAGGATGACTTCCAAAAGCCAAATTTGCCAAAACAAGTGATATCAATTCCAAGGTGAACTGCTATTTTCCTCTTCCCTGGGACACTGTCATGTTTTCACCGAATTTTGCATCAACTACTTGTCCTTTGGTACCTTCACTGACCGGCTCCCCATCACTCCCTCAGCGGGTGTTCATTTATACCTGCCGAGTGTGGGGCACCCTGCGAGGCCTTGGGAGAGAGCGGGAACCAGGACATCTCTCTTATTTTGGCAAATTCGTAGAAAATCTTAGCTTCAAGAATCTCTACAGAGCCACAAGGTTGAAGTCTAATGTGAACGATTTTTCATTCCCCACTTCCTAAAAGGTAAACGCGCCCGCCTGGGTGGTCTACGAATCCCTGGGCTCACACTGAGAGAGGGTGAGGGGGTGGGTGGGGCAGGGCCAACCCGAGCCAAAAGGAAGAAAAGATTTCTTCCCAGAAAAACAGCTCCTTATCCCGCTGGATACCAAGCATAGCTGAGACATTTTGTTTTCCTTTTTTTGGCTCAGGCTTCTGGGCTGGAAGGAGACTCTGATTAGATCCGACCAGAACTTGACAATTCGAGGGAACCTGCCAAGTACTCCCTGTCCCGGGTGGGCCAGTGTGTTCACACCATCCATCACGTGCAACCTGCAGGGCGACAGGCTGGACTTGGAGGGCTACCCCGATGGAAGAGAAGGCACTTTGTTAGAGGACAGCTTTTCAGCATCTTTGGACTTCATGGAACGCACATCCCCCTTGGCCTTGGGAGACTGCCCAGTATTTCTCAGTTTTCCTCTAGCTGTTCTTTCTCTGTTTCTTATCTATTTCTCTTTTGAACTAAACAGTGCACAATCTGCACACATATCGTTGTGAGCATTATTGGAGCTTTCAGTAGAAAGGTTTTTTAATAGGTAGAAAATCAGGTCAAAATACATCCATCAGCATCCAGTGGATTGACTAATGATGGAGAAGGACTTTGAAAGCATAAAATCCCTTGAACACGTGTTCACTACTTTAAAAATCCTTTTTTCAGCAGCGTTTATCCAGATGAAAAGTCTCCTGGGAGAGGAAGGAACACAGTGAGCTTCCTCTTCTTACCCCATTTCACATAGACAATTTGAATTTAAATGCCAGATATTTTTTTTTAAATAAACGTTGGAGGAAAGGGAAACGTTTGTTGTAAATAGGAACAATGTGTGAGCAGTGGAGAGAAGTCATCCAAGGCTTTGAATGAGCTCCGTGCATTGCGCCTTTAAATGTGACATTAAGCATTAAACTGTGCCATTGACGCAGGAAGTAACCAGCACTTAAACATATAGTTAGATCATTGTCCAAATTTTAGGGCAAGAAAGTCTTTGCAATATTTTCGAGGCATATGAAACTGGAGGCCAACAGAACGGTCTCTGGGTTAATAACATGGTGCATGAAAAACCTGGGGAGCAAGGCTCCATCCCTCCGTGCACATCTCTGCTGGGACTGCCCGCGCGGCTTAGAGCCAACCACTGCAAGCAGACTGCGAAAGCAAGAACTAGACTCGTCACTGAGTGTTGGGAGGGGGAAATGCAGTGTAAGGCTGCCTATAGTTTTGTAAAAATGGCAGAAGAGCTGTATGTGTGAAGCCCAGGGAACCGGCTGAAATGAGGACATTCAAATTAATCCAAACTGTAACTGTCATGGTGCAAAAATATACCATTATTTTATTAACTACTCTCCTGGGAAAAATCAGTCTGAATCTCTTTGTCCAATGCATTGGATTTGGTCTAATTTGTTCAGTGGAGGATGTTTGATCAGAGCTCAACACGTCCTGCCCTGGATGGTACACTAAGTGGAGGAGAACTTTCTCTTTTCTTTCAAGTCACACACTTGCGCCGGCACGTCCGCCGGGCGAGCGGAGGCTCCAGAGGCAGACAGCCTTGCTGCAGCCACGCCTGGACTGGCACCTGGCCTGCCACTGGCCCTCTCTGCTGCTGGGTGCACACACGCGAGATGGAAATGACAAAAGTGAGAATATATAAGGTGCCTGGCACGGTGCTCGACAAGTGGTTAATTATTTATCTGCTTTTAAAGTATCTCTATCTTTAGCACCCTGGTCTGTCACCATTCTGGGGACACTGGTCCCTTGGGGAATCTGATCAAAGCTATGGAGGATGTAGCTTTTCACCCTTGACCTCACTTCAGCCAGTCAAATGCATGTCCAAACTTGCCCGCATTTCCAGCAGGTCACAGATTGTCTGAAGCCAGTGACCAACCCCACATCAACAATTCTGGCATCAGGTGGAGTTGAAGGGTTTCTCTGGGAAAGGTAAACTCACCTGGATCAGGTGTGTACACTTTCAGGGGTCTAGGTAATTCTAAGGGGCGATCTTTAAGGTATATTTTATTTTACTTCAAGAACAACCACATTTGAATCATGTATTAGAGTTAGTGGGACAGAAACACGAATCCAAAAGTACTCCTAAGAAAAATATCACATTTCACATTTTTCAAAGACATATTCCTCTAGTTAAAGTCTTGGCTAATAAAGTGTTCCTGACTTTGACCTAAACTGTCATTTTTCTTCTTTTTTATTGTTTGACTCTGGCCAGACCATTATTTCAGCACAGATTTTCCTGTGGGAACTGAGATGAAAAATTAGAGGAGAAATAAACTTAGCGTACTCTCGCAGTTCTTCAGACCAGAATTTTCTCCCAGAAAAGCTCTGAGGTGACTCACCATTGCCCAGCGAAGCCTGGCGCGCACAGACACCGTGGTTCACCCTGGGCCTCCGTGCAGTTGCCCCCGTTGTAGCAGGTGAAGTTTGTCCTCTCGTTCCCACAGACAGCGGAGGGTAACCGGGTGTGTCTAGGGAGATCGAAGCAACACCTTGTTCATCTCATCCCAGAAAAGCTCACGTGTCTAGCCCCTGCCTGACGCGGGAATAGGGACTTGGGCCGGCTGAGCCCCACACGCGAACCTGTGCTGTGAAAGGCAGGAATCGCCTGCGAGGGGCGCTGCCACGAGCCCCGCTGCCACGAGCCCCGCTAACCATCTTCCATCTCTACACTGTGTTCATCCGGAGATAAGATCTACGCCCGGCGGTGGGCGGTACACTCAGGGCTGGAAAGAAACTTGCTGGATTTGCTGCTGCTTTGCTGATCAATCAACACGGGCCGTAGGAAAAGTGCATCTCTCTGCGGGCCAGAAAGGACAGGACGGCACGCTGGTACCCGAGCACTCATGCGATTTCTGTAGCTTTTCAGAGCTGAACTCCAGTTCCCTCGCTGCCCCCATTTAGTAATTCATCGCTTATCAGAAGGCAAGCCAAATGCTGCCCGGGGGTTTAGCAGACGCACTCAGAGCTAACTACATGTGAATTCAGAGAGTGGCTCTTCTGTATAATCACTAAGCTGTATATATTAAGGAATCCTTATAAAAGGTGGAACAAATTGTTAGAAGCTAAGCAGAACTTTACTGGTAGATAAAATCCAGCGGTGTGAAGGGACTGATTAAAAAGATTTTCAGGTATGGTGCAGGTCCTTGGACCCACTGGGCATGGTGTGGGTGGAGCTGGATACATAGTTAATATTCAGGAAACAGAAGATGAATTTAATTTTGTCCTGCCGTGTGTGCTAAGATGGAGAAACCGGACTACAAGATGTTTAAATGTGTCTCTTCCCGTAAGAGCTAATCAAATCGACTTGAAAAAGGAAATAGCCCAACGAGTCTTCAGAGGAGCCCAAAGTGTCAACTGGCTTTGAAAGAGGGTAATTAGCAACGCAAATAGGGACATTTCCTATACATCTACCTGTAGTCAACAATTTTTAAATCTCAATAGAAAGTACTTTTGAAAACTTTAATCTTGGAGAACTTGACTCTGATGAATTAGGCAGAAAAAAATATGGGAGAACTGGTTACTGGGGCATCTGTGTTTATGTTACTTATCCAAAGTCGCCATGGCAGCGCTATTATTAATTTGGATCCTGAATGTCGTTTGCTTTCAAACAAGCAGTTTACCTGTTGGCAAATGAGTCGGTTAACTTGTGAGAGGTGACGTTTTATTGGAATGTCAGCACTCAGCACCTAGTCTAGTGTCACGCCTTCCTAGGCTCTGAGCAAGAATGAATATTAGGGAGACAGATGCATCTGCCCATGGGGATGCCTCCACATTCTGTCTGCTCGGAGATTCGTCCAGTTAAGGAACAGCCTCTGAATCAGCACAGTGTCTGCAGGCGGCAGCCCACGCCAGGCGCTCTGGTCAACGCCCCGGGACTTTGTATTCCTTGTTAGAAACAACCCTCCCACGTCCCTATAACAGTGAATTTAAAACAAGTCTAAGTTAGGAAGACAGCAATGGGTTCTACTTACATGGAAATATTAAAGCCATGTGACTTAGCAGGAAAACCTCCATCCTTATTTCTGTTTACATAATATGAAATGGGGGTGATTACCAGAACTAAAATACTGCTTTTATAGTTTTAGGGGAAAAAAAATTGTGAAATGCTTTGAAATGGGCAAAAGAGATCACTGTGCTCTTTTTCAATGAAATGCTGAGTTTATATAAAGGACCCACTAAATTGTCGGATTTTCTAACGTGTATGCTTTAGATTGTCTTTTCTTTTTTTTTAATCTTTTTTTGGGGGGAGGAGATAATTAGGTTTATTTATTTACTTTTTTATTTTTTTAATAAAATTGAACCCAGGACCTCCTGCATGCTAGTAGCAAAGCACATCCTCTACGGCTGAGCTGTACCCTCCTCCCCCTTTCAAAACAATTTTTTTTGGGGGGGGGAGAAATTAGGTTTATTTATTTAGTTATTTTTTAATGGAGGTACTGGGGATTGAACTCAGGACCTCACGCATGCTAAGCATGTGCTTTACCACTGAGCTATACCCTCCCCCTCCTCAGATTTTCTTTACCAAGCCATTTTATAACTCTGTAAGTTATAGAAAATTATAGTAATACAAATGGATCTTGTTCAACGAAATGCAAATAAGCCTGTAATGATACAATCAGTTGTCACACTATAGAAAAGATGGTTTCAAATACTAATTTTGTTGCCCTACAAAATACTAAACAGTTTTGCATTTATTGCTAAATTCATTTCCTCATCGCTATTTACAAATCTATTTCTATATGTATATATTTTATATATAATTAGATTGTCCTTCACAATTTTGATTTTTATATCTTATTGGTTCCCTCATTAACAAGAAATAAAACCATTTATATTTGTCTGAGTGTCATGACTTCGCCTTTTTGAAATTAAACTTTAAGACAGTCTTTTCAGAATTGTCTAAGTTAGGCTGCCTGAAATCATCAAGGGCATTGTTTCAGGGGGTCAGGCTTCCCCCAGCAATTCTAAAATTCAGCTCTTGCATTTATGGTAAATGTGTCTGTTTCCTGAGGCCATAAGGCTGTCAGACTCTGGGGCTGTAGTTCCTGAGACATATTTGGACAGAGTTGACAGAGAAAACATTCTGCTTAAAGTCTGCTTAAAACCCTCCCTTTCTTCTTTGTAGAACATGCCAGCAGGTAAGGTCCTGTCCTCACAGGACCAAATCATGATAGATGTGACCAATGTCACTCCCGCCCAGCCTCTACGTGCACACCTGGGGAGAGAGCCAGCCAGTCTGAAGATGCAACAAACAGCTCCAAAGACCAGGCTGGATGTGGCTGCTACACTCACCTGCAAAATTTCCCCGTGAAATTTCCAGGACAGCGGCAGGAGTAGCCCTCGGCATGGCTGACGCAGGTGGCCCCGTTGGCACACTGGTGACTCTGGCAGTGGTCCACGCCCGCCTCACAGTTCACACCGGTGTATCCAGGCTCACACCTGCAGTGATAGGCTGCTACCCTGTCCGAGCAGTTGCCATGGATACAGGGGTCTGAAAGACATTCATCAATGTTGCGTTCACAGTGGGGCCCTGACCATCCCTCAGGACAGGCGCAGTGATGAGAGCTGTACGTGTCCTCACAGTGTCCTCCGTGCAAGCAGGGGTTGGACTTGCAAGCGTTTAACTGCAAACAGCCAGTGGCCACCGTATTTACCGAGACTTTGAGAAACTGCTCCTCCTGACGCTTATTAAGGAAACCCCGGACGTTTTCGAAGTAAGAGAGGTGAACGCCACTGACCGCTATTGTGCTTAGACAGCCCTGCAGGCCCTGCATGGGGCCGTCCGCTCTGCCCCCCACACAGATGTCCACATCCTCCTTCAGGAAGCTGAGGCTCCCAGTGGCGACCACGCTGGTCACCGGAGGTGTTTGGTGGTCCATTTCCATTTGCCACCTGGAAGCCTGGGCCAGTGGGTCGGTCATGGAGAGAGTCACATGGTGCCACACGCCATCATCCACAGACTGTGAGCTCGTCAGACTCAGCCTGTAAAAACTGTTGCCACTTTGCAGCTGAAATAATAAGCGGGAATCGCGAATGCTAACGTTAAGGAATTCAGGCTCCTTCTCGGCGTGCAGGATCTCCGCATTTGCAACCCTTGTTCTGAAACCGAATGTGATGTTGGTGAGTTCTCTGGTAATATTCCCGTTGCTCCTGAATACTATTTCGCTGCTTTGCCCATTAAAAACAGCATTTGCAGTACCTGAAAAGAGAAAGCAGTACCAACCAGTACCTTGATTAGATCTGGAATGCTTGCTTAATCACCTCCATCGGGGTTAGCGAGCACCACATGTTGCCTGACGCGGGCCAGGAACTGTATTGCTTGCTTTTATATTATTTCATGTACAGAGTTCCTGAATACAGCTTTACTGTGATTATGATAATCTCAGCTTTATAGAAGAGGAAACTGAGACTCACAGAAGTGAAGTCATTTTCTCCTGGTCATGTGCCTAATAGATAAAAAAGCCAGGATATCAAACCTGGATGGTCTCATACCAAAATCCAAGCCATGCATTTCTTTTCCATTGAAATCCTAACATATTCTGATGGTATCCTATCGGTTTACATCGTCTCCCTTAAGATAAGTCGTACTTAACCAAATGTTATTGAGACCTTTGGAAAGGTCAGAGGTGAGCTTTCTTCTCTTTCTGTGGTGGCAGCCCAGTGGCAGAGAAGAGTCACCTACGCCTTTCTGACACGGGGCACCCGCATCCTTGATGCGGACCCCGAGAGCAGAGTCTACCAGTGGGATGGTCCCTGGACTGCCACTGTTCCTAGAAACCCTCCTCCTTTTCCCCTGTGAAACGCTGAAAATGATTTAAACCATTCTGCAGAACATAACTGGGACTAACAACTTCAGTGCTGCCCAAAGGTTAACAATAAAATTACTAACCAGCGAGCGATTTTAAGCAAACCATTCAGAAGTAGAGCAACGGAAGAGGCTGCACTTGAAGTTCTGTGCCACTTCAGAGACCCGAGCTCATCCTTTACACCAATTCATTGTGCTTTATACACGTGTGTAGCATATTGTTTCTTAAATATGAAATATAAGAGTGTAGATATGCTTCTAAAAACCTTCCCCAAGTATACACATGGTGCATTACATTTCACATACCACTTTGACATATGATTTTAAAATGCAGAAACATAAAAGTAAATACATTCTTGTCCTCAGTCACTTTGGGACTCAGTCCAAATAGGATACTGGCCTGAGGTCAGTCAGTCCTCTCACTCCAGTCTGCTAATTTAGTGCAATGCTTTCCAAGGTATCTTATGCATTTTTCTGAAAAAATTGTATGCAGATAACGTACTTAAATTCTAGAGCAGTTAAGTAAAAATACTGAGTTAAATTGAAGGAAAAAATGATTCATTTAAGAAGCATTTACTGACAACTTCCTGTATGTTTGGCACCATTGTAAGTGCCAAGAGTAACGTGAGAAGCCAAATAGAAAACGTCCTTCCCTTTGGGAACTCATATTCAATTGAGGAAAAGGTGGCGAACAAGTGAACAAACATGCGTACAACAAACATCCAGGGATGGTAAGAGACACGAAGAAAAAGGAAGGCAGGCAAGAGGACATTTAGGTAGAAAACAGAATGAAGTGATGAAGGCTGCTGGTGAAGCTCTGGGTTGAGAGGATTCTGGGGTGTCTGGGAGCCTGACCGATGGGGCAGAATAAAGGACAGAGTAAGACATCGATGCATATTGAGGACAACTCTTAGAGGATTTCTCCCGCTATAAAGGGCACAGGAGCATGGGTGGTGGCTAGAGGGGGTGGGGGTGGGGTGTCAAGGGAAAAAGCCTATAACGAGAAATTGTCAGTCTGTTTATAGGCTGATGGAGAAGTTGATGATGCTGGCAAGGGAGAGAAAAATTTTAGAAGCAAAAGCTTTGAACAAGGAGAAGAAATTAAAAATGAGTGCAGACACCGATGGTTGCCTACAGACTGAACTCTGCATTATTTGAAGTAGGAGAAAAGACAGAATACAAGTAAAAGTGTGGCTAGTATGTAGATAGGTCAAAATTGTGAAGATAGGATTTAAATTGCTTACATGGGGGAATTTGTGCTCGGTAGTACTGAATTTGGGCAGGAAAATCGTTCAGATTGAGGGAAATACTGCTGACAGGCATTAACTGAGCGCCTGATGCGTTTGGCTCTGTACACACGAGGTCATGTCATCATCACACACACACGGATGTATCTTCCATCCTTATGCTACAGAGGAAGCCTCAGACTACGGAGACGCTTCCTCCCAGGTGGCCCTTGGTCATGGGCTCACACTGGCACCTTTATTCCGTGCTGCCAGCAACGAGAAAAGCAGAGCCAAATATCACCCGGTTAATTCTGTCTTCCCAAAGTTGCCTTAAGTGATCGAGGATCTCGGTCTGGTGGAACTCAGACTCCACCTCCCACCCCGAAGCCCAGGGGCAGGGCGAGGCCCAGGCGCCTCTGGTTCGTCAAACTCCTGTTTGGTCTGCTCCACTGCCACTTGCTCTGGGAGAAGCCACCCATCTGGTGAGCGGAATTTGTGTTCGTTTTCTGGGTCGAGTCATAGGACACGTGAAATGCCAGCTTAACTGGGTGGGTGACACGTCTGAACTCCACCTACATTCAAATCCTCCAGGCACCTGCTGGCACCGGGCGCCGGGGGGACACGGGCCGAGCTCGCACCAGCGCAGGTCCTGGCAGGTCTTCCCAGCTGTGTTGGCGGGGCAGGCACAGGAGAAGTCGTCCCACAGGGCGTAGCAGACACCTCCGTTGTAACAGGGGTTGGGCTGAGCCGGAAACAAATCAAAGGCGTAAAAAGCACTGGCAACTAAAGATGGTGAGCAGTCAAGGCAAGACCCACATCTAATGCTGACTCCCTGCATGTTCACATCTCTGCCTCTGTATGCCCACTGGTTAGCGAAGATGTGCTGCGACCATTGGGAGGGAGGAAATGAGAAAGAAAGGAAAACACGTGACATCGATCCCCTATGACACAACTTTATACGGTGTTTTAAGAGGTGTAGTAATACTCTCTGTAATTCACAGGCTACCAGACACTTTCAATGACACTGATTACCATTTAAGTTGGAGATTATTACTCCTGTTTTTAACTGACGAGGAAGCTGAGGTCCCTCTTGTTGTCTGAGATCAATCAAAAGTCAAAGAGGGCAGCTTGGGACTTGGATCCTGTGGGTCCCCATACAGTGACCCCCCCCCGCCCCCGTTTTTCTCTGCCTCTGAATCAGAAACAGATTATTATAATTTGACTTCTCCTGAGGTTTCTCACAAAGTCTTCCAAATGAAAGTATTTAAGAAGGACTTTCTGAGAGCTCAGTCTGTACTCATCCTGTTCCCCTGTCACCACGTGATCTAGGGACACAACCTTCCTAAACGCCAGTCTCCGTATCGGTAATTAACATACACGGCGATGATGACGATGCCTGCTTTGCACGGGAGTCCTTCCACACAATGAGACGGACGGATCCGTGTGAAATAGTACCTGGCACGCTGGTGGTGCCCCTGTAGTAATGCCACAATGACCCATTTCTGTTTATTTAGAAGTGAGCCCAGTGCGTGACGACAGTCAGAGCTCAGTAAGTGCTCAACAGATATAAATGTGTTTCCTTCTCTTGCTTTGAAAGGTCATGCCAACAAATTCACATATTGAAGTAGATTTTAGACACGCACACAAAATATAAAGTAAAACATGGGCTCTGAGTAATTACATTTCAGAGAGATTATTTCAAATCCAACTCCCAGAAGGAAGATGCCTTTTAGATTTTTTTTTTTATTAATACATGTTCAGAACAATGGTCATTGGGCACTTAAGGTAAAGTTAACAGTATGTTTCAAAATGAGTTCATTCAGTTAAACCTCTGGGATGCCATCAAGAATTTGGGAATTAAAATATGATTATTCTTAAGTAATTTGGTTGTTATGTAGAATGTGTAGATCTCTTGGTTGGTTAAACAGGCCATGATGACAACAAGGTCAAGGTTTTATTTTTACGGTTCAACATAAATCCCCCAGACTTGCCAGGAAAACATTGATGCAGAATTATTCTGTGGCTGGTGGGTCAGTGACATCACCGTCACATACAAAGAACAGTTACAACAAACGATCTGTTTAATGAAGTGCAGCCTTAGCACATAATATGGACACGGCTGGTATGAATAACCCTACCTCACACACGTTGTCCCCAGGACAGCCTTGGGTCACGTTGACAAGAACTGCACTGTGGGCTGCCTTGCTCGTTGAATTTGGGAAGAATTCCAGGTTTTCGTTGTTTAATCTTATATCTTGAATACAGCCTTTGAAGAAGCCACCATTAACTTCAGTCTCTTGTCTGTCAGGCAGGCCACCAATATAGAGGACATCTCCGCTTTGGAATTTCCATGTAGGAGCAGAAATAAATCCTAGGTTTTGTGACGCCTGATACAGCTCAATTTTATTTGGCTTGATTTTCAAAGATATCAAGTGGACATTTCCATCGCTGAGAACAAATTTTGTTAATAATTTGGAAGAACTCGGAGTCAGCATTGCTAGTCGGCCACGTTCCAGCCAGACACGGAGGTGTCGGTAAGCGCTGTGTCCCACGGTGAGAAGTAAGCCTGACGGGCGGTGTGTTCGAACAAACATGGAGAGGGTGACGTCCTCTCTGTAAGTCTCGTCCAGATGAAAAGCGGCGTATCCGGTGGAGTCATCTTGGCCAAATCTGCCTGCCACGTACTCTGTAGTATCAAAATACAGGAGGAGAAACAAAAGAGAAACACCGTAAGACTCACAAATAAACAGCAGCAAAAGGTGAAATATATATGCGTATATATATATATATATGTTATATATATATATATATAATATATATATGTATATGTATTTCTGTAGTGCATATATACATACACACACAAGTACATTCATATTTTTGAAAGTCCAGGACAGGCTTATTCAATAGAATGACAGTTTGGCCTGACTTTCTGAACTTCAGGATTTACTTTATTCTGAAAACAACGAGATTTTGGTTTATAGCTTATAGGTGAGGTCCACTGATCACGAAAGAGAAAGAGAAGATTTCTGCACAGATAAACTTTTGAACCTCTATTAAATTGCCCTAAAAAGGTGGGGCTTAAGGTGGAATATCAGATACGACTGTACTGCAACTTGGTTTGGAGAAATTTGGGGGCAAGAGCTCTTCCTGCGACACCTGGAAGCCGACGAGTCAAGCAGGCGTCATCTTTCCTGCTTGGGGCTGTGCTCAAGCGAATGGCGTAAACCTCATCATTCCTCGTAAAGGGCAGAAATCAAGCGTTAGATCTGCATGTCCTCTTCTGGGATAATAATCGTGAGAGGCAAGGCAGCTGAACAAGGGACGACAAGGACTGTTCCTTCTGTGGTCCTGGGGGGAGGAGAGGCTTGGGGACAGGGGACTAGGGCAGAGCGGAGCGCTGAACCCACCCAGCGTTTCCTGGGATCAGAGAAGTTTGTGATGTGGTGACGTGGCAACACTACCGACATGCGGCATGACAAGAAAATTGGAGAAGTATGAAAATGAACGCTGACCTCCCAAAGCACTGATGAGGTGGTAGGAGCAGAGTTCTTGCTCTCCTAGAGCTGAGATTCCAGTTGGTGGAGAACAGACCAGATCTGGGTAAAGAAGCAAACTACACAGTATGTCAGGTGGAAGCAGATTCTCTGACAGAAAGTCAGTCAGGCAGAGAGGGGGTGAGGAGAGCTGGGGGTGGGGGTGCAGCTGTCATTTTTAAGTGGACTAGTCAGGGAGGAACTGTCCAAGAACGTAACATTTGAGCAAAACCCTGAAGAAAATAGAGATATTATTGCAGAAGTTCAAGAGAGAAATGATGGTGGCTTGGGTCAGTGGTAACGGTGAAGATGGAGGGAGGTGGTCAGATTTCAGAAATGTTTTGGTAGAACCAACACGATATTCTGGGGCAAGTTTGTCTCCAAGGTTTTTGGTCCAAGTAACCAGAAACTGCTGCGTTTCCATTCGCCGAGATGGAGAAGAACGCAGGAGGAGCAGGTCCGAAGGGAAGGCGGGAGTCCGTGTCAAATCTGAGACACCCTATTAGCCCTCCCGATGGCAACGCCCAGTAAGTAGCAGACAGAGCGGTTCGGGGGAGACGTTCCGGGCTGGCCATAGTAATTTTGGATTTTTCCGTATAAATATGGCATTTAACGCCATAAGGTCGGAGGAGAGCACCAAGAGAGTGAATGGAGAGAGAGAGAGGAGGAGAGGTCCAGGAACCATTCAGAGGTAAAGGAGACAACACAGGAGTAAGACGGAAAGAGAACCCAGAGAGAGGGATGTCCCACAACCCTCGTGCGGAAAGAACTCTCAGGAAGAGGGAGCATTCAGCTGTGGGGACTGTTGCGAGAGGTCAGGTAAGATGAGGCCTGAAAATTGACTGTTGGATTTTGCAATCTGGAAATCACCCAAGAGCTTGACAAGAGCATCGTCTGAACGATACTTTCATCTTCAAGGCTTTACATCCCAATCCCAGCCAGAAAAAACGGGTCATATCCCAGCGTGTTTTCAAGGGCCGCCCTCTGGTTCCACTGAGGACTGAGCACAGGTAAGATGTGTTTTAGTTCAGCCGAACTGCAGTGAAACTTGCTTAGGCTGCCATCTGTGTTTTTGATGACCTCCTGCATCAAAGGCTACATTTTCAGAGTTCTGCCTTGATTCTGACAGGCACGTTACATTTGGGATCTGCATTTGGAGACCACCTGCTCCAGGCAACTATAGGTAGCTTTCAAAGCGCACTGCTAGGCGTACCAATCCGTTTGAAGAGGCGAGCATCTCTGATGCATGGCGGCACTTTCGCACGAGATAAAATGCTTTAATAGGAGAATGTGGCTCTTGAAGTTCCTGAGGTTTGAGAACATGCACAGAGTCACTCTGCCTCAGGGGTGGCGGGTCCCCACTGGTCATCCCACGATGCCTGCAGCGTCACTTTGTGGATCCAGATGAAAAGACAGAACACAGAGCTGGTTTTTATTCTCAGCTGCTCGACTCTCCAGCAGCAAGCCTGTTCTTCAGAAATCACGAGCAGGCAGTCAGAGCATGTGATTTACCGCATGATTTTTGAAACACCCAATGCAATATATGACTTGTCTGTGGACGTGGGAAGAATGATTCTCGTATGTGTTGTTGATAAGTCATGAAGAGGGATGACAGATACAGATGAAAAATAATCCAGGTTTTAATGGTTGGCAGAATACAACAAGAAGAATTGATTGAGAATAAATAAAAGCCATTTGTGTCTAAATAGACCTCACCAGTTTAGGGTGGAAGACACAGAGGTCTGGGGCACCATGAGTGAGAACAGCTCAGAGTGATCACAGAACGTGGCTGCTGAGAGGTCAACCGGATATCAGGCTGCAAAATAGAAGAACGTTACCTAGAATGAGGAAGGTTACAGTCCTGTGTCACTGCACCGCCAGCTACATCGAGGAGCCAGATAAGCAAATTGAGTCCAGAGCCAGCAGGCAGCTGATGGAGTGTCTGAAAACGATGTCCTGTGGAAAGTGTTTAGCATGGTGGGAGTGATGGCTTGGATAAGATAGGATAGGACAAGACACTTCTCTTCAAATATTTGTGTTCTAAAGAAGAAGACATGTAAGATTGGTATTGGCTTCAAGAGTGACAATGCTGCCAATGCATGCAACTTATGGTGACCATGTTTTATTTCAGTACAAAGAAACAACTTTGTGGGGATTTCTGGGAAGATGGAGTCTGGGTGAGTTCCCTGAAGGTGTGTAAGCAAGACGTTTGGGCCACTTGGCAGGCACAACAGTGTGAAAAAATTCAGTCATGGGGTGAAGCCCCTTCTGCATCTAAGAAACTATAAGAGGTTAAGCATCTCAAAGCTAAGGTGTATTCTGAAGACAAAACATGTGTAGACTGCCTCTATAAATCAAATCTTCTCTAGAAGGCAAGAGGTCGGTGGTGCATTTATCCTCAACAGATCCTGGGAGGCTCCACGTTCTGCTCACATGCTCATAGCCAACGCACCAAGGGACACTGAGATGACATTTCTGGGAATGAAGCTCTAAGGAATACTCTTCAGAACTCCTTATTGAGACACTTGATTATTTTTAAAAAGATCAGCCTTAAAATATAGAAAGTCTGTCTGTCTTTCACATTCAGGCTGCCAGCGAACTCCTCTGCCCGGTCTGTTTGCTCATGGCAGTGGGGACCACGTTTGGGAAGCGCTGAGCTGAGATCATGAGTTGGGTGAAGTCTTTCTTGTACGTTTTAGCACATCTCCTCCCTCTCGAACATCCGTGTGAAATGACAGAAAGACTCCGAGTTCTCAAGACAATTTCTAAGGGTCTTTTGTGGTGGAACAAACTCCCCAGCAAACATTCCTTCAAGATGACAGCAAAAACACAATATTTTAATTTTATGACTAAGAGGTGACATGAGAAATATAATTTTCCTTAAACTTCTACCAAGAATCTTCAGAAAGAGAAGATTTTACAGAACTTAACTTCCTAAAAAGCTATCTTTTGAAGTCAAGCATTTTCATGAAGGTTCAACAGTTTCAAATAGTAGGAGGTGGGCAGTGGGGGCAAGGAAACTGCAGGAAGAGAGGGGACAGGCAACCAGCCCAGGAACTGCGCTTAAAAACTTTGTGATTTTCCAAGTTGGGGGGAAAAAATAATAAACTAAAGGAAAGCAGAACCCGCTGGATTGGCATCTCTTGAATCTATTTACCAGGACAGTTAGCATCACCGTGGTCGGTATTAACCTCAGGGGTCACTGCATTTGGAAGCCAGTCAAAATGAGTCCGCATCTGTTTGTTATTTTGTATATGTAGTAAAAATATTGCCTTGGCTCAATTAAATTTTTCTTCAAAAAGTGAACACTGCCCCCATATAATTTCCCCTTTTCTTCCTTTTTTAAAAAAATCACAAAACAACCTGCCATTCCACTTAAAATATTGCATAGAGCTAGTAGATGTCATAGCCCATTGCCAAGCAGGTCCATGATTTGTAATGAATATTGTGGTCAGAGGGAGACCCGTGAAGGTTTTCTAATAACTCTTAGCCCGTCTACACGGAGCAGGGTATCCGCTAAGACTGGTTTCAATTTCTCTTCATACGAAGCAGAGAAGACTATTTATCAGAGGTTGTCCCACTTCAAGTGACTCTAAAATCGTGGGGTAAATTACAGCTGCACTTCAAAGCAGTCTGTTGCAATTACCTTTCCGACATTTTCGATGCAAGATAATAATAATAAAAAGAAAGAAGAACAAGTTCATACTGTAGGGCACGGAGAACTATATTCAACATCTTGTGGTAACTTGCGGTGAAAAAGAACATGAAAGTGAGTATATGTGTGTTCATGGATGACTGGGGCATCGTGCTGCACACCAGAAACGGACACAACACTGTAAACTGACTAGACGTCAATAAAAATACATATACAGATACAAAAAGTAAAAAATAAAAAGGAAGAGGTATGCACTGATCACTAGCAACAGCAGTCTTTGGACCCATGTTGGAAGTAAGGCTTTGGAAGCATATTTCAAACTGATTTGCTAGAGGAATCAGCCCAGTGAGTTCATGGCACCTGCCAACTTTCAGTGTTGTTAACTGTCCACATTTTCTTTTACTTTTTTTTCTTTTTTGCTTTAGCCTTGTACGTAGAGTACCTGTTTTCTCCAGCGCAGCTCTGGAAAATACACCTTTGAATAAAACTGGTGGTTTTTTAAAAGTTCTGAATGTAAGCGTGATTTGGGAGCAAGTGTGAACTGAGCAGAATGGAGGGACAGGAGGTAAATACGTTCTAAGAGCCTACTGTGCGGAGGACGTCGTGCCAGCACCTGGCATTGACTAGTTTCAGCTCTCAGGGTCCTCTTTCTCCAAAAGATGATTTCTCTTTCAAATAAGACAGTAAATTTCCGATACACAACAAAGGGTCAAATGGTAACAGCATTTTGTACACACCCAGATGAAAACCCACTTGGATAGGAGCTATGGGCTTATTTTTCCCTTCTCTGCAGGAGCGAGACCTTGGGGTCCTGTGAAGCCACTCAGGTTTACTGAACCCCCATCAGTAGCCTCCTCATTTTCCCCGGCACCGGGTGGCTGGCCACAGGGTTCTGAGGGGTCGTTCTGCTTCACGACGGGCAGGACCAGGCTGGCTGTCTGGTCACTGCCCTGCTCGGAGGCCCCGCCCTCCTGGGTCCCCAGGCGCGCTCACCTCCCTGACAGTCGGGGCCCTGGTAGGGCCTGTAGCAATCACACCGGTAACTCAGCCACAGGTTGAAGCAGCGGCCTCTGTGCTGACAAGGCTGGCTTTCACACTGGTCCTGTCTCACGCAGCCCGCCCCGACGTTCAGGGAGGCCCCGGGTGTGACGTTCTCCGTGGTGATGAGATTTGAGCCCATCTGAACGTCTTGGAGACAACCTATAAACGAGGGTGTGGGTGGTACGGTCGAGACATCCAGGTCCAGCAGAGCCACACCACTGGGGGTCGTTCCCTCGGGTAAACCCCCCAGAAAGGAGTTCTGGAAAGCACATGTGGACCCATCCCTTTCAAATGGAGAAGGAGCCCTGGTGATGCAGGTCCCCCTGCAGGAGGGGTCCAGTAAGGCAAGGGTCACAGCCTCTGCGAACGTCACCTCCACTGAATGCCACTCTCCATCGCTGGTGTCATGGGAGACGAGCAGGACCACCTCTGACTGGTTACTGACTTGAACTGATAAGTGAACGTAGCCACTTAGCAACTCCAGCATCATGGACCTGTCCCTGTCCCCTCGGAAAAGCAGAAGAGCTGTTGGCTGGATAGTCTGAAACCTGAGGGCTATGTTACAGCCTGAGTCCTTGGCTGAGTCACTTGTGACCCACAGGAAGCTATCGCCCTCAAAAGAAAGTGTGGTGACAGTTTCACACAGTGACCCGGTGTAGCCAGGTGGACACAGGCAGCGGAAGCCGTGCTGGCCGTCTTGGAAGTGAGGGATGCATGTCCCATGATGCAGACACAGGCGATCGGTGCAGCCCAGGAGGATGTCAGAACAGTCCCGTCCTCCGTACTGTGCTCCAGAAAGGGTGTCGAACGGGCAAAGGCAAGTGTAGTTCCCTGGCGAGTTCTCACAGGTACCACCGTTCCGACAAGGGCTCGAAGAACACTCGTCAATGTCCTCGTCACAGTGGATTCCTGTGCAACGGTAAAGAACAGACTGGAATTACATCTCTTGAGAACAAAATAGAAGCTTCACTTAATTTTCATGTATCATGTTGTGGAAGTGCAGAGCCAGCTCAGGTTGAGGACAGCGATGGATTAAAAAAAAATGTGAATAGTTATCGAGGAAGCTGACACCAATGCCACCATTCTGCCTGGACAGTGCAGCGACGTGCAGTCAGGGCAAACCTTGAATTCTTCCTCTAGAAACAGAGCATTTACCAAAAACAGTGGTTGACTCAAACTATCGTTTTCAGACACATATGTGATACTGAATATCTTAAAATTTTTTTTTTAAAGAGAGAGCGAGATTGCTCTTGGCAGCAACGCTAGATACAGTTTATTTGCTTGGGGACATGTTTTTCCTTCCTGGGCTGCTAATTTCACTCTGTTCTGCTTGGAAACACTGATCTGCCTTCTACAGGTTTTGCGCCTTCCCACAACCCCTGCACACACAGACAGTCCAGACAACTCTCTGCAGACAGTTTCCGAGGAAGGTGGAAGGTCCCAGTTCCTCCTGGCCACAATTCTAGTATAAAATGAAATCTATCCCATAACAAGCTCTGGGGTCTAGTTCATTCACCTTCCTTTACTCTTTTTTCCTGATTCTAAGTCATAAAAAAGATACCTAACTAGAGAATTGTTAGAATTCAGTTAATCAAAGTAACAAAAAGAAATATAACACATTTTAAAAGAGTGCTGGTCATTGCTTTTCAATGAAGTTCCAATGAACAAATAATGTTACCAAAAACTGACACATGTGTAGCACTTTAGGTTTCGCCAACACCGTCGTGCATGTTACGTGTTTGTGTTTACTGCAATCTCCTGACGTTTTCAAAGCGGAGAGTCCTAGCTCTCCTTCACAGGCAATAGTGAGGCTTAGAAAGATTGACGTCTGAACTCCAAGGCACTTCTGCAATCTGGTTTCTAGGTTTTTAAAATCCAACTGGACACCTTCTGTTTTTCACTTGATATTTTAGTGCAGTCTTGTTTATTGTGACTACTAATGGGTCTTTCTTTGGATATCTACTCATAAGTGGGATTGCTGGATTGTATGGTAGTTCTATTTTTAATGTTTAAAAAATGATTGTTAGGTTTATTTATTTACTTAATGGAGGTACTGAGGACCGAAGCCAGGGCCTCGTGCATGCTAAGCATGTGCTCTACCACTGAGCTACACCCTCTCCGCTTCACATGTATTTCTTATTTTCCCATTTAGCTGTGCTTAAATGTGTGCTCCTTTAAATTTAATCAGAGGCTCCTACATGGATGATGTTGGCTCCGACTCCCAGCTGGGCTGTGAGCAGGCTGCACTTGCTTTTTGTGTCTTGGTTTTCTGATCTACAAAATGGGGCTAATAATAGTATTTACACCACAGGACTCTTTAAAGATTTAAGTGAGTTAAGACACATAAGATGCTCATAACATTGCTTGATATATAAAGAACTTCTCAATACGTGTTGGCTGTAATTAAAAAGTAATAACCAAAGGAATTACCCTCTAGTGACAAACTCAAATAGCACGACCATCATTGAGAGAGAAAGTGTGGGCATCTCGAGTGATCTACAAATTGCATAACTTTGCATAATGAGAGATTTACCTGCACAGCATATTAGGCTGGAATCTCATTAGATTGTGCTCTTCAAGAGAGAAGGGGAAAAGTCTTTTTATTTACCAATGTACATCTGAACCACAGCACAATGCCTGGCCCACATTTGTTACTTGGTAATTAATTTTTGAATGAGCTGATTAGTGACGACCTTTGTAAGGCAAGTAAAATTTTTACATTGCATTTAACCTGATCTAATCCAAAGCCCAAAGTGCTCTCCTAGTGTATATTTTCAGGTAAATTTACCCAACGTTAATCTTTGCCCACGGCCGTTTACGTACTGTCCATCTAGACCCTTGATTGGATCATATCGTGCTTATATTTTGCTCTGCTTGGATTGCTTTCATACCATCTTTGTTAATCCCAAAGTATTTCAAGTTCTGTGAAGAGAGGGAACATATCTCACCGGCTCCCATGGCACCTGCACAGCGCTGAAAAAAACAAAACTAAATTGAACTGATTTATTGGTTGTATAATCACCCTTACAGGTAACAGAGGACTGACACAGGAGCTGCAGGCTCTATTCTGATGCAAGTTTAATTTAACTGAACTTATGAAAATTTCAAACTTTTGTATTAGAAGCCATTTTACTTAAATTTGATTTTCACAGGGTTTAGAGAACATAGAAAATAATCAGCAAGCATTTAATTAAGAGGGATACTGAACAACTCATGAGTCGCAATCAAGGAAAAACATTCTTTTTCCTGCCCATTGTGCTTGTAAACATATTTAAGGCAGGATGAAATCTCTGGATAAAATCTCCAGCAGACCCCAAGTCTTTTCTGTTCAGCCTTGAGTCATAGTCTTAAGATCACTTTTTAAAAGCCTACAATCAGCAGAATGGCCGGTCCTGATAACCGCAAGCTTCAGTGCAGTTTATTACTGCATCTTCTTTCCTCGTCTGCTGGTCAACTTCAGGCCGCCTTGGACAAGGACTTGGAAGGTTGCCCTGCTCTTTCTTCCCTCCCTCCCACCTCCAGACTTCTACCTGAGTGTTAGAAGGGTTCAGAAAGTTCCACCTGACGGCACTGGCGTAGGACGGTCCCATGCGCTGAGACTGGCCGAAGTGTCACGGTGACCGTTAGTCGAGGTCCTCGCATCCTCCTGGCCCCTTGCTCTGTGGGGCAGTCTCTCCTCTCCTTGGACCAGCGGCTCTCATAGTTGCCCCGCCCCTCCCCTTCACTATGGGTTCTCTGAGGCTTACTTGACCTCCACAGACTCTGCCCCATGGGGTTCCTGCACCTGCTGACAGGGACCAGGGCCCGTTTACATTGGCCACTGACTGATGTTCCTCCCGTGAGTCCCCAAAAGACCCCAGGGTCCAGGTGCCTCTGCCCCCCTGGGAGGGGGACACAGTCAATTTCCCACCCCACCGGCAGCAAGTCCCTCCTTTCTCTCTTTCCTGCTGCCTCAGGCTGGGAGTCACGCCCTTTCATCTTTAGATTCCGCAGGTGGGTGGAGACTCTAGTCTACGTGGCCCATCCCCTCCTCCCCCCGAATTTAGGTGAGACCAGAGTTCTCCTTGAAGCGGCTCTCGCTTCCCATCGCGGGGTCAGAATGTAGCCTCCATCCATCCCCCGGCTTGGGGGCAGGGGCACAACTCCTACGGCAGCAGCGAGTCTCTCCAAGGAAACTTCTTGACAGACACCCTCCTTCAGATTGCCTCTTAGGAATGTTCACACTCCCTCAAAGTGAGGAAACATTTAAGAAGCCTAAATTATGTTGTCTGTCTTGATACGGACATTCACAGAGCACACAGTCGATCTCAGCATCCACTCTGGTACCTGACAGCAACCGTATTTTGACTCTTGGCTGAAACGTCAATTTACTGTTTAGTTAAATTTACAAAATACGTCCTCCAGACCCCACCGTCGCAGAGGACTGTGAGAGATGCCAAGTCGGAGAGACAGACTTGGCCTCAACGTGCTTACAACACGGTGGGATAACAGGACGCATGTCTATGAAAAGACAGAAAATACTCTGTACACAGCAGGTTTCTCTATGAACGTGTGGATAATACGGGAGGATCAAAGTTGAGGGGGGCATTAGGGAAGGTTTAGCCAAGTTTTAAGGAAAAAGCACTGAATAAGAGATGATCATAAATCTTCAGCAGTGAAAACTCAACATTTTAAATTAAATCAATAGACACACACTGATGACATAGCTAGCATGTATAAAATACCATGGACGGCGTGGAGCACAAGCTGGTCCCGCCCTCAGTGAGTCTGACGGAAAGGCAAGACACATTTGTGAGAAATTAAACGACGGTGTAAGTCAGGGCAGCGCTGAAGAGAAAGCACTGAGCAGCGTACGCGGGAGTCCGAGTGACTTGGTAAGCAACATCCCGGTAGCTGTGCAGAGAGAGCTCTCTGGCCGGGCTGGGCTGGGAGGCTTGGTGGAGAGAGGATTCAGTCTAGGTCTCCATGAATGGCTGAGACTGACCAAGAGGTCTGCGGAAATAACTGACTAGAAAAAATTCTCCAGTGGAAAACCGTACGGCCTTTAGAGTGAGTTTGGTGATCTCGTTGGCCTGGAAGATTTACGTCGGAAAAGCAAGTCAGAAAGATTAGAGAAAGCCAGACTGGAGAAGGTCTGGAAGCGAGGCAGCTTTTATTGTTTTGTTTTATTTACATTTATTTGTTTGTGTGTTTATGTGTGTATTTTCTGAAGGCCAATAAACTGGTAGCTGTCGGATGGAGGAGCAACATAGTTTCTCGGAAGGACCAATCCCACAGGACTGTGCCCCAGAGTGAAGTGGGAGGAAACCAGAGACGGGAAGATGCTGCGCACTTACTAAAACTGTCCGCGCCTACGGTCTGCAGGCCTGAAGCCCGACATTTCTTTCCTGAGCGTTTGCGGTATCCTTCATCTGTCCCTGGTGGGCAAGGGAGGCCCGATGGTCACACATTCTTTCTTGTTGCTTTACTGCATTTTTCCTTGTAATTCCTAACATTTACACATTTAATCTTTCACAAAAGAACTGCCAATCACTTGACTATGTATTTCTTTAAATATACACAGGGAAACTAGTTTTAAGTTTCGCCATCCTGGGGGAAAAGAAGAGAGCGAAAAGAAAGCCTGTATTTGGGTCAATGGTCTAAAGGAAAGGTGTTGAAGAAAAGACACTGAAGTAGAGCGATACACAGTGACTTAAGCTTCTACCTGGCTTAACGTCAGCTCTGTGGGCATCTCTAGTGTAAAGTAAGGTTGGACATGTTTATTTGATGAACCTGGAAAACTAAAGCGGGAAGACTGGAATTTCTTTTATTGGCCGTGTGGCTCGTCCAAGGACAGCAAGCTCTGCTGTCAGTCAGGATAAACGGATCAGGGGACATCGGAGGGATTACTTGCATCACTCAGGCTCTTAACTGGGTGCTTCGGCCGACAGTGAATTGCCTATTTATGTCCATGTATTTATACTGTGAGGTGGATTACTTGACGCTGACTGTTGTTTTGTTTATGAAGTCAGTTCACTTAATTAACTAAAAATGATCACTTCCTTTTATTTTTCGAAAATTCTTTTAGTTGAATATCTGATTCTGTGATAAAGTTGTATTTCAAAAATAATCACGATGGGGAAAATTCTTATTATCTGGTGTAGCCTACACTTACATCAGAATAAATTACATTAATGGAGAAGAAGGCCATAAATTTTAAGTTTATATAAATATCACTGGCTATTAAAATGACCTTTGTCTTATTCCCACCTTATTCAAAGTCATACGTAATGAAACATCCAAGAGAAAATTATTTCTACAAAAACATATATGCAAATAAGTAAGTTTCATCTTTCTCTGTTTTAACTGACCTAGGTGTTTAATTAACAGAAATTTTAAAATATTAAAATATAAAGACCAAGGGCTCAATGCATAAGTCCTTTCCTCATTACATTGAGTAACATTCTCTTACTTAAAAGTTCTAATTTTCAGCTGGCAGTCGTGCCTAATACAGCATTAACAGCAGGTGCTAAGTGAACATCTTAAAAACTCTAACAACGGTACTAATCAGCTTCTACAAGTGATGAGAAAAGAGCGCGTTACCTATGAGCATCGCCATTAAAATGTGAAGACCTTGTGTCCCAGCGCCAAACATCTTTCTGTAGAAAAAGAGGTATCCATCCAGACACCTCTCAGGCCAACAGGACCAGTTTCTGATGCTTTTCTACCATTTCCAAGAGTGTGGGCTTGTCCTTCGGTGTCACCTTCTTCCTTCAGGCAGAGAGTGTGAGGACTTAGCTCGGTTCACACCCCCGCCCCGACCAGCCAGGCTTAGGGTAAGGCCGTGTGTGCCCTCGCCAAGCAGCCTTGTTTATTCTTAGCCCCTGCGTGACACCCGGGGCCTCGCTTTTATAAGTCACAGCAGTGAACGCTAGGACGGTCGCATGCTGAACACGGACGCTTTCGTCACAGGGAAATGAGTTTGGGGGACCCTGCATGCAGATGGGCACTTTGGGTAACTTCTATTACTTGATTTTATTTTTTTCTTCATAACATTGGAAATGCCGGGTTTTGGGGGGATTTTTTTGGTTTTGTAACTTTTTTTTTCTGCTTTGCTTTTAAATAGTAGCTGAGAAATTCGTGGCAACTTCAAATCTCTTCACTTATGCGTGGAACTGCGAAGGAGAAATTAAAGAAAACAGCAGGGGTTTCAGTAGACTTAACGGATTGTGGCAAGAGTTATTTGTGTGATGCATCCAGGCTTAAATCCCACTCTCTGTGAAGGAATAACTAGATTTCTCCAAGATACAACGGTGTTTGACTGTGTACAGCAGGGTGATGTGAAGAGGTGAGGTGTTGGGGACATACTTAAAGGACTTGGTGCTTTTTTTTTCTTTTTTAAACATTTTCTGAGAGGCAGAGCTGAGGATGTGCAGAAATTTCATCCAGGCAACATGGACTGAGAGGTCGCTGAGTCCCGCAGGGCTGCCACGGGACCTGAAATTCTTACCGTTAGAGCAGTTTCTCTAGGTTGAGCCGTGTCTCTCGGAAGCCTTGGAAAAGAGGCAAGTATCACCTGAGAGGTGGTGACTACGTGACGAGGCAGGTGTCGGTGCCCGTCCATGGACCAGCACATGCTCTTAGAACCCTGGCACGGAACCGAGTCAGGTCAGCGGCGCTGGAGCCAGGTGATGGGGCAGCAGGAAGGACGCAGGGCAGGAGACGCTGCACTTGTGCGCTCCTTCACTCGTTGATTGTTTGCTCTTCCTCTTAGCTGTGCTGGATGAATGTGCCTCACTCATTTATCAGTCACTCATCCTTTTAACAGCATTCATAGCACGGGGCATGGCTGTTTCCTCAGCATCCACTCCTTTGATCTGTTTTATTTTCACACGATTTTTAAAGTTTTGCTTACACACACACACACACACACACACACACACACACACACACACACACACACTCTTAGACCTGACATTTGTTCAGAATCATACAGTAGCCTGGATAAAAACACTGAGCCCAGAGGAAGATCTGATCCAGTCTGTTGTGTGAAAAGTACGCTGAGGTCCCTCAGACGAAAGACAAAACAGCGGTACAAGAGCCTCGCATGCAGGTCTGCGAGTCACTCGACTTCGCAC
The DNA here is from genome assembly GCF_009834535.1 of Camelus ferus. Lineage (NCBI taxonomy): Eukaryota > Metazoa > Chordata > Mammalia > Artiodactyla > Camelidae > Camelus > Camelus ferus. The sequence continues at coordinate 9,843,840 of NC_045718.1, read as the reverse complement.
TTCAAACGTCGCACTTGGAAGCCCAGCGGAGAAAGGAAGGTGATTTTTGGTTATTTTCCGGACTACCACGTAGAAAATACAGCAGCCACATACTCACTCCTGTCGTCTTTACTCTGAAAAGTCATTTCAGAGCAACTCGATCGAGGTCAGCCCGAGCGATCCTAGCTGCCTTTGGGCAGTAAATCACCGGAAACGGCTGTGCTGTCGCTTAGCCCTTTTCTCCCTCTTCTCGTCACAGTGGGCGCTCGAGCCCCGGGCTGTGGGGAGCCACGGAGACCCGCGCGGGCCGGGCCGGGCCGGGGCGCCGACCCCCGCCCCGCCCGCGTTCCCCTGCCGCGGTGGGACTGTCCTCCCTCCGTGCTGGTGGCCCTTTCTCTCTCACACGGTTATTAAGATTTTGTTCTGCACGGCCACGAAATCACGCCCGAGGCCGAGTGAGTTCCTGACCCGGCAAGGCCTGACCCCCACGGCCTCACAGTGCGGCTTTCGTGTTCGCGCCCAGCCCCGGGCCCGCGCTGCGCGGCCCTGGGCCGTCGGGGGCTGGTCTCCACGGCCCCGGCTTAGACGCCGCCGCTTGCTGCCTAGCGCGCCCCCCCCGCACCGTCAGGCTCGCAGGCGCGCGGCTGCCTCCGGCCTGGCTTCCCCGTGCGAGGTGTTGCGCAATAGTCCTGCGTCCTGTACGCTGTCCTGTACACGGGCCAGGATAATGTCTGTGTCTCGCATCCAGTGTGTGCAAGGCTGTCATACGTTTCCAGAGTTAAAGTAAACATGCATTCAGTCTTTTTCATGAATAAAAGGAGAGTCTAATGCATCGGAGGGCGACTCTAGTCTTCAGGCCTCTGGACCTGGCGTTCACAGATGCCCGGAGCCTCCGTGAACGGACGCCTAAGGCCTAACAGTCTCCAGAAAGAGTCTGAAGTATTTTGTGGTTTGTTATTATTGCATTCCCCACCCCACCCCCCTGGAGAGCATTCATAGTAGTGACTTTGAAATTTAATGTAAGTATCACTTAGTAGGGGTACGTGTTTTAAAATGCAGATTCCTAGGACAAAGGCCCAAATTTGGGTCTATAAAGGAACAGGCAGAACATCTTAGAAGATGGCACTACGGTCGTGACAAGTCACAGGAAAACGTGGTTCCTCTACGTGACATAATAAAGCACATAGATTTGGCCTCTACCCCCGGTGCCTGCACAGAGCTTCTGAGACTTGTAACCGCCTGAGGTATGGGCTTGGGAAGAGCATCTGCACAGAGCCCCTACGTCCCTTGGAATGTCCTGGATGACAACAGTGGCTTCTGCTCTAATGACACAGTTTCTGGGGGGCTCCTGGGTGGCTTCAGGATGGGGAGCGGCCACCAGAAAGGCCAAGGTGAGATCAGAAGCTTGGAACTTCCAGCCCCAGCCCACATCCTCCAGGGTCACCTGAGGTGACAAAGCCTCCATAAAAATTCCTGAACTCTGGGGGCCGGAGAACTGCCAGGTGGGGGACCACACCGAGGCGCCGGGAGGGTGGCCCGTGCGGAGAGGGGTTGGAGCACCTGTCACCACCCCTTTGCCCGTTGCTTCTCTTCCATTTTGATGTTTCTGAGTCGCGTCCTTTACAACAAACGAAAACGAAAACACACCGAACCAAGATTTCTGGGATCAGCAAAAACGTGCCAAGAAGGCAGTTTCTAGTGATAAATGCCTACATTATACAAGAAGAAAGATCTCAAATAAACAACCTAAACTTGCACTGCAAGAAACTAGGGAAAGGAGAACAAACTCAGCCCAAAGTTTGCAGAAGAAAGGAAAGAAAGATTAGAGCCGAAGAAAACAAAATAGACAATAAAAGCAATAGGAAAAAATTGATGAAACTAAGAATTGGTTTTTTGAAAAGATAAACCAAATCGACAAACTCCCGGCTGGACCAACCAAGGGAAAAAGAGACGAGATTCAAATACGTGAAGCCAGAAATGAAAGAGTGGCCATCTGAGCCTCCGCCGCAGCCTCGGAGAAGGGGGAGGCCTGCCACGCGTGACCACGTGGGCGAGCCCGGGGGACGCTCCACAAGGGAAGCGAGCCAGAGGCAGAAAGATAAACACCGCACGACCTCCTTAAATGTGGAGCCTGAAGTAGTCAAACTCTCGAAGCAGAGAGTAGAGAATGGTGGTTTCCAGGGGCAGGAGTGGGGGGGAGGTGGGGGCGGGTATCAGTTGCAGGGCACAGAGTTCAGTTACCCAAAATGAGTAAGTTCTAGAAGTTTACAGCACAAAGCCTGGAGTCGTTAATACTGTATTTTATACACGAATTTTCTAACAGGATAGATCTTATGTTCACTGCTGTAGCAACATTTTAAAAATCATTGGTAAGAGGGTAGATCTCATGTTACATGTTCTTCCCACAATAAAAAATGTAAATGGTACATATGCGAAAACATCTAAAATGGCTGAAGCTGTTTTCTAAAGCAAGTCATAAAAATACAATAAAAATAAATACCGTTTACATTTTAAAATTTAGAAGTAAAAAATAATAAAAGATCAGAAGTGGTAAACAATACAGATGAAGGCAGAGATCAGTGACAGAAAAAGCATAATACACAGGGGAACTGAGAGGTTCAAGAGCTATCGGTGTTTATTTCCGTGGAGGGAAAAAAGATATAAATAAGATAAATAAACAGTTAATAAGTTTACTCAAGAAAAAAATTTAATTCAGAACAAATACAAACATACTGTAAAAACAGGGACAAAATTAAAATATATAAAAGAATATCATTTATAATTTTAGAGTAATACGTTTGAAAATCTGAGAACAATGTATCATTTCCTGGAATATAAAAAAGCTCAAACTTGACTAAATGAGGAGCAGAGCGAGAGAATAGCTGTGTCTGTTTTGTTGTTAACAGCGAAAGGTTCAGTCACTAAACAGTTTTTTATAAATTAATAATAATCCCCATTTGATGATCTCTTCCAGAGAAAAATGGAAAGATACTCAAAGTGGTATATTTACCCATCACAAAATCAGCATCTCAATGTAAGATTACCCAAAAAAGAAGATTATAAACCAATCTTATTTATGTATGTTGATTCAATAGTACTATTGTAAATAAGATACCAAATTTTTTTTTCTAATTTCCGACAAACACTACTTTCAAGGCATGTGAGCAGAGTTAACATCGACATAGTCCGTCATAGTGATGATGTGCGTCTTTGATCTGATGTGATGAGGACATTTTACTTCTGGGGTCCCGCTTCGAAAAGCACTCTACCCCAGTTTAATCAAGAGAAAAACACCAGAGAAGTCCAAACTGAGAGACAGTCTACAAAATACCTGACCAGTGCGCCACAAGACTGTCAAGGTCATCAAAAATAAGGAAAGTCTGGAAAACTGTCACAGCCAAGAGGAGCCTAAGGAGGCAAGACAATTAAATGCAATGTGGTGTCCGGGATGGGGTCCTGGAATGGGAAAAAGGCATTATGGGGAAACTAAGGAAATCCAAATGAAGTACAGACTTTACTTAACAATGGTGTATCAATAGTGGTTCATTAATTATGAAACATGTACCATACTAAGGTAACAGGTCGGTAACAGGAAACTGGGTGTGGAGCGCAAGGGAACTCTGTACTTACTACCTTTGAAATAATCTGCGATGTGCAACATTGTTCTAAAATAAAAAGTGTATTTGTCATGCATTAAGGGAAATGCAAATTAAAACCACAATGAGGCAGCACCTCACCCACTAAGATGGCTACTGCCATAAACAGAAAGTAGCAAGTGTTGACAAGGATGTGGAGAAGTTGGAACCCTGTGCATTGTTGGTGAGAATGTAAAACAGTGCAGCCACTCTGGAAAACAATAAAAAACTGAAAAAAAATTTAAAAATAGAATTACTGTATAATCCAACAATCCTACTTGGGGTAAATGCCCCAAAGAATTGTCAGCAGGGTCTGAAAGGAATATCTGTACATCCATGTTCACAGGAGCATTCTTTATGGTAGTCAAAATGCAGTAGCCACCCAAGTGTTGCCGATGGGTAGCTGAAGCAACAAAATGTAACACACAATCCATTCACACAATGCTCTATTATTCAGCCTTTAAATGGGAAGAAATTCTGACACACGCTCCTGATGCCTGAACTTGAGGACATTATGCTAAGTGAAATAAGCCAGTCGCAAGACAAGTACTGAATGATTCCAATTATATGAGGTTCCTGGAGTAGTCAAATTCATAGACAAAGAAAATAGAATGCTGGCTGCCGGTGCCTGGGGTGGGGGGCACTGGGGAGTTGTTACTGGGTATGCAGTTTCAGTCTTGCCAGGTGACAGGCGTTCTGGACATTGGTTACACAACCACATGAATGTATTCAACACTATGAACTGTCCACTTAAAAGTGGTTCAGAAGATACATTTTTGTTACGTGTATTTTATCACAGTTAAAAATAAACATAATAAAAAAGAGTTGAAGAAATCTTTTTGAAAATATATTAAAGGAAGCAACTCAAAATTATGATCAGTCCAGAAACACAGATACGATTTAATCTTAGAAAACTTGTCAACAGCCGGCATCAATACGTGTGAAAGACAAAAACATGATTCTTTTAGTAGGTGATAAAAATCATTTCAGCAAACTCCAACCCATTTCTAGAAAATAACATTCTGTGGGAATAGTGAGATGGAAGCTCGCAAGGGCAGCACAGCCGGCACCTCTGTCTTTTACCAAATACGTAAATGGTGGTGACAGACTAAGGTGAAACCAGGAGCCCAGCCTGAGTTAGCACTCGATTACATGCAGTTATAATTAATTAACACATTAGTTAATCTTGTCACATAATTACACTCAAATATACCTGATGAGGTTTGTCAGCAGAGTTGGTCATTTTAAGAAAAGATGAAACAAAAATTGTAGCTGTTGGAAAGAAGAACTATTTGCAAACAAAATGTAATACTTTTTATGCAACATTTGAAATTGAGTCACTGCACTGGGCCCTGAACACTGGCTCATTTTTTCCTATTAACATTTCTGAAGGAGAGACACACTGACGCATTAGGAAGCTGAGTCTCAGAAAGGCTAAGTTCACACAGCTGGTAAGGGACAGAGTTCTCACTTGAATCTCTGTCCACAAAATCCTAAAGGGTTACTTTCTTTATTCATCGTGCTGCTCATTAAACTGCAACTCTGATTTACCAAGGCAGAGCCTTCTCTGCAGAGCTACATAGTCCAACCAAACCACGTTTTTAGAAAATATTTGAGAGAGAGAGAGAGAGAAGAGGGAAAAACAGGAGAAATACATCAAAATATGTCAGGGTGTGGGATTAGGACCGTTTCCAGTTTTCCTCACTTTTTTCTGTATTTTCCCAATTTTCTACAATGAGTATATTTTACATTGCTTTAATTTAGAAAATGTAACAGACATTGCATTTCAAAAAGCAAATACAAAAGCGTCCAAGTCTCTGGGAGTCAAATTTTAAAAAAGAAAACTTAAATCAGGGCTGAATGAGTATCTGAGTGAGAAATCTCATACATCAAAGTGAGACTAAATGGAACTTTCATTTCTTCTGTCTGCGTGGTTTATGGTTTACTCCGGAAGAAGAGAGCAGGACAGGTTTTGCAAGAGCACTATAGGGACTCAAGAGCTTCGTGAGGTGCTTAATGCTTCTGTTTTTAAAGTGGTCTTTGTTTATTCCATCATTTAAAATGATCTGCTTTGGTTTTTGCTGGCGGCTCCTGCTTTCAAAACCTCGGACCCACCTTAATAGACACAACAGACGCTGTGAAGCATGCAGCACCATCTAGTGGTAACTCCGGCTAACTGCAGAACCACCGCACCAATTCATTCATTAGTTCGTTTACTGCCCCCCCCCCCCCCCTTTTTTTTAACCACTTACTGAGCTGTTTATCCCTGTGTAGATTCGGGCTCTTGTCTGACATTACATCCTTTCTGATGGAAGAACTCCATATAACATTTTTAGTAGCTCAAGGCTGCTGGCAATGCCTTCTCTTAGCTTTTGTTTGTCTGAAAAAAGTCTTTGTTTTGCCTTCATTTTTGAAAGATATTTTCACTGAGCGGAGAAATCTGGGTTGACTCTTTTGTTTGTTTTTTGTTAGTATTTTAAAGATGTCACATCAGACGTAAGACCTGAATGTCTCCTGGAATTCCTCTCTTTGCTCCTCTGTTCGTACTCTTTCCTCTGGCCGACTACAAGATTTTCTTTCTTTTTGGTTTTTAGCAGATTGAAAATGACATTATCTAGGAGTGTGTGTGAGAGAGAGAGAGACAGAGGTTCCTTCCTAGGCTTCTCTGAGATTCTTTAGCTTGGGATTTAGTGTCTTTCATTATCATTTTTAGAGGATTCTTGGCCACTTTCCTTCATACTACTTCATTCATTTCACCTCCTTTCCTGCTGTTGCTACAGTTACAGGCATGTTAAACTATCTGACATTGTCCCAAAGCTGTTGGATGTTCTGCCTTTCATTTTTTTTTTTAATTCACTCTTTTTTTTTCTGTTTATGTTCAACTTGGATAATTTCTATTTACTTGTCTTCAAGTTCACTGATTCTTTCCTCATCTGTGTTGAGTTTATTGATGAAGTCGTGGAAGCAACTCTTCATTCCTGATAGTGTATTTAAAAAAAAATTATTCCAGGTATAGCTGATGCTTGTTGGAATTGCCATCTCATTGCTGAAATCCGCAATCTGTGTGTGTGCACATGGTCTGTCTTTTCTGCTAGATCTTTTGACATGCTGATCAGCGTTATCTTCAGCCCTCTGCTGGTCCCAGCATCCGGGCCGTCTCTGGGCCTCTCGTTCTTAAGGGGTTCCCGCTCGCCTGAAGCAAGGAAGTCATCCCTGTTCTTGTCCGCAGTCCCCTGACGGCGCTGGGCCGACTGGACGATGAGAAATGCTGCTTATAGGCTGGGGGGCGGGCCGGTGGCTGCTCACGACGCAGACCTTGGTGCTACCTGTGTCCGCCGTCTGCCTGCGACAGGCTCACAGCCTGTCACTCTGAGCTTCAGACTCTGCTCTTCTCCCCTCATTTGAACTCAGCCCTTTGCTGTCTTTCAATTTGCATCTGATTTTGTTTTCTTTGTGGATTCTCCCTATGTGTCTATATCCCTTTGGGTTGTTGACTCCATTTTAATAACTTAATATCTCCTTCAGATCCTCACACTCAAACATACGGACAATTAGAGTCCCTGCTGTGTTTGCTCCTGCTCAGCTCTCCGTATCCCAGCTGGGAGGAGTCAGGCACACAGGACGGCTTGGCCTCATCCTTGGACTATCAGCAGTATCTTGTTTTACTCAAGGTGGTTATTCGGCATCAGTTAAAGAACAGAAAATGTACACGAGCCGTGAATGTATGTGTGCATGTGTGAGGGTGTGGAGAGCCTGGAGGACTGGCCAGCAGAAAAAGGGTACTGAGCAGAGGATGGGAGCACAGAGACGATCGGGGATTCTCTGACGATGAAGAAAGGGGAACGTAGAAACCAAACCTCTTATTTTCACACAGTGTTTCTCTCCTGTGCCAACTTGGGGCTTTATTTCGAGGTAATCTTCTCTGTTAATTGTTACAGTTCCTTAGTGAATAGTATGCAATCTCCCAGACAACTCAAAGGCACCACCTGAGGTGGGAAAATATTTCTGGCTTGTGAATAATTTGTTTCCTGTCTCCATTTACAGAAAGTTCCAGGGTTTCAAATAGCTTCAGATAGAACATACATTACTTGGGGTCAGAAGAAACCCTTCTAAGAAAGTTAATCCATTCAGCTATCACTTGGAACAATGTTGGATTACACTTATCAAGTTTCCGAGATGACCTTCATTGATGGCGTTGGGACAGTAATTTCTTTCACACAGTGTCTCTGCTGCATCTGCTCTGGAGACATCCGTCAGCAGTTCTGTTCAAATTCTGGCTTTAAGTGGAAACGAACTTCAGGTGAGTTACTTAGCCTCTGAAGCCAGACTTTCCTTCTCCCTACAAGGCTGATAATAGTAAATGACACCCCAGGGTGGGTATGAAAACTAAGAGGTGTAAACAGTGCTCCTTGACCGCATAGTGAGTCAGAGTTATTTATCTCTCCAGTTGCCTTAGGAGCTAACAAAGCCATGGAACAGAGACACGACTTGGAGATACTCCATCTCGTTTGAGCGGAGCCTAATATATGTGCTCTCCTGGTATAAAACGGGATTCTGACAACCTACGGAATTAAAATGTTAGCACCACCTTGGGAGAAACAAAGACTGACAGCTACTCCTGTCACTGACTGCAAATGGTGTCCCTGTGTTGAAACCGACTTAAATAAAACTGAAATCAAGACGACTTCTTGTAATTGACACAAGTTTGTAAACAGACTATACTTCAATAAAAATACATATATACAAAAAAAAAAGAAGATTCCTTGAAAGGAAATAGCAAAAAGCAAATTTGAAGATTAAGGTCATTAGGGTTTTTTCATAAAATAAATTATAATTTATAATAAGTTAACATATAATTATAATTAATTTTATTAATTGGTACAAAATAAGTACTTTTATAATAGCTACACCACATAGACGTTATAGATATATGTATAATACCATCCAAAACTGCATAAAGGTTGTGGGAATTTTTTAAAAGGATGCCTATGCAGTACTTATATATAGTGAGATTTTAAAATTGAGATCATCATTGCAGATTTGAATGAAAAAAAAGTGACTTAACCTTCATACAAATTACATTCTTACTAATGGCAATAGAGTTTGGCAAGGACTGTGGTTGTTAATAAAATGTCATAACCCAAACACTTTAACTTCCATTGGGGGAAACTTGATCTGTAGTCATAGTCTGAACCATTTGGGTAATATATTTTTTAATTTTGGGGGGTAAAAGTTTGATTACTTAAATCCTTTAACCGCTTAGACCATTTTTAGGAAAATAACAGTATTTTTTCCCATTGGTTTCACCTCTCAAATAGTGAATTTTTATCCTTTGGAAAAATGACCACTTTTTAAGCAGTTCGTAGTGCTGAGGTACCTGGTGTGTGCATCCAGGTTTGCAGAGGAAAATGGAAAACACCCCCGCTCTTTAACAGCAAATGTGAGCTCTCAGCCGCCGCGGCCCCCTCCTCCTGCTGTGCCATCGCCGGGCCCTCGCTTGTGGCTTCTCACCCAGCACATCACACAGGCTGGCATCGTGGACCTATTAATTTAGCAGCGGCAAACCTCGCTTTAGGAGACAGTAGTTTATATTAGTTGCTGTGACTACTTCTAGAAATAAAGAGAAAACACTGAGCAAACAATTCTATTTTTTGTCTTGGGTTCATTCTTGGGCCTCCGTTGCATGTGCTTTAAGAGTTTCATCCGCTTTTAAATCTGTATCTTTAACTCTATGGGAAAAAGTTTGCTTGACTTCCAGTCCTGACTGATAATTCTGTTCTAATAGAGAAATGCAACCAGCCAGTTGCCTTTGGATTTTGTCTGGATCCGACTACCCAGGAGATGCATTTGTTCACCCCGGGGCCCGCGGCGAGGACCTCCTTCCCCAGGCATCACTGTGCCAGGCGCCAAGTTTGAGGGTGACCTGCGTTTGTAACCTGATCCCCCCACTTGGCTACCGTGGTGGCAGCCCCAGAAAATGAAATTCCCAAATCTGCAGCTGCACCTGCTCATTTCCGGTAGGACTTCATTTCCTCGGGAGGGCAGCCTCCCTGCTCCACCGGAGACCTGCCGAGGTTGTCTCCGGTTGCACGTCTTATATTTGATCCATGGTATTTTTTCAGGTTATATTTTATTACACTCTCTCTGTGGTCACACTGATTCATTTAAGTGAGGCTTCAGTGCCCCACTGGTCTGTGTACCAAGCTTTATGAAGCCGTGGTTTCGAGAAAACAATCCACCCCCTTACCCTTTCTGCTTTTCGTTTTTTGGGTCCTTTCTGGGCGTTCAACAATATTGCAGCGGAGTTTGGAAAAGGGGTATCTAGTAACAGCAGCAGGAGAAATAATGACTATACCTGAGGAAGAGAAGCTAACCTCCCAAGTATCAGTGTGAAATGGATTTGCTTCCATTTGGACTATTTTCCAAAAGAAAAAAAATTTAATATATGCTTTTTCCAATCTGGCCAGCTCCCAAGTTGGGCTTATTTTTACATTGTGCTTAAGCCCGTAATTCCGTATATTTTTAATGGAACCTGTTTCTTTGCTGTTCAGAGGGTGCCCATGTAGAAAGGGCTGAAATATGGAAATGATGGAAGCAAATGATCTGTGCTCTCATCACGGTGCCAGGCGCCAACCAGCCCCCGCCTGCTCCAGCTGTCGGTAATTAGCACCCAGCGACCCTGCAGGTTTCCCATCCAGCCGTGCGATCTCTGAGGTCTCAGCTAGAGGAAGATATTAGGAGCGATTTTCCTCGCTTGCTAGTGGGAAAATTATGCATTTAATACATATTTTAAAATATAAAAACCATATATATATATATATATATATATATATACACACACACACACACATACACATACATATATATACAACTGTACGTATGTGACTTTGGTCCTTTGCCTTGTCATCAGAGAGAAAAATCAGCACCTCAGGTGTGGAGTAAGAGTAGACGGTCGCCCTCAGGTGTCAGCCACACTCTCCGGATCCCTCCAGTCGTACGTGGTGGGAAGCCACCAGGATTCCTGAGCTCCTTTCTCCTGGGATTCAGGCACCACCGGATGCTGTATCCAATATCTGCTTTGAAAGCCCTCCCTGGCTTCATCCCTAATTTCTCACAGCTTCTTGAATACGTCCCTCGGAATAAAATGTGCCTTTGAGGGCCGCTACAGTGAGACACCCAGGTTTCAGCCGCAAACCCTACAAGCAGATCGCGCTCCGACCTGGGCCCTCTCAGATACTAATGCCATCCAAGGCTTGAACTGGACTTGTCACCCTGGTGCCCCTTCCTCTGAGAGGGTCTAACCCTTCCCTCCTGGCAGTTTTCTTAATTCTGGTGTGTTCTGGTTTGTTGCACCCGCAATCCAACTCACCAGCATCTCTCGGAAAGCCTTTCCGTCATGGCAATACGCTGCTGGGAACGGGCTAAGCTCAACTGCAATAAACAAGAAGTCAGCAGCTCGGATGTGCAAAACCCAGGAGTGGGATTAATTGTAAAGTTTCAGGACGCGGCCATCAGGAGCAAAGCCGCCTGCTGGTCTGTGGAGTTATACATGGCGCTCGCTTTGCTTGTTAACAGGAAACTACAAGACAACTCCAAACATTCTTTTCCATTTGAATGTCTTCTGATGTAATCATCTTCCATTATGGTGACAACTTCAAGGCAGAAGCTTGGTTTGCTTTCTTTATGCTCTTCAGAATGATACCATTAACAACCCCTCTGAAGGGATCAGAGGAAATCAGGAGAAATTTATGAGGCTCTGTCCAGCCGTGGACCCTCGGCCCCTCTATCAAAGTCGGGCGAAAGCCGCCTGTGGGGTCAACAGTTATTACAGCAGGTGGACAGGCCAACAAGGCAAACGATCTTGTGAGGTTCCCTGCCCGACGATGCCGCACTGCAAACAGATTCGTTTTCACTCCGACAACCTCTTAAGGGAGTCTCAGAACGCTGGCTGTTGATGAACGCCCCTGTAGGGGGAGATTGGGATGTCTCTAATATGCCGTGAAAGGAATTGTGTTTCTGGTCTCTAGGTGAAGCCTCTTGCTTGTTCTAATTGCAGTTGGCATGTAAGTCTGCCTGCTGTCTGCTGGGAGCCTGTTTCTGCCTTCAGCTCTTGCCTGGGGAAATCGTTTCTTGGGGAAGTATTTCGACAATTCCTAGGAATTTTTTAAAATTTTGCTCCAAAATATATGAACCTGCAATGGATAAGTAAGCATGTTTGCATAACCTTTCCATGAAGGCCTGTCCCAGCGTGTTCCACAGGCCTCGGGCTAGAAAACCATCATTGCCGTAGGAAGCGTTTTCACGTACAAAGACACCTGAGCACCGAGAATTAAGGAGAGCTTCCTGGGTTGTCACTTTTATGAGAAAGAAAGGGGATTTAAATATCTTAATCAGCCTACTTTCTTTCTCTTCGCCAGCTTCACTGAGATACAAACGATATAAAAGCCTACGTGAGTTTAAGGTGCACAACATGACGACATGATACACGTACGTCCTGGGAGATGGTTACCACAGGAGGGTTCCTGACGGCCTCCAGCACCTCACGTCATTGTGTGTGTGTGTGTGTGTGTGTGTGTGCAGGTGTGTGTGTGTGTGTGTGTGGTGGGACTTTTAAGATCTACTCACTGAGCAACTTTAAATTATATAAAATAGTCTTGTGAACTACAGTCACCAGGCTCCACGTTAGCTCCCCAGGACTTACTTATCTTCTAACTGAAAGTCTGTACCCTTTGGCCTCCTTCCCCCAATCCAGGAGAATTAAAGGTTGCCTAAAAACTGTAAGAGTAATAATAACACTAATAATAACAATGGTGTATTTATAATAGTATAGACGATAATATAATTAATATTAATGAAAATAGCTCTATTAATGTCAATATATTAATAGATCTATTATCATTAATATGTTACATAGAATGTATAATATTATAGTATAATACATTCTCATATATTATTATTACTATTATAAATAACTTGTTGAAACTGGTACCCTGAAGAGTTGGGATAATAGGAGGAGAAATACTCAAGAGAGATGAGAAACCTGAAAACTACTTCCTACTCATAATTTTACACCTTACATCACAGACGTATTTTTTCTGACAGACCCTCAAAGAGAATGACAGAAACCAGTTTCCAAAAATGCCTCGTTTATCTTTACATTTAAAGACAGAGCCATTGTTTTGGGGAAAGCAGTTCTCCACCGCCTTTTTCATTTACATCACAGCTTCAGAACCAGTAGCACAGCTGTAACAAACGATAACGTACAAGTGTACAACTGATTCAAGTGACTAACAGCCGCGGTCTGTCTCAGAGGCCAGAGTGTGCGAGACGGAAGAAAATGTCTGCAGTTGTAACATTTCAGAGGGAAGTTCCCTTCTTAGAAACAAGTTACCTGAATTAATGAGCTTAGCCGACTGGCTGACTAAATCAAACCCTTTCCTCCCTGGCAACTCCTCAGATAGAAAGCCCTTCAAAGGTTTCTGCGGATCCTCTGATGTACAGAGCAAGTCCCATTTTATTAAAAGTCTCTCCACCTTTAATGAAGGAGATTCGTTTTGCTTTTGTTTTTTTCTGTGCGAGCATCTCTGCGGGAGAGGAGAGAAGTGACGGGACAGGTGGCACACATCTCTCCAAGGCAGGGACTCCTGCACACGGGCAAGGAGCAATGTGAAGATGCAGATGCGGGCATCCGCGGCCTTGCCACCCGTAAACGCTAGGCAATTCAATGTGACGTTCTCTGGGGAATAATTTAGGTAAAACTGCGTTTATGTGGCACGAGCCCCGCAGTGAAAGGCGGCCCTGTGCTCATTTGGCCATTTTATCGTCAGCGCGGAGGACTTCACCAGAAGCCACCAAGACCCCAGGGACTCGTGAATGCTAATTAACTTCAAGCAGAGACACCTACAGAATGTAGAAAAAGCATTTAAGATGCCACCACTCCCATCAAAAGATAATACGCTGTAAACTTAGAACTTGGGCAAAGGTCGCACACTGAACCGCCCGCGGACACCTGGGGACCATCTGAACAGGCAGGGCAATTTTCAGTTGTAGCTACTGATGCCGGGGGCCAAGAGGGGGCCGAGGGCCAGGCTTTTGGATTTCTCCCTTCAGGTAACAGCATGGCAGACCTGGGAGTGTCTGGAGCCTGGTGGTCTGGGTCCAGGTCCCGGCTGGGCCATTTGCTTTCTGGGTGACCCTGGAAAATTAATTACTGAATCTCTCTACGCAGTCGTTTCCTCATTTGTGAAACGTGAATCATGGGGATGACAGGACTTTAGAGGAGAGAGAAAAATGAACTCTGAGCTTCATGGTGGCCAAGGCAAAAAGAGAAGTGTCTTGACTCTGTTGAGGTCACTTTGTCCAACAGAAGGAAGTGGCATATCCCACTGTCCAAAGACATGTCTTCCAACTTTGAACTCTAAAATTTCTAAAAAGGGTCTTCGTACAGGAGACATTTAACAAAGAGCAACTGAAGTAGCAGTTCTATTGAAAAAGTGAAGAATTTCTACATGCATCAGATCCCCAATTTGGCCCTCAGGACCAGCGCTAGGCACACTCAGCTTACTTCCTAGTCTCGTAAAGGAATTTGGAAGAAGCAGGTGAGTGGAGAGGCGGAGAGGGTAGCCAGGTCACGTGCATCTGTCTGTGCTCATCTGGCAACACAGAGACAGAGCTTAGAAAGTCTCCAGCAGAGAATTGTCAGTACCTCCCTATTTTAGCTTTCCCAAGCATCAGATGACTTTCGTTTGGGTTCATATGGAAATGCCATTGTGATATGGACATCTTACATGTTGACTAAAAGAAGATGCATTTGCTGCACAAACCAAGGATGTGCATGGGATGGGTGGGGGAGGGGTAAGCAAGTGAGATTGGGAGAAGAACGTGGGCCAAGAATTCTCAAAATGTGCCTTTGGGTCCACTGAAGTCCTTGAATGATTCTGAAACAGAGCTCCAGAATTCTGCACCAAAAATAACCCTAGCCTCGGAGATTTTTCAGGGCAGTCATCAATTTTCTACTTCTGCTATAGCAGAACCTAAATCTAATTCCTGTAGAAAGGTTGATTTGGGGCAGGACTGCATCCTGAGAGGTCAGAGAAGTTTTAAAAAGCAGCAAAATGTACCCTGACACTGAGTTCCTTTGTAAGAACCTTTATTTTCTTTCTGCCCCCCAGAATGTGAGTCGCACAAAGGGAGAGATTATTGTCTGTTCTGTATTTTCAGGACATATAACAGTCGCTGGCGTGAAGTCTGCTGTTAATAACTGTCTGTTGAGTGCATGATCGTAACTGTTTTTTATTGTACATCCAGATAGATACGTGTGTGACTTTTTTTTTATTCAATGAAAATTTTGGTTTTGGCACATTTTTTTGTTTTGCAGCTTCTGCTGGATATAATTGAAAAACAGGTTTATTTGACATTAAAAACAGGCTGCTTAATCCACAGATGGTCCTTTGCAAAACACCTTCCCATCTTAGAATCATCGCTGAAGCATCTTCTCTGAGATTTGCCTTCTTATGCCAATAAATAAGGAAATCAGTAAGTAATTAATACATTTGAAAAGTCTATCTGTCATTAAAAGAAGTGAGACTTTTTCATTGAACTCATTCATTCATTAATTCACTGTTTGTTTGTCGCACATTTTACTGGTTATCAAGTCTGCATGAGATGCGGTGCCGGGTATTGGAAACAGTGAACCTCACCGTCCCTGCCCGCACGTGCTGGGGGACACATGCCGATGGAAAATACTTACACTGGGCTTTCTCTGCCCCAGGAGCTGCTCCAGGCACTTTGCACGTACTAACTCATTTACTCCTTACAAGCGCTGTGTTGTACGTTATATTTTGTAAACGAGGAACTGAACAGACACAGAATAATTTGCCTTTACACCAAGGAAGTTTCTGGCCCCACAGAACGTACTACAATCTCCATCACAGTTTCACTTCCCTCTCCTGAATAAAGGAACGCCCAGCGCAGGGCCAGGCACACCGTGTGCATTGGGAAATTACAGATTGAGTCAAACCTCTTACAACCTAAGGGAGGAGAGGCCCTTGGGAGAGCATCAAACCCATGAGGTTGGGGAGAGGTTGTTACCCGCTCAAGCCCATCAGTCACTCAGCGTCCTCACATTAAATAGGACAGAGCACTTGTAAGGAGTTCGACTATCTCACTGATCGGTATGCACTTGACTCTGCCAATCAGCGTGTAAATTTCCAAGATTCTTCCTGCGAGTTAAGTGGCCGTGGGAAGTTTTTACGTGAGTTTAAGACAGGAGCGAGCTCGTTACTGCCGTTGCCACGAGCGCGCTGTCGTCTGGCACACCGAAGTCTCTCTGCGTAATCTCTTGTGCCTTTAACCACTTTCTACAGATTCCTGGTTTGACCAAATCAATTTCATACATTTTACACAGCTAGAGAGGTGATGATGCAGGGACAAAAACGAGTGATGTTCATCAAGGAAGCCCTTTTAGTTACACGCATACAAATTAAATTGACGTTCTGATTCTCCCTGGGGAAAACCTTGGTAAGGCATCACTGTGGGCCCTAGAGAAAATAATGATTTATTCTGGGCATCTGAAAGTATACTAGATTTGTGTATTTTCTCAGCAGTTAGAACCTAAATTTGCCTATGAAACATGTAGTACACGGGGGTTAAGCAGACAACCTGAGTGACCCAAGTGTTGTCATAATCCATTCTCCTCTTAATTCTTCATTATAATAATATAGTCCTTAAAATCACTGAAAAATTCTCATTACTGCCATACACACTGCTGGGACAGGCTAAAACATTAAATGGGGGGAAGGATGAGAATAAATCAGGATGAGGGACCCGCATAATAGCCGTTGACCAAAGGCACTAGTGAGGCGCTGCTTACATGAACGCGTAAAACTGACAGTAACAGACGATCTTTTAGGATCTCAGAGTAATAATTCAAACGAGAATGGTTGTCAGAGGAGATAGCGGGATCATGAAAAGAAATATATCCTTCACTGGAAGCAGGGAGGTGCTGAGGAACCTCCTCCCGTCTCTGCTGCTTTCAGAGGCGTGATTTGCATGCCAAAAATTTCCACCAACAAGGACAAGTTCATCGGGGAGAGATGTGCAGACGTGCATTGCGTTGGCTCCTGGGCCCCCCTCGGTCCTGCTGGGCTGCTTTGTGCGACTTGGCGTGGTGACGCGTTCAAACAGGATGGATCAAAGCGCCCAAGGGCCAACTGTGAGAATTCAAAGGCTTTAAAAAAGGCTTCAGATGATCTGGAAGCATCTCGGTGCAACGCTTCCCAGTGTTTTAATTTCTTGCAGCATTTTGCCTTTTGGGCTTCGCAGAATTTAACTGTGGCTGAAGTTAAGTGCTCGGCTGGGCGCTGGCTTCTCTCGCGTTCCCTAATGAAGGCACGGTGAGAACCTGGATTATCTTACTTGGATTTGCTTACCTACTTGTCTAAGCAGTTTAAATCTTTCCACTGGAACCAATTCTCTGAGCGTCTTCCTGCTTCTGGGGGGTGCGGATAAGAGATACAGGGATGCCCTTCGCGGCTAGATGAATCTAGCGCCTTCAGTGAAAGGCCACAGCTGGATGGCCGCTCCAAGCAGTATCAGGAAAGTGGGTTAAAAGAAGAAATACAGGGCCTTATTAAAATTTCAAGGGCAACTGAGAAAGGCAAGATATAATGAATGGTACTGGAGTTTGGCCAGGTCAGCGGTGTTAAAACTCACTCAAAGAAATAGATAAATCCGAGGCCCTGGCCTTTGTTTAACCTCCCACCCAAAAAATGATTCTCCTTTGCTAAACCTTCTGATGATATTCCAGGATATTTGTTTAATAGGTGACTCAAAAAGGAAAGCTGCCTTCAATGTAATCACCGTGGGCTCTGCAGAAGCCAGGTGTTAAGTAGAAAGTTAGACAGTTCTTATCTTTATTGGCCTTTTTCTTCCTGTTTGTTAAATCACTGAAGCAAAGTAGCATTTTAAAATATTTTTTAAATCACAAAATGAAATGGTCACATACGGAAGAATATTAAAGAAACATGTTTCCACATCATGAAAAGGTGCACAAAATGAAATCTTCACTCTATTGCTGAATACTGGGGGGACAGTTACAAGAAAGCTTTATAGTCACCATCTTGGCAACATTTTTATGCTGAAATAAAATTGTTAGCTTTAATGAAAAGAGACATAAAAAATCCACTATTTGCAAAACTGACCCAAAGAATGGGATTAGACACAAATTTTCCATCTTATGAAACTTACTCTAACCTTCAATCAAGATGTCACTCTGTAGCCTTAACTTATAATAAACTATTTTATAAACAAAACCAAGATGTCATTCTGTATCCTAAACTTATAATTAAATATTCTATAAATATGGAAACAAAACCCATTCCACTATTCTTTTAATGTGTTTGCTAAAAAAAATCATCTTAAAGGATCTTCTAAATACCATCTTCACCAATAATTAGGAAACAGACTTCCATTATGTATGTTTATTACTGCCTTGATGCTACCTCTAAGACACTGATATTCAGTTTGCTTTTAGACGCATTTTTAGAGTTGGAAAGAATCAAAGAAGTCATTCAGTTCAACCTACCACCCGATGCACGATCTTGTCTTTCCTGTCCACGAACAATTCCAACCCCATAAAACCTTGCTTCTTTGTAAGGATGCTTATGCCGTTCGTAAGA
Organism: Camelus ferus; assembly: GCF_009834535.1. NCBI lineage: Eukaryota > Metazoa > Chordata > Mammalia > Artiodactyla > Camelidae > Camelus > Camelus ferus. The sequence goes on along the minus strand of NC_045718.1, from coordinate 9,825,548 downwards.
TAGCTTTCATTGTTTGAGAGTCATTCCTTTGACTGAACTGAATTTTGTCTCTGTGGCTGTGTACACTGGCTCTAGTTGCTGCCTTCAAAGTCAAGTAGCATATGTTTAATCATTATCTTGATCCAGGTTCTTGACACACAAGTGTGTTTCCTTTACAACAACTTCATTGAGCTATAAGTGTATATAACATGTGCACTTTTCTGCATGTGGGTTATGCTTCCATAAAATGTTTACAGGGAGCAAACACAAAAAGAGGAAGAGGAATCACCATATCTGGATTAGTGTGGTTTTATCAGGAGAAGGTAAACTACAATTTTGGGAGGGAGACTTTTAAAGAAAATCCATGAGGAAGGCTATATATATATTATATATACATGTATATATTTCATATATACACATTATATATGTATATATAAAATATATATTATATAATGTATATAAGGCTCTAATTCAAAAGGATACATGCACCCCAATGTTCACAGCAGCATATATATGGCATTAGCAGCAAAGTGTCTGCAACACTTATGAAATGTTTCATTCAGACCTTCCCTGTCACAGTCAGACTACCTCGAGAGGAGCTGAAAAGGAGATTGAGATTTACATAGCTCATCCCAGGGCCATCAAAAGTGAGTCTAGTCCCTCTTCCGTCAGGAAGGGTTGGCAGAGTTTGGGATTAGTGAATCAGTCATACAATTTTTAATGAATCTAGTAAGAACTATTATAATAGAAAGAGAGAGACGTGTGCAAGAGTAAGAGTGAGAGAAAGAGACTGAGATGTAAACCAGGCTAATCTGAATCTATAAGCAGCTATGATCACTCCGTTTATGGAAGAGGCTGTCTTTTCTCCATTGCATACTCTTGCCTCCTTTGGGCTAATTACCTGTAGGTGCCCAGGTTTATTTCTGGGCCCTCTATTCTGTTCCCTTGACCTATGCGTGTGTTTTTGTGCCAATCTCATACTCTTTTGATGACGGTAGCTTTGTAGTGGGGAACATGGTACCTCCAGCTCTGTGCTACTTCGTAAAAACATCAGAGATCAGCGGGTCGGTCTGAACTCCCTGGCGTGGGTCGCTGCCTGGCTGCAGACTACGCCCTGCTTATCTCAAATAAGACCTGCTGGTGCCCGTGGGATTTAGTCACAGTTTGCTGAGTCCAGGACGCTGGGGAGTGCACTTGAAGTCAATACGGCCAATTGATCTCATCCTGTTACCAAGAGCTCTGCCGATAATACCCTTAACGAAATGCCGCATGAGGGAACCAGGACAGATTTGGTCCCGGTCTCTGCCAGCCAGATTAATCAGGCTGTCTCGTGGAGTGCCATATTCACATGAAAATTTGAGTTCACCCATGAAAGTGTAGGGCCAGGGGGTGGACTAGTGGAGGAGGCCATCCAGCATGGAGCCTGGGCATCCTTGCAGCTCTTGCCAGGAATGCCAGATTGCAAGGCCCTGACTACTCTTTACCCAGGCCATTTCTCAGGGCTGGAGGCAGTAAGCAGCTCCGAGAGGTGAAGTAATGTCTCCCTCAAGGACGAAGAACAGGCTCCACACCGTCTGCTGTAAAAACAGTGAATTCCTCAACTCAGTGTAACCCAGTTGTGCTTCTAGTCCTCACCCGGGCCCACGTGGTGTCAGCCGCACGGGGCTTGGATGCAAGAGAAGTCAGTGTAAGCAAGACGCCCGTGCTGACCGCCCCGTGTGTCTTTTTTTTCTTACTCGAAAGTCTCAAGTCTTCTGCCAACATCCGCGAAGTGGTAACATGCTAAGTTATGAGCTCATAAGTAGGATAAAATCAAATCTCAGATCCAGCAATAGATTTCAGTGGAGGGAAGATGAGGTGGTTCTTCTCTGAGTGAAGTTAGAAACCTGAGCGTCAACTTAGGGTAACAAAGAGGGAGGAGGCAGTAGAAGTTTGAAAGAAGAGAAAACACGAGAAAGTCATCTTGGGAAGTAGAACTCTGAAAGGATTGTTACCTAAGCGCTGAGTCTCCTCAAAACTTGTGGTCATAAATTCAAAGTGATATTCACCAGTGAAGTGTGTGACTTGTGAGTTTTTCTCCAGCAGCACTCAAATGGCTTGTAGGTGTGGAGAAGATGAAGTGTTTGGTTTAATCACACGTGGACTTCTGCCAGGTCAGTACCACAGAGAGAGACGGGATCAGGGGAGCTGAGCTTATAACCGAGGGAATAATTACAGTTTTAGACCACGGACTCTTAGCTGAGACCGAGAGTGAGGCAAGGAGTACGATATTGGTTGGAACAATTGACTCGATGCAATGGAAAAAGTGTTGGAGTGTAAGTGAACTGGGGAGGTAGAGATGATGGTCAGAGAGTAGAATGGTGGAGAGTGAGGTTTCCGGTGAGCTGCTGGTGATAAACCCGCCTAGGCTGTGATCACAGGAGTGGGGAGCAGTTGCTGCATGGCAGTCAGAGCCATTCGGAAATCAGGAGGTCAGATGACTGGCAGATGCTATTTGCAAGGACAGTCCACGTGGGGGTTGAACCCTCCAAGAATGATGAGGGGAGTGAGATGCTGAAATCTTCAGTGACTGAGCAGGGGTGTGGGAGTGGGAAGAGGACCGCAATGAGGCGAGGCAGCGGGCGGCATCATCCAAAGATGCGTACTTCAACGTGAGGTGGGGTTTTGAATGACGAGGGGAACAAACGGAAGTGAAGTGAGGACACTGAGCTTACTTGGGGGACCAGTCACACATGGGATTTGGGAGAAGAATAAAAAAACAACTACCATTTGAGAGGGTCCCAGAAGAAAGTATTCTGAGACTATCGCTAGACTGTCGCTGCAGCACGTGGGTGAGGGAAATGCTTGGAAAAGAGGTTAAGGATGGTGGTGATTGAGTTTATAACACATTTTGAGATCCTTAGCGTATAGTGCGCAGTTCAGAAAAGGGTGGGAAACCGGGTGAAATTCAGCAATGCAGAGAGCACTTGGCATCAGAGCCCAGGGCTTCCTGGGCCTGGATCAAGAGAACCGGGCTGCTGGGACGTCCGTGGGTGACAGGGGTAAACTCACTCAAAGTCATGGTGAGACTGTCCCTGACAGACTTCAGAGGAAGTTATAATCAATTCTGATTTCAACCTTTTTGAGAATTGCTGCTTAAGGAATGCCTAGGGAGAGGTGAAGAGGACCACTAGGGAAGGAAGGGTGCTTTTTACCAAGAGCAGGTACAACAAAGCCTTTTATGGGAAACAGAGATCCAGCTTTTCAGTAAGAGATTTGGTGGAGCTCAGGTTTTGGACTGGGACCTGAGCGGCTCAGGGCGGAAGTAAAGTCCCAGACAAGTGTGTATGCGGAGGTGGTTAGGGAGGGGCATGCGGTGGGGGAGAAAGGTGTTTTTGAAGCGTCTTCTGGGTTAATGTCAGAAGACGGAGTCTCTCCGTGAACAACCAGAGCAGAGGACCTTGGTGAAAGCTATAATCACTGACTAGGTCAGGTCGGGGCACTAATCCTGTGCTGTCTAATGATTAGCACGCTTCAAGAAACTGTTGGGGATTTGGAGCAGCAAGAGACAGAATGGGGTTTCCAGACGGCCATCCTCACAAGCAGCAAACCCACACAGGACCAGGTCATCTGCAGGTTTGCAGTGCAGACTTCTGGAAGCACAGTTCCTAGTATCTTCAACCTCTGCTCTGAACATCCTTTCCAGGGTCTCGCTCTAACGAGCACTGAGCTGCTAGTAGACCCTGACAGCACTTTCGGGTGGCGGTGGCTCCCTCTCTCACACAAAAACAGAATCTCGGTGTGAAAATGTACCGTTCGGGTCCCCCAAGGGCAGACACAGTGCCTGCGGCATGACAGTGTGGATCGCTGACAATTATGAACTTCCCAGGGAAGGACTTGCAATGGTTTTATTCTCTTGCTTTAGAAAACTGCCTTCTTTCCCTAGTGCACATTGGCCAGAATACTTGACTTGGAGAATCGGCATCTGTCTTCTGATTGTTCCTTTGAGAACAAAACAGTGCTGACCCAGGAAAGCGGCCACGGCCCGTGAAGCCACTGCCACCCATCCCTGTCCTAGGGCCTCACAGACACGTCCATCTCCGTATCAGGTCTGCATTCAATCCTCCAAATTATGACTGTTAAATTTCCCTAGTAGATGTAATATCTTTGCAGGCAGCAGGTCATAAGCACGTAATAAACAGGATTTTCAACATCAGCCCACATCTAAGGAGGTGGCACCGCCCCCCTCCCGGCTGCTGCTGAGAGCGCAAGATCCAGAGTGGCGCGGGTGGAACGGTGCCCATACACGCTGCGAAGAGCTCCGTGTACAGGCATGGGTGCTCACAGCGCCGGAGCAAAGGTGAATGAACTGGGTGAATCCCTTGAAAATATTAATAAACATTTTATTAAGTAAATAAGGATGGAAGCAAAGTTGGATCTTTCAAGCTTACAGCTTTATGCGTGTATCAAATATCCGTTCAAGTTATTTAGGACCTGTACTCTCCAACTGGACACTGCAAGTCAGGAGAAAGTGCATCTCTAAGAGCCGTGAGCCTAAAACATAAACTCAGCAGGTGGACCAATTCCACAGAAGATTTCTCTGTAGGCAGGAGATACGGACTGTCCCATATGCTGGCTCCATTGCTTCACGGACCTTCCAATGTCCCATGCTTGGTCATATACGGCTATTTTAGTTGGATCGAGGTAAAATGACAGAATTTAACTTCTAAGGAAAAGTGAACACTTCATTTTTAGCAACATTGTGCTGGAGGCAGATGCATGTGAGACACCCCGTGTGCAGTCACTCTGCCAGGTGGCTCTCATCAGGGTGTTTATTGTTAAGAACCCCGCTATTTCTGCCTGGGGTTTGAAGCCAGGACTTCACAGGCTCCCCTGCTGCACGGCTCAGTTCTTCCCATACAGAGAGCAGATGGGTGAAGCAGAATAAAATCCTAGCCTCAGAGGCAGTAAGGAAGCGTTCCAGAGACCAGCGATGGTGTGGCTCTTCATTGGAGTAAATACTAATTGGAGCTGGTGAGTGAAAGTTAGAGCTGAAAATTGGACTTGGCTTAGGAGCAGCTGGGAATCTTGTTAAAGGTATTATCGCCACCACATTTCATAAACAGAAACAAAATGTTCACATTCAAAACATAAGTCAATTGTTTCCAATTTAGCTCTGTTGGTTAGAACATGATGGATGGTCGGGGGTGGGGGCAGTACACAGGTCATGAGATCCTTTCTTAATTTTTAGAAGTAACATGATCATTTGTATTAAAAAATGCTGACTTCCCAAGTCGTTTGGATTCTTACAATTGCCACTAAATTCTACCTGGCGTACATAGCAGAAATAGGCCCTCCTTACTGACTTCTCTGACTATCTTTTTACGGCTTTGCTGTGGCAGTTTTGTCTTGTGTTTTTGTGCATCTTTTTCCTCACTCTCCTTCACTTTCCTCTGGGAAGAGACCATGTGTTTTCATCATTATATCCCTAGAACTGAGCCCAGTGCCCCAAAGTGAAAAGTCAAAACATAACAGAGAGAAGCAGCCAACATTCCTCCTAGCAGCGGTCAAGGACGGTCGCGCAAAACAAAGATAACTGACATCTCTGGAATGGACTGAACGGTGTTATTCAAATACAGGCCTCCTGCAATTATAGGCTTATTTAGCGTACCACTAAAATCGTGTGAACGTGTGGGTTTAAGTAAACGCACAGACCTCTGAATCAAGTGTTCATGTACCTCTTTCAAGCTGAGCAGCCACAGGCACAAAGTGGTTATGACAGTTATGTGAGGATATTTTTGCCAAAGATTATTTTTAATGATTTTGAGATAATTAGAGAATAATAACCATTATTGTATCTAGACCCAGGAGTTTCTAAGTTTCAATTCGGCTCATTAAAATACCTAAATGGATCTTCAGATTTTTGCTCAGTTATCTCATTGGATGAGACTTTTGGTTTCTCTGGGCTTAGCTTGCTTTACTTGCTGAATGTCCCAGAAGACAACCTGGATAAAAGGCTAGTGTCCCTTTGGCGGGGCTTGGTTCCTCTCACTAGGATCCTCTGCCTCCTTATTACCATGTTTCAGCCATTTCTCATTTTCCATGGCTTTAAGCTCTCTTCATTTCTATCTCCCTGAGTACTGTCTTCTGGGACTCTCAGTTAATTTCTACTCTGGTGTATTTCACTTTTACACTGTAAAAAGCTAAAAAGTTACACTAAATATGTAACCATAACCATTTTCAATACGGAAAGTAACTGTACATGTAGGGAAGAGTCATAAATACATCCTTAATTATAATTTAAAAGCTGGAATAGCTTGTAGCTATATTCAACAACTCTAATGGTTTCCTTGAATAGAGCTGTCACAAATGTATTATACACAATACATTTTTATCATGATGGAAATTGTATTTTAATCTGATAAGTGACAGAACGGCAAATATGTATAACTTGCAAAAAGTAAACCATGTCATTTATATCATCAGCAGAGATGGGTGGGACCCCAGAGAAACCACACAGACCAAATAACCCCGCCGGAACCCTGATCATTGGACCTACACGGCCCACAAAAGCAGGCCAGGACCTCTTTGACAAAACTAAAGGGTGATTGCCTGCAAAAATGAAAAAAATTCAAACAAGACTCAGAGTTTTCTAACATAATATCCAAAATGTCCCAGATACAGTTGAAAATCACCCATCATACCAAGAATCAGGAAAACCAAAACTCAAGTGAGAAAAGAAAATGAACCGACATCATCAACTCAGTCTGAGCTGAATCAGATGTTGGAATTATCTGATAAGGATTTAAAGTGAACATTATGAAGAATAAATAAGCAATTACAAATTCTCTTGAGATAAAAGGAAAACTAGAAAATATCAGCAAAGAATTAGATATAAAAAATTGAAATTATAAAACTGGAAAATGAAATAGGAGAAATATAACCAATTCCCTGGATGGACTCAGTAGTGGAGAGGAAATGAAAGAGAATAAAGTTAATGAATTTGGGGTCAGATCAACAGAATTTACCCATTCTAAACAAAATAGAGGGAAAAAAATGAACAGAGACTCAGGAACCTGTGGGAAAATAGCAAAATACCCACAGCTTATATTTTTGGAGTTGCAGATGCAGGAAAAGATAGTGAGGCTGAAAGAGACATAAGTACACAGACGTGAAAAGCTGAGTGAATTCCAAATAGGACAAGCCCAAATAAACTGACACCAAGACCCATCATAAATAAAATTCTGAAAACTAAAGACAAAGTTGAAGGTATCATCACTACATTTTTTTTTCTCTGCAAGAAGCCAGAGAAAGGATGTATTCATTACCTATAGAGAAATACAAATTTCAAAGACAGCAGATTTCTCATTTGAGACCATGGAGTGAAGAAGGAAGTAATGCAGAATTTTTCAAGTGCTGAAAAAAAAAAAAAAAAAAAAGGACTGTCAACCATGAATTTTATATTCAGCAAACTAACTTTCAGGAACAAATGGGCAATTAAGTCTTTCTCAGATTAAAAAAAAAAGTAGAAGAATTGACACTAGCATCCTACTCTTAAAGAAATTGTAAAGGAAGCTCTTTATACAGAAAGGAAATGGTAAAATAAGAACTGAGGCAAAAGGAAGGAAGAAAGAACAACGGAGAGGATGCAGAGGACAGGTAAATAAAATAGATCACCTTTCTCTTCATGAATTTTCTAAATCGTATGTAGTGATTAAAGTAAGAATTATAATACCATCAGATCCCTAAGACAATAATAGTTCAAAATGCAAAAAAAAAAAAAAAAAATAAAGGAAACTAAATGGAAATGGAGTTATTCCACTTCACTTAAAATGGTAAACTGTTAATACCAACAGGCTGTGATGAGTTGTGTGTTTATATTATAATACCCAGAACAACCGCTATGAAAACTGCACAATACAGTATATCCAAAAATACTATAAAGTCAAGATAAAATCCTTTAAAAAATGGACAAGTAAACCCACAGGAAGGCAAGAAAAGAGAAACAAAGAAAACAGAAAAAAAAAATTAAATGACACAGTTCAGCCCTAAAATATCAGCCCTAACATATCACTTAAAGGCAAATGGTTGAAATATATCAATTAAAAGGCAGAGATTGACAGAATGGTAAAAAATCAAAGCATGACTCAATAATATGCTTTTTACATTGCCATTTACAAGAAACTCACTTCAAATTCAATGACAAGTGGGTTGATAGCAGAAGAATGGACAAAGGCATACCATACAAACAATTTTGTAAAAGGGAGCAGCATGATCATCTATGTAGAAAATCTGAAAGAACTCACAAAAAAATCTCCTGGAAATAATAAATGATTATAACAAGGTTGCAGAGTACAAGGTTAATATACAAAAATCAATTGCTTTCCTACCTAACAGCAATGACCAAGTGGAATTTGAAATTAACAACATGATACCATTTACACTAGCACCCCAAAAATGAAATACTTAGATATAAATCTAACAAAATATGTATAAGATCTATATGAGGAAAACTACAAAACTCTGATGAAAGATACCAAAGAACTAAATAAATGGAGAGATATCCCATGTTCATGGATAGGAAGACTCAATATTGCCAAGATGTTAGTTTTCCTCAAATTTGTGTATAGAGTCAATGAAATTCCAACCCAAATCCCAGCAGGTTGTTATATAGACATCAACAAGCTGATCCTAACGTTTACATGGAGAGGCAACAGACCCAGAATAGCCACCAAAATATTGAAGGAGAAGAACACCGTTGGAGGATGGACACTACCCAACTTCAAGATTTCAAGACAGTATGGTATAGACAAAAGGACAGACAAATAGGGAAACAGAACAGAATAGAGAGCCCAGAAATAGACTCTTGTAAATACAGTCAACTGGTCATTGACAAAGAAGTAAAGGCAATATAATGGATCAAAGGTGTTCTTTTCAGTAAATGGTGGTGGAACAACTGGATAGTCACAAGCAGGAAAATGAATCTAGACACAGACCTTACCCCTTCACAAAGATTAACTGGATCACAGACCTAAATATAAAATGCAAAACTACAAAACGCCTAGAAGATCACATGGGAGAAAACCTCGGTAAACTTGGATGAGTTGACTTTTTAGATGCAGCACTGAAGGCATGACCCATGACTCCATGAAAATTAAACACTTCTGCTTTGCCAAAGAAAACATCGAAAGAATGAGAAGGCAACATGGATAACTGTCCATGGACAGTTTTCTTTTCATTTTAGGTATACCACAAAACTAGATTTCTCAGTCTCTGCCACAGCTGAATGTGGTTGTATGACTAAGTTTGAATAATGGTACGCACGCAGAAGACACAGTCACCACTTTTAGGGCTTGGTCCACAGAAACCTGCTAGAGGCCATGCTCCATTTTCTTTCCTCCTCCAGTGGGTTGCTGCAAAAGAGTGTGGTAAACTTGGAAACCACATTCTGAAGATGGAAAAAAAAAGAGAGGAGCCCGTGACCTCAGATCATCACTTGAGGGACAACTGATGATGAGAACCCATTTTTGGAATTCACATGAGTGGAAAATAAACAGTTTCCTTAAGTCATAGAGACTTGGGGCAGCCAGGACTTCTTTCTTGTCTGCTCTTCAGAAATCAAGGCCAACACACTCTCCGGGAACATTTCATTGCCTCTCCTGTTTGGATCCACAGATTCATTGGTCAAGCACGTTCTTGTATCTGATGGGGCAATATTAGCAATGGCCCTGACTTTGATAGATTCTCCTCTTTATTATTCTAAACCAAATCAAAAACAAATTTATAACGCCCTTGCCTTGTTTCAAAAAGGATTTAAAGTACCTGGCAAAAATAATACACTATACCAGGATCAAACAATTCAGAAAAAAGAAAGAAAGAAAGAAAAGGCAACTGCAAGAAACAGAAACAGGAAATTTTAATAATCCCAGGTGTGGGGTAAAAAAAATAAATACATTCCAGAAAAACCTATATGACTGTAGAAGCCACTTTACCTATAAGATTTCTAGCATCTTACATTGTTGGGAAATGTGATGTATCGCAAGGTTTATTTCATGCTTTTTTGCATTTATCAAAATTTATTTGCATGCCTTTTATTAAAGGTAGAAGCTAGAAGCTACTCAGGAAAAATAATACTTATCCTGATATTGACACTGGGGGGGGGGGGCTTTTCTCCCATGCATGTTGGTAGAGGGGACAGTGAATAAGGAAATCTTCTCAGCAACCTTACAGCAAACACTGCAGTGAATCAAAGGTCATTACACTTAAAAACTGAAACATTAAGAGAAAGGGAAGGAGAGGGGACAGAGTATGCAGTTCAGTGGTAGAGCACATGCTTAACATGCACAAGGTCCTGGGTTCGATCCCCAGCACCTCGTTAAAGATAAATAAACAAATAAACCTAATTACTTCCCCCCCAAAAATAAAAAATTAAAAAAAATTTTTTTAAATCTTTTAAAAAATAGAAAGGGAAGACTAAGTGTCAGTAAGCCCCTCTCCTTTTTTTTCTTATTCCTTATTTGTTTTCTCAGAAATCCCCCAAAACAACAGAAATATTTTCCTCGGGTATCACTGAATCTACTGAGAAGGGACTTATACAGAAATCTAGACTGTAATTCGTCTTCTCAGTGGTATCTCTGCACTTGTAGGTAAGTTGCTTCTCATTACCAAATACAGAACCATCTCCAAACTTTTGAAAATTTCGAGCAGTGGGAGCAGACACAACACAATTGTTTACTGGAAAACATACATGCAAATCTCCTCTGGGTTTTAGAGTAAAAATGCTGCAGAAAAAGCTAGAGTCGCTGAAATGGGACACACGGAAAAACGTTAGCCAGAGAACAGAGGAAGATGACTCCTTGAGACTAGATGACTGTTCTCAGGGTGAGTATAAATAAGGATGACTTTTTTTAAAAGCAAATTTGAATAACATAAAATTTAACATTATGACATTAACATAAAAAGTCCCAACATTTTCTCTTCATAAGCTGAGGAATCTGAGCTGGCGTCCAGTTCCCAGCACAACGTATACAAATATTCCCCCTTCATCACCTCTGCTCTGCCTACCTCTGATGCCTTCCCCCTGGTTTGAGGAATGAGGACACGTGAAATGAGGTATTTTTCAGGCTCACCAGGAGGACCCTTTGCACCACCGCGCAGAGTTCAGCGCCCACAGCCCCTCCTGCTGCGGCCCCGTTTTGGTGAAGGCAGCATCTGCCATGGAACGCCAGAAGCGCAAGGCCCCTCCCCGTCCCGGGCCGCGGCCTCACCTGTGAGTCCCGGCGGACAGACGCAGGCGTAGCCGGAGGCCTGGGGGCGGCTGGAGGGAGAAGGCCGCCGCGCGCTGCGCCCGCGCGCGCTCTCCGAGGACAGCGCCACGCACTGCCCGCCCGACTGGCAGGGGTGGCTGCTGCATCCGTCCACGTCGGTCTCACACTGGGCACCCGTGTATCCTGCGGGGGACAGGTGCAGAGAAGCTTCTCAGCCGCTGAGCGCGTGCCGGGAGGAGGCCAGCCACCGCGCTGGCTCCGACCAACAGGACGATGGGCGCCGCTCGAGGAGCTGGGGAGGGCGGTCTGGTAAGGGAGGCGCCCATGAACTTCAGACATAATAGACTGGGAGTCACCGGTGTCATGTCCACCAATGCTTTTAATAAAGATTATATGCAAAATTAATAAACAAGGTCCTACTGTCTAGTACAGGGAACTCTATTCAATATCCCATAATAACCTCTCACGAAAAAGAATATATATATACATGTATAACCGAGTCACTATGCTGTGCACCAGAAGCCCACACAACATCATAAATTAACTATACTTCAATTTGAAAACAAAAAAAGATTGGATGAATAAGGTTTGAAATAAAATGGAACTTCTGGATAACCTTGATTTAACCTGGACATTTTAACTAAATATTCCAACTCCTCAAATATTCCAATTGTTTGCATTTTAAGCAAGAAAAAAAGATACATTTTTCCAGAAAATAGCTGTAAAGTAAGCTGTATCCACACAATCCACCTTAAATTCTGCTTTTAAAACTCAGAATAAAGGTAAATGACAATTTCCTAGCACTCAGAGAGGCAGAATAAAAAATTACTTTGTATTTGAATGGATTCAGCTGGGTCATTTGATCAGGGAGAAGAATAAAAATAATAAAACATGGATGATTTCCTACTTCATAAAACACTTAAATATTAAATACAAAAAAAATCCATACCAGAACGATTTCTTGGTTTGATATACATATCCATCTCTTAAATAGATCCATGTAGATATTTGTTGTGTGTATATTAACATAACTGGAACTGTACCGCACACATTCCTCTACAACTTGCTTTTTTCACTTCCTTGCACAATCTATCCATGTTCATAACAGATCTAACTCATAACTTTAAATTAGCGCTAAGTATTCCATAACACGGATGTGCCCAATTTGACCATTTCCATTCCCTTAGTGAGTTTATACACCTTTTTGCTATTAGAAACAATGTTGCAGTGAATATTATTATATACACGTGCTCGTGCAAACGTCTAACCCTGGGGTCTATGCCTAGGAGTGGGGACTTGGGGTTATAGGTTATGGATTTTTTTATTTTAATAGATGCTGGCGCACCTCTAGGGCAATTGTACAATGCACATGCTGACCAGTGCTGGAAGAGTGTGTAGGAGGCCCCAGACCTCTGCTAATATTTGCTACCACCAAATAAATGTGTTTGACGGTTAGATTAAAGAAATCATACCTCATTGTTGTTCTGGTTTACATTTTCCCCAGTTACTACTGAATTCAGTATTTCAAAAATTATTTTATCGTTTCATATCTTCTTTCTATTTGTCCACTAGGTTGTTTTCCTCATTGACTTGGAGCATTTCTGTGCCCTGCTGAGTGCTCGTCCAAAAGTGTGAATTCAATAAGACGCTAATGTAGCACTCGGGAGTGTGACCAGGGCACCATCAGCTGTGCTGTGAGATGGTGAGGGAGATGCGTGAAGTCCTTAAATGAACACAGTGTGACTTTGATACAAGTGACTTCACTCTCAACCAGGGATTTTGTCATGTCACTTAACTGCTGAGAAATACGTTTTTAAAATAAAATTTACAATCCTAAATTGTAAAACTTATAAATCAAATCATGGAATTTCTTAAGTTTAAAACTATTCAATGGCTTCACTTTTCACATAAAAGAGAATTCAGAATCCTTAACCTAAATGGCCCCTTATTATCTGCCCATTCCCACCTCTACTAGGATATTTTCCACCCCAGGGCCTTTGCAACGTCCCTCTCCTACAACACCCCCTCCCAGACCATGCTTGGGTAACTCTGCTTGTCAGACTTGTGTGACTTTCTCAACATGTCTTTGCCTCGTGGACAGATCTGAACAGCATCCTTTTGTCTTCTCTCACATACCCAATTCTTTTCCTTCATTGCTTTACAATGATTTTTCTTGCAAACTTTATTTTTATGGTTGTATTTTTAAATTTATTTATTTATATAGATGTCTTCCTCAACAGATTGAAAACTCCACAAATGCAGGGACTCTGTTTTTTTTTATTCTCCACTCCAGGACTGGGCAACGCCTGAGTGGCAGACCTCCAATCAACGCCTGACTGAGAGTCAGACAGTTCTAACCAACAACTCAGATTATAATCCTAGTTTAGCAAATAAACCAGAGAACTGATGAACTCTTACAAGCAGATGATGAGACTCTGATGTGACAGCTCATTTTGTAATGTTAATAAAAATCTGGGTGGAGTCCTACATCAAACTGTAACCGCCACATAAATTCTGTTGCTTAGCAATACAATATCTTTGTCACATTCGACCCCTGGGGTCTTTCTTACCCATCCGAAGAAGGAACTTAGAGCTGAAAAAGGAAACTAAAAGCACATGTCAGATCAAGATCCCACATCCCTCTGGAGTGACCCTGCCCGTCTCCCACAACTCAGTCTCTTAAGCCTGAATGTCTACTTTTAAAGAGCTTTTACTTCATACTTGAGGATCTGCAAATATTCACTAAATAATGGTTTTTGCAACATGTTTTTATAAACTGGTATCTGTTGTGCTACAGTTGGCTGACTAAAGAAAGTTCTGACCATTTTTCATTTTCTTCTCATTCTAAGTTGCAAGACTCACACACAGGCCAGGTTAGGAGGTAATTTAGAACCTTCATAAATTCTTCTCCGCTCTCCAGCTCACACGTCATCTTATTCCTGTTCTGAACGTTAGGAAGTTTCTGATTTATGGCCTCACCAGTCCCGTCCCCACCACGAGGTCCTGCAGGGATTTTGTTTACTGTTCCTTTAACCGTGTATATAAATAGATTCCTTCAGTCAAGGCTACATTCAATAGTTTTAACAAGTTTTTCTATAGAACCCTGTACAAAGGAAACAATATGATGCTGAATCAAGACCCCAGGGTTTTTAAATTATGTTGTTTTTTTTTTTTTTTAAAAATTCCAATCTTCCCTGGGTAACAGGAAATCTTTCAAGATAAGCATTTAAGGTGACTGACACTTCTTGTGATTAATTACTTCTGAAATGAGGACCCCAGGCAACTGGAGCAGTGAATTCGTGCCATCGTGGGGTTCCGTGGCAGTGGTCCTGTGACCAAAGGAGTGGTCTCCTTTCCTTGGATGGAGGGTAGCTGGTCATATTAAGTCTTCTCTAACTTTATATATAACTTCATATGTAACTGTGGGGGTTGGTACAAAGGCACTCTGTGTTTCCTCTCTAGGCAAAATCCTCATCCATCATCACCCAGGAGAGAAACTCCCAAGTAGCACTGTCCTAAATCTGTGCCCGTTTCTCCATCCCCGTTCATTTCCACCCCCAGGGGCTCTCCTGGCCATTCACGCCCTCGTCTCCACCCTCACCACCTGCGTCTTGTCCCTGTGTGAACCGCTGCAGGGCTCTCCCACTGGATCCTCTGCCATGAGCCCCTCCTCTCAATCGTCCTGCACTAAAGGGCCAGGAAGCTCGCTTTAAATTAACAGGTCAGACTGTGTTACTTCCTGGCACCCGAGTCTGCAGGGCAGACAAGCAGCGGGCGAGCTGGCTTCAGTCTCCTCTTGCTCCCAGCCCCGTCTCTCCACCGTTAGCTGTACGTCGTCCGGCACTTTTGAACAATCAAGTGCTCTTCTCCACGTCCGCCTGCTGCCCTCTCTTTCTCCCCTCCCTCTTCTGCCCCTTCCGCTCTTCTCTCCTTAAGTAAGCAATGAGCTACCATTGTGCTGGCCATGGGTCTAGAATGGTCAATCTCCTAGTCTGCAGACATCTAGTGGACATTTCTGGAGGGCTTGCTGGGGCGCAGGCTGAGCTGGGAGCTCCTTCCGTATTGCTGGACTCAGCTCCACAGCAGCACTTTTGGCGGGGGTGGATATCATTCCATCATCTCTGCTTTATCAGTCCATAAGGAAGCCGAGGCGCAGGGCGGTAACGAGGCCAGCCACCCGCTGGCGAGCAGCTTTCTGGGATGTGCTTAGAGGTCTTCCAAGTTTCTGAGCTGCTGCCTCTTTGCTCAAGCCGTCCCAGAACTTCTCCCCTTACTCCCATCCACAGAATGTACTAGGGCTTTCTACTGTGCTTGAAACTGTACTGTACACAGTTTTTTCACACTATATCCCTCCTAGAATTTAAGTTCCTTGGAAGAAGGCGCCACAGCTTTTTGATCCCCAGGGCCCTGGTGTATCTATAGTTTGTGCTGAAATCCGTGTCGCTTGAATGAATGGAACACACCCTGGTCTTTTTCAGACAGCTCTTCTCAACTGCCTGACTCCCTCCCAGACCCTCTGAGAACAAAGGTCTCTTATGCCCAGTTTCCACCTCCTGGTGCAGAACTCGGTATTACTAACCAGGGTGCCCCCCCTCCCCTTACGTGCGAGTACCTGTTACCTGCCAGGCTCTATTTTAATGATTTTACTCCTCACAACAGTACTCTCAGTGGTTTCTCTACCCTTTGCTGGCAGATGAGGAATTCCAGAATCAAGAAGTTCCTCAGCTGGCAAATGGTGGACTTGTCCTGCTCCCAGACTGTGCACCCAGCCTCTGCTTCTGGACAGAGGTCCTCTCTAGAGTGTTGCTTGAATGCTGAGTGATGGTTGGTGACAAGAATGTGCAATAACACGTTTTGAAAAAAATTCAGTATTATGGATGGCCTGTTGATTCAAGTGTTACCATCCTACTGACCGCAGCCAACGAGCAAAGGATAACAGGTGTGCACACTCTGTTACCTGGACGTGGGAAGACACGTGGCACACAGGTTTCTGAGCCACAGGAGGATTCCAAACTTCCTTTTGTGTGTTCATGTTTGTTTCTTTGTTTTGTTTTTTACTTACAAAATATATTTAACCAAAGCATGTTAACTGTTCCTTAGGCAATGAGACAGCTTTCCGTCGGAAGCTACTAGTGACCTGGACTGAGCTCAGCCTCCAGCTTTCCTCCCCAGCCCTGCCTTGCCCCCTCCTTAGACAATCAGCTGAGGTGGGGGAGGGAGGAGACAGACGATCAGCAAGCTTATAACAGCTAGATTTTGAATAATCATAAGGTTATCATTTTTTTCCAATGGCTCAAAAAAGAAGAGGAGCGAAATGCTTTCATTTCCAGCCATAAAATCCTGGTAAGAATTTGGTGAAAATACGTCAAGCAGGTTGTTTGCCAAAATTAACATCAATATTTACAGGTGGCTCTTGGATTCAACGTCACATACTCTTTCCTACCAATTCTGGCATCACCTCTACGCTCAAGTCTAACTACCTTCTCAGGGTCATTTTTAGTTCTGCTTTATATATGCTCAGCTTATGTTTTCTTCACGTTGTGAGTGGCTAGGAGACTACACCTATTTCTGGAATGTCTTTCTGTCCCCTCTACAGGGACCAGCATAATCATGTTGACTGACTCCACGAATTCTAATACCAGCTCCTAGGATTTTAATATTATTTCATGAGTGTTAATATTTTCTAGGTGTCAAAGCAATCATCTTGCAGGAAAAGGAAGCATCTTCCAGTGAATCTTTCTCCATGAAGACCATGCTGAAACTGACCCTTCCATTGAATTTTTTTTCCCCTCTCTGTTTCTTCTAGAAAATTCTGATCACTGGGCAGCTTGGTAATCTGCTTTAGGCATTGCACAGCGCAGCAGCGAGTTGGTGTGAGCACTGAAGGGTACAATTAAATGACGAGAACTAGAAGAAAGACTTGGTTTTAAACGTTTATCAACAAGAACTTTCAGTTTATTTTCCGTAAGCGATTAGCTTCTATTCTAAGCAAAAAACAAACAAAAAAATATTGTGGAAGCTATTTTGTCACTTACCAGGCCAGCAGTGACAAGTGTAACCGTCAGCACTGTCCTCACATGTCGCATTATTGTGACAGGGTTTTGACCAACATGGAGGTATCGAGGTCTCACAATGCTTCCCTGTGAATCCACTTCCTGTGCAGTTACAGCTGTAGCTGGAGAGTCAAGTGAAATTTTCATGTCATCTCTTGGTCATATTGAGATCAAATATCTGTATCCCGTCTCTTCACCTGTCCATCAACTCCAGACCCGTGGCCTGGTTTTAATACTTATCAAAAACCTCGAGGAGTTATCGCCACAAGCCTGAGAGCATTATGCGTTTCCGTATCAATATCTTACTATCTTTGAAAATTTATAACATAGCTTTCAGTCAAAATTATCTGGAAACCGTGATTGTTTACTTCAATTTCATCATCATAAATTGAAGACACTCATACCTTTGTTGGAGTTGTTGGGATAATTACATGTGCATATAAAGAACAGACACAGCATGCCAAACAGCAGAAAATACTGCCTAAAACTACTAAACAGGTCAAAATAAAGTTGTTAATATTTGTGAGGGCGGTAGAGAATGATTTATACCATCACGGCACGTTTTTATAGAGAGAGCCCAGTAATAAGGTCCCTTATGAAAAATGAAACAATAAATTATGAAAAAAAAACAGGAAAAGTTCTCATTCTATACATTGTGACTTACGTTCTCTCATTTTTAGACTACAGGAACATTTTAGTCTTGCTGTTTATAATCACTCATTGACTGAGCGGGATTATCTGACAGCCCTAAAATACGAATCTGATGGGGAAAGTCGGTCACTTTATCAAAAGCTGGCTTTCAATTTAGACAGCATCTCCTCAAGGACTTTGTGTCACAAAAACATAGGCTTACACACCCAGCTTAGATAAAGTGAGGGTCTGGGGGCAAGGACACCTATGGTTTTTTAAAGAGGAACAGTCCTGTTCACCGCAGCTGTGTGTCCATTTACCTCTAACACGGATATTAAGACTTCACTAAGGAAACTGAAATATTAGCAAATACAGTAAGTAAGTGGCTATAATTTTTATACATCATTTTGCTAGTTAGAGACTCTCTATTCACTATTCCATTTATCTAATTAAGAATACCTACTAACAATCTACCATATGGGAGACATTCGAGACAAGAGCCCCGTGCTCAAGGCTGGCAAGTGGACCTCAGTTCATGGAACCAGAGTCTCCATTCATGTCTTCCTTTGTCTGCAAGAACCTTCCATGGGGTATAGTTTCTGACTCGCCCACGTACCTCACAGCGAACGTGTTAATTTTTTGTTGTGGGAACATTAAGTCAGGTTGTATTTGCTGCCCTTGCCGAAATCCGGGCAGTAAGAGAGATACAGACACAAGAGAGTAATTACTGTGTCGCGCATCCAGGTGAAGAGAGGAAGCTGGCCAGGTTTCAGCCTTGATCTGTCTGCGTTTCTGTCACTTCTGTCCTGACACTTTCTGGAAATGGTGAGGCAGGGCTGGGAGAGTCTCCTCTTTTCATCTGGAGCAAAGGTGTGGAAACTGCCAATCTGTCTGTCTATGTGTTGGCCAGTTACCTGTCTCCAGGAACGATCTTCGTGACACTGGAGAATGATTTGGGTATGACTGAAAGTCACTGGCGAGACGTGGAATATGATCAAACATGATGCTTTATCGTTTACAAAAGAGATGCTCTCCCATGTTGCTCTATTTTAAAATCTTATGACTTTCCTGTATCTATTGGAAGTGCACATGCCTTTTATTGCTACCCTTTTGAGTCTGATTCATTGCAAAATCCAGATTTGGTAATAAATTACATCTCACTTATTAATTAAGGGTAGCTGGATCTGAGTCCTCCTTTTGCAAAGAATTAACTGGCTGGACTTGTGGGCTCACCTAGCTTCCCAGCACTTCAGACTCACTGTCACGTGGGAGTTTTAATGCCCGCCTTGTCTTCTGGCTCCTGAAGGAGCCACCAAAAATCTGTTAAGGGCTGATGCTGTTAAAAGCTGTCATGCGTTTTATAATGCAATACCTGCATTTTAAGTAAGTATTAGAAAGTTCTTTAAAAAAATATTTTATATGAATTCAACTGCTGTTACCCAAATTTATTATATGCATGCTATTAAGGTGTACTTTATTGTTTTGTTTTTGCTGAAAAGCCAATGATAGACTCTAATTTGAACAGAATCACATGGCTACTTATCATTCTGCTGTCTCAAAAGTATTCACCAATTCCCCAAACACTTAGAAATTCAAGATACAATTAATTTGCTATCACTGACCTTTCCAACACTGTTTGTATAAAATTCCTAAAGGATTTATTTTTCGTCGCTTGATTTATGTGCTTGCTACTATATAAATGCAAGCTTATATTCACATAGAGAATAATCTTTCGCTTTTGTTTTGTTTTGTTTTGCATCTACAATGGAAAGGGAAGAGAGATCCCTTTTGTTTCATGGATTTGGAAAGCTGGCACTTTTCTGTCATAGAAGCAGTTCTAAACTGTTATGAAAATGACTTGGAAAATGCTCCTTCTTGAGACTGATGACTTCCAAAGAATGCATTTTTTAATAAAATCTGAATGTTACAACTTTTGGTCATTTAAAGTATAAAGCAATCTGAACACTTCAGGCCGTGGATGCGAGAGCTCTAGGTTCATCAGAGCGGTGTCAGCTAGGTTCATCGGTCAGCAAGTCCTCTCCATGCCAGCGACCCAAACGCAGGAGAAAACCTACCTGTCGGCTCCGTCCACGCACAGCCCTCCGTGGAGACACGGCTCGCTGGCACACTCGTCGGTGTTGATTTCACAGCGCTCACCCAGGAACCCGGGGGCACAGTCACAGAAATAAGCCCCCACCGCATCCTGACACGTCGCACCGTGCAGGCAGGGCTGGGACCAGCATTCGTCAATTTCCAGCTCACAGTTCACACCTTTTTCAAAAGTCAACACAGAAAAAAAGAAAAGTTTTAGTCAAGTGTTAACATTTTCGCTCTTTGGCAACGTTTCATTTACCAAAGCCCTTGTCAAATGTGATGTTGCCCAAAATAATTTTCCTCCTTAATTGTAATTGACGTTAACTTTCTGGCATGCCTGTGGGAAGTTACACAAAGCAGAGCAGCTGTTACTTACAAAGAAAGATCCTGTTCAACAGCTTGCGGTTTTTGAGTCCAGGGAAACAAATCATTTTTAGAACAAAGTTATTGTTTACTGTACTTTTGTTGGGAGCCTGAAAGGGATTGGCCAATGTCTTTAAATTATTTTTAAATTCTTAGTTTAATGAGGCACCATACTGAGCAGTGGGTAAAAAGCTCAGACTTCAAAGCCGAACAGCCTGGGTGGGGTTAGCCTCTGTCAGCTGTGTGACCTTGGGCAAGTCCCTTAACCTTTCCTTACAGCAGTGTCTTCACCTGAAAAGCAGGAGAAATGGTTGTCACTGCCCCCAGAAGATAATGATAACAATTGCAATGCATTCTACAGTGCTTATGATAGTACCTGGGGGGCACTAAGTGTTTGCTGGAGAAAAAAAGAAATACTTGTTCTTTTCAAACATTTATTGTACAAAAGTGATGTGCAACTATTTCCTTGAGTGCTCCTTTTGCATAGAAACTTTTAAATTTAAATTTTTCTATAGTGTTGTAAAATACGATTTTTAAATGGAAAATCGGTCTGTGACTTACATGCAATGTGATGAGTGATATTAGTGGAAACTACTTCACTTTAGGGTAACATTACATTTAATCCCCCCAAATAGTAGACGAAGATTGTTTACTAAGCAAACAAAGTTTAGGATTTACAAAAGTTGTCGCACTGAGAGAGCAAACTGACTTAGTGAATCTGTCAAAATAATATTTGATACACAACGATCAAATCTGCATATAGGTTTTAAAAGACACAAAAGGGAGGCTGTCTGTATTTGTCCATCTTTATTTCTGTGCCTATTATCCAGGGCGGTGAACTGTGTGTTAAAATGATATTGAGGGATTTTCAAATGACTCAGAAGTTTTTAGTAGTTTGATGGATTTCGTGGCCCCCTTCCTGACGGAAGATGCAGCAGGACATTCTCCCAGCACCTGGACTTAGAACAGTGACTAGCCTCTACAAACCCCGAAGTGAGAAGGGACGGCAGCATTTCTGAGAAGAAAAAGAACTTAAATTCCATGTCAGTGAAGATGGAAAGTTGTGGGATGGCACTGGTCGCAGGGTAAGCGGCTTGCACGGGGGCCTGGCTCCTTCTCACTGAGCCTTTGAGCAAGACTTTCTGTGTCTGTTTGACGTGGCATCCGTGAGGCTGAGGGAGAGCGCCGAGTGGGCCAGTGGATGATCTGGGTCCTCATTTCGTCTCTGAAACAGCTTTTCAGTCATACTTTAGTATCTATTTCTGCCATGTCAAATAATACAAGAACAGGTGCCTCTTTTTATTTTCCAAGAATGTATGAAAGACAAAAAATGATCAATTCTTTTAAAAAATGTTTCACACAATTTTTTTTAACATATATAGCAACTCAGGCTGTAATGTGTTGGTCCTCTACTGAAACAACACTGAACAATGACGACTTTAAGAACAGAACTCTGCTCACCCGGGGACGTCCGACCCTCCGGGCTCCCTCAGGGCTCCCTGAGTGGGGGCAGCTGGCACTTACTAGACCCCCACCGCACGTGAGGCAGGCTGAGGGGATGTGACATCGGTTATGTCCCTTAGTATTTTAGTCATCTGTATTTGCTGAGAAGTATTAACATGTAGAGCCAAAACAGTGGTTTAAAAGTGGCTAACATTTCTTCTAAATTTTTAAATTTATTTCTAACTGAAGTATAGCTGCTGTACAATATTATATAAGTCACAGGTGTACAATACAGTGAGGCACAATTTTTAAGGGCTTTTCTCCATGTATAGCTATTATAAGCATTGGCTCTATTCTCCGTGTTGTACCATATCTTTGTAGCTCATTTTATACCTAACAGTTTGTGCCTCCTACTCCCTTGCCCTCGCCCTCCCCTCGCCTCACTGGTCACCACTAGTTTGTTCTCTGTATCTGTGAGTCTGCTTCTTTTTTTTTTTATTATTATATTCTACTAGTTTGTTCTATTTTTTAGATTCTACATATACGTTGTATCAGACAGGATTTGTCTTTCTCTGTCTGACTTATTTCACTTAGTGTAACACCATCCAAGTCCACCCATGCTGCTGCAAATGGCAAAATTTCATCCTTTTATATGGCTGAGTAGTATTCCACGGTGTATACACACCACCTCTTCTTTATCCAGTCATCTGTCGATGGACACTTAGGTTGCTTCCTTATCTTGGCTATTGTAAATAGTGCTGCTGTGAACATTGGGGCGCACATATTGCTTCAAATTAGTGTTTTTGGCTTGTTTTGGATATACATGCCAGGAGCGGGTCGCTGGGTCATACGGTAGTTCTATTTCCAGTTTTTTGAGAAACCTCCGTACTGTTTTCTACAGTGGCTGCACCAGTTTTCTGCAACCCTTTTCTAAATTTTATTTCATAACTCAAATAAAATTCATATCTTCATCTTCTATACACCCAGGTTACTTCCAAATTCTTAATGGTTATAAACCATTATTTTAAACACTGCAGCTCCATTTGTAACAATGCAGTTCAAACACTTTAGCTGCAAAGTGATCCTGATGCAAATGTAAGAATGCGTTTCAGTAGCTCAGATACAATTTCAGTTCAAACAAGTATTTGCCCTGGATTAGTGTGATTTGTTTGTATGACTCTTAGTACTACTAACAACGTGATTCTTACTGCAGCTTTTCGCTGCTACTAATGTAGGAACAAGTGATTTGGTCTATGCCTGTGTGAGGCCAAAATAGCTGGGAGAAAAGCGGTAACTAGTCAGTCACCCAGATGTTTTTGTATTTCCAGGTGCTGGGCTTCATAGATAAAACATCTGGAAACCGCACTGTGATTTTCGTTTTTCATTTGGATGTTTATCATTACATGCGTACAGCCATTCAATACAGACAATTAATTGACCTGCAGAAACATAACTTGAACTGTGTGGTCCAGCCTCTCTGGAAACATGCATTTTATGGCTACTGTTCCTATGTAACCAGACCCTCACCATCTCTCATCTGGTCTGACTGCTACTGGCTTCTCTCTTCCAAACTCTACACTGTGGAGAGTCATATGTGTAAAATACACATCTGATTTTCCCATTGTCTACATAAATGTTTAAAATAGTTTCCCCTTGTCTCCAGGAAAAAGCACAGTTGCCCTGGAATGCTGTAGAAGCTTCTAAAACACGTGGACTCTGTTGGCATCACCTACGGGGCTGGTGCTGCCGTCAACTGTCCCCCCTGCCCCCAGGCTGCACACGGCCGTCCTCCTTACTGGGATGCCCGCCCCTCACTCCCCACTCTCCCTGGCCGTTTCCAGTTAGTTCCCCAAGACTGAGTTGTAGTACCACATGATCCTGGGAACTGTACTTAACCACTTATACCTGCCTTGAGTGCCACTCCACTGAAAAATAAAAATATATGTTGTATTTTACAGAAATTGTTTGTCAACTTTATTTACAAAATTGTTAGCTTTTTGAGGTCAAAGACTTTGTCCTTTAACACCAAGATCTGCGGCATTTAGCACATATTCTGGAACATAGGAAATGCTCAGTGAGTTGTCAATGATTGAATAAGCCACTACTCCCAGCTCCAGAATGACCCACCACTCTCATGGAAGATGTAACCTGCCAGGACGGGACATCTCAGTGCTTCCCCAAGCCTGGGCCCTCTCAAAATCAAAAGCCACAACGCCAAATTTACAGCTTTGGTAAATGTCTAAAGCAAAGCATTGTTTCTGAATGATTGTGCCCTAAGCTTCTGATCAGCATTTAGAGATTTTGCACCTCAATAAGAACCTTTCAGCGATTAGGGATTGCAGGTAACACTGTGCAGGCTAGATAATTCGCATCGTGGGTTATCAGCCTGGAGCAGGTCTGGCCACTGATGCCATCACCACTCATCACAGTGGGGAGAGAGTGCACTGTATACGCCGTGTGGCATTGATAGACCGCGCTGGTCACCTTTCTCATTGTCTGCAGGGTCTACGCTTGGGAAATAATTCTTCTCTGGCTTTGGGTTACCATCCTAAGTTTCAGAGTCCACCCAATATATTTAATATCTAACAGGCCTCCATGCACAACGTTTTCCTTTAGAATAAGGATTACATATGCTATTTCCAGGTTCCTTCAGGAATGATGTATGGGGTGTCCTTTACAACAGTTATCAGTGCAAATCTGGACCAAGGGTCGTGCAAAGAGGTAGTGTAACGTGTAACACACGTTTCCATGACAGCCACAGATTTACAGTACGTTCTATACACATCATAGTTGTGATGTTGTAACAGCCAAGAGCAAGGAAAGGGGACTGTGTGACTTCCTGCTCTGATTAGTAGTGCCAAGCAAGTATAATAATAATTAGCAAGATGCTGTGAGAGATTCAAGTTGGGATTTTTATTTTCAGTGGGAACATCTTTGGGATTTTCATCCGATAAGATTTCTGGCTTGTGCATTTAGACACACCTTTTCTAAGGATACCAAAAAGGAATAAAACACCTTTTGAAAAAGCTTTCACTTCAAGTAGACTTTACACACCGGGGACTCATCTCTGAAGGACAACTAAACTTCCTCAATTCCAAGGCTGCTCCTTTCTCCCTTCATGTTTTTAACTTCTAGACACTACTATGGACTTCACCATCAATAGTGTCTTGGGGTTGTGTTATATTTTAGTTGCAGAATTTTTCTTTCTTACCGTATATGAAATGAATGTAAATATCAGTGATGAATTTAACACTGATGAAATGCAAAAATCCCTTTATTATTTTTAATACTATTTATTATATTTTATTATTGCTTACTGTTTCTATTCCTAAGTATTATTAATACTCTATTACTCCCACCAGACTCCACTCCAGAGACGAGGGTTCCCTCAAGTCCCTGTCGGAGGCCCCTGGCCAGACCACATGCTGGCTGAGGCAAGGCAGCGAGTTCCCGCCAGACGCACCTGCAGGCCGAGTGGGCACCGTGGCGTGGATAAGGGCTTGTCGTCGGCAGACACCTGTTCCCTCAAGGGCCTGCTCTGGCGACCTGCCTTCCCCAGCCCCAGGGCAGACCCCAGACCCCGGACTACCGTGGCCCACGTTAGTCGCGCACGTGCAGTGCACACTTCAGCCGACAGGGGCAGCCGCACAAAACTGAAACTGCAGCTGCAAAGCTGGAGACAGACCCCATTTGGGTGTGCTGCCTGGTGGGGACCCGGGCCTCTCCAGGAACCAGGCCACCGGTCCCACAAGCCAGGCCTCAGGGCTCCCGAGGTACCAGGCCTTTGTGTAGGTGCGGGCTTGGACACTGGCAGATGCCTGGTTTCCCCTATGAGTCCAGCATAGGGATCCGTCCTCTCCTGAACCGGGTTCTGGCGCAGATTCCCCGTTTCAGGGAGCTCTGAGCGGGGCGCACGCGCACTTTGCTCCCAGGCGCGCAGGTGTCTCTCAACGAGGATGTTCGCCGCCGGACCGGCGCATCCCCGGGCGGCTTAGGAGGTCCTGCCACACCTGCCACCAGGTGGAATAGGCTCCTATGGGTCGGCTAGGGCTTGGAATTAAGCAGATTCCTTGTGTCTTCATGACCCTTGAACTCTCCCTGGACCCTGGCTACCCTCAACCACAAGAGACACTCGAGTAATAGGCTCTGTCCCATTTATTTAACCGATTTTATTATTTTGTTTTATAGCTATCTGAATCTTTTTTGTTTCTATAAGTTATCTTTCAGCGAGAGTCGTAACTGGAATAACCTCTGCTTTCAATATGAAGCATGTTGTTTGCTCGTTTCGTTCATCCTTTTCCTACTTTGCCCTGTTCCCTCCTTTTATCATTTGTGAAACAAGAATGTTCTTAATCCAGTTTCATCCTCATCTTTTCAAAACATTCATGGAAGCGAGAGCTTGTTCTAGGAAGAGAAAGAATAGCTCCTTTTTTTGGTCAGCCCTAAGGGCGGAGACTGGGGAGCGCCTTCCTGTTCTTCCTCGTGGCCAGTGATCCTCGCTGGGGTGCCGTCTGTGTTTGGAAGGTTCCTTCCCCTGCGCTCCCCCCTCTCCCAGCTCTGACCCACCTGCTCCTCCTTCCTCACCCAGCCATCTTTCTCTTAGTCCATCTCTGTGCTCTTCCTCCCGTCTTAAATGTCGTAACATGTCCAAAGACGTTATTTGATTTTAAAAATATTATTTCCAGGTCAACAGGCATGACTTCCTGAATCTACTGCCTACATTTGATGTGCGTATACATGTATTTTTTATGTGTAAAAATAAGAAAATACATACTAAGTTTAAGTTGGAGCAACCCCATTTCAGGGTCTCCAAGATGCTATGTTTGAAAAACACACCACTTTTATGAATGGTTTATAGCTTGCTTAATGTTGTAAGTTTCTTGGGAAGATTATAGGAAAATTGTTAGTGTTCACATTTTCTGTTAAAGATGCCAATATTATATATTTCACGCTTCTGTAATTATAATCTTTTAATCGTAACAAATGTCTTTCTTGTGTTTCTTTTCATTAGGATAATTGTTATTCCTGAGCATTTGAAATGTTATAATGTTAATAAATTTATGATATGGCAGTTTCAGAAATTAAATTCTTGCCTCGGCATACCATAAAATTCCAGTTTAAACTCATAAACAGGGTGCAGAGATTCCAACCTCAGTTAACCCATTCCTGGGTATGGTTCTAATATTTGCAAAAAGAAAGCAATTCAAGTACAGGGAAACGACACCTGTAGAAAGTATTGGTAACGCTGCGTAAACCGAATCGACACTGGCAGCAGTGGTGACGATATTAAAACAGTGACAACCAACATATGCACAGCCTTAAACCACATGAAAAAAACTGCCACTAAATCGTTTCATTCTCACCAGGACCCTGAGGTTAGGCGATGTTACTATATTTATATGTGAAAGTGAGGGAACAGAGGCTCAGTACTGCTGTCATTTATCAGTACCCAGCCACCAGGGAGCTTCAGAGCTGGGCCTGGGGTCCTTGTCTCCCACGTCTTTCCATGACACCCATTCCTCATGTTACATGCTACTGTTACGTACGACTGTGGCCCCTCCTCACTCAGACCCACGCACACAGCCTGCTGACAGCTAGGAAGGTACGAAGAGGAGGAGTCGGGGAGAGAGGGAGCTTAAGACAGGGCGCTGCATCCCTAACTGCTAACTACACCACCAGCCAACAGTCAATGCAAACACGCGGGGAGAGACATCACCCCTGCCTAAAACGTCTCTGTGGTCCTTCCCCCTTGCAGTTCAGCTCATTGTTATTCACACATGTAGCCAGAGGACAAGAGCCTCAGCTCTCCGTCCTGGACGTGGTGCATCTTTGCCCTGCTCATGGACCGCTTTTTCTCTAGAGCCTTTCCTGACTCTGAGCAGCAGCTTTCTTTGTGCTTCCTTAGCACTCTGTTCAGAGAGAGATTGTAAAGTTTGTTTACACGCCTCCTCCCTGAATAAGCTGTGAGCATTTTGTGAGGGATAAATTTTGTCTTCGTCATCTTTGTCTCCACGGGCTTGCACCATGTCCGGTGCCTTGAAAGGATGTGATAAATGTTTGCTGAGCGAACGGCACCTGTTATTTTGTGCACTCGTTCAACAAACGTTTGTCAAAAGCCAGAAACTTTATTTCTCCATAAAAACTATTTCCAGTGGCTCTAGTTCTGAGCAAAAGCCTGAACAAGTGTTTAATTGCCTTTCTATGACACTGCCAAAATTGATCAATTTCATAATTAAGAGCATATAGAAAAACAGCCATTTTCCTTTGATAAAATAAAGATACAACCTGTGAAATTAAAAAATTACCTTTAGGCTGTTACACATTATTTGCCTTTTGGGTTTGAAAGATATTTGTTATGGACATTATGTGGTGAGTAAAATTTGAGATTTCTAGATAGGTACCCATTGAATCAATATTTAAATGTTCTTCAAACTGGTGTCATACATTGAGTGTACTTATACAAATATGGGCTATTTATTAATAATTATTCCCAGTAAATTGATATAAGTTCATCAAAAGTTCTGTCTTAATTTTGCAATCAGGAATATCGTTTCAGTGAAAAAAAAATCCGTAATAATGGTAATGATAGTAATAATAGTATTATTTCTCATGAAATAAGCTTATACTTTACAGTATATAATAATTTTTCCTAGATTATTTTCATGACCATTAAATTATCCATTTGATCTGTCATAGATGTTTCAAAGTGATTTAGTTGATCAAAAATACATTTAGAAAAGTTGGAACATCAAGCCCAGATTCAAGTCTCCACAGTGACTGAAATTCAAAGTATGCCTTTGGTAAACGCCAATGTAACGGCAGTGTCGCAGTTAGCTACCTCTTAGAATCCGAATGCGTGAGGACTGTTGGAGAAAGCTCAGAAAAGAACACGAAAAACTATCGGGAAAAGGTCTGACAGGAAATTTTAAATGAGTATCCATCATGTAATGCAGAGAAGAAGGGTTAAGTTTCAGGTGTGCACTTTGGAAAGACTGCATTGTTAGAAATACTCTGAAGGGCGGACCTGGGCTGGATGATTCGGACTTCCCACCAGAGGGCGGTAGAGAGCAGGCCCAGGAGGCGGGCTCTCATTTTGTTTGCATGGTCACAACATTTTTGTGTTAATTTCTGTCCTAAATTTTAGAGGATAAAAAGGTGTTATTGTTAAAATACTTGTCTTGCACTCCCTCCTCTCAAATAATATGGTCCATTTACTTGGATTATGGCATTAATCTCCACTAGGTACCCTAATTCTACTCTAACCTCTCCCTGCACTGCGTCTTCAGAGTAACAAGCAGAGAGATATTGTTAAAATGTGAGTGGAACCATTTCAGTCCTCTGCTCAAAACTCTCCAACAACTTCCCTTCTCACTTAGAGGAAGAGCCGAAGTCCTTACCATGGCCTTCAAGCCCCAATAGTCTGACCCATGCCTCCTTCTTGTTCACCCCACCCAAGTCACAGCAATCTTACTCTGCTTCCCCATCATTCCAAGTACCTCAGGGCCTTTGCACCTGCTGTTCCTCTGCCAGAGGTGCTACTCCACAGGACGTTTGCCTGACTCCCTGCCTCCGCTCTCTCGAACGTCGTTCACGTGTCACTTCTCAGCTAGGCCTTCCCAGCGAGGTCATTCTATCTAGAGTTCAACCCCTAATTCCCGCTTTTTGTGTTTTACATTTTTCCACTGAATTTATCACTATCTAATGCCACCACATATTTTATTTACCTACGACTATTTTATATGCTTCTTGCTCTTCCCTCTTGAATGTAGGGGCACTTTTACATTACTATTTCTATTGGTAGAAAAAGTCTGCCGCTGTCCCGTTCAGCTGACACGGGCGTTTGCGCCAAGGCGGTGCGGACTCTCCGGACCCCCGGGAGCCTCTCTACAGTTCAGCGCTGGGGCGGGAGGCGCAGGGCAGGATCCCCGCGGGGCGCGCTCTCTCCGAGCGAGCGCTACCACTCTGTCCTCTCCTACCTCCCTGTCTTTTAAAATTTATTACATTTCCTGACTTTGCTGCTCAGAGGAATGCGGGCTCTCTCCTGTCAGCCGGGTTCTTTATGATCGCTCTAAATTTGGAAGCGGCACACCGCAGCTCGGTGGCTGTAACACGGTTTCCAGGATTCGCGATGCCTGGGGACATTGGACCAGCTGGTGCCCAGCACATCCACGCTGAGCGCTCCAGCTGGCCCCTGGACCTTCTTTGGGTTTCCCATTAATTGGCCTGAGTTGCCACGAACACTGGTAACCATGGGACAGTGCCCCCCTGCCCAAACCCAAACAAACAAACAAAACCAAGCCTCCTTGGGGCTCTAAAGGATGGGGCAGGGCAAGAGAAGTTTCCAAATGAGGCTCAAGTACACTTAGCTCCTGGCTCCTGGCCGGGCTGTGAATAGAGTCACCGGTACACGCGGCTCTCCAAAGGCAGAAGCTGACCGCCTGCGGTTCAGAACACCCTGGGGAGTGACTACCGCTGAGTCAGGGCTGAGGATGAGCCCAGAGACCCCGGACCAGGCTGGTTTACTCGGGGAGGGGGCTGGGATCAAGGCGCCATCACACCTTTCTATCTAAACAGGCCTAACCAGCTGATACCTGGCTCTTACTGCTGTCAGAGTCTTCCATTTAAATTCTATTTGCAGGTACATTGTATATATGCCACCTGAAAAGCTGAAATAATAAAATGTGCCTGCTTTCCTGGGAAACAAAAGAAAAACAATTCAAACAGGGAGGGACACTATCAAAACAGGGTTTGAGCAAAGGGAAGCCTCCTCATTGTGGACGTTGTTACAGTGAGAAGAAGGCCTTGACCCTTACTGGGCCCCAGAGATACGAAGGATCCACAGTATAAATTAGTTTACTCCACAGTGAAATGCCTTCCTATGGGGTTCTGCTGCATTTCACATTTGGGATAGATCCTTGACGTCGTTTATGCCTTAATTTAGACCACTTAAAGGGTTCATTAAAATCTAATTAAATGAAAATGTAAAAAGTAAAAAACGCATACACCATAAAACATAATTTTTTCAACCTGTGTTTTTGCAATGAGATGACTGTTTCAGAACACTGCTGTTAAAATGGCTGAGACACTCGATCTCAGGTCTATTCCTTTGAGTCACCACTCACAACACTGTGTTAGCAGCAGGAAATGGAAGATACTATCTTAATAAGCTATAATGGTTTTTAAATGTGACCATTTTAAACAGAAGCGATCCCAAAGCATCCCCACAAAAAGTTACTTCTTATTTTTATTCAAAAATTAATAAGCTTGATTTTGGTGTAGAGCACACTGCGATGTCTACAGCAGTAGAGATATAATGCTGAATTCATGAAACATATAATGGTATGAATCAGTTACCTCAAAAAGTAAGTTAGAAATTTAAACATTGAAATTCAATTGCTATAACTCAGTTAAAAGAATGGACATGATAGTATAGCATACGAACAAGGAGTTTTTCACATGGAAGTACTGTTTCATAAGCTCCTTGACTATGCCCCATAACTTTTAGCATAGAATTGGTAATTAAAAGGCATTCGATAAAATAATTTTCCACTTGACACAAGCATTTCGCCATCATAAATGATGCATCAAGTAGTAGAGAAGGTAAAATCTAGTTTAATATCTATATGAGTTTCATCGCCAGGAAGGGTGCCCAGAAACACAGGGAAGAATTTAGAAAATTAGAGCAATCCAGTGACAGCTTATTAAGCCACCATTATTCACTGTGCTGAGTTCTCCTCTTCTTAATTCACTAGCTGACGTCACAGAGCTGGGAGTGAGGAGGCCAGGAGAGCGGTGAGCCCAAGTTGGAATGAATGAACGTGACAGAGCAAAGACCTCTTACAGTGGACGGAAAATCCACGGGGTAAAGCCACGGAAGGAAGACGGTGGCCAGGCAGAACTGACCTAAATGCGCCGCGGACTCGGGACAATGAGGGGGGCGCGGGGTGCTGAGCGCGAGAACAAGGCACAGCAGGTGCCCTTGCGATGCATCCGCCCCTTGTTGCCCCATCACTAAATCAACATCCACAGAAACTTCGGGAAGAGACGGTAGGGAGTATTGTTTGCTGTTTCCAGGAGATTCTGCAAGAGTGAAGTCTGCATTGGTGACGTCATGACTGCTCCCATCCCCTGTGCCCCGTCAGCCTCGCTACCCTCGGTGTGTTCACTTCAGCACTGGTCACCCACCTCCGCCGTCCGCCCCGTGGCCCCCTCCCCAGGCTGCCCCGGCGGGAGCGGGCACCGCAGCCAGGACGGCGGGAGTCGGCTCCGACGGGGAACCTGCAGGAGCCGCCGGAGAGCGAGGTCCCGCGGAGCCCGCTGCTTCCAGGCGGCGTCTGCGCGTCCGGAACAGGCGAAACCGCGGCGGCGCAGCGCGCGAACGCGACGCCCGGGGGCCCCCTGCAGCTCCGTGCGCTTTCCGCCGGCTGATCAGCCCCTGTCTAGGCCACGTTCACAAGCGAGCGGAAGGGACATAAAAGGCCAGGGCTGCTCCTGTCACGTGGACGAGAAGGCTACTTACGTCACCTGGGATTCAAGCGGGGGCACACTTACCCGAGTAAGGGCGGGGACACAGGCAGGTGTATCTCCCGATCTCATTGAGGCACGTGGCCCCGTTCCCGCAGGGATGTGACACACACTCGTCCACCTCCAAGTCGCAGTGGCGGCCCTGGTAGCCCGGGACGCAGAAGCAGGCGTAGCCGTTGGCCCCGTCCAGGCACATGGCGCCGTTGCGGCAGGGGCTGGACGCGCACTCGTCGCGGTCCAGCTCGCAGAAGCTTCCGGCAAACCCGGGAGGGCAGATGCAGGCGGGCTGCGCGGGGCCGTGGCGGCAGACGCCTCCGTGCTGGCAGGGGCCCGCGCCGCAGGCGCCGACGGCCGTGTCGCAGGCGGCGCCACTGGACCCGGGAGGACATCGGCACAGAAAGCCCCGCTCCCCGGGGGCGCTCACGCACGTGGCATTGCCGGGGCAGGGGCTGGAGACGCAGGGGTCTGGCTCCTCATCACAGCCTTTGCCCAAACGAAGGGCTGTGTCTGCGCAAGGGCAACTGTGGTCTTCTGAAGCATCCTTGCAGGTAGAATTGTTTTGGCAGGAATGTGAGAGGCACTCGGTGTCATTTTCATTGCAAAAGGAATCTGCAAGGAAATAATAATAAAAAAAAGAAAAAAAAAAAACCAGGATGAATATATGGAGGGTGATAAAATTAAAGAGCTTCCTCCTCTCCGCCCTTGGTTCATTTCAGACACGCTCATTAAATGGAATACAAAGTTGGCTGCATTCTTATGAGGAATTCGTCAAATGACGTCTAACAATGAGTTTTGTCACTAATGATGATTTGTCACTGTTTTCACAGAGCTGCTAACGAGAAACAAAAATGGCTGGTTTGAGAAGCTTCCCAGCGCTTGCGTTTTCCTTTCTCAGGTGGAAGTGCCGTCGAGCAACGGGGTGAATTGAAGCAGCAGCTGAATTGTCCCGCATACACGAAATTTTGAAATTCACATCCTCTCATGGAGGGTTTTGGGGTGTGTTAGAAGATGAGATACAAAATTGTCTCTGAATATACGGCCTAACTGAACCTAATACTGGAATGAACACTAAACCTTGGCTGTTGACTGCTTTATCGCAATCACTGTGGACGCTCTACAAAGAAAAGCACGGAAAAATGAAAATATAAAAATAAAATAAAACATCAACTGTTGAAAGTCTACTTTGGTAGCAAGCAGTTCAGTTGTTTCACAGGTATTACTTCTAACCCTCACAGCAGTGCCACATTACTGCGCACATCTTAGAGACGACGGATTAAGCCCCACCGCGAGGAAGTAGATGTTATAAAGTTTCCAGATTTTCAGTTTTCTGAAAGATTCTCTGTTCTGGAGACACATTTTTGAAATTCTAATTGGAATGATAACCTGCCGGAAAGCAATAATTCTATGATTCTTTTCCAAATTCACCGGATACATTCATGTGTATAGATTTTCCCTGAACATACACACATTATGACCACAGCACCATTATTTTCTTTTTTTATTCTTATTTTTTAAATTGAAGTGTAGGTCTATTTACAGTGTTAGTTTCAGGTGTACAGCAAAGCAATTCAGTTATAGATATACATACATACATACACACACACACACACATATTTTCAGTTTGTTTTCTGTTATAGCTCATTACAAGAAATTGAATATAGTTCCCTGCGCTATAAAGCAGGTCCTTGTTGTTTATCTATTTTATATACAGCAGTGTGTATCTGTTCATCTGAAACCCCTAATCTATCCCTGCCCCCCAGCCCTGTTATTTTCTTAATCGTGTATATTGAGAAGCTTTACAATTTGGCAACTCAATCGTACCAGTTCACAAAACACTGTCTTTTCCATGTGGATTCATCTAATACATCATGCTCTTATTTTTATTTCCTTTCTCACAATATTGCTTATGAATACAATAGTGGCTAACAGGATAGGCCTGTAATTTTTTAAATTACAAAATGAAGCGTTTGCTCTTATGATACGAGACTGTACATCAATGACTGTCAGGAGACAGTAGCACGCACACCTCGGGGAATCTGCAAGGACAAGCCTCTCCCCTCTCAACGGCAGAAGGCGAAGGGGGAAGAACTTAAAGTTATGACGGAATATAAAGAACGCTCCTATAATTAAAAACAAGTATATAGACTTGAAGTTTGTATGAAGTGCCCTAGAAAATGAATGAAAAGCTAAATCCACAGCAAATCCCTGAGGTGGGACAGGAAACAGCTCATTCACAAAGCCTCAGAAATCGGAACAAGAATTCGCCTTATGGACAGAAACACTGGAAGCTAGAGGACATTCGAACCATGCCTCAAAATTCTTGAAAGGAAATGATCCCCGAATTAGAATTCTGTGCCCAGCTAAACTAGCAATCATCCCCGAAGGGAGAAGAAAAATATTTTCAGGGATGCAGGGATTAAAATTTTCAGCTTTCATCCTCATTTTTCAGGCAGATATTTCAAAATATGCAGTCCGTGGAAATGAGAGTGTAAAGCAAGAAAGAGAGCATGGAGTCCAGGGTACAGGGGATCTAGCAAAGGAAAGGAGCGAGCAATGTTACTGACAATTGCTCCCTGGATGGCAGGTGTGTTACCAGTGGGTACAGAGATTAACCAGTCCTGAGAGCAGAAAACGTGGGGCCCCAGGAAGGTTGCGTAGTAAGGAAAATGCATGGAGTGTCATGTAAGAGAAGTGATGGAAAATTAAACAGAACAGTTGGGGAATAAAAAACCTCTCACTGGCATTACTTCTAGGGAAAATTGTAAGTTGTACAGGAAGGAGATGGAATCATAGTGTTACGGAAACGACAGGCCAGCCAAGAAACAAGCACCACTCGGAGGGTTGGAGTACTCAGATGTATTACGCCGGCGGGCTCAGAGGGGCTTCTGCTCCGAAGCTCTGAGCACCTCCAAGACATGCACATGAGGTTTTACAGGGTTAAGTACAAGCTTGGGGTATTCGGCCAATAGGCATGGAACAGCTTTAGCAGCATCATTATCACAAAAGTGGAGGCAGGGAGGCAGCAAACCAACATTCCAAAGCCAGATATATATCTTTGAAAATCCAGCTGGCTAGCAAAAAAACATGAACAGCAAACCAATACTAATTAACCTAGATTTACAAGTTAGTCCAGCAGAACTCAGATCAGTATTCCGATACTTAGATTTGTGAGTTATCTTGTTAGCCCAGCCCAGCCTCTCCTTCACATTCCTAGACTTGTGAGTTATCTTGTTAGACCAGCCCGGTTTTTCCTTCACAATAGCACACTACGGAGCTGAAGGAAATTCTCTATAATAGCAATAATAGTAATAAAGTGATGCTTTCAGGTGGAGCTGAGGGAGTGAGTGTGTGGGTGCCCGTGTGTGACTGAGAACTGTGGGAAAGCTCAGTCCATGTGTACTGCAGGAGAATTCCAAACAATTATGCCAGTATCTAAAACTGAAAAAAGAAACCTAGCCTATGATTTAGAAATAGAGAAATAAAAACTGTAAGAAATATTTAGAAGAGTTTTAAATAGTTGCATCTTGGGGGGGGGGTGCAGGCTGGGAGTGGGGAGCTGGAATGGGATGGTAATAAGGGTATGACTCTTTCCCTCATAACCCTAAGTGACTTTTAAAGGATTACTGAATAAATGTCATAAAAATAATTTTCAAAGCAGAATAGGTAGATGTATACTTTAGTCACACACACACCTCCATCACTTTGTTGACATGTACACTCTGAATTACGTTTTCAGTGCTGGTCCTGGACAAGATGATCTATCAAGCACATCCTTTTCCTGGGTCTTCGGGGTGGATGATGTCATTGGCACTGTTGGTACCGTTTGCTGCCTGGGTTTATGGGTGTGTCCACAGGTGAGATGCTAACGGGCCTTCTTGGAAACACAGCCTGTGACAAGGCATCATTAACTGATGCTTCAGCTGACTGTACTAAACAAGCAAAGACATTTGCCTGCCAAGAAGAAACTCATGGCGGGGAGGGTATAGCTCAGTGGTAGAGTGTGTGGTTCAATCTCCAGCGCCTCCATTAAAAATGAATTTTAAAAAAACTAATTACTTCCCTCGCCTAAATAAATAAACCACAAATAAAAAATAAATTTAAAAAATTAAAAAAGAAATCATATTTTTCAAACATATAATGGAGCTGTGATTTACGCCTTATTAAAAATAACTAATTAAGGAGCCAACTAAGGAAATAAAAGCAGAATATGCACAGACCAGTGAGGGAGTGTCATGAAGTAAGGGTTATGATTATTCCAGTTCTGAGCACCTACACTGAGAAGAAATCTGTCCTGTACACATTACTACATCGTAACCTAGTACACTGTGTGCACCCTCAGTGAACGATAAAGTAATTTGCATAAGGATAATAGCTTTAGAAAAGACATACATGGACACACACAAAAAGTAATTTCAAGTCCTTGCAGGATTACTTAAAATTATAGTTGAAATCTAGTTCCCAGAGAAATGACCACAGATAATTTCGTTTCTGGCTTTCCCACGAGCCTTAGATACAGGATAAAAACTGTACTGGTTGTGACGTGTAAATTGATATTTTCAGACCAGTTCATCTAGGCTGCCAAACTGTTTTCCTGCAGTAAAGTCTGCCATCTACTGGATGTTACAAGAAGTTCTAGAACAGTGGGTTTCAGACTTTTTTTTTTTTTCTTTTCTTTTTTTTCCTTAAAGGCAGCAGAACTCCTCCAAGGAAAATGTCACGAGTAACCCCAACACACAAAACCGGGATGTGGGCCAGCCCAGGCTGCAGAAAGGGAGACCCCGCGGCCCAGCCGCTCAGCCTCCTGGCCTTCCTGGAGACGTCTGCAGAGAGCCCAGGGGAAAATAAAATATCTCACACAGCGGCTGCAAGTGATTCTTTTTGTCTTTGCTCTTTTAGTATAGCTAGTGATAAAAATATGTGTGTATATTTTAATATAAATATACATTATATATAAATGTAAATATATAATGTGTATATATATTTGCTGAGAAGTAAAAACTAATTTGACCAGTTTTAAAGGCGTTGAGCACACAGTGTAGTAGTTATTGTGTATAGATGTGTGTGTATGTGTATTTTCTTATAATTTGATCTACTTGGAAAACAGCCATATTAGTCATTTAGCTTAGGTATAAAGGAGGAATATATTTATTTCAGAGTAGTGAAACACTACAAGGTGACTTCCGGGAAAAAGCATTTCAATACCTCAGAGATTATTACAAAGAGTATGTACTCTTTTGTCCTTCATGGTTTTAATGTGCTCATCTTTGAAACAGGCAGGTAATTCTCTGATTTAAAAACCGTCAGTCAAGAATCTGGAAGCTCCAGCAAAGGGTTTTTTTTTTTTTTTTTGCTACCAGTATTTTTGGCAACGTTTGGACTGGTTAACCACAGGACATTTGCCAGAGAGAGACAAGGAACAGAGTCCGCGAAGTAAGACGCACCCTATCAAGGCCGGCTTTGCCAGCTCAGCCTCAGTTTCCTCAGCTGCAAAGGAGGATAGAGCAGCAGAATCCACGTCTTCGGGTTTTCATGTGGATTAAGTCACCAGATCTAAATGCTTGGCAGACACAAGGCAAGTGCTCAATAAACGTTAGCTCTTACTGTTATAAGATGCTTAGAGAGAGTCTGGAGTTCTTAGCAGGAAAGTTACTGGATTAATAAGAAATACAGCAATAACAATAATAACCAAAAAAAGTACCACTTACTAACACATTTTCACTGCAGGAATTTTATTTAGGAAACACATACTAATATAGAGTCTAATGCCAAAGACACGCTTCCATCAAGTACCTGGACTTGCCCAGGATCAAACCAAGGTGACCATTGTTTCAATTTAGAAAAAATCTGAGGTTCATTTTTCACACGAATATATTTACAATCTCACTATAAATGCTGAACACCATTTAAATGTTTTGGCTCGGAGAAGTATCACATGAAGTGAGAGTTGTGATCGGGCTAGAGAAGCCCGGAGGACCTGCTGTTTCTGTGTGTTCCCAGAGCACGCCCAGCAAACGCTCAGCGAATGCTCTGTGGGTGCTAATCGTCAAAGCCAGGATCCTGACCTCAAAGACGCCCCCTGCTGTGTAAACTTTGCATGAGTGTATGTACCCGTGCGTGTTTGTAGGGGTAACGACTGACCCCTTTTTTAAATTTTGCCTTCTCGTCACTGCTACTTTTAGTCTTTTCCTAGGATTTGCTAACCTAATTCCCCCCGCGTCACTCACTCTCTAGTCCTTATTTTTACTGATATTAACGTCAAGAATGAAACCTGCCAGCAGAAGGGAGGCGGGTTGATCGATGGCTATTGCTCGTATCTGGGTTAAATTAGCAATTTTACATACTCCTCACATTTAAGCAGATCAGACACGCATGTATTCCCACCTCCTGCCAACACAGCGTTTTAAGCTCATTGCCCCAGGCAGGTATTTTACTGTTTTTCCCTCAAAATACTGAGATGTGGGTGGGGACCTGGGAAGGCTGCTTCCTCCGATGGGAGAGAGGATACGCTGGCTGCGGGACAGGGCAATTTTTTAAACATGCAAAGGCATAGGTTTTTTTTAAATTTAATTCTATTTTTAACATACATTTAACCTAATTTCACCCAAATAAAAATGGGAGATGAATAGAGGAACAGGGAGCACACAGTTTGATATTCCCAGCAGCATTTACTGAGTGGTTTCTGAAACTCTTCCGTATAAAAACCTTTTCCTGTAGAAGAACAAGGAGAAGACGGGCTGCCTTCCTTTGTACCTGTGTTTTGCTTTCATTAAAACAACTACCAAGTCTACTGTTTTATACAGAACTTTGGTTTACGTCCTTGATACGTTAAAAAGTTAACATAAATTTCTATATTTCATTAAACTACATCTCAAAAGCCACTATTGATTTCTATAAATTGGAACAGCCATTGACTTTAAAAAAGAGGGTTTAATTCAGCTGTCGAAGAAAAAAAATTTTTTTACTCAAGATATATTGTCTCTTCCGTTCAGAAATTTGGAAAATCAGATGGCCCTTGACAGTTTGGTGAAGCACATAACAATTTCAATCATGGTTTGGATTTCAAACAGCAAATATTTGGGATGTGCAGGTTTCAAATCACCCATGATGAGTTGTTTTTAGAATGAAACAGAGGTTACACACAGCGCTACTGCAGATAGAGGAGAAATTTCCAGATCGGAGAATTTCACTGCATTAGAGGAAAGGGGCTGGCTGAATTTTCCTGAGGCTGGCTTTCTGCAGAGAGTGACGTTTAATTCCAGGGTTGGGCCCGGCAGGGGAGGGAGGGGCACATCTTCATTCAGGAAGTAGCCAGAATGGCTTGCACGTGGTAGGTAATCAATAGAAATTTGATGAATAATGAATGAGTGAGCAAGAAAACCTGAATTCTCATTTAAGCCTCGCTGTGAAGTTCTTACTCTCACCTCTTTTGATAAAACCAAGCAGAGCAAATCAGCGGGCAAATCACTTACTTTGATGTGCAGTCTGATGGGTCTGCACGAACAGTTAGACGCAGTAAACGGGCTCTTTAAGACCATTTCTTTCCTCTGCCTCCCCGTGGCCTCTAAAAAACTAGGCATTCTCTCTCTTACACGTAGCTATTCCTGTAGATGTGATTTTTAAATTCTAAATTGAGGCCAGTTTAGTGTAATGGCCAGAGGACAATTTCACGGTAAGACAGACAGAGGTTTACGTTTTAGTTCTGCTATTTCCCACATCCGTGGTTTCAGCAAAATCAGCGTCACGGAGCCTGTTTCCTCATCTCTAAGGGAGCTGACATGTACACACAGGGCTTCCGAGCAGGGACTTGAGCCTGGGTCCGCATCCTGGCTCTGCCACTCACTGACGCCAAGAGCTTTATTAAGTTACCACCTCTGGGCCTTAGTTGTCATTTCTGTAAAAATGATTCCTACCTCATAGGTTTATTGCGGATATTAAATTAGCTAATGTGCATAAAATGTCCAACAATGCTTGGAACAGAGAGAGCACTGTCAGCCAATTTGTGCTATTATCCTCATAGTAACAAACATAAAGTTCCTTATTAAAAATTTGGAATAAAATAATTCTCCAGTCAATATTATTTTTATTCCAAAAATTGTATTGACTAAATATAAAGTAATTACTTAGTCATTCCTTCAATGCAGGGTCCAAAGCATGTACGTCTTGGTCCCCTTCTACTAACCAGCAAAGCACCTTGGCATAGTGGTGCTTGGTAACCACATTTTTAATAAATGAATCAATCCAAGGAAAATGAGACTTTACCACACTGGAAAGAGTTATTCGTTTTGTGTTCTAGGAAGTACAAGTTCACTGTCATCACACACTCCTGAGAATCTTTCCTCCTGAGCCAGGCAGGAGCCCAGCATCGCCGACTCCGTACTTGACTCACATGCAAACTCTGAAACACAACTTCCCTGCTGCAGCTGAGAAGATTGTGCCAAAGCTCCCTGGTGTCACCTGCATCTCACCTCCTCTGCCGGGAGTCTACAGACTTACTGGGAAACTTTCCCACAAGGGTATTTTAAATCCCCTGTGCACGGCTGCCATCTTGCTGGGTGCTCTTATATATAATTTTCCATCGTTAACACTGTCACAGGTGAAATCAGGGCCCTGCTTCTCCAAAGCTTTCTTTGCTCTCCAAGCTTCCCCAACAGAAGCCTCTGGGTCCTCCTGAGCACCAGTCTGGATGGGATCAGGTCTCCATCAGGAGGGCTGGGTAATGGACCACGGACATCCTGCCTCTGGCTGCAGTTACACACACTCACCCCAGAGAAAGTGCCCTGCCCTTTGTCATCCTTAGAACATGACTAAATAATGCAAATCATGAAGGTCATTTTTACTGAATGTCAATCATTGAAAATTTCAATGAGGGTCTAATTATGTTCCTTTGACATTAAATTCATTTAAAGCTAATCAGGCCTGGACGCTCTGACCTTATTACAATCCATGTACACGTTAATAAGGACAGGCTTTTAAATGACCCTTTTTATTTAATGGGATACTTAATGTTTTACTAACTCCTTTGAGCAAATTGAAGTTCTCAGAGTAAAGCTAAAAATGTTCTAAATGAAGAGAAAGAAGTGTTTTTCCCCACTCCATAAAGCCATCATTTTTTAACTGATCAACAGACATAATTTCAATATTAATTATAAAACCATTGTGCAGAATAATTTAGCTACACACATTTTTGTTCTAAAAAAGCACCTGAAAGTTGTAATATTTTCCATTGGATTGTTATCAGATTTTAAGTAATTGTACACAATTAAGATTGAAGAAAAAAATTAACAAAATTGGCAAAATAAGTGAAAACAGCCCTTCAAACTCTAGCCTGTTTCACCATACACCAAAATAGTATGGACAATATGAGAATGAGAAAAATTAGAATAATCTAATTTTCTAATTTTTGTTATTCATATTATTAAAATGCCTCCAATCTATTGGTCCCAGGAAAAAATGTCTCAAGTCTTTCCTATAGAAAAGTATGGGGTAGGAGGTATTATATCCAGTTTATACGTAGAAACTGAGGTTCAGAGATGTTAAATAAATTCCCCAAAGTTACGCAGCTAATATGTGGTAGATGAGGATGCCAAGAAGACTTCAAAACATTTGTTTGAAAAAAAAAATCCAAATAAAAAAGAATATAGATTCGCACAGGGAACTATACTCAATGTCTTGTAATAATTAACCTTCAATGAAAAAGAATATGAAAATGAATATATGTATGTACATGCATGACTGGGACACTGTGCTGCACACCAGAAACAGACACATTGTAACTCACTGTACATCGATAAATTTTTTTTAATTAAAAAAAAGCATGACAGGCAAAAAATTAAAAAAGGAATATAGAATCATAAAAAAGAAGCACTTAAGAAGTATCTAGATAAGCACTCTCCAAACTTTATCATTCAGATGAACCACGAGGGTCTCGGGGAAACTGCTGATTCTCTGACTCAGCAGTTCTGGGGTGAGGCCTGAGAGCCAGCATTTCTCATAAGCTGCAGGGGTCCTGATGCTGCGTGTCCGTGGACGACACTTCAAACAGTGAGCACTTCTACCCGCCTCATCTAACAGAGGTACAATATGCAACATGTAGGTAATGTTAGGTCTTCCAGTGAAAAGTGCAATTAAAAATTAAATTAAGAATTATAAATAAACAGGCAAAATTAACTTTAATAATATACTTCATTTAACCAAATATAACTAATTATCATTTCAAATGTGTAATGAGGGTTAAAAACTAATGAGATATTTACATCTTTTTTCATACCAAGTCTGAAATCCTACGTGCGTTTTACACTTACAGCACATCTCAGCTCTAGCTAGCCGCATGTTAAGTGCTCAAAGTCACGCTACGGTGACTAGTGGCTACTATATTGGACGAGGCAGATCTCAACAGTTTCCTCATGTTTTGTACAGGAAACTAATGTCTAGAATAATAATGTGGAGTTGTAAGACCTGAGTCCTCTAGTATTTAAATTATCTTCTTTTATGACATGATTACAGTAGTAGGCATGAATAAAGATCTTTCAAGGTACTTTCTAACAGTTTATTAATTACTATGTATATTCAAATCCTGCACATCCTTAGAAACCTCCGGTTTTCTCTGAATCTTCTCCAGATCTCTGCATTCATTTTGATCTCCTGGCCTGAGCAGCCACAGAACTGACCCTTGTTAAGACAACAACACACTTATCTGTGTGTTTCCTAAAGTGTTCTCTGTTTCCCATATGGAGACTTGTCTTTACAACTAGCAAAAGAACTCCTTTTTTTTAAACTGAAGTACAGTTACAATGTGTCAATTTCTGGCGTACAGCACAGTGTCCCAGTCATGCATATACATACATATATTCATCTTCATATTCTTTTTCATTAAAGGTTACTACAAGCTACTGAATATAGTTCCCTGTGCTATACAGAAGAAATTTGTGGGGTTTTTAAAATCTGTTTTTACATATAGTGGCAAACATTTGCAAATCTCAAACTAAAAAAAAAAGGGGGACACTAATGAACTCATCTACAAAACAGATGAACCCTTTAAGTTCAGTAACTGTCACAAGCATTTCTTTGGATGTCCATGTACATGCTCTGTGTTCTCAGTTCCTGTCACTCTTGGAACGCTAGCTCCCGAATGGGCAATAACAGGGGCTGACTGAGTGCTTTGCTGATCACTTGGTTTCCCCCTAGAGACCCGTGCTCCGCTCAATTTAAGGCTCACTACACTTGAAGAGAGAGAGGATGGCTTGCTTCTGTTTGGCCACTCTAAGTGGGGAACCAGATCTGGGGAAAACCCAGGTTACTGTGGTTACTAGATAGCTTGGAAACCATCGTGAATAGATTTCATTTTCTTTTCATCCAGCCAAAAGCCCCAGGGCACTGAGCACAGCAAGTACAAGGCTGTGGTGCCTTCAGTCTGGGTAAGATTTTGAAGCGTGTATAGCCCTGCACATGCTGTTCTGAGAGGGCCCTGGTGCACACAGACATGCCTCTCTGCACGGCCCGGGACACCCGGGGAGAATGGATCTCCTCCGTCCCCCAGGAACCATGTGGCACATTCTACCCCAGAAGCTATGGCAAGTATATACATAATGAATTCTGCGCCTTCATTCCCGAGCACAAAACACCAGGGAAAGGAGGGTACCGCTGCGCTGTTGGAACACTCAGAGGGCGACGTGTGGTTGCTGACATCCTTAGAGTGTTGCAAGACAATATCTCATATTTGGAGTTGGTAGCTTAACTGAACAGAAGATAATAAAAGCACAAGGACAATTCTATTGTAGAAAATGCCTAGAAGCGAACTCTCACGTGGACGTAAGACGTGGTACCTTAGATGAAATCACCCCGGCTCAAATATGCCCAGAATCATCTCTTTTAGGAAAACACGGCTACGTCTTTGCACTTAAAACATTGGGAGGAGAGGTTAAGTGGGGAAAGAAGAAGGACGAATTCAAGCAAATAATTCATGACTTTCAAATCAATAAACAAGTAAATTAACAGCCTGCTTAACAATAAAGAGTGTTTTTACTGGATATGATACTTGAGTTTTTAAAATAAATCCCATGTATTTTTCATCATCGTGTATGCCTCCTGTATCCAGCATAGAGCAGATGATCAATAATTCATAGCTGAGCTGCACCAAGCAAACTCAGCCCCTCTCCCTGAGTGTAACGTCGTGTGACTGCATTCAGGCTTTCCGTATTTCTTTCTCTTGGCGGTGTCTGCCGCCCACCGCCATCGCTTCCTGTATCAAATCCCAGGCACACACTCTCACCGGTCTTTCACTTAGAAGGGGCCCCTGGATGACACTTACATGTGAAACGGGAGCCTTTATTTTCTTCGATGTCATTTTTGATCATGCTTAAACAATACATTTCAATAAACTTCCTTTTACAATACCTGGTAAGTTGTAAGTCAGATAGAAACCGTGCCTAACTCGGAGCACCCTGAAGGGCGTAACGAAGGGTGAGAGTCCAGCCCCCCTCGGGAGGGCAGGAAGACCACTTGTCAGCGAGCCCAGCAGGTGTAACCACAGCGCGACTGAGGTGTCACTAACACACGGCTTT
Organism: Camelus ferus; assembly: GCF_009834535.1. Classification (NCBI taxonomy): domain Eukaryota; kingdom Metazoa; phylum Chordata; class Mammalia; order Artiodactyla; family Camelidae; genus Camelus; species Camelus ferus. The sequence continues at coordinate 9,780,656 of NC_045718.1, read as the reverse complement.
CTGGTGCGCGAGGGGAGAGCTGGGGGATGCTGCGCTGAGGGAAACTCGCTGCTTCCCACATCTGGGGGCAAAACACTGAAAGAAGCAGCTTTACAGACTATCTTGACTTCACGATGCAGAAATAGAATAAGGACGCTATCAATTATTTTCTGAAAGGGAGGAGCTAAGACCCTATCGGTTAAAGCCAGGTCTCTACAGAACAATTAAATGTTTTATCTTTATAAAATAAAAGCAGTATTTTAAAGGGTCCCATCAAGTATGCCAACTAATATGTATCCTCCAGAAGCATGCTAACCCCGTGGCACAAAAGGGGTTGAGAGACCCTTAACGGACCTATTTACCTCGGGTCTATTTCTAAAGCACCCTATCATGTTGTTATAGAAACTGCTGCAGCTGACAATCTCCCATCTCGATTATTGCTATAGTAACCACCAAACGACGAGACGCTGGCTTTTCATCCATTTGCCGTCGCTGCCCCACCCCTCTCTGAGATAGTTTTGCTTTTAAATGCTCCCATGTCGCTGGAAACAAAGAAGAAAAAAAAGTAAATAAATTTAGTTAGTGGGAAAGAATAAAAAGGCAGAGAGAATGAGAAAGAGAGAGAAAGAGAGGAAAACGGGGGAACGCGACAAGCAATAAAGAGATCCTAGGTATTTTAGTTTTACTTTGTAGAGAAAAGAAATACAATCAGAAAACCAAACTATCTTTTCAATTGGTGACCAAATCTCTTTATTTCCATCTGTTCAGACTCAAAGTGACTAATAAAAAGTTAGATGTAAAATATTGCTATTCTATTTTTAAAACCGCCATTGGACACTTTAGAGAATTTCCCAATAGGACCTATGCCCTTGCCTGGTGCTGTCTCACCCAGTTTAAGTCAAATTAAATATAAAAGGTAATTTTCTTATAATAGTTTCTTATAAGAGATTATTAGGTTCTAATACAGCATTGTATTTAAGTCATGCTATAATAACCATAATCTAATTCATCTCCTTCCCCACAAGCTTGCAATCATTTTTAAAATTCTCATATGGTATTAAAGTTTGGCACTGTTTTGTGTGAAAAAAAAAAAAAGGCCTACATACATTAAACCAAACAGAATTACTTCTCTCCTTTATCATACCTCAGACTTAATCGTTTCATATTGAATTGTCCTGTCTGTTAGTAAATAGCAAATTTGTTGGTTGGATTTACGATTTTTTTAGTTTCAAAATTCCAACAGACAAACACATCAAAACTGACTTTGAAATAACTCGAAATCAGATTTTTTGGAAACAAGAACTCCTGTGCTGAGAAGATGATGCAAGGATGAGAATGGCAAAAACATTTAGAACCTTCTGTCACCCTGGAGAAGATCTCAGAAATATCGCGGGCTGCTCCTGAGACCAAAAGCTGCAGCAGTGATGTAGAGGGGAGAAAAGGGTGCTGCCAAAGCAAAGATTAAGATGCAAACACACGAAGTCGGGGGAAGCATCACGCACTGTTCCCAGACTCGGCTCACTGCTGCTAACCTCAGCTCACCGCTACACTCAGCCTCCAGAATGTCTACTACAAAGCACAGTTGTTATCTGCTAAATGTTTTATTTGCAAATGGATAATTTAGATTATTCAAAGGAGTGTTGGCCGTTTTCAGAAAACCAGAATATACCCCAAACACAAAAAATGCACCTAATTAACCTCTCAAATAAGAGCAAGTTACTTCCTACAAACTGAACAACTCAGCTCATGGCACCTGAAGGTTATTCTTAATTAAATACATTGTTTAGAAAAGTCTAAGCAAATATATGGAAGTTGATTCAAAGGCTTCTCTGCTTCAGCTGGTTGCTCTGTTTGGATATTTGTATTCATGAAGTTTAATTCCACTTTTAGACAGTCTATGTGAACAGGAAAATTAAATTTTGTTTATGATACTTTTCTCCGCCCATGTGGAGTTTTGTTACCCTCAGCACTTTGTGTTACCCATCTGTTTATTTTAGCTTTGTTCAGGCTTAGAGCTGAAAGAAGGAAATTCTCTGAAACTGTGTCTTTGGCAGAACAGTGTTGAGATTTATAGTCAACTCCAGGCTCTTCCCAAAGTGGTTACAATATAATAATTGACAGTATGGTTGTGCCAAATAGTGCAAATACTTAGTACCACTGTGTGTGTGTGTGTGTGTGTGTGTGTGTGTGACTAGTTTGGTTAATTTGATTGGGTCAGTTAGGTACCAAATGCTTTTCCGGGACTACTCCAACCAGCCGGAAAGATCACTCTCACTGTGAACACAGGTCTTCCTTTTCTAGTCTTGAATCCCACTCCTCTTACACCTTACATCAATTTGTTTTTTTCTGTTTAGCAAGCTCCTTCTGAGTGTCTAATGGTTTTAAAGGACAGCTGCTTTTCACCAATGCCCACTTCTGCCCAAGACAGAGCAGCTGGCACAATGCTGGGACACTTGTCCTCCTGGTGTAAACACTACAAATGTAAAAACGTATGGGGTAACTCTTTTCAGGCACCGAACACAGTTATCACAGAACTGTGATTTGTGTCAGCAGTGAAATAAAGATGCCCATGGTCTTCTGGGCTTTATGCTTGGAACGACTTGAATGGGGAGAGGAATACAGTCAGAGGTGCAGCGACGTTTCTGAGCTCAGGAGGATGAGCTCAAAGTCGCAGGCTGCAGAAGCAGTTACAGTTCGCAGGTCAGAGCACTGGCCCAAAAGATTCATCATTCATCATGGGTTTTGGGGAAGCTTCTCAGAGGTCATCTGCTGAGAGACCTAGAGAAATGAAAATACCAAAAAATAACCACTGGAGTTCTAGCCCAGTCAGAGTGGGCAGACTTCACTGAACATCTCGGGCACTGAGAAACCAGAAAGGACTCGCTTTAGGAGTAAGGACCACACCACTGAAGAAGGAAGATGCCATAAGCTCAAAACCAAAATAGAGCTACTCAAACAAAAAATAAAATAAAACCAAGATTTATAAGGAAAAATCTTTGCCTGCCAGAACAAAATTTCAAAGCCTTTAAAGAAAGCTCACATAATCAAGAAGCCCTAGAATCATCACCTGAATTTCCAGGATGTAATCTGTCCTATGAGGCACTTTAGAATCCAATACTCGTATCACAATTAAGAGCTAAATCTTATTCTCCCAGTTTTACAAAGAAACACACCAAGCATTGTCACTAGCATCCTACTAAAAATAACCACGAGCAACAATAGATAACTTTTATTGAGACTAAACTGTTTGCCAGGACACTTCTTAGCACTTTACATAAATTAGCACCTTGGATAATTAGATTGGCTTCGCAGGAATTTTATGATGCAGGACTGATAGTTAACCCCCATCACAGAACAGCATTTACGTTAACTTGCTCAAGATGACGTAGCTAAGTAGGTGGAGTTAAGGCAGGGTGGGCTGAGCCTGACCCAGCCCCGGGCTCTTGCCTGCTGCACCAGAATGCTCTGTGACCATCAGATGCATGAGTAACCCGTTATCCACTAGTGCAAGTCAGCCACCCCCCAGTGACAGCTGATGGGCATTTCTGTTCATTGTTTTGAATTTTAAAATAATTTAAATAAAAAAAGTCAGCATTTATTCAGCACCAACTGTGGTCTGGGTGTGGGGATTAACGTCACCCTCCTGCCGGCTCCTCTCCATCCTTGCCTGGGAGTTCCTGCCATGTTCCCTAACGACGTTCGTGTGGATTTCTCTCTCCTCCTTTAGACTCAAGACCTCAGCAGCTGGAACCATAGCTTCTCTCCCTTTGCATCCCCAGGGCCTCGCGTGCTGTCTGGCACACGTTATTTTGTTAATAAACATCCATTAAACTAACTGAGGCACACATGTGAAAAACCCTTTAATCCTGTCATTCTTGTAAAACAGCTTTCTATTATCCTCATTCGCAGTTGTGAAAACGGGTGGCTGGGGAAATAACTTGCTGAAGGTTTCTGCTACTTGGAAACAGCTCTGAAGCTCGAACCCGGCCATCCTGCCTGTGGATCTAAAGCGTTCACTCCTTCTCAGCAATCCTGGCACTTAGTGAGTTCTACAAAGACTTGCGTGAAATATTGTAGGTAAAGTGCGAGACAAATAAAATGTGCTTAATAGATGTCCGTTATTATGGTACTGGCCTCCAGGCAGCACATGGATTCAAAAGAAATTTGAATGGAACAAATAAAGGTAAGTAGGCCTCCATTTTACATCTAAGAGTTAGCTTCACGGTTATGGGAGAAAGAAGGTCATCAGGCTACACAAATCCAGTTTCTTTTTTAGCACGCTGCCAAGGGCACAGCTGACAACGTGATGTGACTGGCAGATGGAATGTTCTGTTTGGTTGTGCTGGCTGCCCCCATCTGCCCTGCGTGAGAAGGGAGCTTCGTTGCCAGGCAAAATGAGAGGATGGCAGGGAAGCCCGGGCAAGCCTTCCCTCTACTTGACTTGGGTGTTTAGGTCATTACTTTCTGTGCCATTTTCCTTGTGGTGCAAGTACATTTTCAGCAATGGACCGATTTCTCTTCCTTCTTTGATCCTTGTCCCTTGAGACTCCTGTGCCCAAGTCCTGCTTGAAGCACAGAATAATTCCCGAAGGTCAAACACACATTAAATTGGAGTCTTAGAAGAAGTGGGCAGCAAGCTATTTGAAGCAATTATGGCTGAAAAAAATTCCAGGTATGATGAAAAATATCCACACAGATGATATGGAAATAGGGAGGGCAGTTACATTAAAAAGAGCAGAAAAGAAGTGCTAAGCAGATAGTCTTATGCAGAATCAGGCTTGTCAAAATACAGTTGACCATGAGCAATGCAGGAGTGAGGGGTGCTGACCCCTGCACACTTGAAAATCTGCAGGTAAGTTATCGTTGGCCCTCCTTATCTGTGGTTTCACATCTGCAGATTCAATAAACTGCAGATCGTGCAGTGCTGCAGTACTACTGAAAAAATTCATGTATAAGTGGATCCATGCAGTTCAAACCCATGTTCGAGGATCCATGTGTACTATTCACATAAAGTGCTATCCACGACAGCCAAGAGGTTGAAAAAAAAAACCCAATATCTGTCAGTGCATGAATGGATAACCAAGTGTGTTTTATTTAGAAAACAGAATATTCTTCAGCCTTTAAAAGGAGGGAAATCCTGTCACATGCTACAATATAGATGACCTTGAGAACATCATGCTAAGTGAAGTAAGCCTGTTGCAAATGTTACACACTGAATGAGTCCACCTGTAAGAGGTAACTGGCCACACCCATGGGAAGAGAAAGTAGCATGTTGGTTCTCGGGGACTGGGATGCGGGGCGTTGCTATTTAGTAGGTATAGTTGCAGCTTTGCAAGATAGAAGTCCCAGAGATCTGTTTTACAGCAACGTGAATATACTTAACACTGCCGAACTGTGCCCTTAAAATGGTTAGGATGGCAGATTTGGTTTTACCACAATAAAAAAAGGTGTGTGTACAAAATTCACTTAACACTTACAGCAACCCTGTGAGGGGAGACGTTATCAAACCACTTCAAAGGTGTGGAAATGAGGTCCAGCGAAATCAAGTGATTTGTCTGCAGTTATCCCCCAAAGAATAAATAAATAAGATTTTGGAGATTTATTACATCCCAAACAAGGACTATGAGCATAAAAGGGTCAGGGGTAGTGGGTTGCTTCTGCTTTTGACATTGAGTCCCTCAGTATGAACACACCTGCATCTCCTCGTGCTCCTCTGAGCCTGGAGAAACACCAAGTTCATGCAAACTTTGAAGATACATGAAGGAGAGTTGCAGCCAACCTGCACACGATGTGGGTGGGAATGAGATGCAACCCTTTGTGTTGTAAACTGCTAAGGAGTTGAGTCTGTTTGTTGCAACATAACCTGATGAAGGCTGGCTCATACAGGGCAAGATAACTAAAAATACTCTTTACTTGTCCAAATCTGTGATCCCATTACTTAGAATAGTCACAGAACCATCAGCTATCGAGCTCAAAGGAGCTGGATGATTACATAATCTGACACCCTCATTCCACAATGGAGAAATTAGAGGGCTTAAAGGATGCGTAACTAACAGTGGGCCAGGGCCCAAATCTGAATGCTCTGACTCTACTTATTTTATAACTGATGCTGAACATAGATATTTGTTCTTCAACTACATTAAAAGGAAGGATCACTAAAATTAACAGGCAGAGATGAAATCAGAATAATGAATTACCTGCATGAAAAAGTGCTTGCTGCTGACTCAGCTGCTATTCCCAATCGTGATGCTTGATTTGCTAAGAGCTACTTCCATTCTCTCTCCTTGTGCTCAAAACTGCAAATCTGAGCCCAGCTGATCAAACCAAGCAGCACTTGTCACACACACTTGTTCTCTGTGCGAAGCAAACGGAACTGCAGGGAGACTGAACCGTGAACCCAGCCTCATTAGCACTCCGCTCTCACTAATTTGCCTCAAGTGGACTTATTTTAAGGATCAAAAAATTTTGGATTCAGAGAAAAGAATCATTCATTTGGGAATGATCAGGACAATTATGTGAAGAACCAAAAAGACCACAGCAAGGTCAATCTAGGTCACACAGGAGCCGGGCTTCCCTCTGCAGGTTCTAGTCCCTGCGGTAAGAGAGCAGGGGAAACTGTAAACGGTTTTAATTTGGAAAAGTTTTTTCGGTGGGGTGGGGGGAGTAATTAGGTTTTTCTTATTTATTTATCTTTAATGGAGGTACTGGGAATTGAACCCAGGACCTTGTGCATGCTAGGCATGCACTCTACCACTGAGCTATACCCTCCCCCCTTAATTTGGAAAAGTTTTAAAGGTGAAATGGATATTTAGTTACCTAGGACTAATTTTTTTTTCCCAAAAAACACAACATAACAAAACAAAACCTGATTTGCAGTGCTTGCCAATTCTGTGATGCAGTTACTTCCACCATTGCTCATTGAAGCTACCAGCAGTTTAATAACTGGCTTGAAAAATTCCTCAGTGTTTTCCTTTTGGTTTTTGTGAGCTGGTGTGAGACCTAGAACCTGACAGCCCTGGGTTCAAATCTCAGTTGTAACACCTTGTAGCGGTGTTTTAAGTACATCATGCAAACTATCTTGCTTTTAGGTGTCTTAATTGGCTTAATGATAGTTACTTTGTAGGATTCGAAATCCGGAGACTAAACCCCCGAGGCCTCTCCTGCTTTGTTCTTTGTCACTTCTTCCAGCAGTGCTGGGAGTCTTGTGGCACCGCAGATGCTCGGGGCACCCTCCTGCCTCCGGACTGGCTGCCGCTATTCTCTTTGCCAAAGTGGTTTCCACCCAGACATCCTGGTGGCTCACCTGCGCTCTGTCTCTCATCCTTTGCTTTTCCCTGAAGCACCTGTTGCCATCGCAATGCGATCGCACATTGTGCTTATGTACCTGTTTCCTGTCTGTCTCACCCCCTTAAAATATAAACTTCACAACAGCAAGGATTGTGGGCCCCTTGTTCACTCCTGTGTCCTCAGAGTAGCAGCAAACACGGAGACTCAATAAATAAAGGGGCAGATGAAGAAATGACTGAATAAACGGTAAAGCTTCAATGTTTATTAACTGCCCCTATCTTGAGGACAGGGACAACTAATCTCACCTTGATTTCCCTCTAGACCCAGTACACTTTCTCCTCCAGCCAAAACATTTCAGCCCCAAATAGCCAAGCTCACTCCTGCCAGGTACTTCCAGTCTTTTCTCATTTTTTTGGTCCTATACTGTTATTATTGTAAGTACACTGGCTTGACTTTTCCTTGTAATAGCACTTTACTGAGAACAAAGAGAAATCTAGGGGATACATGACAACCTACATAACATGTTGCTGTAAAACTCTGGAGAAGTCGTTGCTTTTTATTAAATTGGGGAGGAAACTCTAGAAGATTGATAAAAGGTTTTAACAATCTCAACCAATAGGATCGAGTTCTAGATGACTGAATACCTTCCTTCCTCAGATTTCACTACTGTGGAAAAACGTAACAGGAAAATAAAAATGGCATTATATTAATAAATATTACATGGACAACAAAGTAATTTACAATCAGTGTTTTGAGTTGATAATGAAAGACATAGAATCTTTGGGTGCCCCAAGTAGTGAATGTAATTTGTGAAAAAAAAGTAGGGTAGAGTACTGGACTCTCATTTAGGGATGAGGGCTACGTCAACTGCTTCGAGAAAATATGAAAACACATTTATACCCTGGCCTAGCACTATTCTCTATACTAATTAGGACCCTCATTTAATTTCATAAGGCAAATCTATGTAGGAGGAAATTTCTGAGCATTTAATCCAAAGCAGAAGGTGTAACAGTGTAAAAGGTGGGGACAGTGAAAAGAAAGAGGAAAAATAAGAAAAAAAATGGGCATATTGTACTGAGTGCTTACCAAGTTAAAAAAAATCCTTTTATAATTCAATTTCACACAAAGTTAATTGTGCCCAATAAAAGTGATATTAATCAACAAGTTTCATCATATATCAGAATTTTATTCATGATAGATATTATGGGTTGAACTGTGTCTCCCAAGAAGATATGCTGAAGTCCTCACTCCTGGTCCCTGGTCCCTGTTTCTGTCATCTGTAAACAGGGTCTTTGTAGATGTAATCAAGTTAAGATGTTGTCATTAGGATGGACCCCAATTCAGTATAACTAATGTCCTTTTCAAAAGAAGAGAAGAGATCCAGACAGACGAAGAGGGACCACTATGTAATCACAGAGGCAGGGCTTGGGGTGACGTAGCTGCAAGCCAGGAACTCCAGGGACTGAAGACCACCATCATGGTGGTGATGCTAGGAAAGGGCAAATATGGAGTCTGGCCAGGGTCCCAGAGGGAGTGTGCTCTGCTGACACCTCAGTTTCAGACTTCCAGCCTCCAGAGCTACAAGAGAATACATTTCTGTTGTTTGAGCCACCCAGTTTATGGCACTTGGTTACAGCTGCCTTAGGAAGCTAAACCATAGCTCCAAACTAGAAGCAACCAAGATGATCTTCAACAGATGAATGAATGAACAAACTGTGGTACATCTACACAATGGAATATTATTCAGCAGTAAAAAGAAATGAGCTATCAAGTCACAAGACATCATGGAGAGCATTTAAATGAATATTGCTACTTGAAAGAAGCTAGTCTGAAAAGGCTACATATTTTATGATTCCAGTTATATGGCATCCTGTAAAAGACAAAACTATAGAGACAATAAAATGGTCAGTGACTGCCCGGGGGTTGGGGTCAGAAAAAGAGGGTGAAAAAGGTCAACCACAGGGGACTTTTAAGGAAGTGAAACTACTCTGTATAATATTACAATGGAGCATTTGTCAAAACCAAGCAAAAACAATGAACTTCATTGTATGCAAATTTAAAAATAATCATGTCGGAGGTCAGGGCATCCCAGGAAAGAATGCTGATTGTGACATGACAAATGTATAAAACAATCACACAGAAGCAGGTGGGTGGTGCTGACTGAGTGGCCCTGGAAGCAAGCAGAGCGTTAAGACTAAAGACAGAAGGAAATGCACGTATGTAGTGCTCGCAAATAGAAAAGTTACCTCTACAGGATTATGGGCTAGGGATTTGACACTACTATACACTTCATATACTTTAAAATGACGGTCACTGAATTTAAACAATGAAGTAAATGGACGAGGCAGATAGCAGGTTTCTCACCGCTGGAGGGGAATTTACGGATAAGCAAGGGGAGGAAGCCAGAATGATCCATGTGGTAATGAAGTTAGAGGCGGCAACATAAACTCCTGGTTAGCGTAATACACATACCAATGTACACACAGATACACGTGTAGAAATGTGTATATACACACATACATTCCTGCACTCTGTCAGCTGAGACGGCCTGCAAGAAGTGACACCCCACTGGCACCAAGCACCCTTTACACTCAGATCTTGGTTTCTATTGCCATTCACCCGTGAAGAGGAACCAGGGCTCACCAGGGCAATGCCTGGTGGTGGGACTGGGGCAGGAAATAAACAAAACAAGCCTGGAACATCCTGCAGAGCCAGAATGTCAGGAAGTAAAGCACCTCACACTGAGAGGAAGGATGTTAAGAGGACAGGAAGCAAGTGAAGGAACTCCCTGTTGCCAAAGCTGGAACAACCCGAGTAACAAAATAGCGAAGCAGTGTTAGATGATAGCCCTGAGCACAGAACAGGTACCCATGACTCCACAGTGACAGAATTACTTGAATAAATTAATAAACGGAGGACAAAAGCATACTTCTCCCCTCCTCAGGTGTGGACTTCCTTCCTGAGAGCAGAACACAGAAGGGGGGAAGAAGCAAGCTGCAGAGGAGAAGCCTGACTGGCAGCAACTCCCGGGTGGCCGGGGTCGACACCGGAATTTACGAATCGCAGTGACTACCTATCCTCGATGAGGTATCGAGAGAAGGGCACTCGACCCCTGTCGTCTTCCCCCAGCGCCCCATCACTCCAGCCTTCCCATGAGAGAAACATCCCGCAAAGCCCTATGTCGGAGGATCCTGTAGAATACCTAAACAATGTCCCCCAGATCGTCAAGGTCATCAAAAACAAGGCGGGAGAAACCGCCACAGCCAAAAGCAGCCCAGGTGTACTCGACAACCAACCATGACACGGCACCCTGACAGCCAGTAAAAACCTCAGAAAATCTGAACAAACTACTGACTCAGTTAATCATAATGTATCGATACTGGTATGTTAATTGTGACAAATCTGCCATACTCGTGCACGATGTTACAAACAGGGGAGGCTGAGTGTGGGATTAGGGGACCCTCCTGCACCATTCTCTCAATTCTTCTCTGGCCCTAAAACTAATCTAAAATAGTGAAGTCTATTATTAAAAAGTAAAGTAATGGACGAGTTTAAAAATCATGCCAAAATGTCCATGAGGAAGGAGGATACTCAATCCTTCCTTATAGCAACTGCTGTAAAGTTCCCATCATCCTTTTACTCATTTAATAACTAGTCCTTGAGTGACCACCCCAAGCTAGGCAGTGCTACCCACTGACATAGGATACGTCAGTTAACAGAACACCCACGGTTCCCACAGCCGTGTCTCACAATCTCATAGCTAAAACATACATAAATCAACACAAAAATAATATTTTCAAATTTTGGTACACATTACAGAAAAGAAATGCAAATTGCAATGTAAGTATCTAGAGCGAAGCTGAATCTAACGTGAACAGAGACTGATGTGAGCGGGAAGAGTGATGCTCTCATTTTCATTTCCTAAAAGGAGAAAATTGGGCTTCTCGGAGATTTTCAGTAAATCAGCAGTAAAATTTCAAAGAGAACTAAAAACTCTGATTGTTCTTATCCACTCGGATTTCAAATTTTCATATTGTAATACCATGCGTTGTAATTTTTGAAAATCACCAAAGATGAAAAAAAGGAACGAAATTCTGAAAAATCTGATTCTCCTAAGATATGCATTAAAAAAATACAAGCCAAAATTAATTCCACTGTCTGACTCAGGAAACAGTGAGTAACCATCGTGAAGGAGAGACTTTTGCTGTAAGCTGCTGAGACCACTTTTATTTATGAAAAAGCAACCATATCCTTTTCTCACTCTGATAATTCTGTAGGCACTTCACAATATGTTGCTGCAAAGATGTGAATTGGCACGGTGAATATCAAAAGTTTCATATGTTTCTAGGCATGGAGAATTTTAAAGAAATTTTACTCCCTAACGGACACCATCAGCCTTCACTGACCTATTGAGCAAACTCAATTATTTCTTGATCATGGTATTAAGATTGAATAAATCTGACCATATTTTATCTTTATAGATTCTATTTGTTCTTTCTACTTTGGGTAAATTGAAAAGACAGTGTTCTTTAAAACAACCCTATTCAAATTCAGCTACATAATAATTGCTGATTGGCTCTGGAAGATTGGATAGTATCCCAAAGTCTATGAAGTTATTCAAAAAACCTTAATAATGGTTTTGTCAAACCACATTTCATTTACCTAGTATGAGCATCCTTTGAATATGGGTTAAAACAATTAATTTTAAATTAAACTAGTTGTGGAGTTTACATTGAAAATATTCAATTTACCTCCAAATGCATAAACAAACTCATAAAATATGTTTATAAATGAACTTTCTAATGCATAGTTGCTCTAACATAGTTTGTTTCAAGACTTTCACCACGGATTCATGTATCAAAGTCACAAAGAGAGTCATTAGAAGATGCTCTCATTTAGATCAGCTCCATGGACTGCATGGACCATCAGAAAGTCTCACTCCAATAAAATTCTCTCAATACAGCAAAAGTGAAATATTATAGTTCTTCTTGAACTATCAAAATTCAATTCATTCCATGAATTTGAACCAGTTGTGTAAAACCGTGGAACAGGTATGAAAACAATTGGGAGCATGTAATTGCAAAGTCACCGCAACGCCAGGTAAAGGGGAACGTCTCTTCTCTCAGGAAGTGGACGTGACTACCCCTTCCTGAGCTCTGCTCTGAGGTTCCTCATGTCACGTGTCCTCACCCAGAAGGAAGCAGAGCTGGAGGGCAGTGGCCAGTCAGCATAAACAGCGTGCCCCTGGCTGGCAGGCGAGCAAGGCACGGCTTGTATGAAGAACACAGAATGGAGTCGGGGGGGGACTCTTTTCTCTTAATTTAAAAGAATGTCTTCCAAAGTTCAAGAGGAAAAAAAATCACTGACTTATTATACTCATATGATCCAAATCACTGGACATTTCTGTGTGCTTTTACTATGTTCTGAGCATCCTGCAAGCCCCTTCGCATTGTCCTTTCAAGAGGATCAGTACATGGAGGCTAAGAGCGCAGAACCCAGAGTCAGACCTCTGGTCCTGGTCCCAGGTCCACCCTTCACTGCTGGATGGCTTCGGGCAGGCAAATGACCTCTCTGAGCCTCTGTTTCTTCAGCTACAAAATGGGGTTAATGACAAATTCTACCTGATGATAGGGCGGTCAGGTATGTGAAATGGAAACGACGCTTGTGAAGTTCATAGGCTTTACTTTCTCTCCTAAATAACCCCTTTGAAGAGAGAGAGAGAAATGTTCTATCTCATCATTCTAATGAGTCCTAGCATTATTATGTTCTCAATAAAGTTCTCGGGAAAGATGTATCGGGCAGTGCAGAACTTCCGATAACATGCATTTGAAAGCGAGAGCTTGTCAAAGCGCGTACTCAGAACTCACCCAGACATACTAGCTGTTTGGGGCTGGACTGGAGAGGCTGTGCCTCCCACAGACGCTCTAGCTCTGTGACACACACCTGCCTAACGACCTGAATCGGTGTCTTATTCTATAAAAGACACATGATTATAATCACATCTACCTCATGGGGGTGTTGTAAGAATTAAATGAAATATAGTTCATTTATATCAAATGTTTAACAATGTTAGCCACTTTTATTATTAGCTATTATTTTACTAATTTGGCTGGAACATGGGATTTATGTCATGAGTACTAAGAGGTGAGGGTGGAAAGAAGGCTGAGGTTGTGAAAGTTTTCAAGTCAGGTTTAAAAAAAAAAACCAGTCTAAGTGTTTCAACTAGGAAGGCAATATCATCACATCCTGCCAGCAAATCTAATAACACAGATAAAAGTCTGCCTGCTTAAAAATTAAACAAAACGGGACTTCAAAAAAATTTTTAACCAATAAAAATAACCGTGCTAGAGAATAAATCAGATAATTACAGAGTACTGGTTTAGAGTCTGTCAGTAAACTCACCCACTCAAAGAGAGAGAAAACAAATTATTTGTATGTAGTTATAGTTTCACAGTTATGAGACCCTTAAAAAGAGATGATACTTTGGAAGTTACGTATTCATCTCTTTAAACTCAAACTGCATCGAATGCTAGGTATTTTAACCCACGCTGCCTTGGAATTACAAAGCTCTTTGCTATAGAATGTCCTGTGAACCCACTTCTCCTTGCGGTTTGTGTGTCCTGTCATTTCTTACGCTCCACTTCACGCTCCTCACCCCGCCCCAGCCCAGCATAACTCTTCTGTGCCCCCCTTCCTCCTGCATGGGGCCCACTTGAAGCTTCAAGAAGGATGAGTAACTATTTTCGTAAAAACTCTTTTCAATAAATTCACTTCTGGGGAAAAAACCCTGAGTGAGTGTGTGTGTCCCAATGTTACTACTCATCTATTTGAAGTTTGATTGGTTTTCCTTTCCCTCTGCTTGCCTTCAGCTGCCTTAGCTACAGCATCTTCTCCTGCTTTGACCCAACCTCTAATACACGCTCAGCTGTGAACCGTACAAGTAACTGTCTCGCTGGTGCAGACACAGAAGGTGACCCAGATTACACAGTACCGTGCTAATGACAAGGCGTCCGGGTCAACAGCAGCTGCTCTACGCTTTGCCTTATTGGTATTCAGATTTGACAGACACAAATCACACGGCCTCTCTGACAGACGAACACACACCCTGCCTGTTTCCATTTCCAATGTGTTCATAAAACACCCAGCGGAGGCCCTCTGGTCTCCTCTGATTTTTCAGATTGCTGTTCATCTGACAAGATTACCCTAGAAACATTACTCTTGTTTTCATTTGGGGAAGTTTATGGACTATGATATCCCCACTTACAAAACAGAAGCACATACAATAGAAAGAAGCCCATTTCTCTCCGGCAAAAGAGATGCTTTGAACTATAATCCTTTGGGGAAAATTGAGACTCTGTTCCCTTGGTTATGAGAGCGAAAGCTGGAATACAAATTTCTTTAAAAGTGAAGATAAATGTGTAGTACAGGAAATAAAATGCAATATAGCTTATGACTAATCTCCTTTTAAAGGACATCAGTTATAAAGTGCCAGATCTATTTTGTAAAAGTATAAACACAACAAAATACTTCTCTATGTGGCCATTTCAGCCTCCTGCTCACCACTCAAAGGGCTGAAAAGGAACATTTTCTGTATCTAAACGCTTACTGGAAGTCACTGAATCAGCGAACTGCTCGCACTGACTGGTCCCCCTGATTTGTTGAACTTGCTCATGCCAAATTCTTTTCCCTTTTTTTTTTTAAGCTTTGTATTTTGTAGAACATGTAACACTACAAACTATGCCCACAAAATATTCACAAGTCAGGAAAAGTGCTAAAAGCGCAGTAAATGCAAAAGGCTTACTTCTGACGGAGGCGAGCAGGGCCAGACCCAGGTAGAGGACGAGAAGGCAGCGAGTGGCCCCAAGCGCCATGGTCTCACGGAGCGGACATGCCCCGGCGTGCCGCTGGCGCTCTGGTCCCAGGCGGCTCCCAAGCCCTGTGAGTCAGAAAGGAGCAGGTGCGCCGGAGCCCCGGGTGCCCCCCCCCCCCCGCCCCCTGCCGCCCCTCCCCTCCTGCAGGTCCGCGCGGGAAGCACGGGGAGGGGACGGGGACGTCTATTCCAAAAGCAGCTCTGCTTCTTAGCATCTTACTTACACAGGAGGATGGGGTGGCTTTTCAAACCCGGCGCAGATTTTTTTCCTGCTGGACTGGATTCATCCCCCCTCAGACCTTCCGTGATACTTTCCTTCCATGAACAATGCCTCCTCTAAAAGGCTTGCTTTAGGTTAGTGTCCTTAACCATTCTTAACAGAGGAATTAATTTCTGGTAACTGTCTTGGCCCACAATTATTATAATCTGGCAACTCTCAAAGGAACACCCTCTTTTTCTGTCTGTTTACTCTCATCTTCAGAACACGGTTCACAGACGGGTCAATTTCTTCATTCATAAACATACTCTCACAACTCAGATTATGGTTGTTGATAAAACGGACAGAGTTCTGGAGATTATTTAGGGGCAGTTTTTCTTCATAAACCTAGAGCCCGTTTTTAATCCTGTTCATGAATGAAATTTATATCTCCAGGGATTTCTTGAATTTTCACTTTACTGTAATTGAATGCAATTATGTTTGCTTTTTTTTACATATACTTAAGGTAAATACTACAATATTTTTCTTCAGATTAAATTGATCCAAGCCCTTAAGACTGGATAATCCTTGGACGCTTCAAGGAAACATCTGTTAGTGAACATCAGATGCCTTATTCTCTCGGGCTAGTGCTGGACCTGGCCTTCCTCTGCTGTTAAAACTGGTTACTTGTTACCCTTTAAATAAGCAATTTACATTTCAGATTTTGTTTAAAACCTGAGCGCTCTCCAGGCTGAGTGAGTGACAATGCCTAGGCCACTTGATAGACTTGGGAGAATGTGAACAGCTCCCAGTACAGAATCGGACGGTATCAGGAAACTTTCTGTAAAGTTGTGTTAGTTATGAGTGTCACAAATTAAAGAGAAAATGAGAGGTTTTCCAAAGACAAAAGTATCAAAGATAATAAGTGGCTGGGAAAACATATTCAGCAAGGAATGGCTGAAGAAACTATATGCTGAGCTTGACAACAGGAGAATAAACAGACAGAGTATCGAACACATGGGTGAACAGGCGCTGCCACGCGTCAGACTTGGGGTATTTGTTGGAGGAAACCTTTACAGAAGACCTAACATTTAAGCTGGATGTTCGGGTGTGAGCACAACAAATACACAGAGGGACCATGGCGTCTAAGGGCTTCTTAAGAAAAGGGAGCGTGCACAGGAATAGAGGCCTACAGTGGTTGGCAGATGAAGGAACTGAAAATATTCTGATGTTGCAGAAATACAAGTCTGAACGGGGCGACGTCAGCACATAAAACTCCGTAAACCACAAGATCAAGGGACTTTAACTCTTAACATGAAGAAAGGAAACCACTTACAGGTTCTGAACAGTGAATCAGCATAATTAGATTTGCATCTGGGAAGGAAGCTCCGGGGTCCTGTGGCAGTGGTTGGAGAGGGCCGACGAGAAGCATGGACACCAGTGGAAAGGGCACTGTTGGAGCCCACAAGAGAGGTGATGGGGCCCGAACTAAATCAGACAGTGGGGACAGCAATCAAAAATGGAATGAAAATAAACCAGACAGATCGAAAGGACCGGGGTAGAGAACCACGCAGCAGGAAAGCTGTCCTTTTCCAGCTCAGGCACTTGGACGGACAGTAATGTGCCCACAGAAGTGGAGACCACAGACAAGGGCTTCCAAGCGAGCAGCAGCAAGCGCTCTCCCCAAGCCAAACACATTGAAACACACGCATTTAGATAAAATACAACTTCTGTAAAAATACATAGGTAAGCTCCAAAAAACGAAAACTAAAGAGAGGAAGATATCCAATTGGGATAGAAATCTCCTGCCCACTCTATTGTTTAATACTCACAGAATCTCTGCAAAATATATGAAGTTATCCTGATTTGACAAGTGGCAAAAGAGAGATTAAGAGATCCAGATTAAATATATAATAAGTGTTAGACTCAGATTCAAACTCAGTTTCGTCATTCTGCCGTCCTTAATCCTTGTTATGATGGTGCTTACTTTTAATCATACAAGTAAATTATAAATGCATTCTTGTAAAAATACTCTAAAAAATCTTTGATGAATACCAGTCTCACACTCCACCTCAGAAGTGACCGTTGTTACTGTTGGTGAAGATTGTTTGATATCATTCTAGACTATAGGTTGACAGATAAATAGCAGACGGAGAGATAGAGAATAGAAAAATTCTTCAGCTTCTTTTCATTTTTCCTTTTTAAAGGATGATATCATGCTATGCGTATTACTGTATTACTATGCAACGTGTGTTCCTCCCCCAGCATCATGTCCTGGGTGTCCCGGCACACTGTTACATCTGTCTGGCTTGCATGTTTAGTGGCACATGGTATTCTGGAATTTGGATGTACCACTGTTTCTTTCTTTTCTTCTGGGCATCAGTGTTGTTTCCAATTTTCTTTATGCAAACAATGATTTAACAATAATCATTTTACACACTTTTTTGTACAAATGCACATCAGTTTCTCTAGGATAAATACTAAAAGCAGTAATTTGGGAGGTTTGATTATGTTCATTTTTAACTTTAACAGATACTTCACAAAACGAGGTAACCAATTTCAACTCTTCTCAGCTGTGTGTGAAGGAACCTGTTTCTCCACATTTTCCCCAGTATTTGATAACATCAAAGGGTAAAACGTACCTAAGTCTCAGTGGGTAGGGGAGAGAACATATGAAACAAGATTGGCCATTTGTTGATGAATTTTGAAGCCGACTATTGGGTATGTGAATGTTCATCATACCATTTTATTCTACTTTTACATAGGTTTTTAAAATTCATAATCAAAATTTGAAATCTTTAATTTGAATATTTTTCATACTTAAAAAGATTGAGCATCTTCTGAATATCTGTGTTTTCTCTTCAGTGATTTGCCAACTCATATTTGGTTCACTTTTTTACTAGCTTTTTAAAAATTTTATTTAATTGTAGAATGTCTTTATAAACTTGGCTCTTAATTCTTACTCTCCTGTAAGTGTTGAAAATACTTCTTCCAAAATGATTCTTTTAATTTTGCTTATAGTTTTCCTTTATGAAGTTTTAAAAATGTATCTGTCTTACACATGTTTATTTATCTTATTTTTTATGACCTTTCATTTTTGTCTTATTGAAGAAACGACTACAGGCTTATTAATGTAGGATTTGGTGTCTTATTCCAACATTTATTTTTACTTTTAAAAAATAAGTTTATTAAAAAATTTTTTCTTTTATGACTTTAATTTGTATACAATCCATTTTTATGAATGTGTAACTTATAAATTTAATTTGATTCTGACATAGCCAATGGTCCAAAAAACTCCCATTAAATTTCAAATTTGAAACCATGTATAAAACTCCCATCTGAACATGAATCTGCTTTATTTCACTGTTCTTGTGTGTATTTCTTTGCCCATGAACTGAGTTAAAGTTAAAATAAGTCTAGTATGTGGTCTGGTAAGCCTGCTTGAGTCTTTCTTTTCAAAATTTTGCCTTTTCTTGCACAATCTCTCTTCCAGGTTAATTCTATAAGCATCTTGTCAATTTCCATTCAGCGGTCCCTGTTTGGATTTTCATGGGGATTGCATTCATTGTATAAGTTAATTGACGGATAATTTATATCTTTTCAATATTGAATCACCCCATATCTGAATAACCACAGAACATTTAACAACAGTATGTCACTATTATATGGCAAACACTTTCTCAGGCCTTTGTATATATTTTTTCTTTTAATCTTCATCATAGCACTATAAGGTGGATTCTAATTTCTGCCTTTATACAGATGATAAAGACACAGATTCACCTCGCGTCAGGGGTCACAGTCACTCTGGAAGAGAAGAGAACGTAAAGTAAGAAGGGGGAAGGCCAATACGCCAATGTGTAATGATTAGAGGGTAAGTCAGAGATTTAAGAGGAAAACCAGGAGAACGTAGGGCAAAGGGAGCAAAGACAGGAAAGAGGATCAGGAGGGGGAGATGGTGGACAGTGAAAATGCTGCAGGAAAGCTAAGAGGACCCGAACTTGCCAGTTGGCTGCAGCAGTAAGGAGATTTTTATTGACCTTGGTGAGAAGAAGGTCAATGGGGAATTGGGACAGAATTCAACTCTCACTTATTTTTACGAGAAAGTTGAAAGTTAGAAAGTAGGGATAGTGAATGCAAGCTACACTTTTCAAAAATCTGGTTGTGGACAGTGTTGTGAAAGAGAAACAGAGACAAAGCACTATTAATTACTAAACCAGGGCACACCCAGTACCAATGCCAAGGCTTTCTCCTTATTTGGTACGTTAAATCATATGGGAAGCATTGTCAAATGAGCGGTGATAAACCTTCTTAGCTTATATTGTATGGGTAAATGCTATTAATATAAATGTTCTAGAAATTATATGAAATTCATAAAATTCAGATATGCCCTAGTGTAAGTCAGAATTTTAGTTATCTTAAAATACTGCATGTCACAAAAATAACCAAATTTCTTTGTCAATTGCATTGTAATCAGATCTCTAACCATGCCTTTTTAAGTCTTTTGTCATTTATAGACCATTATTATTTTACTCTAATGCTTTGGCAAAAATACTTCATCTACAAGAAGATTCATTGAAAGGATTTTTTGACAAGCACTGGTTCCTGATAACCTTCACATCACAGCTGGGTATGCACTGGGTAACCAGCTAAAGAATCCTAATGAAAAACCGGATGGCTTCATAAACTGCTTACAAAAGATCAAGATTGACAAGGATTAGTTACCTAGGGCTGGATAACAATTTTTATGATTTTATGTCTCAAATATTAGTGGCTTTAATCTTTGTTTTCCAGATATAAGAAAACCTTTCCCCTTAAGCTAATGATGACTTGCAGCAATTTGGTAAATTATACCTTGGTAAGAAAAATTGAAGCATTTATCTTTCTCTCTATCTGATCCCTCCAGAATTTGGAAACTCTGAGCACTTATCCTTATTTTAATGGCAATATACTTATTTGGGTAAGCCCAGTATGTTCTTATAACAGGACATAATGGGAAGCAGGGGCTTTGACTGGAATGTCTTATTTGAGAATATGCCTAGACTTAGATATGACCAGACAGCTTTAAAGAACTAAGGTGGACTTCATGGAGCCATAAAGCCTCTTGAAAAAACAACCTGGTACCTTGCTTACAGGGTTCCCAGGAGCCTCACCAGGTAAATAAAGAAGGTCTCTTCCTGGCAAATGCAGGAATCTCAAAATATCTTGAGGACTCCCTATTGAAGAGAGGGCCCACCACAAAATTACTGAATACATTAAAATGTACTGATGGGTGTTGCTGAGTTCTGCAAAAGTTTGAGTGAGAGACATTTTCTAGAATGGCAGAGAGAACCCAAATATAAATTTGAGAAGTCACATTTAATAAGATAGAGGCAATTACTTAATTAATTTATTGGCAGATATGAACTTATTTATTCAAACCCTGTAATTGCCTTGAGAAATTATTACACTTCATAAAGATACATAAAGACATCTTCTTAAAAACTGATTTACTGAGTTCAGGTGGCAGTTCTGGTTCTACTTAATCTGTGTCCCTCCTCAGAAATTGAAACAGATGAGGCCTTTTTGCTCCCTCTCATCATTCACTCATCACCACCACAGGAAAGTAGAAATAATGACAGAGCCCGGGATTTGAGTAGGAGAGATACTATGAGAAAAAAAATTCTGTTCCCATCATAAATCATTCTGACGCCACTAAGAAAAGACCACGGACCATTCTGAGAAGTTGTTGCCACTGACATCAATACTAATTTCTAAAATCTTGGCAGACCAAAGCCTTTAGCACCCTATGGTAGTTTTTTCCTATCTCTTGCTGTAAATAACAACTGCAGAGAATTTTGTGTGCATCGCTCATGACAAGCGGGGACAAGGAGGGCAGAGGGATTCCTGTCTGTCCCTGGTCCTCAAGGGGCCCGGGTCACATCCCAAGTTAATGGTCCTAAGGTCCAGGAGCCTGCCGTCACCAGACAGCTTTTTATCAAACACAAATGCCCAGGCTTTCTCCCCATTAACTATGTTTATATCGTAAATCAATGTTTCTGCTTCCTGTAGAGGAGGAGATATTTTTGAACAGGGAGGCTGACGAAAGCACAGTGGAAACTCAGAGTTTGGAGCCGTGGTCACCCACAACTTTTCCACCATCAGCGTCTCTAGGACATTCGGGGTGAGCTCTGAGAATATTTCTGTACATAAGTACTGGAAAAAAACTCCCCAAACCTCAGATCTACGATTCCAACTTGACTGTAAGTGGTAGCAGAAGCTACCAGCACAAAGGGCTGTTCACTCGTCACAATCTTGATAGTTTTAGCAAATGAAAGTATAGCCTTAAAAATTCAAATCTGCTAAGAAAAAATTCAAGACACATTTGAGTAATTTTAGCTTGCCAAGTGAATCTTCGCTTTGCGAAAGGATAAACTCATATACTGTTTTCCTTCTAAAAGTGTTATATATCTTTTTTTTTCCTTCCTTAATAAAACATATTTTGTGTCAAGTGTGACAGATGGGAACACTCAAATCTACTTCTGTTGTCATAGTATTCAGAATCATTTGTCAAGTCCCAAACATACACCAGGTTTTAGGAAAACAAAGATAAACTAACCCAGTTGCTTACGTTAAGAGCACATAATAAGGAGGGAGGGTACAGCTCAGTGGTAGAGTGCATGCTTAGCATGTACAAGGTCCGGGGTTCAATCCCCAGTACCTCCGTTAAAAATAAATAAATAAACCTAATTAACTCCCCCGACTAAAAAACAACACAAGAGCACATATTGGTGTAGGCAACCACGAATTAGAACATAATGAGATAAATGTTTTAAAACATGTTCAAAGTGCTATGAAAGCATGAATGCAAAAGTGACGAATTCTGCCTGAAAATTCCAAGACAACTTCCTGGAAGAGATGCCAATTTAGATGGACTTCTTAAGAGCAGGTAAAAGTATGCCAAGAAACAAAGGTATTTAAGACCCAAGAGAGGGCAGAATATATGAATGCATTTGTGGAATCAGCGAACAACTGAGACTGGCCTGACCAAGGGATGCTGAGAGGGAAAGACTGCAAGGTGTGTCTGGGAGAACTTGTGACCTGGAATGTCATGTCAAGCAGTCTGGAGAGTCGAGGGAGGATCACAAGGAAGGGAGCAATATAATCAGATGAGTGGCTAAAATTTAAGGGTGATAATTCCAGATGTGCTGTGACGAATAAAATGGGACCACCTGGATAACAGGGGCTGTGGTCATCTGAAGCAGGAAAAGGGGGGGTTCAAACCATGGTCTGTAGACCAACTCTAAACAGCTGCCTATTTTTATATCACCTGCAAGCTAAGAATGGGTTTTTACATTTTTAAATAGTTGAACACTCTTAATAGAATAATATCTAACATCTAAAATGTAAAGATTATATGAAATTCAAATTTCTGTGTCCGTAAATAAAGTTTTATTGGAGCACAGCCATGCTCATACGGTGGAAGAGTTGAGAATTTACCACAGAGACCATACACTCCACAAAAACCTAAATTATTGATGACCTAGCCTTTTACTGAAAAAGTCTCCTAACTTTTGGTCTAGAATGTGAACAAACTGGATGGCTAGGTCTGATAAGAGTTATGTTCAGAGAGACTCTACCAGCATCCCCCTGAAAATATTCATGGTTCTGGATATTAACCTAGTTCAATTTCTGGTGACTGATAAGCACCCTGAATAGAGAAAAATACCACGAGAGAATATTGGGTAAGCTGGCAATAAGCAGATAACCTAACTCCTTTTTCCCAACATCACAGAACCAACTGAAATAATTTTTTGTTAAAAAAATTAAAATATTAGAAAACCCCATACTGCACTGAAAGTGTGGGGAGGAAGCTAGTTCTATGAGACAAACTTCAAGGAATTTCTAACAGAATGTTGGGGTTTTTTTAATTGAAGTATAGTCAGTTATAATGTGTCAATTTCTGGTATACAGCATAATGTCCCAGTCATGCATATACATACATACATTCATTTTCATATGTTTTCATTAAAGGTTATTATGAGATATTGAATATGGTTCCCTGTGCTAGACAGAAGAAGTCTGTTTTCTATATATTTTTATATATAGTGGCTAACATTTGCAAATCTCAAATTCCCAAATTTATCCCTTGCCACCCACTTTCTCCCAGCAACCATAAGATTGTTTACTATGTCTGTGAGTCTATTACAGAATGTTTCAAAAATGAGGCTAAAAAGGTAGCCAGGGAGAGTCAAGCACACAACTTCCATTCTGGAGAAAGGGGTTATTTGTCAGCAAATAAGTAGAAGAGATATTTTGAGGAATCGTGATTAAAAGCACAAGGCTTGATATCAGCCAGTCCTGTCTGTAACTCCATCTCTGTGACTTCATTCATTCAATGTATATTTAATGCGTTCTGATTGTATACCAGGCAATTACCTGATATTGTCCAAGCTTAACATCTCTCAGCCTGTCTCTTAAACAGGCACCTTATAGGTTTACTGTAAAATAAAACAACAGCATCCCCGGCACTCTACAACAGGGATGACAACGAACACTCCTCCGGTGCTGCCCGTGTGCTCAGCCTTGCCCCAAGCATGTCAACATATGAATTTGGGAGAACACAATTCACCCAGAACACCTGCCTAAATCAGAGCCTCCTCTTTATAGTCTTTCCTCAGATACCAGGAAAATACTCCTTTCCTCTGTCCCATCATCAGAGATGGACTTTTTACAGTTCTATGTGCTATTGTTTTATTAATCTCAACCTTCTGTACAAAACTGTAAGCACAATCAAAACTGAAATTAACTCAGTGGCAAGTGGAACATCATTCGTTTGCCCACTCAGTGGGTAGTTTCTCTGTGCAATGAATGGCCTGGGTTAGGTGTCAAGTATCGAGCAGCATGCAAGTCAGATGCAGTCCTTACCCTCGTGGACCAGGCGTTTTACTAGAGAAGCAGAGGACAGATGCGTAGATACACAGATACACAGACACGGAGTAGACAGATACCTAGGTGCACAGACTGATGAGAGAGAGAGGCCATGAATGCCAAGTACAGGGACAAGAGACGCACTGCTGAACAATGCTAGCAAGTCCATTTTACTTTCTGCCCTAGTTTTTCCTTTTGCCCTATAAACATTTAATTCCTGGCTCCTCCAGCCTTTGCTCCCTGCAGGCTTAGGCGCTAATTAACAGTCAGCAATGAAAGTCAAGGTTATCGGTACACTGGAAGCTGTCTCTGTCTCTGTCTCTGTCTCCCCACCAGCCCCCTCCACTGTGTAGTGAGATCCAGCACTAACTTTCTGTTTCTAAATTCAATCTCCGGTTAAAATGTATGATCCGAGTACTTAATGGAATGCTAAAGAACTCTTTTAAAAAGGATAAAAATTATTTATGAACGTGATCATAAAATTCTCCAAAAGATATTGTGAAAAAGCAATGTGGAAAATGGTGTGTATAGTAAGCAGGTAACATTTGTGTTACAAAAAGAAGAGATTGTAATCACATGTGTCTACTTACATATGCATAAAATATCATTAGAAGAATTAAAAAGAAAAATCAGTAACTTTATTTCACTTTGGGAAGGACACCTAGGTGTCCGGGGGACAGGAGTGAGCCAGGGATTTTTTTATAACGTGTTTTTTTATGGTTACATTTTTAAATTTTGAAATTGGTTAACTATAGTACTTATTTAAAAACTAGATTAAGAAAAAGTTTCATGATTTCTGTGGCTTTTAATCACGTTTTGTTTAAAAAGTAACATTTTGTTTTAATCCTGTACCGGAGCTTAATTGTGGTGAAGACACTTCAAATCAATAATAAAGATATAAATTACAGTTTAAATGTACCTATCTGCAGGGATCTCCTGAATTTGCAAACATGTAGACAATGCTGACTGTACCATAATTTAATCTTTACCTGATTTTTTTCACCATTTATTTTACTGTCGTTTTCAGAAACATTAAAATGTAAGATAATAATAAATTTATTACAAGAGATAGAGCTTTTTTAAGGCTTAGCCCAAGTGTCCCCTCCAGGGGGCTTTTACATGTCTCACTGAATTCCTTCTTATCATTTGGTGTTTCTGTTTTTGCTTTGTTTTGTATTTGAAATATTTACCACACAACCGAGAGTTGGCTACAATAATCACCATTTATCTAACCCTCATCCCGACCCTGTATGTCACCATTTTCCTACTTTACAGATAAGCAGACTGAGGCCCAGAGTAGTTAAACAATTAAAAGAATTCAAAATCACGTAAGTCTGACTCCAGAGCCTGGATGCTTCCCACTCAGTTATATTTTGTTTTGTGTAATTTCTAATGATTTCATTTGCTAATTTTGTAACAAGTTAGCAGTGAGCTTTCTGCAGATGGGAAAACTGTCAGTGCTCAGTTTTGCCCTTCACAGCACCAAGCAAAACTCTAGGAACTGAACTACTCTTCATAAAACGCTTTTACATGCTGAGGGCATATTTTGTAGAAAATTGTGACATCTGGGAAGAGTCATTAAATACACATATATAATTAAAATGTGAAAATATCTTTCCAGGCTTCAAATATATGCAATTTTGATTGATATGAATGCAGTAATCCTTTGGGTATCACAATATTTAAAATTTTATACTTAAATTATACTTGTATTTAAAAATGGCAATATTTCCAAGAAGTGACAACATTTCTAACTACTAGATAGTCTGTAGCAGCATATTCCCCTGTGCTTACAGGTTAAAGTTGACCTAAGCACCCACTCACGGTCACTTAGATTACCTGAGGTCCAGATTCATGTGATGACTGCTTTTCCTGAGTTCCAAAGTTTAAGCTGGTTTTCTTTAGTGTGCAAACTTCCCCTGAGCATTCTGCATTTTACAGACCAAACAAACTGGTTCCAAGCAGACACTGGCTATCCTCGGGGGAGCTCCTGAAAGCAATGGTGTGTGGTACAGCTCTGCTTACTTTTGATGAATTCCTCCATGAAGAACATGTTTTCCCTCCCTTGCCTGCACCCGATACCACCAGGGAGCAATTCCACTGTCACTGATGAATGCTAGCTAGGTCAGACCTTGTCAGCGCAGATGAAAGTCTTGTGATTAGTATTCTGTACCTTCTTACTAATGAACCTTCTAATCAGGAAATCTGTCTGCACTTAGAATCCTCTTCTAACTGCTAAGTGCCCTTGAAAGGTTAGACAAGTGGGAAATAGTAGCATTGTTTTGTTTCGTTTTGTTTTTTCTTGCAACATGTCTTTCAAAATTAGTTATGATTCTGAGGATTAGAGTTGGTTGACTTTGTGACAGTGACAGCCTTGGTTATACCATTCCAACACACAAACAGAAGTTACAAAAGACACAAAAATTATGTATAATCACAATGAGAAACTTTTCTGCAAATATTCAAGTTTTGAGGGGAACATTTTGACAGTAGAAAAAATATTTGAGTATTTGTACCACACTTTGCTAGAAGAACATTTAATTGGAAAAGTTATATGTGAAAAAGATTTTGCACTAAGAAGCATAAAAAAAGGAGTGACTTCGAGCTCAGTGTTAAAGGAAAAGTTACTCAGCATAACCTGAGTAGCTTTTGGCTTAAATGCAATAAGGTATATGGTCTTAACGGCACGAGGATGCACTTGTGACTGCTTCGGATCAATCATACACCTCATTCAATCTGACAGCAGCAGCTAGAATGTGCATCATTATTTTATGTATCTCCAAGAAGAAAAATGCTGCCAGTCTAACTATGACAAGGTATTGATTGCAAGTCACATCAGAGATGTTAAAATGTAGGGAAAATATATTTCTTAGAACTGATGAAATAAGTACTGTGAAATATTAAGTATGTAAAAAGCACACAGCCCGAGTGCAGGAGTGCAGGAACCCTTGTATACTAGCACCGTCTTTGCTAACCAACATTTCAGCCAAACCTGTGTTCAACAGGGCCCACACCTGAGCAGAGTCCGTCTGAACTTACACATTCTTCCTTCTCTGTTTTGATTGAGGAGGTTCTCAACACAGCTCTGTCAATAAAATTCTAGTAATTCATTTTGCTATGTGATCCAGAGGTCAGCAACTTTTATGACGGATCAGATGTGAAATATTTTAGGGTTTTTGAACCATACATAGTTTCAGATGCAACTACTCACCCTTGGCCACTGTAGCCCCAAAAGCAGCCATGAAAAATTAAAATTTTATTTACAGACACTGGATTTTAAATTTCACGTAGTTCTCATGTGTCATGAAATTTTATTCTTCTTTTGCTCTTTTTTCAGTCACTTAACAATCTAAAAATATTCTTGGGGCCTCTTTCAGGAAAATGGGATAGAACTATATTGTCCTTGTCCTTCTGAATTACAACTCAAACCCCTGGACATCATGTATATAAAGCAGACATAAGGAGACACTGGAAGACAGAAGACAGCAGACTGGCTCGTGGATTCAGGGCTCAAGAAACGAAACGATGATGAGCTCTTTGGGTGTTTTTTGTTGTTGTTGTTGTTCTTTTGGCCTTTTACATCCCAGACATACACCCAAAGAAGCCAGAGACTCAGAAATGCTGAAGGGTGTGGACAAAGGTCCAGCAAAAGCCTGCTCTCTTCAGTCAATGGTCCAGAAAAGAGGCAACCTAGCAAGGCAGACATGTCACGACTGATCAGACGGCCAATAAAAAGGAGTTCCATGCACAGCTCTGTGCCCACCAATGTGGTAACTTAGATAAAATGGGCCATTTCCTTTAGAGACACAAAATTCAAAATCCACACACGAAATAATAAATACTCTGAACAGGCCTATATGTATTAAAGAAATTGAATCAATAATCTCTAATAATAATCTTCAAAAAATAAAAGCACTATGATCAGACTGCTCTACTGGTAAATTCTACCAAACATTCAACAAAGAAATGATGCCATCTCTCTACAGTCTTGGCCAGAGAATAGGAAACAAGTCTAACACCTAACTCATTCTACGAGGCCAACCCTACACAGTGTCTAAACCAGGCAAAAACATTAGGGGAAATGAAAACCACAGGCTGATATCTCTCATCATCATAGATGCAAAAAACTTCAATGCTAGCAAATTGAATCAAAGATTACAAAGGTAAGATTTATACAACACGACCACAAGGGGTTGGTTCCACATATGCAACCCTGTCTCAACATTTGAAAATCAATGTAATCCACTATATTAAAAGGCTTTAAAGAAAAAAAAGTCACGTGGGCCTATCATTAGATGCAAAAAAAGCCCTTGACAAAATGTAACTCCCGTGCGTGATAGAATCGCTTAGAAAAATAGGGACGGAGGGAAACGCCTTTGACTTGGTAAAGAGCCTCTGCAAAAACCGCACCGCTAACACGACCCTTAATGATGGAAGATGGAACGCTTTCACCGTGAGATCAGGAACAATTTCAGGAGGTTCACTCTTATATCTCTTATTCACCACGGTGCTAAAAGACTGAGCCAGTGTGATGAGACAATAAAAGAAATATAAGCCGTACAGATCACACCTGCACAAGGGGTACAGGGCTGCTTCTCAAGTTCCCCTCACAACACACAAGGTTATCATCACAGCCGTGTTTCTGTCCGTGATGCGTCTGCACAAGAGCCCCTAAGAACACAACTAGGTGAAAAGGCTGAGGAGTCCACGCGGAGCCAAAGCTAGAACCAGGGCATGGCTTCAGGCTTAGCCTCACACAAAAGAGGAAAAGTCATCCTGAGAGTCACCAGAAGGGTAGACGAGAAAAGGATTTTATTCAGAAACTCCAGTAATTAATAAATGTCTGTTTTTATTGAAAGGCTCTTTGGATCAGGTAACATCTGAGAAGAAGGGATGGCTCAGTAGCCTGGTTTCTAAAGCCCTTCTCCTTGCAAGTTACTTCTTGTATCCAGACTCTCACTACTTAACAAACTACTTTAAAACGTAGGTACTGAGACACCAGAAATTGACAAACATTGTAACCTGACTATACTTCAGTAATAAAACATTTTTTAAAGATTAAAAAAAAACCTTAAACTCTCAAAAAATAAAATTAAATTTTAATTAGAATAACAATAATTGATTTAACTTGCAAGCCCGTGGTCTGAACCCCTCGGCTTCTCTTCTGGCCAGCTCGTGCCTCCTCTGCACTCAGCTGGCGGTTTGGCTGGTGGGTCAAAGCTAAGATCGTCTCACTCATATGTCTGACATTTGGCGGCTCACCCACTGGGGTTGGCGTGGATAACCGGGCCGTGTGTCTGTCATCACAGCAGGTTAATATCGGCTTTGTCACGTGGTGTTCACAGGATTCCAAAACAGCAGGTGAGCCAGCCACAATGCAGGAGCGAGTCTGAAACCTCTGAAGCCCAGCCTTTGCTTGGTGATCAGGTCTAATCACCACATCAAGATGCTGACGGCTCTACCTGCCTTCTTGCCCCCTACCATGAGAAATCCAAACGCCCAGCAGGCAACGGCAGCTTAGAGTTAATGAGACCCAAAGGAAATGATTCGCTCTTTGAAATGAGGTCCTCAAAACACCCTTCTAAGTCGCAGAGTCGCAGGGACAGAAAGCACAAGTCCTGTCCCAACGGGGTCTCCACAAGGCAGGCAGGTCGGGCCACACATGCTTCCACCTCTTGGTTCCGCCAGATTTGCCCAGTTGGGGACACAGGACCACATACTCTCACTGATTCCAATTGTGCACTGTGTTCTCTGGGAAGAGGCTCCACTCTTGCATTGTAGATAAGCTCACTTCTGAGCTGTGCTTTTGGGAGACTTTCCCATCATTCTGTCAGGCCAGCGGCTGCTCAGTGACACAGGGCGTGATGTAACCGGTATGACCTGTGGATTCCAAGGGCACACGCCCCTCTTGCCCCACAGGGGAAAGGCCTGCGTAGCTTCCTCAGAGAAAGTTTCAGCGCTGTTCCCACCGCCGTCAGCTGGACCTCCAGGGGCAGCAGCACTGGACCGATGAGCCTCGGTGAATGAACTCACCTTTCCCACCTTTACTTCCCTCATTCGTTCTTCCCGCTCCCCGTGTGTCTTCCCCTAGGTGTCTTCACTGTTTGTTTGCCGCTTCTCCCAGTTTTAGGCCATTTTGAAAGGATCTGATCTGAGAAGGTGGGAGAGGAGCAGAGCCAGCTAGAGGCTCTCTCTGTCCGGCTCCCCTCCCGAGGTCACAGCTGCGAGTGGCTGGACTCGCGGTGAGAGGTGAAGTGAGGGGGGGTCAGAAATGGAAACTGCCACCCCGTGCTCATCTTCCCTTTGACCGAAAGCTGGCTGCCTGGCCCCGGAGGGCTGGACTAAGAGATGCAGAGGCTTCCACTTTGTGGGGAAGGACTCCCACTCCTCGCAGACCAGGCTGGGTCTGCCCTGGCCCAGGAAGACACTCCGCGGACCCGCTTTATGCCTTGGGATCCTGCTGCCACAGGACAGCCGAGCAAGTCCAGACCTCGTATACATTTCGGAGTCAGCTCACAAAAGTTTTAAGTATCATATTTGTATCATTTTATGAGTTTATAAATGCATGATTTTAAAAGGATACGCTGGGAATTGTAATCTAATTATTCAGTATTTGAGATAGAATCTGAAACCTCTTTTATAAAAACATTTTATAAATGTCCTGTGTTTGTCTTGGTATGGGAACCAGTTCTAAACTGTTGACAGTGTATACATTTTACACTACCTCCTGTCCATACTGGAAAAAAAATCTAATTAATAGCAGCTAACAATTATCTAACACTTAATAGTGTGCAAAACACTGCCACTTTTATCATTTGATCCTCGTAACACTTTTATAGGAGACATTAGCTAATTTTACTCATTAAAAACTTGATCCTCCCAGAGGTGAAGTAACACATCCAAGTTTTCTTGTTAACGAATTGCAGAACCAAGATTTGACCTAGCTCTCCTGACACTACGGTCCATGATCTCTACAGGTTTACTGATACCTTTCACTTGGCTACGTGATTTTGGTCAATTTTTTGGTCATCTGGACCTTATTTTTCTCTGCAAAACTACAGGGAGTTTTTAATTGATTTTAAAGGATATTACCAGCCCTATGTATCATTTTAACTAGTCTTGGCAGACATGGAACTGGATAATTCTTTTTTAACCTACAGGACCAACCATAAGTGAAGAGAACTAGATATAATCAACACCTGATCAGATTGAGTTCATTTGTCACATGGTGATTCTTTCCCAAGACTGAATCTAAACCTGAGTTATAACATCTATCCTAACACTTATATATATTGAGGTCATAGAAAAATAGAAAAAAATAATTTTTTTAATAACTACTGTGAATGTTTCCTTTGGAAATCATCTTAGTAAAAAAAAGAATTAAAAATCTAAAATTATTCAATATTAAATTATTCTAACACTAATTCAAAAAGATACATGCATCCCAATGTTCACAGCAGCATTAGTCATAATTGCCAAGATATGGAAACAACCTAAGTGTCCATCAACAGATAACTGGGTAAATAAGAGGCATATATATATATACACACACACACACATATATGCATACCATGGAATACTACTCAGCCATGAAAAAGAATGAAAATTTGCCATTTGCAGCAACATAGATGGACTTGGAGGGCATTATGCTGAATGGAATAAGTCAGAGAAAGACAAGTACTGTATCATATCACTTATATGTGGAATCTAAAAAATACAACAAACTAGTGAATATAACAAAAAAGAAGCAGACTCACAGACGTAGGGAACAGACCAGTGGATCTCAGTGGGGAGAAGGAAGAAGAGAGAGGTGCGGGGTAGGGGTCAAAGAGCACAGGTCCCAGTCCTGACACCTCCACTTTACTGAGTGACCCTGAGCAAGTTATTTAATATCATGATTCAGTCCCCTCAACCATAAATTAGTACCTCTCAGCACGCTGAAGAACTGAATGACTTAAATGACTTAATACATACAAACCACTAAAGCACTGTGCCAAATACATCATAAGTGCTCTGTGTCAGATGGCATTATTAATAACCATATTATGTTGCTATTGTTATTATTACACGTGGCAAAGCCTTAAAATCTGTATGATAGTCTATCTCCCATAGACCTTTGCTCATCTTCTAATCTAGAGTAAAGTGTTATGTATTTTTATCCCCAGACCTTGATTAAACCACAGGGAAAGCCCTTAAAACAAACCTCATTTAGTCTTTTCCCCTAAAATGAGAGGCAAGTAGCAAGTTTAAGGAGTTGTCAGCAGAATTTAGGCTTGAGTCTGAGCAAAGAGGAAATGCCTGGAAACTGGGAAGTTTGGGAGTTTCTTTATAGAAAATGGATTTTTTTTCTGTGTTATCCACATTCTTTCCTGCAAAATCATGTTACTCATCTCATAAAAATACTTTTTAACTTATTGGACCTCAAGAAGAGTACACCACAGTACTCTTCTTGGGCACAAAAAGGGAAATGCCATCTGGCACAAAGTAAAATATTTTAAATAACCGACAACATAAAATCAAGTCACAAGTTATTACTTGAGGAGAATGAGTTCCACAATCAATTTTAAACCATAGGTAGAAATGATCTTTAAGGAAATGACGGTGTAGGATGAAGCAAACATGTTATCACCAGCTCAGTTAAACATTCACAGTGAAAGCAGCCTGAAAGGGTCGTTGATGGCCTCACGGTAGGGTCACACCTAAAGGCTGAGGTCTGGTGTTGACTGAGGATCAAAAGATACACAACACGGGCTTTTAAACCTTGTAAAAATCTATAACTGTGATTGTGATCAAAGGCAGCTGCAAAACAGAGGCTTACGGGACACCGAAGTCCCTTCGCTCTCCTGCTCTGTCACCCTGTCGTCTCTCCTCAGGGTCCAGAAGGGTGGCTTGAGCTCCAGCTGCTCTTCACGTCAGCACCGCAGGCAGGAGGAGAGAGTGAGGAGGAGTAGGTGACACAGGTCACAGGCCTGATTTCTTAGACTCCCTGGAAGCCCTGCCCAACACTTACTCTTAACACTTCACTGCCCGCTGGGTTACGTAGCAGAGCGTACTTGAGAGCGCACGAGACCAGACAATGGAGTCTTTTTTTTCCCCCACATTATTTTTAATTAAAGTCTAGTTGATTTACATGTTGTATTAGTTTCTGGTGTGCAGCACAGTGATTCACATATACACACACACACACACAAACACACACACACACACACACACATATACTCTTTTTCATTACCGGTTACTACAAGCTGTTGAATATATATTTGTTGAGGTTGTTGTGAGGATTAAATAAGTTAAAAATGGAAAGTTAATCTCTGCAGAACTCTGCTGAGACCCAGTTGGTGTTCAATAAATATTGGCTACTATTATAATTTATGTATTATTAGTGTTACATCTAAGGCACACATTATCTAATAGACTTCACACTATACAAAGGTATATAATAAAAACAAAAAATTCAGTTAAATGTATATATTATTTTATGCTAATTAAATTTGCATTTAATTTAGATCACACATTTTTACTGTGTGTAGAGTCTAAATGATCTATATTTTATAGAGTATTTTAAATAAATATAGACTGCTATAGAACACAACTGCAAAAACTTAATAATATAAGCAGATTGTATTTCCTTTTATTATGAATTGTTTGCATATATTTTTGCAGTATTAATAACCAAGAAATCATACATAGTATGGAAAAAAGAGAACAGAAGAATAAAATACACTTAGCTTAAAAATCATTTGATCCTAATTAAATCATAAGTATATTATAGAATAAAGCCCAGATTCCTATTAGTGAAATTTCATTTATTTAAAGTTTCATAAAATCCACTCAGCATTCTACATTAGTGACTTGGAAATAATTAGCTCTCTGATATTATTTGTAAAGTACACTCATGAGAGGAAATGTGGAAATATTGATATATTGATGAATTGCACCCTCCAGTGGGGGAAAAAATGTTTATCCGAAAAACTTAGTGTGTTTCTGCATTGCAGGTTTAATATATTCAAACATGCTTTTACCTACAAATTTCACTATAATTATGTTTTAGGACCTGCACTAGTGCATATCTACTGCCATTTATTTCTTCTGCGTCCCCAGGAAGCTGCTCTTAGTTTCAGAGTTTATTATGTACACAGGACATTTATGTTGGGAAAGTAAAATAGCTTTAAAGGAAAAATTTAAAAAGAAAGGTAAAAGATAAAGTTGGACATGCACATGCATATATTGAATATTTTCTAAAAGAATAGCATTTACTCTGTCTTTGATGTAGAAATATTTTAGATATATTATACCATGTCATCAGGCAAATGTTTCATTCTACCTCAAAATACATATTATTTTTTCAATGTGACAAATGTGAATTCACTGCTAGTAAAATCAGTTTTCCGAAAGAA
Source organism: Camelus ferus (assembly GCF_009834535.1). Classification (NCBI taxonomy): domain Eukaryota; kingdom Metazoa; phylum Chordata; class Mammalia; order Artiodactyla; family Camelidae; genus Camelus; species Camelus ferus. Next base: position 9,746,020 of record NC_045718.1, on the reverse strand, counting down.
CTGAAAGACTGAGCACATCTCCATGCTTTTCACTCTAATCTGAGAAGCATAAGAGCAGACAAAAACAGGATGTAAGAGGTATGTTTTGAACACAAATCAGTTTGACTCCAAAACTGAACTCTTTGCCCAGCGTATGTGACATGCTCTGACTTTGGAGTCTAAAGTCTGTAAGAGTCTGTAAGTACTAGGACATTGTCTGACACCTTTTCTTTATGGTAATTTATTACATTTTACTTTTCCTCATTATAAAAATATGTGTTCATTCCCTCATACCATTCACAAAAATAAACTCAAAATGGCTTCAAGACTTAAAGATAAGACAAGACACAATAAACCTCCCAGAAGAAAACATAGGCAAAACATTCTCTGACGTGAATCTTAGCGATGTTCTCCTAGGGCAGTCTACTCAGGCAATAGAAATAGAAGCAAAAATAAACAAATGTGACCTAATTAAACTTATAAGCTTTTGCACAGCAAAGGAAACCATAAGCAAAACAAAACAACAACCTATGGAACGGGAGAAAATATTTGCAAATGATGCAACTGACAAAGGTTTAATTTCCAGAATGTATAAACAGCTCATACAACTTAATAACAAAAAACAAACAACCCAATCCAAAAATATGTAGAAGACCTAAGCAATTCTCCAAATAGGACATACAAACGGCCAATAAGCACATGAAAAAATGCTCAATACCACTAATTATCAGAGAAATGCAAATCAAAACTGCAATGAGGTACCAGCTCACCCCAGTCAGAATGGCCATCATTCAAAAGTCCACAAATGACAAATGCTGGAGAGGCTATGGAGAAAAGGGACCCCCTCCTACACTGCTGGTGGGAATGCAGTTTGGTGTAGCCACTGTGGAAAACACTATGGAGATTCCTTAAAAAACTGAAAATAGACTTACCACATGATCCAGCAATCCCACTCCTGGCATGTATCTGGAGGGAACTCTAATTCAAAAAGATACATGCATCCTAGTGTTCACAGCAGCACTATTTTCAATAGCCAAGACATGGAAGCAACCTAAATGTCCATCAATAGATGAGTGGATAAAGAAGTTGTGGTCTATTTATATAATGGAATACTACTCAGCCATTAAAAATAATTAAATAATGCCGTTTGCAGCAACATGGATGGACCTAGAGATCATCATTCTAAGTGAAATAAGCCAGAAAGAGAAAGAAAAATACCATGTGATATCACTCATATGTGGAATCTTAAAAAAAAAAAAAAAGAAAGAAAGAAAAAAGAGGACAGTAATGAATTCATCTACAAAACAGAAACAGACTCACAGAGATAGTAAACAATCTTATGGTTACCGGGGGAAAGAGGGTAGGAAGGGAGTTTGAGATCTGTAAATGTTAGCTACTATATATAAAAGTAGATAAAAAAAAAAATTTTCTTCTGTATAGCATGGGAACTATACTCAATATCTTGTAATAACCTTTAATGAAAAAGAATATGAAAATGAATATATGTATGCATTTGCATGACTGGGACATTGTGCTGTACACCAGTAGTGACACATTGTACCTGATTATACTTCAATTTTAAAAAAAAGTTATTACCAAAAAAAACCCAAGAAACCTTAAAAAAATACATGCTTATAATAGAAGAGTTGAAATATTTTTTTGAAAATTAAAGAAAACATTACATCACCCCCCAAACTAGAGAGAATTTCTGTTAATAATTTGGTGCAATGTTTTCCAATCTTAACGTGGTATAATTTTTTTATACATGTGACCATATCATATGAACAGAAAGTACTCTTTTACACATTAAAATTATTATAGAAGCATTTTCTATGCTACTACAATTACAAAATGAACATATCACTTTTATTGAGGTATAACCCATGTAACAAAAAGTTTACCATTTTAAAACATAAACGTCGACGATTTTTAAGTGTATTCACAACATTGTAAACTATTACCACCATCTAATTTTAGAACCGTTTCCTTACCCCAAAAGGAACCCTGTCCCCATTAGCAGGCAATCCCCATCCCCCTTTTCCCTAGCCCCTTACAGCTACTAATGTACTTTCTGTGTCTGTGAATTCCCTATTCACTTCATATAAACGGAATCATACAATGTGGTCATTTATATTGCACATCTTCCTTAGCATAATTTTCAAGATTCATCCATGTTGTTACCTCTATCAGTACTCTATTCTCTTTCATGGAAGAATAATATTTAACTGTATGAATATACCAGATCTTATTTATCTATCAGCTAATGGACATTTGGGTTGTTTCCACCTTCTGACTATTATGAATCATGCTGCCATAAACATTTGTGTACAAGTTTTTGTGTGAACATGTGTTTTCAGTTCTCTAGGATATATACCTAGGTGTGGAATTGCTGTGCCCTACGGTAGCTCTGTGTTTAACTTTTTGAGAAACTGACAAAATGTTTTCCAAAGTAGGCGCCCCATTTTATGTTCCCATCAGCAAGGTATGAAGGTTCCAGCATCTCCACACCCTTGCCAACGCTTGCTGTTATCCGTCTTTTTCATTATGAACATCCTAATCGGTGTGAAGTGGTAGGTATGTAAGTGTGGTTTTGATTTGCATTTCCATTCATTCTATGACGCTGAACATCTTCCAGTGTGTTCATTGGCCTTTATATATCTTCTTTGGAGAAATGTCTATTCAAATCCAATGCCCATTTTTAAAAAACTGGGTTATTGTGTTTTATTTTTTACTCATAAGATTTAAAAATACACTCTGTATACTAGATCCTTATCAAATTCATCATATGCAAATATTTTCTCCCATTCTGGGACTGTCTTTTCACTTTATTGACAGTGTCCTTTCTTTTTCAGTACTTTTACGAGATGGAGGGCTTGAATGTCACCTTCCAATCATACTTTTCTTACTTTCTTTAAATCTTCTCTGTTGTTTCCTGCAGAAACTAACGGAGCCTGACTACCAGGCTGAGCTCCAGCCCCAGCATCATAATGCAGAATTCTGCAAGGTGGACTTGAAGTCAATGGAAAATAATAAATGGCACATAGGAAGGTCAGAGTTCCTATAGGTTTATCAGTTATATGTTTGTTTGTTTCTTATAGAAATAACTTTTGAAACTGTTGAATCTCTCTATTAAGTGGTTGTTTTCCCATTTTATTGATACTTGTTCTCTGTTGTCTCCAGTCTTCTAATCTCTTTGGAATTTGGGGGAGGAGTAATTTCTTCAAATTAATTCATAGATCAAGGATTTTCAGTCTTCCTTCATTCCTAGTCTAAGCATTTAAAGTTGAAATTGCCTTCTAAACATGATTTTAGCTGGATCACATTGTTTCGATATTTTTTTTTATTATTCAGTTCAAAATATTTTCTAAATTTTATTGTGATTATTTTCTTTTCTCTTGGGCTACTTACCTATTGGCTACCCACATACTAATGGATTTCCAAACATTTGGGGTTTTCAGGTTATCTTTTTGCACTAATATGTATTATAATAATGTTATATTTAATGTATAAAACATTATACAATAGTTTATCTTTTAATGTAAGTAAACAAAATAGTATATAATATGCACACACCTATAGATAGAAATTCATAAACATATAAAATATATACATAATTTAGTTCAGGCGTACATATTGGGAATTGTTGCATCTTCTTCACAGAATGCAAACTGTATTATTGAGACATCCTTCTATCTCAAATAACTCATTTTATGTTAAAATCTACTTTAATATTAATATAGGTGCAACAATCTTTGATTAGGATTTGCATAGTGCATCATTTCCCAAATATTAACATTTACCTTTTCTTTAAATTTAATTTTTGTCTGTAATAAGTTTTTGTAGTAATCAATTCTATACTAGCAAGTTTTTGTCTTTTTATCATCCAGTCTGTCAATCACTGTTTTTTTAATCGAATGATTTGGTCAATTTACAGTTAAGTAATTAATTGCTACATTTGGTTTTAAACCTACTATCTTACTATATTTTTCTATTTGTTTCACATGCTTTGTTTCTTTTTCTCTCCTTTTCTTCTTCTGGATTCTTTTTTCAATGTTCAATTCCCTCCCCCTCCACACTAGCCTGTTTATCAAACGTTTGTTTAATTTTGATTTTAGTAGTTACCCTAGAGATTACAACAAACACCCTTGAGTTATTAAACTTGTGTAAGTTAGAACTTTTAACATGCTGGACAACACAGGACCTTAGAAACTCTTTAATTCCATTCAATATATCTTGCTTTTTGTTATTATTTTGTTAACCCCACAGTCATTTTTATCACTATTTTCACAGTAAATATTTATTTAGATGTATTCATGTTATTTTTTATTCTTTCTTTCAATACATTGCCTCTATCTTATGATCATTTTTTCCTTTTCCTAAAAGTCTCTACTTAGTATTTCTGGAACTGTGAGTCTTCAGTGAATGAATTCTCTTGGCTTATTTCAACAGGTTTTTACTTTTGCTTCTTATTTGAAGGATCTGTTCACTGGATACTAATTCTAGTTATTTCCTCTGAACATCATTAAGATATAATGAAGATGTTTCTTGATTTCCAAGGCTTCCAATGGGAAGTCAGCTCCGGTCTAATTTTGCTCCTCTAATGCCAATACTCTTTTTTTCCCTATGGATGCTTTAAAATGTTTTTCCTTATCTCCAAACTTCAGCAGTTTTACTGTGACAAACCCAATTTTACTTTTCTTTGAATTTATCCTGATTGGAGTTCCTGGTGTTTCTTGAATCTTTCATCAACGGGAGATTCTCAGCTGCTGTATTTTAAAATACTGTCTCCTCCTCATTCTCCTCTCCTGCTGCTGTGGTTCTATTGAGATTTATGTTTTGTCTTTTTCGGTGTTCTACATATTTTTCTCTTTTCTGTATTATCCATTCTTTTCCTCTTTGTGTTTCATTTTGGATATTTCTTCTGATTTATCTTTTAATTCAATAGTTTCCCTTCAGCTCTTCCTAATCTTATGTTAAAGACATCCATTCTTCCTAATTTCACCTACTCTATTTTCCTGTTCAAGAATTTCTATATGATTTTCACTTCTTTGTTGAAACTTTCAATATTCTGTCAATTCCTTGAACATATTACTCATAGAGTATTGGTCCAGTAACTTCACCTTCTTGATTTCCTGTGGATCTGTTTTGTCTGTCTGTTTTGTCTCTTACTCTCGGAAATGTCCTTTGTGTTTGTGTGTTTGATGCTAGATACTGTGTATTAGAAATTAATGAGTTAAAGAGTCTGGATGATGTCATCTTAAGACAGAATTTGGTTTTGCTTCTGGCAGGCAGCTTGGCTAAGAGAAGCAGCAATTCCTGATTGCCTTTCTCAAATGAGGAATAAAAATGTTAAGGGGTTCAGTGTTATGGTGGGCAGTTTATTTCTGGTCCATTCTTACTCACTGGTGAGGACTTTCAGAGTCCCAGCCAAAACATGGGGTGTTTATTAGGGCCCTTCCTTGTTTGGGGTTCTTCCATTTCAATGTTTATCTCCCTGCCTCATCCCATCGGCCTCTCAGTTGCTTTTTTCCAATCAGTAACTGCTTTTAGGCAGAAGGCCTCTGCTCCCCACCCTACACCTGCCCCCAAAGCCAGGATCATCTGTTTGAGCCTCTTTTTCTTGCAGATCATGAATTCCTCACACACAACCTTGGTAGCTATGCCATGCGTTCAAAACAGAAGCTTTTGTTAAAAAAAAAAATTAGTGCTAGCTGATCACAGCAGGAGAATTGGTTCAAGCTACTTAATATACACCATTGCTGATACTGGAATTCCTCCACGCAAAAAATTTTAAAGTTTATATGGTTGATTTAACAATTTTTTTCCCCTTAATTGCTTCTGAATTCTGATTCATGGTGAGAGAGACCTTCACCATTTTACTGTTATTTAGAAGTTTGTTTGCCTGTTGTTATAGTTCTGTCATGGTTTCAGTTTTTACACTGAAACTGTTGATCCATTTGGAATTTGCGATTTGCTGAGAAGTTTATATACAACTTACTTTTATTTCTGATGCCCACCTCTTTATCTAGACTGATTTATTGGAATGTCTATCTTTTTGTCACAGACTTGAAAGTTTACCTTTTTAATATAGTAAGTTAACCTGGGAATTTGGATCTCTGAGCTTTCTATTTTTCTGTTGTTTCATTGTATGTTTATGAGTCTGTGACATTTTTTTAAATGACTTTATAAGATTCTCATGCAATACTCGACACATACTTAGAGGATATAATTTGATCAGTTGCAATATACATATACACTACTGAAACTGTCACTACAATCAACTAAAGAAATCAAATCTTCTTGTGCCCTTTTAAAATCTATCACTAACTCTGATGCCACCAGCTGTCACTAAGCAACAGATTGTCATTTTAATGTGCAGTTTCTAGACTTTTGATAAATGGAATCATGTAGAATATGCTCATTTTGTCTTTATTCAACGTGGCTATTTTAAGACTCATCCACATGGTTGCCTTTGGCATTAGTTGGTGCTTTTTTATTGTTAAGTAATAGCATTCTATATCTTTGTTTATACATTCACCTGTTGGCTTTCTGCCTCTTTGCTTTCCTTGTGGGCCTCCACCCCACTAATACTTCCTCTGACAGAAACTTCTGACACCATAGGGGCATGGATGTTGGTGCTTTATGACTGAGGAAAATATAAAGGCATTATTTAGTTTTATTTTCTGACTGTTCATTGCTGGTGTATTAGGGTTCTCCAGAGAAACAGAACCAACAGGACAGATAAAGGACAGACAGGTAATTTTAAGGAATAGGTTCACATGATTGATTCTGGGGGCTGGTAAGTTTGAAACCCACAGGGCAAGCCCGCAGGTTGCAAACGCAGGTTAAGAGTCGTTGCTCCAATCTTGAGTCCAAGTACTGCAGGGCAGCAGGATGGAAACTCAGGCAAGAGTTTCTATATTGACGTGTTTGGGAGAACTACTCCCATGGAAAAGCGCAGTCTTTGCTTTTAAGACCTTCAACTGATTGGATGAGGTCTAACAAAGGTTCTTTCCTTGAGAAAACTTTAATCAGGCGCCCCTAAATTCTCTTCTCAGGTAGGCTCGGCTGTGTTTGCCTGTGCATCCCTCAATTTTACCAAGAATCCTGCTACGTCAGTTTAGCCAGAATCCCCCCTCACGACTGTTGTCTCAGTTTCCATCACTGGCACGCCAACATCCCAACCTGCTACCAGGCTATAAAGTCCCACTTCTCCTTGCCTAGAATTGGGCCCAATCTCTCCCCTAGTACGGAACTCCACTGTAGTAGACCCCCATGCATAAAGTTTGCCTTACCGTTCTTTAACAAGTGTCAGGAATACTGTTAACAGGTCCATCCACAGGGGAATGGGGACCGGGTTCACCAATCTGGTCACCCGTCCTACGTGGTTTCAGCCTCTTAGTTTCCTCGTGTCTGCACACTCACAGGACTAGGACCTCGCTACTAAAACGCTGGTCCTCGGAGGCGCAGGATCACCAGGGGCTGTGTCAGAAATGCACAATCTTGGGCACTGGCTCCAAAAGTTATCCTCGTGGGTTTTTTTTTTCTTTTTGTTTCGGTTTTCTTTCCTGTCCTACTAGCTGTATACTTATATGTACACTTTTCAACGATTCCTGTGGACAGTAAGAAGTGAAAAAATAATTTCAGGAGCAGCTGCGTTAGCTGTTTAAATCAGAAAAACAACGAGACGGCGCCCAGCGCGCTTCCTCAGAGCAGAGCGGCATGCGCGGCGCCGCCCGCAAACTGCCGCGCGCCGCGAGGATGCTCCCTGCCGGTGCCGCGGGGCCTCCGCCCGTTCCGACCAAGCTCCGCGTCAGTCTTCCCCGTCCCAGGCCCCGCAAGGCTGCCCGCAAGGCTCCGACCGGCTCGAGCCCGGTGGCCACGCAGCGGACCCCGGCAAACGGGGCCCCGCGGGCGGGGCGGGTGACGGAGCATGCGCGCGGGGGACGCACATGCGCAGTGGCTGGCGCAGGGCCGCGCCGAGTGTCCCGGCGGCCGCGAGGCTGCGCGCGGTTGACGTGTTCGGTGGCGGCGGCGGCGGCTGCGGCGGCAGCGGCCGGGCGCGGGGAGGGGAAGGGCGGGCCGGGCGGGGGCGGGGGGCTGAACCCGGAAGTGGGTCGGCGCCGGAGCGAGCGCGCCGGATTGGAGCTCGGCGGCCGGGAGCCAGCGGGGAGCCCTGGGTTCCCGGTAATGGATCCGTGCGTGGGGCGTCCGCGCGGGGGAGCGGGTGGGCCGCGCGGCTGGGGTCCCCTCGGCCGGCGGGGCCTGCGGGGTGCCTGCCCCGGGCACCCAGCTCCGGGGCACCCCGCTCTCCTCTCCGCGCCCCTCCTGGGGCCGCCTGCCGGGCGCCTCGGCCCGTGACGCTCGTCGTCCTCGCCCTGCGGAAGCGTGTTGACGGGGACGCGGACTCGGCGGCCGCCAAGGCCTTATTGTCACCCTCCTGGCACCCCGACCCCGCGAAGGTGGCCGCTCCACCTGCGCCCTCGGGCCGCAGGGCGCCGCCCTCCCCGTCCCTCCTTCCTCACCCTGCTCCTGAGTCGGGCCTGCAAGGTGCGCGCTGGCTTCCTTTAAAATTATTCTTTTGTTGCCTGTCTTTCCGAACCCGGCCTCCCCGTTCTCCGCCCTGAAACCTTAGCGGCGAATGAGTGCAGGCGGTGACTGTCGCAGTGTCGGCATCCCTCGGGCAGGGTTTGTGGGGTCGCTGTGCCCAGGGGTGTCTTACGTGTTCTTACTCTCTCCGCAGACCATGAAACCCTCGGGCGCGCCCCTCCCCCAGCTGCTGGCCAGGACAGTCTAGTTCTCCGTGGTCCACCCCGTCAGACACTTATGAAGTTTCTTGTTCTGGAACTGTTGTAGTGCAATGAAGAAAAGGAGAAAGGGTACTTCACATCTCGACGAGAAGATCCACCTAGGCTATCATAAAGAGTCTGCAGAGGGACATGTCTCGGTGGAGTGTGGCCCAGTAACCTGTACTCGCTCCACCGAGAGACCGGCTCCCGAGGGTCTTCACTGTTACCAGGAACTGCCTCCCTCTCCGGACCAGAGAAAGCTTTTGAGCTCTTTGCAGTACAATAAGAATTTGCTGAAGTATTTGAACGATGATAGGCAGAAGCAACCGTCTTTCTGTGACTTGCTTATCATAGTGGAAGGGAAGGAATTTAGTGCCCATAAAGTCGTCGTTGCTGTTGGCAGTAGTTACTTTCATGCGTGTTTGAGCAAAAATCCAAGCACTGATGTTGTCACGCTGGATCACGTAACGCACTCAGTTTTTCAGCATTTGCTTGAATTTCTTTACACATCAGAATTTTTTGTGTACAAATATGAAATACCTCTTGTGTTAGAGGCTGCAAAATTTCTGGATATTATAGATGCAGTTAAGCTGCTCAATAACGAAAATGTTGCCCCTTTTCAGTCTGAGCTAATTGAAAAGTCATCACCAGAAGAAACCCTCAGTGAATTGACTGGAAGACTATCAAGTAATCATCAGTGCAAATTCTGTAGTAGACATTTTTGTTATAAAAAGTCTTTGGAGAATCATTTGGCTAAAACCCATAGGTCCCTTTTGTTGGGGAAGAAACATGGGTTAAAAATGCTGGAGAGAAGTTTTTCCACAAGGAGGTCAAAAAGGAATCGGAAGTGCCCCGTGAAGTTTGATGACACCAGCGATGATGAGCAGGAAAGTGGCGACGGGTCCGACAGTTTGAATCAAGGCAGCTTTGAGAAGGACAAGGCAGATAGAAATGATTCTGAGGATCCTGGAAGTGAATATAATGCTGAAGAAGATGAGCTAGAGGAGGAAATGTCAGATGAGTCCTCTGACATTGAAGAACAGAGTGAGAAAGACCAGAATGATGGGGAAGAAGAGCCCGAGGCCAGGGATTCCGTAGGAAGCATTCAGGAGGTGTTGACCCCTGTGGTCATCCAGAACAGGAACAAAAAAATACTGCAGTGTCCCAAGTGTGATAAAACATTTGACCGCATAGGTAAGAAAAGGAGGCTCGTTTTCTGTCTCTTGTAACTTACTCTTCATGGATATTTTAAAGGTGGTAATTAAACACTAACCTTTGAAAGTAACTTTTACCAAGAAAACTTAAGTAGGGAGGATATTTGATTTTCAATATGTATTTTATCCTGTTACTTTAAATTTGTTGATTCCGGAGTTAAGTATTTATATTACCCTTTATTTTCTCTTCGTCACGTCTCAGCAGTAGATGACAGATCATTAGTTCATGTGTTTAGTATGAAAAATTCCAGTGTCAGTAGTTACGAATGTAGAGCTTTGATTTATATGCTAATTTTAATTTCATTGAGTCATTATAGAAAATTGAATTAGGTTATATTAGATATAATTTAATCATTTGTATACTGTTTCCCCTTGAGCATGGTAATCTGTGACTTAGTCACTTTTCCAGTATCCAGTACTGTTCAGAATTGGGATATTTCAGATTAGTCTAATATATAGTTAAGAATAAAACTGTCCTAAATGTGATTTCATTCTGTAGGCAGAGACTTTAGGGAGTGTCCTAATAGTATTCTTGGGTTATTATAATAATGAATAAGTCAACTTTTTCTTTATAAAAAAGCATATGTAGGAAATGTCTATACCCTTAAGTTAGAAATTTATCGGTGAATATTTAATTTCAAGAGTTAGTATTTGCTGGTAAGATAATTTTTGGAGGTGTCTTCCATGGACTTTCTAATGTGAGCTTTTAAATGACAACAGTTAAGCTATTTACATATAAATCGAAGTTATGAAATTGGAAAGAGAATTCTACCATCTATGATGATAAAAGGAACAGATAAGTGTAATTCGACCTTGTAAAATTACTTACACAGTTTAATACATCCCCACGTGTCTCGCAGCTTTGAGGTGCTTGTGTTATTGGCACAGGTGGACGTTGGTTATAGGAGGTATTGGTGATCATTTGCTCTCAAAATATTCGATAGTAGGAAGTATGGCAAAGCAGTGGTAACCTCTTTTTGCTTTTTATTATGCCTTTGAATATTTTTCTCTAAATCAAAATACTTTTGGCAATCCAGTTTAATAATTATTTGTACTATTTTTACTGTGCTTGAAGTTCCATACAAATGAGTAAAATAACTTTTTGAGTAACTCAGTCAGTTGGGAGGGCCTGTGTGTACCACTCAGGCTGGGCACGTGCTCTTGTAGAGCTGTGAACATGTACTGGGAGGGTAGAGAGAGGACAGCATTTTTAGATTGAGATGCCTGAGAACATTTCATCTTTCCAATTGATTCTGCTTTTTAAGACTGTAGTCTGAGCATCTTCTTTGTGTATTATGCCTTAATTTGACCTAATTTGACTTGAGATGTGTGAGCAGTGGTTAGTTTGCACATGACATTGATCAAGAAATGTCCTGTTGGACACTAGGTCTGCGAGATGCTACATGAGAAAGGGTTCTGTGTTCAGGTAAGACTGGGAAACTATACACAGTCTGGATTAACGCTGTCAAATTCACTAGTAAAGAAACCTGTTAATTTCAGTTAACTTGGCATTTCCTCAGATAATTTTACTGCAAGACACTTTTGGGGAAACTCCCAGGAGAGTTCTGTGCACGCAATTGAGGAAAATACTGCTCAAGATTGAAGTCCTGATGGACTGAGAAGAAGGTGTTTTGCAGCTTTTTTAACCGAGGTCAGCTCAGATAATCAGATAATTGTGGGACTCAGTAGGGCACCTTGTAGGCTTATTCCCAGCCTCCCTTCTGAGTGTATTTTACATTATACCCCTCTTATCCAGACCATCTTTTGCTTAGCCTCCTTGGGGCTGCTGACTTTTCCCCAGTAGAGGGAGAGAGAGTGAGATTGTGATTTTATCACACTGGTTGGAAAGTATGAGCTGGGATGACGTCAGACTGCCTGCATTTTTGAATTCAGGTCTTATGTGAGTTACTTAACCTGATTGTACTTTCATTTCCTCACAGATGGAGTGGGATGATGCTAACAGTACCTCCTCATGGGGGTGATATTGAGGATTAAATGGGATAGTTCTCGTGAATCACTTAAAATATTGTGTGAGATTTGGAAGGTGTGCAAGGAATGCTAGCTGCTGTTAGTAATCACTGGTAATTTGTGAGTGTCTCTACTATACAAATACAAAATGATATATTCTCTGTCCTCAAGAATCTTAGAGATTAATGAGTACATGCAAAAACACAATTATATTACAATAAAGATTATCTTACCAGGATAAGTGCAGAGGACTAGAGTAATTAAGAAAGATTTCACAGAGCAGGTAGCATTTGAGCTGGGACCTAAAGAATCAGGAGGAACTTACTAGGCAGAAGGACCAACAATTGTTGTGCAAAGGCACTGGGGTAGTTGTATTCTGGAAATTGCTAAGGGCAGCGTGATTTCAGGTGGGCAAGGAAGTGAAATGTGAAAGTGACAAGCAGTAAGGATTGGCTAGTAAGCAGAGGTCAAGTTCTGAATGGTTTATATGCAATATGCAGGAGGCTGGATTTTATCCAGTAAGTGATAGAAACGAGAAAACTTTGACAAAGGAAATGGCAGCCTGTAGGAGTTCTAGAAAGGTCACGCTGGCTTCAGTGCAGGGAAGGAAATTGGAGAGGACCAGGGAGTGTAGAGGCTTGGGCAGGGAAGATGAATGCATTGGGAATGGGATGTGGGATGAGGGTGGATCAGAGTTGCACTGAGTGTGGACTGCAGTGGGCTGGTGATGGATACAGTGAAAAGCATGTGCCGATGGCAAAGACCCATGTTTCTTCAGTGTCCTCCTGTATCATCTCTGTCAGAAGTCCTGCTCTTACACAGCTCAAGGCTGCTGTCCAGTCACCCTCATATCACCCACATTCCTTTCATAGGATTTTAAAATGCCCATCTCGATTTTGAATTGTTATTTATCTATTTCATTGTGAGCTTGAAGGTTTTGTATCTCCGTTTTGGTTGGTATCCTTTGTAATACCCCAGGTCATTTCAGAGAGTAAGTTTTAGTTAAACTCTTGTGTGATTGAACTAAGTTGAAAGGTTGACGTCTGACTCTGGACTTAACAAGCCTTAGCTTGCTGTCTCTGAGTGGGTAGATGAGAGATAATCAATAAGCCCTGAGACCTTCTGCTGGAACTATTAGCTCCACAGTATGTATTTTACTAATTTAAGTCCATCACTTTGGATCTTTTATCTTTTCTGGTGTATTTAGTAGTTGCTCAGTGAGACTCCTGATCCAGTTATATTTTTCCTTAGGCCACCAGCTGGCCTCCACTCAGCCTATTCTCATGCAGACAGGAGTCCTTTGACCTTTTCCTCTTTTACCAAAAACCTAGTGGGTGAAACGTTGAAATAGGGAGAAGATGACTGTTGGGTAAGAGAAAAAATTTGGATAATTTATCTTTTTTGTCATTCTTACTAGGAACTAAAATCTATCCTTAGATTTCATCTCTTCTAGAGGTAGAAAATGCTTTGTAACTTAAAAAAAAAAATGGGACTCACTACAATATTTTGACAGATTCCACTTGGTTCTGAATCAGGAACAGTTGTAACAGTGGCATAATTCTCTACTTTAAGGTTAAATATTTTAGTTAAGTATTCTTTAGGGTATGCCAAATTAATAAATTCAAGGTATAATTTAAGATTTATCATGTGAGATATATAATGAGCTAATTTGGTGATGTTTCTCTTTGTAAAAGCTCCATACAGAATCTGATAGTAATTTTGCATGACCCACATGGAATGAAGCAGAAGGTCAAGTTTCTTCATGTGAAAATATTTGTATTTTCTGTCTCCTCATTTGGGACACAGTTCCTACTGGGACTCCATCCAAAGAAATGCTGTGGATGAAATTTCTTAATATTATGTGTTTTCTATTGGTGATCAAGAATGGTTGGTCATAGTTTAGTATTCTGTGAAGGAATAATGGGTTTCTTTTTTAATTGGAACTTTATTTGATAACTTTGAAGAACGTTTGATTTATACAGTATTGGAATCCGGCGCCCCACTCCATAAAAGAAGAAGAAACAGTTGTAGAGGTTTCTTCTGAGAGATGTTTATGCTGAAGAGAGCCCACCCACGTCCCTGCCAGCTGATTTAAACATGAGGTTTCTTTGGACCTTTACCTGACTTTCAGGTTCAGCATTCCCTCAGAAGCTGTGTCTCGTCTGTTGTTCAGAAATTCAGATCCATGTGGATCACAGGCACTACCAAGCCTCTCTGCATGAAATTTGAATTAATAATACAACAAATTTTTTTTTTACTTTAGGGATTCTGAATGTTATAATGAATTATTCAAATTTATGTATTTTCATTGATCTCCTTGAATTTTGCTCTATTTATTTTAAATAATTTTTTTAAATTTTGGCTATTTTGGTTTAAATGTCCGAACATTCTTTTTTTGTTGTCGTTGTTAAATCTTATGAAATCTATTGTTCTGTCAGGAAATGGAAATTTAATAGGCAGAAGTGGTTTTCATTTTTAATTTAACTGCCATTTGATGGTTTTAATTTTCAACTACCTGTAACTTAATTTTTATTTGCAAGCAAGCAAAAATATCTTGACTTTAAATAAAGGGAAAATTCTACTAATTGTTAATTTAGCATCTTTCCAGCAAAGACATTTTTGTAGAAAATAAAAGATTTGGTGAAAAATTTTTTTAATAATTTTAGATTTTTAAGTTCCTCTTCCTGTTCACTTGGGTATAAAAATCAAGAGACTTGTACTTTAGGGAGTTAATAAGTTAGCTTTCAGTCTTGAGATTCTGTGCTAAGCAAACATAGTCAGTCCCCAGGTAAGAGTGGTCCTGTTCAAAAAGTCACTTATAAGTTAATCACTTAAAAATCGTACTGTATACTCTTGATTTACTTATCATTTCTCCCACAAGTGTGTATGTATCATTTACATCATTTTAAAAACAAGTTTATGAAAAATGTGGAATGTGAAAACTTTCACATTGAAGTAAAACTTTTTTTTTTTAATTCTATACAGTGACCCCTATCTTTGTCAAATTAAAATTGTGGGTTATTAGTACATATTGATGATGTTTGGATTCTGTACCTTTTCTCATATCCAGTAGATGTGTAACAGATGTTAAGGAACCCAGTGTAAGCATGCTGTGTTATAACAGAGACTGAAGTCAACTTAGAGAACATTTCTCCAAAGACATTACGTTATAGCAGTGATGGGCTGGTTATACCCTGCAGAAGGTGATAGAAATCAGTGCTTTTCCAACTTTTTTTTAGATGATTCAAGGTCAGAAATACATGTAGTATTATGCATATACTTATTTTTATATGTATATGTGCTCATGCATACATTGAAGCAAAGTAATTGCATGAATCCAGTATGAATGCACTCTGATATTTCCTACTCTGTTCTGTTCCCTTTTCCTCCCCAGTGCTAGTTACAACCCAAAGAATTGATTTTATGAACACCAGGGACTTTTAGTTTGTAAAATAGCGATCTAAGCCAGTGTGCAGTTCACTTCTTGTTTTAGAGAACCTACTTGCTATTTGTGGTGTTTGTGAAGAGTCATCACAGACACATGAAAACACCTCTCCCCCAGGGAAGCCCCGTATTAGCTCTGGTCCCTTGCCAGCGGAGAAGGTGGTGGCAAGGTTGGGGTGTACACACACCTGTGTGGATGGCAGTCATGCCCGCAATGGCAGAGAGAGGACGAGGAGATACTGGGCGTTTTTAGCAGTGGCCGGGGACGAAGCCAAGTTGTTGCAGGGTTTGCGGAGAGCTGCAGTGCCAGTTTGATCTGTTACAGCATATTCATAAACCAGGTGTATGCATATTTGCATTTGAGATACAGCTATGTGTCCATCCTGTGGCTAGTAAGCCTAATAATAATGCTAACAACTAGTATTTCCTAGTGCTTGCTATGTGCTGGGGTGTTTTAAGTGTTCTGTGTATATTTATTTGTTACTTCTCACAGCCCTGGAAGTGTTAAGAACTCAGGTAGACAGAGGTTGAATAAACTACTAGCTGGACTGAGATCACATAGCTAATTTAGTAGGTGCCCAAACATTGAGCACGTTGCCTGACTGCATGCATATAAAAGGTGCATAGATCATCAAATGGTCTGTGCGTAAATCCCTAGTGGATTTTTATCGTACTTTTGTTCTTCTTTGCTTATGATTGTCATCCTTCCACCCAACCTTGAAGGGAAGGTTCCCTTCCCTCGGTATTCTGATGTAAGTGCAGTGCAGTTAATTTTTAGATAATATACTATGTGTTTATTAAATTGAATCATATGTAGTTATATACAATAAATTGGTAAATTAATTTATTAAGTAGACGAGTAATTATGATCATCTATTTTTCCTCAGTGGCCTTGGAATATTTTGGGTTTTTTTCTAATCTCCATGGTTTGTATAGGATTTATCTTTTTTTCTTTTAAGTGTATGGCCGAAATGCTATACTTTCACGTTAACTTTGGCCTGAAGAAAAATATATACATTTATTTTTTCAGGACAAAGCAAAGCTAAGCTTTTCATTGAAAACTGCTCTTTATATTATTAGTATTTTTTCTTATTTTTTGTTGCCTTTTACTTCAAAGTTGACATTTTTATTTTAAGCCACTAGATGTGCACGTTCACAACTTTGATGACGGAGTAATAGTAATAGCCAGCGTGAACTGATAGCATGTGATTGGTTAGACACAGTTGTAAGCATTTTATGTGTATTAATTCATTTGTTCTTACAACAATCCTCAGAGGTAAACACTGTTATTTTGCTTTTATTTTTATACATTCTTATCATCCCATTATTATTTTTTCAGATGAGAAAGATTTGAGGCTAAAAAGGTCACTTGTCCAAGATCACATAGCCCGCAATTTAAAGTCAGAGTTCTTACTCATGTGCCTCGATCCAGGGTCTGTCCCTCTACCTGTGATACCGTTCTGCCTCTGTTATGTAGAAATTTATATTCTAAATAATGGTGTAAAAGAATTTTAGTCTCAGAAGGAATATAAACAAATATTAAACCAAAGTGTATCCTTTTATTTCATTTTTTATTGTAACTTTTCCCTTTGGACAGTTTGTATGAAAATTTTTCTTCTTTTTATGTTTTTATTGAATTGTAGTTGATTTAAAATATTGTTTCAGGTGTACAGCAAAGTTATTCAGTTATATGTAATTTTACTTTTTAAGATTCTTTTCCATTATAGGTTATTACAAGATACTGAATATAGTTCTCTGTGCTGTATGGTAAATCCCACTTGTTCATCTATTTTATATATAGTGGTGCATTTTCTGTTCATCCAATACTCCTAATTTATCCCTCCTCCCACTTTCCCCCTTTGGTAAGTTTGTTTCTTATGTCTGTGAGTCTGTTTCTGTTTTGTAGATAAGTTCATTTGTATTATTTTTTAGATTCCACATTAATGATATCATATAATAGTTGTATTCATCTGATTTGCTTCACTTAGTATGATAGTCTCTAAGTTTATCCATGTTGCTATAAATTTTTTTAAAGGCTGAGTAATATTCCATTGTGTGTTGATACCTACATCTTCTTTATTGATTCATCTGTTGATGGACCCTTAGGTTGCTTCGGTGTCTTGGCTGTTGTAAATAGGGCTGCTGTGAACATTGGGGTGCATGTGTCTTTTCAAATTAGTTTTCGTCTTTTCTGAATATATGCCCAGGAGTGAGATTGCTGGATCATGTGGTAGTTCTATTTTTAGTTTTTTAAGAAACCTCTATACTGTTCTCCGTACAGGTTGCACCAATTTACATTCCCACCAACAGAGTAGGAGGGTTAAAATTCCTTGATTGTCCCCACAGGATATACTTGTAATATTTGTACAGCACTCGGGCATTCAGGACATAATACTGATCTCACATTAGTTAGCCTCTGGGTATCTGTGCATTATCCCTGTTCATTTTGTCCTTTTCCTGCTTTCCTTGGTACTGCCCATATGTGTTGGCTTCAGTGGCTTAGTTTTAAGCATGCAGTCAATATAGGTGACTTACTTGTGTCCTAATGTCTTGTAAGTTGGAGAAGTCTCATGTCAGTGGGCTGTAGTGACATATAAATTTTGTTGAGTATTCTAGATTTGCAGTACCCTTTCCAGATTACTTTCTGTGGGAAGAGAGATGAAAATATGTAAGATACATAACATTATATTGCCTTTTATGATATTTTTAAAAGGCCTTTCAAATCTGAGAATTATTAATTCATGGACATACATGGTGAAAGTAAAATATTAAAATTCTAAATTTTAAATGAAGAGTAGATCTTTTGCTGAAGGTCATTTTTAAATTGGGGTAAAAAAGACATTTCAAAGTCTTATTTAAGTTCAGAGAATTTGCCAACAAAATTTTAAGAAAATTTCCCCAAACTTTTGATTTTTAAACTGTGTAAACATGAATAATTGTTTTTTTAAAATGCCATGTTTTTGAGGAAAAGGTATATATACTCTGAGCAGTAAGCTCAAAGCAATAAGGTTTTAAGATTTATCAGACAGACAAAGCTAGGTAAACTTTTTTCAAGTTTGGGTGTGGATGTGTCTGTTAAGTATACTATTAATCTTGAGATTTTATTCCACTGTCAAATTTCAGTCACTATGTAGTAAATGTACTGAATTTAATTTTGATTTCTATCTTTTTGTAGGGAAATATGAGAGCCACACACGTGTTCATACAGGTGAGAAGCCCTTTGAGTGTGATATTTGTCACCAGCGCTATTCGACAAAGTCTAACCTAACTGTTCACAGAAAGAAGCACAGTAATGAAACAGAGTTTCATAAGAAGGAGCACAAGTGCCCTTATTGTAATAAACTTCATGCAAGCAAGAAGACTTTAGCCAAGCATGTTAAGAGGCAAGTATTATCTTGCTTCCGTAATATATTTTATTGTGCTTTCTAATTTAAATACATAGTGAGCTGAAAACATCTATGGAGTGCTTGTCTCCAGTTCTTTCTAACATTACTACAGATTTATTAAGAAAAGAACAGCAAATGTTGGTTTGTTCATATTTTTTACAAACGCCTTTGAGAAATGAAGTTTTTTTTGATGTTGAAACAAAAACTATATACTATAGATGTTTAAGGTACAGCCTTTTCATTTCCTCTGTTTTCTGTCTTGGGTTTTGGCAAGTATATTTTCAACAGATACAGTTTTAGAATGCTAGGAAACTTACTCCTGATGCTTAACTTTGCATTTAGTGTTTAAAATTTGTGAAAGAAAATGCTTAGTATGGTATTGCATATTTAACTTTGAGGAATAAATTTACTAAAATGTGGACTAAAACAAATCCAATGAGGATTGTCTGTGAATAGATAGGTCCTGTACATATTTAAAATATGATTACACTTTACTTTGACTATTTCTGCATAACTTCAGGCACACACATTCATATATTAAAATGATACTGATACTTGTGTTCTTAAAGTGCTCACATGTGCCTGTCTCTTTAAGAAAGGAGTCAGTGCCTAATTCTTGTATCACTGTCAACATATCATATGGAGTATTTTCTTAACTAATATGATCTTTTCCTAATAATCTTTTAATTTTTCTCTTATAGATTCCATCCTGAAAATGCACAAGAATTTATTTCCATTAAGAAGACTAAGAGTGAAAGTTGGAAATGTGATGTAAGAGATTTTAATTTGTAATAGAAAACCAAATTAAATGTAGTGTGCCCTGTTGGGGAAGTAATTAGATTTTAAAGTAATATAAACTTAGCTTATGTTACTTTTAGAATCTCTTTTTTATACAATGTTATCCTAACATTTTTGTAAATTAAGCCTGATATGAGTTAGTTTTTTGATGATGTACTTGAAAAATAGAAATCTTAGTTTTTTATCTTTATCGTAATCACTATACCGTGGTTTTATATTTGTCTGCATAAACTGTCACATTACTGTTGCACAGAATATAAAATGTTAGAATTTTCCCTGCGTTTCTGGTTATCTGTTGCAGCATATCACACCACCTCAAAACTTACCAGCCTTAAATAACCATTTCATTGTATCTCATCATCTTGTGAGTCAGGGATATAAATGTGGGCAGGATTTTGCTAGGTAATTCTTCCGTTCCAAGTGGTGTCAGCTGATGGATGGTCTGTGTGATTTGGTCTGGTTTGGAGCTGTTTCCAAAGTGGCTCACTCACGGGGCTGGGAATTTAGTGCTGGTCGACACCTAGGAGCCCAGCAAGGACAGCTGGCTGGGGACCCCTTCCTGGGGCTGCCTAAACCTCCTTCGGGCATGGCAGCGAGGTTCTGAGTGAGTGCGTGTTCCAGGAAGCCGAGGGAAACACTGGAAGGCCTTGTATGGCCCAACCACTTCTAACATGGTCTGTTGGTCAGACAAGCCACCCAGCCGGGGAAGATTTAAGGGGAGTGGAATTCGTTTCCATTTTTCAGTGGTAAGAGTAGCAAAGAATTTGCAGATATTTTGATTCTGCCACATCTTCTAAAGCACTTTTTCATTATTTAGGTAAATATTGTTTAAATGAATCACCAGCTGTCATTCTATCTTCCTTACTCCTAGACTTCGATTTATATATGTGGCAAAATTCTTAACCGTTTCTCTGATTTCAGCTTCTAGGAATTGAAGTTAATTATTACTTATTTGGATCTACATAAGGTGGTTTCTTCTCCTTACTAAGTTGCATCATCCTCAGCTGTAAAATGATAATAATCATCATATCAATAATCTGTCTCTGAGGGTTAGTCTGAGAAATAAGTAAAACCCTCTGCGTGTCAAGTTAACGTTGTACCTGGCACGCAGTCTGTGCCGTGTCATCGCAGCAGCCCCTCCTCCCCCTTTCCAAATCTGCTGCCTGCCATATTTCTTTAAAAAGTTGCGTCTTTTCTTTCTGACCACTTCAGGACATAAATTTTTAAGCAATTTTTCTGAAATTTCTCATTCCTATTCCTAATCAGATATATGGCAAGCTTGATAAAACCTTTTTTTCATGACATGTAATTGATTTAAAACATAAATTTAATGGATTTAGAAATATTGACTAGGATTAAGATAGGAAGATTACTCTTAGCCTATTAGAAATGTAAAGCATTGAAATTCAGCCTCCTTTAGTACTAATTTCAAATAACTGTTTTAGTTCGTTTGTTTGTGGGGGTAATTAGGTTTATTTATTTTACTTGGGGTACCGGGGATTGAACCCAGGACCTCAAGAATGCCAAGCACATGCTCTGCCACTGAGCTCTCCCTTCCTCCCTAAAATAATTTCTTACTGTGACTTCTCCAAGGCATTTTTTCTACATAATTAGTTGATTACAATTTTGATAAGTTTTCTCTTTTGGGAGAAATTTCTCTGTAATGATTTGAATTTTTGTCTTTATTTCTCATCATGAGCTTTGTATTTTTATTTTAAATTCAGGTTCCCTTATGTTGTGTATGCATTTTCTTTTAGATTTGTAAGAAATCTTTTACTCGGAGACCACACTTGGAGGAACATATGATTCTACATTCTCAAGATAAACCTTTTAAGTGTACCTATTGTGAAGAACATTTCAAATCACGATTTGCACGATTAAAGCATCAAGAAAAGTTCCATCTGGGTAAGCAGATCACTTTTCTAGAGCAGTCATAGCAGTTACTGGTAGTCATGTCAGGCTGCAGGAGGCTGCTGCTGTCGGACCACAGAAGGCAGTTGCGTTAAGTTGGGAGAAGAGCTGGATTTGCTGCCCTTCTTGGAGATGAGTAAATATGGGGGGTTTTTGTTTGTGTTTTTGGTGGCAGGTGTGTTTGTGGTCGTAACTGTATTTACTTACAGTTGATTGTTGGATAGGTTTGTGAGTGGCTGGGAAAGGCGTTTTTGTTTTGGAAAAACTGATTTTTCCGAGAATGTCATGAACTTAGTGTATTTGGAATTCAGTGCTGTATTTGATGAATTCTCTCCCTAATGCCTATGGCCAGGGTGGAGACTTGTGTTCCTAGTGGCAGCACAGTTAGGTTACAGGTATGACAGTTAATCCCAGTAATGAGTTACTGTCATCCCAAGTGGCCTCTTTGCCGTCCTAGTCAGTGTGTTTACGCAGGCCTGCGAATACGATGGATGACATGAAGCTGTGGCAGGGGAAGCTGACGCAGCAGAAAATAAAAAATGTAAAAGAAAAATATTTCTGCACTATTAAAAGAAAGTTAAAACAAATTCAGTTAAAATTAATTAACAGTGAATACACAGCTGTACGCGTGGGAATGACCTGATGCTTGGTCTCTGGGGCCGCAGAGCTGCAAGATGGGCAGGTGGACTTATTAACAGCAGGGGCTCCTTAGGCACAGTCACATGACTGTGACTAAGCTAGTAGTGTCACATGACTGACAGAGAATGAGGAAGGTAATTGCCTCGCTGACTTTAAACTGACCTGGAATACTGCGTGCATTTATGGATACCACAGCCGAGATGGATATTGACATGTATTCTAGAGTCAGGGAGTATGGCAACATAGGGCCTTAAAATCGCGGCACCTGGATAAACTTTTGAAGGACCTTGAAATATTTTGTCGGGGAAAAGGAGACAGACCACCTGTCTTCAGATATTTTCAAGGCTCTGTTGTGCAATAAGAAATACAGTTGTCCCTTAGTCTCCATCGGGTATTGGTTCCAGGACCTCCCCAGATAGCAAAATCCAAGGATGTTCAAGTCCCTTATGTAAAATGTGGGGCTGGGGCTGTTTGTATATAACCTCTGCACATACTCCTGTATACTTTAAATCATCTCTCGATTTCTTACAATGCCCGATACGACGTAAATGCTGTTTAAATAGTTGTAAGTACAATGACGTGCTATGTAAATGGTTACCAGTGCAAAGCAAATTCAAGTTTTGCTTTTTGGAACTTTCTGGAATTTTTTTTTCAAATATCTTCTATCTGCATTTGGTTGAATCCACAGATGTGGGGTGGGGCAGGGGGCACAGCAAGCCAACTGTATTTCTTCCACATATCCTTTGCCTTCCTTTCGGTTTGCCCTTGGTAGAACTGTCTTCTCCCCATTGTTTATTTTGTGAAATTATGGTGAAATTTTAAATCCAGCTAATGTCAATATTACTGTGAGAAATCTGTGTTTAATTGTATAAGAGTAAACAGAAATGTGCCACAGCATTTTCAGTCTGGATAGTATCATTAAGAACTTTTATTTGTAAGGAGCAGCAGAACATTGTCAAACTATGACCTCTTTTAAGTCCTCTGTTTACTCTTTGAAAGTTTCTCACTACTTTGCTTCCCCCCAGGTTTGGAGTGTAACACTTTCTACTTTGTCCCAGTCTGATTGCAATTTATGAACTCAGCTTACTCAGCATTTGTTGTATTAGATGCCTGGGGCCACGCTTGGCCCTTGGGATGCAGAGACGATCGTGCCCTGTCTGCTGGGAATAAACAGTCTAGAAGCGAAGAAAAAACTATAAATAAATAGTTGAATGTGTTGTGATATATATTTACTAGCAGTAGTAGGTGTGAGTTTGTCACATACATATTAAATTTGACTTAGTGTCTATTCATAGATGCACACCATTTTTTCCTTTTAGGTCCTTTTCCGTGTGATATATGTGGTCGCCAGTTTAATGACACTGGCAATTTGAAACGCCATATAGAGTGTACCCATGGTGGAAAGAGAAAATGGACTTGCTTTATCTGTGGAAAATCAGTACGGGAAAGGTGAGGAATTATCTAAACATCCAAAAAAATCCTGGTACTGTATGTATAAGTAATTAGTGAATGTATTTTATGGAATTATGCTTTAATTTGAAATTTAAGGCTAAAAGGAATTATGTAAAATGTTACAGAAGGTGATATGAAGTCAGGATTTGCAGATTTAGATGGTGAATTTAACATGGGTATAAACATAACGTAGGATGGGGAATGGCGACCACAGGATGTCAGTTGTGCAGCATGTGTCCGTGACGGTATTGGGTCCACACTCGCAGTGGCAGTGACCCAGCATGTGTTGAGGGTTGTTAGTGCTAAGCTCTCTGCTGGTGTGTTTCCTCTGTTAGCTAAGGGACAGAATGCTGGAGTAGGTCTGACGCAAGAGCGTTACGTTTTTACTGTGCTAAGAACACTGAACACAGGAACTACCCCCTTACCGAGTGTGTGAGCACACAGCGCGGTGCTGACGACACAGGCACGGAGTTGTGCGGCGCATCTCTAGAACTTACTCACCTTGCACAACTGAAATTTTCGCCACTGCACACAACTGCCCACTTCCCCCTCCCTGGCCCAAAGTTTCACTGTGTTCTGCGCCCATGCACCGCCTGCATGCTGAAGAGTTTCCTGCTGTGTGCCTGGCTGCTTGGTTTGGCTGAGGATATGCGCTTCATTTCACAAATAGAAATGTTCTTTTTTGATCTACCCGTGAGAAACAGAGGTGGGTCATGGTGCACCTCAAAGCCAAATATACACAGCAGGCTACTCACTTTGGCCCGTCTCTGCCAGACTCCCCGTGCCGGGTCCGCCCCAGCCAGTCAGATGCTCCGGTCATGGTGACCCCCTTGCGGTCGTGGTGACCCCCGTGCGTTGCAGTATTCAGTCAGGACCTGACCCCCTGGCGTGCTGGGAGCACAGGGGAGGTGCAGCCGGGCTGACGGGGAGTCGCTGCTCGTGCCGCCTCGTGGGCCCCTCATCAGTGGTGGGGATGTGGTTGGGTTTGTGCTCGCTACTCAGTCTTTCAAAAACATGCAGCGCATCGTTTAGCGGTATGTACTGTATAGGTCGTAAAACAAAAAAGAAAGGGGATACTTACATAAATGGTTATTTCTGAGAGAGGGACATGGGGAGGGTGATATCAGGGAGGAGCAGGTGGAGGTGTTGTGAGGGAAACTGCAAGTATCTGTAAAGTTGTATTTGCCTTAAAACAGTCTTTTAACAAATTTTGAGCACATGTTTGAAAGAAACAGTACTGATAAACTGGATTTCTTATATATTATTAAACTCTCTCCATTAAAATTTACATGAGTTTTACCTAACTCAGTAGTGACAATTGAGCATTTCTCATTTGTACTTTTTTGGACATTTACTTAAGCTATATATTAAATCTTTGAGCAAAACAATAGCAAAGGAGGCCAAAGTTAAATTGTCTGCCTTTTTTAAGGAGTCAGACATAATAAACATGTTTCTGTGCTGGTGCAGATGATCCAATTAAGAGCAAAAACATTGTAGGAAAAAGGGGACAATTGCATAGTTTTCTGTTAGCTTGAACACCTTTCTAGTAAGCTTGCTGGAAATCTGTGTTTAATATGTACATTGGCATTAAAAAATCTGTAGCTAAATATATATATACGTACATATGTTTTTTTTAAATATAGAACTACTTTGAAAGAACACTTGAGAATCCATAGCGGAGAGAAGCCTCATCTTTGTAGTATTTGTGGGCAGAGTTTTCGTCATGGAAGCTCATACAGGTAGATCAAGCCATTTTTAGCCCCTATATTAATTAAGATAAAATTGTATCCCCATTTCAGTTCTGTTTCCTTATCATTGCATTAGTTGTTTGATGAATTAAAACATGTCTTAGACCTTAAGATGAGCAAAGTTGTGCAGAAAACTCTACTGTATAGACTTGCCCCTACATTAGAACGTTTAATATTTTCTTCATTCTGTAGTATAAAATATTTTTAAATCTTTTCTCATCACTAAGTTTGCTGAATGCTTTACTGTCTAAGTCATTGTCATTTAAATATTTATTTCATGACTTTTCTTTGAATCAAAATTCATTAAAACTCCGGTGTTCTAAAACTGGTGAATTTTTTCAGTGCTAATTATCAAAGAATATTTTGGTATAAAAATATGACAAAATTGAAAATTCTGGGATTCTCAATTTTAAAATGTCTTCTGTGTGTTAGTTGTAAATTACATAATTATTTTTAAAGCTGAATGCTGACCACATTTTCAATCTTTGAAAAGTTTTTAATGAATAGATGACTACTTACTGTTAGTGTACCATTTTAATTTTTATTGATCTTAAGAATTTAATTTTTAAACTTTCATTTATTATTTACCTCTTTTTAAGATTAAACAGAAAGCTTCCCCTTTAAACGTGTGTAGTCCAGTCCGTTTACTGGTTTCAGTCAGAGTCGAATCGATACCTGTTCTGACACCTTGTATGGGAAGGGTATTTGTTTCTTAGAATATACATATAGATGGAAGTTGTGGGGATAAAAATAATTGAACTTAAGTGAATTTTAATAATCTGTCCTTTATAATAACCTTTCATAATCTGTCTCTGGGTTACTATAAAATGAGCCACACTTTGTTTGGTTAGTGTGAAGCAGTAAAATAGAATTGTCAGAAGGTTGAGTAGTGATAAAATTGATGTAACTTCTCAACTGTCAGTTTATAAGTGGTATCAGTTGTCCAGAACAGGACTAATTCTTAATAAGTTACTGTCCTCATATGTTCAGTCACTGTGCACTTCCCCCATTTGTGGTTCTGATTCCCCCAACTCCCCCCACCTCCTGCTCCTGCAGCACCCCGGTCAGACGGATGACGACCCTAGGCGGTTGGTTCCGCGAAGTAGATTTAGGATCTTAAAAGTCAGGAAGAGTGGGAGCATGTGCCAGATATCAAAGTGCTTTTTTGAAAAAGGTGAGTAGGAATCCTGGAGTCAGGCAGTGAACGTGGGAAGGACCTGAAAGTCAGAAATGAAGTGAATAACAGATGAGCGTGGTTGAGTAAAGGGCCCAGCTCTCGTTACTTAGAGTTAATCAGGTTTTTCCTTCTGTGTCACCAGTGTCAGTTGTCTTCAATTTTTTTTCTTTGTAGACTTCACTTACGAGTACATCATGATGATAAAAGATATGAGTGTGATGAATGTGGGAAAACATTTATTCGTCATGATCACCTTACAAAGCACAAGAAAATACATTCAGGTGAGGCATGTTTTGTAATGATGTTTCCAAAATCCTTTTCAAAAGACCTGAGGATATACCACATCATGTTTATGTTGGCTGTAATTTAAATAATTCAGTATTTGTAATGCTGATTCTAAAAACCTTTTCTTAAAAAAAAGCATCTGAAAGGGACATAATTTTGTGACATGTTTTTTGGACACTGTCATTTTAATCATTTGGTTACCTTTTATAATTACAGACTGTATTTTAAAGTTTGTTTTAATTAAATTCTCCAAATTTGCATTTTGCATATTATGTGGATATGTGCGGTAATTGCCCTTGGCATTTCTCTGAAGGGAGAAGCCAAGACATTTCTCATTTTAATTGGATTTGAAAAAAGTTAGCAAAACTTAGACTTTGAAGAGAATTATCACAATGTGGGTGTTAAAGTTTATGAACTAGTGAAGTTTGAAGCCCTGTCTTTGGAAGAGTGCCTTAATAATCCTGATCAATTTCAGATCTTTGTACTGTGTTTATAATTTTTGTACTCTGGGGATTTCTTTCATATTTTCCCCTCAGACTGATGCTCAGGAAGTGCTAAGAGAGCCAGCTCTATGAGCACAATAACGGGAGAGAGCCATCTCTGTGCGTGCGGTAGAACAGGTGATTATTACTATTATTATCGTCAACAGTTTCAATATAGTGTGCAGTGGGTGTGATGTTTTCTCAGATGACCTTAATGAGGCAGGTTGCGGTTGTTGTTACCACTTTTAAGAGATGCTAAAGGCCTGATGATTTTTTTACTGGAATTATGCATTTTCATTTTCAGGAGGAGAATCCTAAATTGCTGATTCTAGAGGTCACATGGTTTAATCGCATTCAGGTATTAAGTTGAGACAGTGGTTTTTAAAGGCCAAGTCTTTGTAACAATATAAGAATAGAAGTGACAAATTGGACTCATCTAGAACTTTCCTTCATATTTGTGTTTTGGCTCATTGCAAATGTAAGAAATCCCCACAGATGAAAAATCTTTTCAAAGTAAAGTACAGGGGGAGGGTTAGCTCAGTGGTAGAGCGTGTGCTTAGCATGCACGAGGTCCTGGGTTCAGTCCCCAGTACCTCCATCACAAAAAATAAATAAATAAGCCTAATTACCCCCCGCAAAAATGTGAAGTACAAAGATCTGAAACTGTTCAGGTCCTTTTTGTAAACAGTACAACAGCCTCATCTTGATTCAGTGTTTTTTCATTGGAGGTGTTTGATATCCAGACTGTGTCTTCCTAAAAAACAGTCCCAAGTTTTGAAGTCCTTTCATTTATCTTACTCTGTTACACTGAAAGTCAAGGTTTGAGGTCTTCAGCAAGAGGCTACTGATTCCTTCTCCAAGTGGGAGATTCCTTTTCCAACATCCATGAAAATAAGTACAGATTCATTGAGGAGGTGTGTGTGTGTGTGTGTGTGTGTGTGTGTGTGTGTGTGTGTGTGTAGGAATATAAGGCAAACAGCCCAGATAAAGGGTGGCTTTACTTCTACCATGTTGTCTTACTGTTGGATAATTTGTTTTGGGGGGTTAAAAAATACTGAAATGTATATCATAATCAAAATATTTGGGTCTTTAAGGTGAGAAGGCTCATCAGTGTGAAGAATGTGGAAAATGCTTTGGTCGTAGGGATCACCTCACTGTTCATTACAAAAGTGTACACCTCGGAGAGAAAGTGTGGCAGAAGTAAGTGAAGAGGCAGAGTTTCTCATCATTATTACCTTGGATAAGTCTGAGCTGGAGGGAAGTTACAACTTGTCTCATAGTTGATTTTGTTTATCTGGGGGTGGAGTAACCAGTTCCTTCTCCAGCATCTGTCGCTTCCCTGCAGACCGGAAGGAACTGAATGAAGCATATTGTTCATACTTGTTTTCAGTTGATTCAAAGGCTAGGAGGTGGAAGACGTTGAAATGAATGACTGGTATAAAATCTTGGCATTCTTTGGGAATTTCATTTATGTTTGCTTGCAGTGGCTCTTGGGGAGCTAAATATAAATAAATATACTACCTATATGTTATGCTTAGTATGACAGTCATTGGGAAAAGTTTGTAGTCAGAACTTAAATCTCTTTTTAATCACATTAAGCATTTAAAATGAAATGGTGTTTTATTTGAAGGAGGCATGTGTTGTCATTGAACATCAACTTCTTGATACAATTTAGACATCCAGGTTTAACCGAGATTAGTTGTTGAGTGTAAAATATTCAAAGAATTCATGTTCTTGACTAATATTTGGAGCAAATGGTAAATAATAGACATGGTCTGAGGTGCCAAGAAACTGAGTGTAATGATGCCATGATCCACAAAATACACACGGTATCTAAGTGTAGTAAATGGTAGACCCCTTTGAAGAGGAGTAGGGAGTGTTGATTTGTGTTTTTTTTCCATTTTCATGTATTAGTTGATTGCTTCTTTCAGTGATGCACTCATTGAATCAGAGTTCACTGTAGTCACTGAACTCTTGTGTTCATTAGCCGCCAGGAGCGCTGCTCAGAGATGGGGTGGAGAGGCAGGCACGAGGCTGTCGGGGCGGGACAGGAGAAGGCCAGCATTACTGGAAGAGCGGGCGTGAAGTACAGCTGCAGACCCACTTGCTCCAGAGATTCAGTAACTTTTTTCCTCCACCCCTTTATACCCTTTAAAATTATTTAGTACCCCAGGGGCTTTTGTATGTATAAATTATAATATGAAAATTGTATTACTGTTTAAATAAATTACATAATCATATTAGGAATTAAAATGAGAAAAAAACAAGTACTTATTTATTAATTCATTTAAAATAATAGTGTATACATCACATGCTAACATAATAAATAGCAATTTTGTGGAAAGTAACTACAAAACAAAAATAAATATAAAAGAGCAGCATTGTTTGACATTTTTGCAAATCTCTTTAATGGCTTAATAGAAGACAGGTGGATTGTCTTATGTGCTCTTATGTGTTACTTTGTTTGAAGTAAATGAAGAAAATCTAGCTTAGTCAGACACATAGTTGGTAAAAGGAGTGCAGGAGGATCACAATTTTACAGCCTTTGTAGAAAATTGTGGATGTGACTCTTTGCTCCTACACCAAAGCTAAACAAGGGGTTGTTTCTTCAAGGTAGCTGTAGGCTGGAATCTGAAACAAGATTACTGATGTTTCCCTGATCTGTCACATTCAGCCTGTTGGTCTGTCTTTAGTCTGAAATGGATTTTTAACTTACATATAATATTGTAATATCATGCGTTCGTCATTTGGAAGATACGGGTTCCCTGATTTAGGCAGATTTTCCCCACGTTAGCACATTTCACAATACGGGGTCAGCAAATCACATTTGTTAGTATTACCTTCAGTCCCTCAGAAAGGAGAGTTGGGAGGCTGTCCAGATCACAGGGGCAGATGCAAGTTTTCCAAACTTGTAACGTTAGCTTGAAAACTCAAATTTTATCATGGATGACAGATAATGTCAGTTTTTCCCTTGAAGTGACAGGCTTACTTCATTTAACTTTTGAGAAAATATCTGCCAAACACTCAAGTCTAACTGTACTTTGACGTCCAGTCTTTCAAGTAAAATGGTATTTCATGAAAGGAGGGCCCCTTCAGCTCACAGCTCGGTCTCACAGGCACCTCTGAGACAGTGTCTGGGGTGCAGTAAAAATTCAAAAGTTCAGTGAGTTAAAGCTTAAAATTAAGTGGTTTAGAGTTGAAAATCTAAGGACATCTTTTTATAGATTTGTTTGTTGACTATAACTGGAGGAGGAAGAACCAGAGATAAGGTTGATACTTAAAAAGTATTTCCATGTTCCTTTGGAGCTCTGTGCTTTAATAATGTGAGAATTATATATGAAGTTGTCAATGAAATTGTAACTTATTTTTATTAATGTTATTTACTAAAGTTACATTAAAAAATTTAAACCTTTTTTTTTAATTTTTAGATATAAAGCAACCTTTCATCAATGTGATGTTTGTAAGAAAATTTTTAAAGGCAAATCAAGTCTGGAAATGCATTTTCGGACGCATTCAGGTAAAACCTAATGGGTAGTTTATTATATATTTTTATGTAATTTATTCAAGTAATATATGGACATTTATACTTTATTGTACTTAATGAAATAGTTCTGTTTTTCCCCCAGTAAGATTTTTATTTATTAAAGCTGATATCATGAATGGGCAATATTCTGGTCTTCTCTTTCTTATATAAGCTTCAGTACTTTTGAATATCATTTTGTAGAATTTGAGGAAGATTTTTTCCTTGGGAATTTTTTCAACTTTTAGTTCTCATTTTCCTCTTTTGTGGTTGTTTAGATTCTTCAATATCTGTTTGACTCTCTGAAGACATCTCTTTTATTTTCTCCTTCTTTTTTAAAAGAGTGATTCAAATATGACCTCACTTTCTTGCTTACCAAGTTACCGCTGTGTAGTTTTCCTTTTCACGTGGTCAGTTGTGATTGACAGGTAGTTGCAGCAGAAGGCTTTGCTTCAGCTGCTTATCCAGAAGTTACCGTTTCTAATTGTTTTTTCCCGTGGCAGGGCTGCCATATTTTGAAACGTGGATTGTTGGATTTTTTTTCTTATATGTTGTCATAGTTCTTGTTTGACTTCTCATGTAAATTAACAATTTGTAAAATTTTCTTTCCTTCTTTTTAAGAAAGAAACTCATTTATGCATTTATGACTGCTTTGTTTTATATTTAGTTTGGATTTAGTCAAGCTGTTGTTCTGGAAGAGAAGAATTGATTTCTTAAATAGAATGGGAAATAACTGGATTTGGGCGATTTCAGTAGCAGAGTTGCAGTTAAAAATTTATTACTGATGTAGTACTGCTGTTAAAAATAAAATTACTCCTCCCCTCCAAATGAAAATGTCATAATTTGGGGGGGTACATAAATAGGAGTGTAAAATGAGGAAACTATATTAATGCTATTCTCCATATTAGTTGTAAGTAATACGCCTCATAAACTCATGATTTGAAAGTGATGGTGAACTTAAACAAAAGTTAATTGGAGACCACTGATGATTTAAGAATTGTAAAACTATAGGAATTACATTAATCACACCTGGGTTTATAAGTGCATTAAGTTTTTTGAAGACATTGATTTATAGTAAGTAGTTGATGACCAGTGACACTGGAATTTCCATCTCTGGGTAGCTCGCAGTTAGTTGGAATTAGGGACAAGTCCCTCAGCCCATTTAAAATTCAGGAAGTGAGCTCTATTATAGGATAAGACAAAGCTTATGGCAGTTAGGAGAGGGAGAAATTGTTTAAAGCGGGGTCAGCTCATTTTCTCTGGTAAAGGGCTGGTTAGTAAATATTTAAGGCTTTGTGGGTCAGTCTCCATCACAGCCACTCAGCTCTGCTGTTGTAACATGAAGCAGCCATAGACAAGGTGTAAATAAATGAACGTGGCCACATCCCAGCATGTAATTTACCAAAACAGGCAAGAGGCTGTATTTGGCTTTCAGGTCATAGTTTGCAAACTCCTGATTTAAACTGCAGCTGGCTCCCCAGACAGGACTTCACAGAGCGGCTGTTGCAAGAACGGGGTACCATGTCCCCAAGCCCATTCCTGAGGTTTATAGGTCCAGAAGCTCAGGTTTCTATCTGTGCATTGAAAGTCACAAGCCTTGTGAGGAGTGCTTCACAGTAACCACTGCAAGCAGACGCGCCATGTCAGCCTGCTGTTTACCACCTGGAGAACGAGCTACTGACTTGTGCTGGCCAAGGTGTTCATTTTGTCTTATCCTGGAAGCAGAGGTGCTAAATGTATTCATGAGAAGGAGAACTGCTAAATGTAGTTACAGGATACAATTAGGTAATGACTATATGGAGTCATTCAGTGAGTAAATAGTGAAGGGTGCCACGCCCTCTTTCCTGCTCCCACGGTGCACCTCTTCGGTGACCAGAATGACCTGGTTCCCCAGGTTCTTTCAGTGTGGATCCCCTGAGTGCACTGTCTGTACTGTGGATTCTTCTTTTGTGGAATCCCCTTAACCAAGCTCCATATGGACTTTTCCCTTCTTTGAAAGAGGACATACTCCTTTTTAGAAGAGGTACAAATGGATTGGTTTCAGTTTTGGCCAGGTCAGTACCCTTAAGTGTTTCAAATGAGTAGATATGATCAGTGCCTAGCCCAGGACTTGCAAACAGTAGGTGTTTAATAAATGTTCAGTGAATGAATTTATCAAATTTTCCTGTGACTACCCTCTAATCTAGTTTATATTTTCCAACCACACAATTAGAGAAATTCATTGGGAAATGGATATAAGATTTTCTACAAATGCCTTACTCTAGATCATCTCTTACAAGTTTTGCCTGAATGATTCTCAGAGTAGTAATTGAATCTATTCTTCAGCAGTAGTCTTGTTGAGACATAATACATTCAGTTAAAATGAATGTAAATAAAGCTAATACATTTAGGGCTTGATTTTCGACTGGGCGGAATTTTTATGCTGTTTTTATGGATGTGTAACACAGTACACGAGTGAATTTTTATAAATGAGTGCTTCCATGTAAGCACCACTCAGGTCAGGGTGTAGGACGTTACCAGAACTCCGAAAGCACCCTCCCGGGCCTCTCCCAGTCAGCAACCTCCTTGCAAAATCGTCATTATTTTGACTCAATATCATCAATAATTAGTTTTCTTCTTGGAACTTCATATAATAATGGAATCATATAGAATCCACTCTTTTGTCAGGTTTCTTTCAGTAATATCATGTCTGAGATTCATCCATGGAAGTACTTTTTTTTATTTTCATATGAATATATCAAAATTTATTTACCTATTATACTGTGATGGACAATTGGCTTGTGTTACTTGGGTTTGTTATAAATAAAGCTGCTCTAAACATTCTTGTCCGTGATTTTCCATCACGCATGCACTCATTTCTCTTCTGTACATGCTGTTTTTTTCTGTAACCTTCTGAAGACTTATTTTAACTTATGTATTTAGATTATGAACTTTCTCTGATTTATTTTTGTGTTTATTATTAGGTAAATGTCAAAGTTCTTCTGGGTTTGTTTTGTTTTGTTTTGTTTTGTTTTTACTTATCTAATGGCCCCAGCACCACTTCTTGGAAAGATCATCCTTGCCTCACAGCATTTCACTGGTATATTTGTTTTAAATTAAGTGATCACATATGTGTGGTTTGTTTCTGAACTCTCTTCTGTTCCATTGGACTGTTTGTATATCCTTGCACCATTTAAATTACCATGGCTTTGATAACTTGTAGTGTAAGTCCTCCAGCTTTGTTCTTTTTCAGTGTCTTTCTTATTCTTTTTCCTGTAAGTTTTTTTATGAATTTAGAAACAACTTCTTAATTTCCAAACACAGACACTTTCTGGGAATTTTACTAGAACGTCATTGAATCCATAGTCAGTTTTTCCTTAATTGATTGTCTTCACTATATTGAATCCTCCAATCCATGAACACAGTACATCTGTTCACTAATTTAAGTCTTTTAAAATTTTTCTTAAAGATGTTTTGTTTTTAGTGCGGCTATCACACACATCTTTTATTAGATTTGTACCTAGATATTTGGTGTTTTTGTACAAAATTGTGGACTATATTTTTTCTTTCGTTTGTTTTTGATATACAGAAATGAAGTTAAGTTTGTATATTGACTTTTATCCAGTGACTTTGCTAAGTTCTCTTACTAATTTTTATAGGTTAGCTACTTTCAGATTTTCTAAGATACAGACTGGCCATCTGAGCAATCACAGGTTTACTTGCCTCTTTCAAGTCCTCGCATACCCCACCCCACGCCTTACTGCTTTGGTTCGCAGCACAAGTGGTGTATTGATAGTGGAAATCCTTGTCTCCACAGAATAGCTTTCAATATTTCATAACTAAGTATGTATTTTATAGATTTTTGTAGATACTCTTTTTCAGATAAATCACCATCTATTCCTAGTTTATTTACAGGGTTTGTCATGAATAGGTGTTGGATTTTATCAGACTTTTTCTTTGCTTTTATTGAGGTGATCATGTTTCTTTTTATTACTGTAATACACTGATTTTGTTTTTGTTTTGGGGTTTTTTTTTTTTTTTGGTCTATGTTCATGAGACATATTGCCTGTTTGTTTTTCCTCGTTGTGTCCCTGACAGATTTTGTTATCATGACTATGCTGGCATCAAAAAATCATTTGGGAAATAATACATCTCTTTCAGTTAATTGGAGGAATTTATATAACATTGGCATTATTTCCTCATTAATATTTGGAAGAATTCACTGATAAATTCCTCTGAACTTGTTTTCTTTGGAGAAAGGTTTCAATTAAAGATTCTTAAAAAGTTACAGAGCTGTCAGATTTTCAATTCTTGTTTCATTTTTAAGGAATTTTGTTTAGTCTAAAATATCAAGTCTGCTGGCAGAATTAAGAGTATCATATTATTTATATTTTTAAGGATGATAGGATCTTTAATGATGAACTTTTTTCATTCCTATTACTGGTAATTTGTTTTTTCTTTCTGGGAATTTATGGATTTTATTAATATTTTCAAAGAACTACTAGATTTTGTTGATTTTTTTTCTCTTTTATATTTGTTGTATATTTTTTTCCTGTTTTCTCTTTTTTATTCTATTTTATTTGGGTTTAATGTCTGTCTTTCCCTTTCTTCTTTTTATGGATGCCTAATAATTAAATTTGGCATTTCTTATTTCTTACTGTATGTATTTTAAACTTCTAAAGTGTCTCTAAACACTACTTCAGTTACATTTCACACCTCATTTTATATTTTGTTTTTATTATAATTCAGCTAAAAATGTTTTCTAATGTCTTTTCTGATTTTTTATTTGTGATTTATTTTAAATTGTATTGCCCAATTCCTAAATGTTTTGGGATTTTCTTGAGTATTTTTATGTTACTAATGTCTAGAAATTGATTCCACTTTTGTCAGAGAATGTATTTCATTCAGATATTCTGCATTCTTACTGATATTTTTGTCTACTAATTTTGTAAGTTACTGAGAGACCTATGTTAAAATCTCTACCCAGTTTATTGCAAATTATCTATTTTTCCTTTTGAGTTCTTTGTTTTGTGCTCTGTATATTTTGAGGATGTGTTATTAGATATGTACAGATGGTTATATCTTACTGTTGACTGGCCCTTTTCATCACTGTAAAATGTCCCTCTTTATGCTGGCTAAAGACACATAAGCTCTCTTTGGGGTAATATTTATACAGTATATTTTTTCTTTTTACTTTCACTCCTGTGGACCTGTATTTAAGATGTGTGTTTTTGGAGTATTTTTTATTATCTATTATGATATCTCTTTTAATTGGAATGTTTACTTCATTCAAATTTCATGATTTCTCATTTATTTGGGTTTAGATGTATCATGCTGTTTGTTTCCTGATGCTTTTTTTCTTGTCTTCATTTCCTTGTAATCATGAAGTATTTTTATTACCCATTTTTCCTTCAGTTTGCTTGTTAATTCTATGTTCTTTCAGTATTCTTTCAGTAGAGCACAGTGTATGTTCTTAAATTATGAGTCTGTCTTAAATCAGTCCTCCATCCCTTTCTAGACAATGCAAAGACCCTACAACACCCTCACCTCTCTTACTCTTTGTGCATTGTATGAAATTTAATTCTACATATACTTTAAATCACATAAGACAGTATTATTTTGTTTGCTTTAAATAGCCAATATCATTTGTTTTTAACCATTTTTACCCCTCACTCTTCACTCCTTCCTGTGTGACCGTTCTTCTACCTGAAGTCATTTTCTTTAGCGTGCATATCTGCCAGCACTAAATTAAATTCTCTTAGGTTTTGATTGTCTGAGAATGTTTTTATTTTACTTTATGGAGAATATTTGGCTGACTGTAGAACTTATATTAGCAGTTATTTTCTGTCTTAAGACTTTTAACAGTGTTATTCTAGTGTGCCCAGATGTGCTTTTCTGATCTTTGCTTTAGGTTTTGTTGTTGTATTTGGTGAGGTCTGTAGAAATTACTGCATCTATGACTTGGTGTCTTTCTTTCATTTAGGCAGAGTCTCAGCCATTTTTTCTTTCAAAGACTAATTTTGACCTATCCCCTCTCCTCTTTCTGGGACTGCAGTTATATGTTTACTAGACTATTCACTTGTCCTATGTTATCTTTCCTGCAAGTAGCTTCCCCAGTGCAAGTTTTTGAGGTGACAGCCCTGTGGGTGGGCTGTGTGACACCAGGCACAAACCTCATGTTGGCTGGGCTGCATTTCTTTCAGGAGTCTCCAGGGAGGAATTTGTCTCCTGCTCAGCTGGGTCACTGGTAGACTCCGTTCTTTGAGTTGCTGGACCAGGACCAGGTTCTAGTTTTCTAACTGGTTGTAAGCCGAGAGCTTCCCAGCTTCTGGAGGCTGCCACGCTCCTTGGGTCCTGGCCCCCTTCCATTTTCAGAACCAGCAGGGCGGGGTGGAGTTCTCTCTGGCCCTTTCACCTTCAGTTATCTCTGCTTTTAAAGAGTCACGTGATTAGGTTGGGCCCACCTGGTTAAGATCCCCGCTTGAAGATCTTTCATCTTAATCACATCTGCAAAGTCCGATCACCGCGCAAGGTAACAGAGTCACAGCTTCCGAGGTTAGAAGCTGTACTTACTCTGCTAACTACCATGGCTACTCCAGGAATTTACGATGTTTCATATGAAAAAAGCGAAAAACAAAACTGCAGTGTGAGAACCTGACTCAGGAAGAATTGAAAACTGGCCCAGATTCCTTAGTCTTGATTTTGACCTCAGGCCAGACATCAGTATTAGTACCTCTTATTCTGATCCAAAGAAATAGTATTTCAGTTTTTACCCTTCTTGGGTAGGAGGAAATCAAATGCTTTGGTTTTACAACTTTTTTAGGGGCAATAGTGGGAGTAATAGCAAGCAATAATAGTAGTAACAGCTTAGTTTTATCAAGTATTTACTGTGTGCCGGAGTGGTGCCAAGCACTATTGCTTCCTTTTCTCATT
Source organism: Camelus ferus (assembly GCF_009834535.1). NCBI lineage: Eukaryota > Metazoa > Chordata > Mammalia > Artiodactyla > Camelidae > Camelus > Camelus ferus. The sequence continues at coordinate 9,708,316 of NC_045718.1, read as the reverse complement.
CAGTCCTTTCACCAACTCTGTGAGGTAGGTCAATAGTATTACACATTACAGGTGAGGAAACCATGCTTAGAGGTTGGGGAGCTTGCTCGAGGTTGGCTAGTAGCCGGTTTAGCTAGAATCAAACCCAGATCTTTTTGATGATTGAGCCCATTCTCTATACCAGTTACTATACTGTCTCTACTCTGTGACAGCAGATAGTATTACTGCTTTTATTAAGTTCTTGTAAGTATTCACATGGAAAATTTACTACTTAATTAAAAACATTGTCTTACCAAGTAAGTGCATTTTACGCTTAATTTCATTTGTGTTCATACAGGTGAAAAACCATATAAGTGTCAAATCTGCAATCAATCTTTTAGAATTAAGAAAACTTTAACAAAACACCTGGTTATTCATTCTGATGCCCGGCCTTTCAACTGTCAGCACTGTAATGCGACATTCAAGCGGAAAGACAAGCTGAAATACCACATTGACCACGTTCATGGCATAAAATCTCCTGACGATCCTCTCAGTGCTTCTGAGGAGAAACTTGTATCCTTGCCAGCAGAGTACTCATCTGACGATAAAATCTTTCAGGCAGAAACGAAACAATATATGGACCAGCCCAAAGTTTACCAGTCGGAAGCCAAGACCATGTTACAGAACGTGTCTGCTGAAGTGTGTGTCCCAGTAACGCTGGTTCCAGTCCAGATGCCTGACACCCAGAGTGACCTGGTGCGCCACACGACCACTCTCCCGCCACCTCCTCACGAGATTTTGTCCCCACAGCCGCAGTCAGCTGATTACCCACGAGCAGCAGATTTAGCTTTTCTGGAGAAATACACTCTTACTCCTCAACCTGCAAATATAGTTCATCCAGTCCGACCTGAACAAATGCTAGATCCTAGAGAACAGTCTTACCTTGGAACATTACTGGGCCTTGATAACGCTACTGCTGTACAGAGTATTTCTAACAGCGAGCATCACTCATGAGTAAATCTCACATTCCACAGACTGTTCTGATGGTTATGCACTAATGGTAGCCTAGAGCTGACGGCTTTTAAATTAGTAGGGCTGCTATTTTTTCATTTTCTCTAGTTTCTCAAGTCCTCAGAACCGATTCAAATCAAGAAAAATCTGTATCTGTTTACTGAACAAATGAATATTTGGACACATTTTGAGGTATATTTGAAATGGACATTTTTGTGATTTTTAAAGATTATTTAGTGCTAATTTTAATGGTTTCTCTAACTTTTCAAAACTATTAGCTGTTGACATTAGGAGGGTATTTTTTCTTAATCATCAGTGGAAAGTTTTCTTCTTTAGTCTCAAACTCCTCTTTTCTCCCTTTCCCACCTTCCAGACAAGTGTTAAGGACCATGTAGCCCTTAAGAAAGACCATTAAGGGTATCCTGAGAATTGCAGCTGTTCCTTGTCCTGACTTAAGATTCATTATTCTTCTTCCAGATTTTCAAAAGTTGAAATCAGGAATCTGAATTTATAAGAAGGTCTTGGATAGTTCTGTGTTCTTTTTTCATCTGGCCATAATTTTAGCTTATCACTAGCCTTTGGTCTTTTGACAAACTCAAAGCCAGAAAACTAACTAATGTAAGATAAGCTTGTTAAATGAAATGTAGAATTGAAATGATTATCCAAATTACAGGTTTTTGCCTATGTTTCAGTTATTATGAATAAGAAATGCAAATACAGGTCTAGGCATTAAGTTATACAAGTTGAAAATGTGTTAAAAGCAAAACACGACAGATAATCTTTCAAGGTAAGTTCACCCTCTATTTTGCCATTCATTTCAGAAACGTTAACAATATATATCACAGCATCTATCTTCATCTTACTGTGGGGGGACAGTTATTAATGAAAATTTAATTAACAAGCTACTTTTGGTCTCATTTATGTTGGCTGTCTGAAACTCTGGGAAGCAGAACCTAGAGATTTCATATAGAATTGCTTAGAAAAAGTGCCAAATTATAAAATTCATGTCTAATTAAACTTAAATGTTGTTTACTTTAATTAAAGGGAACCACTACTTGTATACAGATTTACATGTAATCTAGATCTTTATTTTTGCTTTACATACAAGCCTAATGTCTGATTATCCTTGATTTTTATTTTTGTATGAGACAAAAGTTGAGGACTTGGTGAAAGGAAACAGCAGTTAGAGCAAAACCTCACTGATTAAAAATAAATGAGAAAAAAGTCAGTCAAAATTGTAAAATACTTTTAAAGATGTGCACTTTTCATATTTTCAAGTCAATTTAAACTTAAACTAGGATAATATTTCCTGGTAGAGCTGCTTGAAGAATTAGAGTAATAGGCAGGGTTGATTTACTATTAGCATGTCATTTGTTTGTAAACTACTGGAAAAGAGCAATTTTAAGAGTTTTCTAACAGTTTTGTTTACACTCCTAATTGCTTTAAGCACTTTTTTTGTGTAAACTGTAAAGTCTGGCTCAGCCCTTGTGAAAAAGAATCACAAATAAAATAATGAAGTTTTAGTGAATAAAATTTAACCACTTAATAATGTGGAAACTTGTTTGCTAAAGCACTTAAGAAATGAAGGTACTTTACAGGAACATTCACCGCACTAGTGGAAATAAAACAAAAGAAAAACAATGTTGACAGTTGGGGCAGTTAACCAAAGTAGCTCATATAAATAGTAAAACCAACCCAAGTTTTGCCTCATTTATTGAAGTTTGGTTAGAATTATCCTAGGACCAATAGATTCTTACTTTTGTGTGGAAATGTTCTATCTGGGGTACTTACATGATAGAACTTGACTATATGAGGTACTATTAGTCTGTCTTTCAAATTAACTTTTAAAAATACATGTCATTTTTTATCATAAAGACCTACAAAACTTTTAACTAAAAAACTTAGTACAATGAAAAGAAGTCATATTTTAAAATGTACCCTGCCTTGCACATAAACCAATGTAGAAAAGTTTTGACTTATAAAAAGGCAAAGGGTATATACGTGTGTGTGTGTGTGTGTGTGTGGTACATGACATGTTTGGTAGCAGAAAAAGGGTGATGCATTTTTACATTGAAAAGAATACTTTGCTTTTTGAAGGTATTGACTTTAGAGTTCTTTTAATAATAATCTCCTAATGCTTTAAACATATGATTTGATTGTAGGAATTGGTTTACAGTATAGAACTTTCCTGGAATACATCTCTTATATAAAGTGAAACATAATTATAATTAGTTATTACTGTACATAACTTAAACTTGAATACTGGTTTACTGTTTTCTAAAATGCTTTCACAGTTATCTCACTAAACCTCATAACCAGCTGAACTAGCGAGGATGTGCTGTATTCCCACGTGAGAGGGAGAGAATCTGAGGTTAAGCCCACATCGTCAGTAAGTGGCAGAGCGACTAACGGGGAGGAAGTGGAGCACGAATGAATGCTCACCGTGTGCGGGGTGCTGTGCTTTCTCCTGTAGTCTTACGCAGTCTGGGAGGCAGACAGTGTAATTCCTATGATGAAATAATCTCAGCAGATGAACAAACAAATCTGCTGCCTCTAATTTCCAGATTAGAATAGAAGAAATTTTATAGTTGTGAAAACCTCACGGATTTGGGCAAACTGAATGTATGTACGTTTTTGAAGTGGCACAAAAAATATGAAATGAGGCCTGCTCTTTTCAGTTAACCTTTTGTCATATTTGATTTGGAGTATTTTGGACAAATGCTCCATTAGGTCTAAAATCCATTAATTCTGTAACTGTCCTTAAAATTTTGAATCTTGCAACTAAGTTTAGCCTCATTCAGAATTTTTTACTTTATAAGCATAATTTATTGTTTTAAATTAATTTTGTAGCTGATAGCAGTTAGCACTTAATATGTAAATTGAATAATTTATCAAATGTAGAAATCTGTTAACATAATCAGTTTTTACTTAAATGCACCAAAGATTTTTAGTAGGTATTAAAATAGTTTAAAAGAATTTAAATTCTTTGTTGTTTGAATAAATATTTGTCCAAAGAAGCACAGTTGAAGTCCTAGGATTATGGATTTTTTTTAAAAAATCATTAGCTTGAATACTAAGATTAAGTGTTTGTGTTTATGTGTGTAAGAATAAGAACAGAAGAAAATACTCTGGGAATAGTCATACTGACAAACCAATTACAAGTAAGCATATGCAGTTTTCCTCAGTTTAATTAATTGAATGTTATCTTTTAAGTGAACACTATTAAATGCTAATTAATAAGCTTATTTCTTACACTACACTGTTAAAATAATTTTGCCTTAGATTTTTTTTTAAAGACAAGTTGAAGATTTCTTTGTAAGAAACTCCGTGTATTTTTTGCAGCCTGAAATACCATTTAAGATTAGAGTTTGTTCTTCATGCCAGCAAGATTTCACCAACAACTGTAAAGGCAGTGATCTTTGCATATTTTTAAGTAATTTAGTCTTTTATTGCTGGGAGAAGACAAGTAGCAAAATAGGGATTTAAACTGGTGCTTTATTAAGTGACTTCCTTTAAAGTAATGGTAGGTCATGAAGTAGGTACACTAATAATTTTCTCTCAGCCTTAAAGTGTCAAAACATCTTTGCACAGTGACTCTAAGCTGTTAGTTAAGGGCTATGATAAGTATTTAAATTTCATTGGTTTTCACTCTAAAATTGCAAACAAATTACAAACACCGTTACCTGGTACGTGTGTGAGTGTGCCTCTCTTCCTAGCAGATCACTCCCATGTGTCCTTGGTCAGACGTGGAGCATCACCTCTTTGACAGCATCCATTTATGTTTGCCCAGTCTTCTCTGGGTTTGATGCTTCGTGCCTTTTCAGTGTGCTGTAGTTGCGTGGAGTTGATGCTGGCTAGATTGTGCTGGTTAATAAATGATTAGGGTTGTTTTGTTGTTGTAATGGGTCTTATATTTGTGTTGCCTGCTGGTCAGGCAACACTTTTTTTTTTAGGTTGCTTTTTGTTTTTATAGGAAATTAGGCACCAAGTACTAGTGTGAATTTTGTTTTTAGTCTCTGCTACTGTGGCCTTTATAGTTACTGTGAAGCCACACTGGGCCTGTCTCTAGATGCTCATCAGAGGACTCAGACAAATAAAATAAAAGGAATAGTTTGTTTACCTCTCCATCTCCTCCTCCCTTCCCCCCTTTTCTTTTTAATAATCAGCTACCAACCACCCAGCTCTGCACTGAACAACTTCTTTCCCAGTTTGCCTGAAACTGAACCATAGGTGAGGGTTTCAGATGAGTCTCTCATTAGAAGCAGCAAGACTCAACCAACAGACAACTTGAGTCGATGAACTAGGGAAACATTAGGACTTTTAAAGTCATGTTTGGATTATTCTAAGATTCAATGCCAAATTTAAAGTCACTCAAAATGTATTTTTTAATAAGGAACAAGTAGCATTTCTAAAACTTTTCATAGTATTACAGTAAATTTACTGGGGCACAGTAAATGTTATGTACTGTTAGACTGAGTAATGGGTAATATGAGAAGAATTTCCTAGTAATTTCTAGGAACCAGAGACAATTCTTTTTAGATCCTCCCCTTTCTTTTGCACATTCCTCAGTCGGTCAAGTCTGCAGAATCTTTTTGGGGGGATCGTTCCCTTATTTCCTCTTAAATTATTTCTACTTGAGGCACACTTCCTGCTCTTCCTCTTTGGAAGTGGCCTTAATAAGGCTGAAGCCACAGGGTCAGGGTGTGTGGAGGGGGAGGAAGGTTCGGGGGGGGGGAGCCTGTGCTCCACTCACTCTTCATCTTTCAACTTCATGTGCATTGATCTTAAGTCTGTGACTGTTGAAAACCCCTAACAATTTAAATTTAGCCTCTGCAACCATACATATAAAGAGAAAATAAGAATTATATTCCAAGAGTAGAGGCTATACAAAGATGGACACACCCCTTTTGTTCTGCTTTTTCCCAAATTCTTAGGTAAGGAAGTAATCTCGGTGCTTGCGTTACTGTTGGAGATTCTAAAACATCTCTTGAATGAAGAGCACGTACACTTATTGTTACTTTGCTCTTTGCTTTCCTGCTTGTGTTAAAGTTGGACAGTGTACTGTGGTGTAATCACAAAATGTGTATTCCTCCCAACAAGCGGACTGTTTGCTTCCCTGTGAATACAAGTGTACTACAAGTGGCGAGCGTGGCTGCCCAAAAGTGAGCACAGAGGTGGGCCTCTGGCTGCTCCACGCTGTGTAGCACCTGTTCTCATTGCGGGGTTCATGACGTGCATTACAGTGGAAATGCCTTTGAACTTACTTTCCAGTCTCCAGCCCTAAGTTTTGTTTTCAATCATTAAGGACTCTTAAAAACAATTACAAAGATAACTCTAAAATATCAAAATTCATTATTTTGTCAACTGTGTGTAAAGTATCTTGTGACTTTATAGATATTTTGGCTGTCTCGTGTTTCTTGAGTACAAATGTCTTTATAGAAAAATTCAGTTCTCTGTGAAGACTAGGAAGTGTATTGCATACTGAGCTAGTTCTTTGTGTTGTTTTGATATTTAAAATAAATATAAATTTCTTTGGTCCTAATAAAGCATCTCTCAGTTTTACTGAACAATTTCACAGCATGGCAATGCAGTACTCTGCCTACCTCCTAAAAACTGAAGGAAAAGACCACAGAACACCAGACACAGAAAACCAGTGTCTGGGGCACAGTTACTAAACTTTTATTTATTTTTCATAAGCTAGATATCATTTTGAAATATTTAATATATTTAATGAATAACTTATCAAACTATTTAATGGTTTTTAAGTGGCTAGTTAATATAAACTCAGGTATTAATAGTGACTGATACACATGAAGCAGTCACATGCTGTTTATGGCTAGAAGTCTGCAGCAGCAAAACCCCACTAATGGGCGACTGCATGTAACAGTGATAGGGGCCACTCTTACCCCACCCTCTCATTCAGGCACCACTGCTGCTTTAAGGCATGAATGGTATTCCAGGACAATGCCCAACCCTGCCCGCTGGGTCTCCATCCGCACCATCCACAGCAGAGCCTCAGCAGGCAGCTGCTTCCAAGTGTTAGAAGACCAGTCAGTCCTACGGGGGCAGGAGCCCGTCTCTACAAAGTAAGTTTTCCCTCTGGAGGCAGTGGTGTGTAGGACACTTAATTCTCTTGCTGTGTAACAAATGAGACCAAATTTAGTGGCTTCAGTCAGCAGACATTTCTCACCTCACGGTTTCCATGGGTCAGGGCTGAGAGGCCGAGCCGGGGCTCTGGCTGGGATCTCCCGTGAGGTCGAAGCCCACTGTTCACGGGAGCTGAGTCTCCAGGGGCCGTCCCAGAGCAGGCTTGACCTCCAAGCGCACTTCTGGGAGGTGGTTCCTCCCCACACGACCTCTCTCCCCAGGGCTACCTGGTGATACACAGCTGACTTCCCCCTGCGGAAGAAAAAGAGAGAGTGAGAACACAGCCAGGACTGAAGCTGCAGTCTTTTTATAACCTAATCTAGGAAGTGATATTGCATCACGCTGCCCTGTGACTCACTGAGTCCACACCACTCAAGGGACACAAATTAAGCTTCCCCTCTTGAAGGGAGGTGTAGCTTAGACTTTTTAGACACATTTTGAAAACCACCACAGATTCACTGGCTCTAGAGAAAGCATTCTACAATTCTGTGGGTGTGGGGTGGGGGGGAGTACAAGTACAACAGTGTATACTCAGAAGATGCACCTATCCCAGAGAGGAAGGTGTCACCTCTTCCACGATAGAAAGGGTTCACTGTAACCAGCATGCCACAGGTAGCAGCTTGGTCCCACTCGGGGAGGGAGTCATACTGGGGGTTCAGCACTGGCCTCTGGTAACGGATCAGCAGTGGCACGTCAGCCCAGCCTTGGTAAGGGGCAGACAGAGTCTAAGCTCTTCTATAGCCCCCATCTCTGCTGCCACAGCCACTTCATCCATGGGTTCCCCAAGCAAGGAAAGAGGCCGACGTCCAACAGGACAGGTTGTCTTATTTGCCTGATTTTTGAGCTCCTTTGCCTTGGATCTCTGATGGGCATTTACTTGGGAAACAAACTTCTTAGCTTGCTGTCCCTCGAGGGGCCCTTTTACGTGCCTCTCCTCCCCGAACCTACTAGACACCAGTTTTACATTTTGTTTTTTCAAAGCTTGGACCAGCTGGCCAACCTGTTAGCTGTTGCCCATGAGTGAGCAGAGAGCTTCACCTTAGACATGTCTTCTTCCTTCCGAAGTGGACTAGATGCATCACCATCCACAATTGTGCTCACCTAGCGTATTCTCACCTAACCCTGGGAGGAGGCCCAAGTGTGGCTCTATTTGCATCTGGCCTCCCATACACATCCATCCATAAACCAGGCTTTTTCTTCCTTTATGAAATGGCCACAAAGAAATCTCCAATTTTCCCGAGGTACAGATTAGAGTCAGCAAAGTAGTAGGAGGAGATAGCACTGGACCCAAGTTGTCTGTGCAGCTCGTGAACTCAGGGACTGCTCAGCCCTGGGCTGGTATGTCCCACTTTGACGTGATAATAGAATGTTGCTCGCCTTATCAGTTATATGGTTCTCCAGATTAGACCCCTGGTCAGCAAACTACTTTGTAAATGGTCGAACACTAATATTTCCAGCTTTGCAGGCCATATGATTTCTGCTGGAACTATTCAACTCTGCCGTTTCAACGTGAAAGCCGTCGTGGATAATATGTACACAAATGTGTGCCACTGTGCTCCAATAAAACTTTAGTAGGCTAGAAATCTCAGATCCTCACATTTCTTGACAGCTATTTCTTACTCATCAGATTTAATTAGCAAATGTCATCAGTATATTGAAACTGTACAGGGGGCTGTCTCTCCTAGGAAGAGAGCTTTGCGTAAATGGGGAGAGTTACAAATTCGCACCCTTTAAATTTTCCCAAATATCATACTCATTCCCAGGGTCCCACTCCTCCCCTTAGCTAAGAGAGCTGGCAGGGCTGAGTATGTAATCAGTCTGCCACATTTGCCATCAGACACGTGGGCTCAGTCCTTGGCCACATCTTCCCTAAGACCACAGGAAGTGAGGGACTTCTTCAGTTTCTGTCCACACATTCTTGTTCTCAAAATACGTTCTTAGTGGTACCCTTGGATATTCATAGATTTTCATTTTTTTTCCCCTATGTATGCACTCTCTTGTGGTCAGGTGACACTCTAAGCTTTATAATCATGTGTAAATTGTTGCCATAGCAACTGTGAGCCTCAGACACTTGATCCTGAATAAACTGCCTTTCACGTGCACTTTGTTCCCTGCTGCCACCTCTGATAATGTAAGGAATCATGATGCTACCACATCCCTAAAGTCATCATGATGTGTTTCTCCCCAGCAAGAGTTTATCTGTGGGCTCCTCAAACAGGAGCCACCCAATTCAGAACTCTCTCTTAAGAGGTAATTTCCTAAGGCTCCAGTTTGAGCTAGGGTCACTAAGGAAACAGTCCCCAGTTTAGTGCAATTCGAGGAAGTTTAATAAAGGGACTATTTGCAAAGATGTGACTGGGATGCAGGGAAACAAGCAGTCGTGCAATAGCCTGGGACCAGTAATAACATGGCATTCCCACACCCGCATCCCCAGATAGGGAACCTCTCTAGGTACGTGGGACTTTTATGTCGAGATGTAGCCAGCCTAAAGGGGGGAGGGGATGAAAGTACCTTCACCTCCCCCTTTGAAGCAAAGCAGAAGCCACAGAGTAAGAAACTTTATGGGTGTAGCAAATAACACAGATCAGCATCCCACAGCAAAGAACAGGCTGGAAAAGGGTGGAGGGGGGAAGTGGAGGGCAAATTTAAAACATCCAATACAGTTCATTCTGGTGGGGGTTTTTTTTTCTTTTCTTTTCTTTTCTTTTCAATTGTGAGTCAACAGCATTGCTTTAAGAAGAGAAACTAGGAGGGGAGAGCATATATGAACAAAATGTGTTATCATGTTAAACAGACTTGAAACAAACAATGTCTTAAGCTTAAGAGGGCTTACATTTGCAATGTTATTTTGACAAATAGCATTCACAATAGGAAATATGAATATAATTTAAGTGTATTTGAAATTACTCTAATTGATATTAACATTTTGCTGAAAAGTTATGTAGTAGTTTTTCATTGAGCATCAATCCTAAAGGATTTTTTTTGTTGTTAAAAAAAAAAGCTCTATAAACAATTTGGTTTAAATATTGTTAAGGTAACAGGGTTCAACATTAGGTCATGAGGCACTGAGGATTTTTAGGGCAGTGAAACTATTCTGTATGATTCTTTAACGATGGATATATATCATTATACATTCATCAAAATTCACGGGCCGTACACCACCAAGAGTAAAAGCTAATGTAAACTTAAAAAAAAAAAAATAGGCCAAAATGGGTGTCAGTGAATATAATTTCATATGTCACCGTCCTCGTGTTGTTTTTCCACTCAGGGACGTTCCTTCCGACACACTTCACGCACCCACACACATCCCACCTCATTTTTTAAAGCTCCCTACTGTCTTTAGAGTCAGTACGGCGTAGTGGGGAAGAGCAAGACTAGCCCAACCGGCCGTGTGCCTCTCCTGGCCCTGCCACTTCCTAGCCGGCTTGGACGCCCGGCGTTGCTCGTCTGTAAAACACAAATAGTGGTACCTTCCTCACAGGGCTGAAGTGAAGGCTGAGATAAACATGCAGAGGGTTTAAAACACTCTGGCAAAAAGTAATAGCAACAGGTAAGCTGCCATCATTATTATCTGATACCTACAAGTAAAACTAAAACCAAGACGTTATTCGTCAAGGGCAATGCCTGTCAGAACCATCACTGACGAGTCACTGGGATCTCAGGTTTCGCCGGTTGACCTAGTTCTGCTCCCAGTATCCCGCGGTAAGAACCCGCCTTTAAAACTACTGCGGCCCTGCTGGGGTCAGTCACTGAGGTCAGCACGTTCCCACTCCCTGTACATTTAATTGTCCGCATTTCCCCCACTGCGGCCCCAGGAAACGCGGGCGGAAAGCTTGGGAACGTAACCCGGGGCCGGAACTTGGGGGAACAGGGAGGAGTGAACCCATTCTGCCTACTTATCGGTTTTACCTAAGGCTGTCCCGGCAACCGCAGTGACTGCTGCGTTTACTGTGGAAGTGCTGTTACTCTCTTCCCTTCAACCGACAGGTTCACAAACCGGCAGCGAGGTTCAAGTCTAAGCCCGGGTCTCAGAGGCGCCGGAAACCGCCGCCATTCTCGCCTGCTGCGCAGAAAGCGACGCGCGGCGTCGGCACGTTTAAATAAGGCGCCGTCGTCTGATTGGCTAGGCGGATGTTCGCTGATTGGTCCCCCGCGGATGTGAGCGGGCCCTGACGCGCCCATTGGCCGAGGCGGGAAGTTTAAACCGAGCGCAGTGCCTCTGCCGTCCGCTCCTGAACTGGAGTTTGCGATTCTGTGGGGCCGCTGCTTCCCCGGGGTCCCGGCCTCCGGACAAGAAAGGGGGCGAGCTCGCTCCAGGTCTCCGCGGCTCCCCCGAGGGGACGCGGTCGGCGTTCCTGCAGGTGCCGCTGAGAGCAGCCCGGCAGGGCCCGAGGCCGCCATGGCGACCCGGCGTCGGGGGCGCGGCTGCTGGGAGCGGAGCCCGCCCGAACGGAGGCCGCCGGCGGGGCTGCGGGGCCGCCGGGCCGAGGAGGAGGCGGCGGCGTCCCCGCGGGTCCTGTCCCTCAGCCACTTCCGCAGGTCGTCCTCCCTTTGCTTTGGGGACGCTGCCTCTGTTCCATAAACAGCTCTGTATGGTGGTTTATGGTTTCGGCTTTAAAACAAAACTTTAACTAGGTTTTGCTTTCCCTCTGCTTCAGGTTTGTGTGCTGATTCCACTCAACGCACGAAACCACTAAGTCAGTATATACAAAAGTGATGTTTACTTTTTACAGATTCCTTTAAACTCTGTTGCCTTGTTTAATCATCACAACAAACTCACGGGGTCATTGTCCACATTTGCAGAGAAGGCAACACTGTCAAAGGGTCTGTGTCCGACGGGTCAGGGCCAGGCAAGGCAGCAGGCAAGTTCACGTCCTGAGTCTTCTGTGTGTCTCTTTTCTCATCTGTAACCTGGAAGTCTTGCCAACGGCAGCCGTGCAGGGTGCTCAAATGAGAGAGCTTCAGGCAGAGGTCTTGACTCTATGTCCCGGATAAATGTTCTCCAAATTTTTAATGAGGAAATAAAAGGGTAAAAATACTTCTGCATGGTTTTAGTCCGAGCAATTGACAACTGGGATTCCCATCCAGGTCTTGTGGTTTGAAATGCCATGCACTTTCCCTTATACTGTTATAGGCACGGGGCATGATTCTTTCCTAAAGACGTCTGTCAGGAGGATGAGGGGGAAATTCGAAGAACAAGAAGAAGCTCCATCAAACAGCCCCTAAGGGTCTGGGATGCTCTGAGGAGACCAGTGCTTGTCAGACTTAAGAGTGCGTCAGAACCACCTGGAGGGCTGGCTAACGTGCTTTTGGGGCTCCACCCCCAGACTTTCTCATGCCTTAGGCGTAGACTAGGGCTACAGTTTGCATTTCTAAGAAGTTCCCAGGTGATGCCTGTGCTACTGGGTCCAGGGCCCGCCTTTGGAAAACCACTGTAGTGGAAAAGAAATATTAGAACATCCCTTGAGTGAAACACCTCCCCCACCCTTGGTGAAGGAGCACGTCACAGCGACAAGCAGCGTGTGTCTGAGATCAGGGCAGCCACTTGCATCAGACGTGTCTGCGCTGCTTGTTAATTAAATCAGGGAGATTTCTACTCACCACTGCAGAATTACTAACGTGAACTTCTGGGGACAAGTACAGAAAACTGCATGTTAAACAGGTTTTATGTACAAAGATAACAGCTCAAGAACCACAGAACTTTACTAGGTAAAGTGATATATTTGCCAAAGAGAGAGAGAAATTCACTATTAGTATAAAAATGAATCTACAAGGTTCACGTACCTAGGCCTAAAAAGGAATGAAGGTCAGGAGACTGTCAGTGGGGATATATTTTGTGGAGCAGGGTTATTGGGTAAACTATCTGAGGAAAAATTTTAAATGAAATTTGGGGTTTCATTTAATCTTCTAAACATTTTGTTAATTGGACAGTATTGGTGTGTTAGAATCTCCATATGACGGCCGTAGTGTATGGGGTTGGTTGGTTTGTGTTTGAACAGAATAACTTGGGTCTTTTTGAGGACATTCAGTTAAAATCGCCACCCGCCCTACTGAATGGGGTTGAGCTCCGTGGCGTTTGCTCCCTGACTGCAGCTGAAACCAGCCATTCGAGGGCCCCGCTGCAGCATCCCTCGTGGGGAGGGCTCAGGGCAGGGTCTGGGGTCTTTGCTTCTCACAAAACCCTCGAGTGAGCTCTGCAGCCTGGGCTGGGAACAACTCAGGTAGATGCTCTTTGTTTCACAGGCCCCTTGGTGCCAGTTGTGGAAATAGAAGCTCCTGCTACAGACGAGTAGGGGCTGTAACGTGAGCTTCTTGTGCTTCTTTAAGGAAATAATCCACCCGTCTTCTGTCTCCATGAGTTTGATGCTGTTTTGATGTGACTGAAAGACTTGGCTGAGCTTGCCCTGGCTCTTCCCAGGCTCCTTCACAGCCAGGTTTCTGGAAGTTGTGTTCATTGCACGTATGGCCACAAGGTGGCGGGCCAGCTCCATCTGACAACAAGCTGCTTCAGCTCACTGGTTACACCTGTCACTTTCTGACCTGTCACTAGTAAAAGTGTCCCCTTTCTGTAAACCAAGACCACAGAATCTTAGGACTAGATGGACATGTGAGAGAGCATCTTGTTTATTGATTGTCAACCTGAGATTCATTCTTTAAAAACGCTCTAGAAATTTTTTCAGAGTCAAGTATATGTGTCCTTTGGCTTGACTGCCTAAAATCTCACAAACTTAAATGTGATCATGTACATATGTTTAAGAGTAGAAGTATACCTTATTTAAGTTAACTTATTTCGTTTATGTGATTTTCCTTTTTACTACTGTTTTCTCTCCATGAAATTTTATTTACTGCCTCTATTTGACTAGCGGTGACCTCAGTTGTTTTTCACATGCATTTCCGGAGAACAGCTTAACTTCCTGAACTGACTGTTGTCATATAATCCTTTGTGAGTTGGCCTAGAGGTAAGCACCCCATTCAGGTTTTGAAAATAGATACCTTTTTTTGGTTATATACTTTTAAAAGACTATTTAATAAAATATGGTTTCACTATAAAGGCATTTGGGTAGCTTGATCTTTCAGTATGAAATTTAAGATCCTTTAACAAATGCTCATTGGGTTAATAGACCATGTTGTTGTATGTTACTGCCATTTTTTTATGTAGCAATTTTCCTGTCAGTTTCTTAGATAAATATAATTTGGTACTGGGTATAATAACAAGTAGAGTAAGCTCTTTTCTGAATATTTACCAATGACGATTCTAGGCTGTTTTAAATATATTTTCTAATTTAAACCTGTATAAAACCCAGTGAGGTGTGTGTCATTATTTCCACTTCACAGGCAGAACAGAGGCTTAGATGTTAACTGACTTGCTGAATGCCAGTGACTGGTCAGGATTTGAATTACACTGGTCTGATGCCATTGGAACCATTTTGATGGAACCCTGCTCATAAAAACATCACGGTGGGTAGAGGGCATAACTCAGTGGTAGAGGACAGCCTAGCATGCATGAGGTCCTGGGTTCAACCCCCAGTGCCTCCATTAAATGAATAAATAAACAAACAAACCTAATTACCACTTTCCCCCATAAAAGTCATCGGAATTTGAGTTGTTCACATGGTGCACAGTCCAATAATATTTAGAATGTTAAAACTAATTGAATTAGAATACCACTAGGAGGTGACTGTTTAAAAATACGCTTTTATTAAAAATCCTCACTGTTTTCATTTCCTTTAGTCTCTTCCTGGTATACTCATATTTTCTTTAGGCTTTTTACCTTTATCATGTCAGAAAATCTGATGGTCCTCCGGTAGAGAATGTTCTCGGGACTCTGCAGCAGGCTGGACAGAGAACACAGGATGTATCTGAGGTGCGTGGAATAAAACCAGGCAGAACTGACCTCTGCTGCGAGAAGTTGTGTTTACCCTGGGGGTGGGTGCACCAAGGCCGTGGCTTCAGGCAGGATGGGTAGGGTGTATCCCATTTCTCCCTTGGATGCTGATTTCATAGATTTGTTCAGTTTGTGAGAATCCCTTGATCTGTGCACTCATGGCACATGTGCTTCTCTCTTCATATGTTGCATTTTAATAAAAGTTCCCAAATTGGGAGTTTGAGATTTACATATGTTAGCCACCAAAGATAAAAATAGATTTAAGAAATAAAAAAATAAAAAATTTCCTCTGTATAGCACAGGGAACTATGTTCTATCTTGTAATAACCTTCAATGAAAAAGAACATGAAAAGGAATATACGCATGTATACGCATGACTGAGATACTGTGCTGGGCACTAGAGAGTGACACATTGTAACTACTTCAACTTAAAAAAAAAAGAAATGATAATAGTTCACAGATCACAGTATTATTTTGTAGTTTAAACTAAAACCCATTAGCATGTAAACTCCATGAAGGCCATCATTGGAATCTATTTTTTCACCTCTGTATACCCAAGATTGGAACATGTCCTGGTGCCTACTGGATGCTGAAAACATTTTCCATAAATGATAATTTAGCACACCACTTATCTCATCGGCTATCATGGCATACAAGCCTCTCACCGGCAGACACTGCCATCAATAGTATTATTGAAAGTACTCCATCACTGCTCGGGACAATCGCTTTTCCCTTTCACAGTGCAGTCTAGACTGTACCGAATGTTAATATCAGGGACCCATTATCTCACGTACCTAAGGTCATCCTTTCATTTGATCGATGATGGTGAAGAAATCAATGGCCACAAGTGAACTTTACTCTCTGACCTTACAGTAGGGAATTCAAGTGGAAAATGTGCCCTGTTTTTTATGCAGCCTGAGTTAATGATTTGTGCTGCTCTTACTGTCGCCCTCACTGCTTAGTGTGTTCTTTGTGGACGGTGGCATGAAAAGTAATGTCAGTTAACACAACTGTGTATTTTTAGTATTCTTCTAAACTATTTTAAATGAAATACAAGGCTTGTTACAAAGGGACTTAGACGTCGTAAATAATTAACTTTTTTTTTTCAGGAGAAGTACTGTGTACTTAACAAGGGGTCCCTGGTGCTGTAGCACTGGTAACACCTTTATTAAGCACACCGCTGAAGATGGGATCAAAAGACTTGGCTGTTATTATCCTATTAATCATCTCAGGAGAACTCTATGCAGAAGGTAAAATGAACTTTTTAATATTCTTTATTGTCTAAAAATTATCAAGAGAAATTCTAACATTCATTTCTCTTGAGCATTTAATATAGTCTTTCATTTATGTATACCAATTTTATTAAGAACATATTTCTTATAAACATAATTTGTTGTAATATTTAGACAGGATTTTTTTCTTTGGGGAATATTACTGAACTATTTGCAGAGTAATATAACTTTGAAAACCAAAACAAGACAAAAAGAAAAATAAAACACCTTTTGCATGTCTAGTTCCGAGGGCATAGGAAACCAGGACCCAAATACTTTAAAGAATTTCCAGGCTACGAGCGCCAACACTTGGAATTTGTATGCTAGGCTTAATTCTAATTTCAGACTAGAACCCATCCCTAACAGCGCAAAACTTGTACAGGGCCACTTCTGCGCTCCTGACGTGAGCTAACGCGGTAACTTCGGGAAAGAAGTGGCGGCAAAGCGCCAGCAATACTCTTGCCTCTTGACACCTTGGCTTTCGTCCGGATTTATTCTTCGGTTGGAGCCGTTAAGTAGTGTTGGTAGGAGGGCCGGAGGGTTGATTTCACCAACAAAGACACTTCTAAGAGTGGGAACGGGCTTTGTCAACACTCCTGTGGGAAAACGGGTAAATCAGGACCGTCCAGACAAGTGACACCCGTGGCCTTCCGCGCTGTGGAAGGCTTCGTGGGCGGACTGCCTAGTGCGTGGGATGGCTGTGTGAGCGAGGCCAGCTGGCGGTTACTTAGGAACAGTCAGTGGCGTTCTTGGCCTTCACGGATAAGAAACCAGGCAGGTCAGTGGGTGGCAGCAAAAGGCTCACCCCAAATAGGAAACCACAGCAATAAGGCTCTTTTAAAACACTTCAGGGAATCTGTTGAAATAAAATTCCTTACAAATTATAATCGTCTTTTAATTGAATAATTTACTATAAATTTTCTACCAAGAGGCCCTGAAATTGAAATTATGAAACTGAAATGAATAGCATTCATCTTAACTGATATATTTACTTCTACGATAAGAGAACTTTTGCGCGAACAGTTTCTCTTGATTTTATTTTTCTGTTTAAATAGGGGGAAAGCAGATAATACAACTGTCTATTATCTATACCATGAAAACATTGCAATATTCTGGCTGATTTTCTAATTATTATGTGGATATGATATTAATGTTATATTCTTTACATTATATGTTATATTATTATACACATTAATATTATATTAAGAATGTATATAATATAAGGAATGTAATATATAATGTAAAGAATGTAATCTTCTTTCACACAAACAAAATGTGTCAGCTTCCTGAAGACAGGGACCACCATCTCTTATGCCCATGCTTTCCCCATCCCCATCGGGAAACTTAGGGGCCAGACTGAGTTAATTGTACTTCTCATTTCATACAATCATCACTGGCCTATGAAAGGTGTCACTTTTGCTTTTTTGATACATTTTCCCTCTTTATTCCAAACCGTGAATTCCATTTCTTGGAGGACCAATTTGGACCCACTATAATGTGTTTGATCTATCCTTAAATATGCAAATATCTTTGTAAACTATGTCTGCATTTTATATATTCTCATGAACAGAAGCTTGCCGTAGATTTTATCCCCTTACTGTTTCCATTTACTTTTATTATATAAACATATTTCCCTGCTGCTGAATCTAGTTTGTTGCTCTTGGTGTTATGTCGTATTGTAGTGTTTCATATATTTGCTTATCCACTCTCCTAACGGTGGACACAGAGTTCCCTCGAATTTCCTCCTAACTACGAGCAACTCAGAAATGAATTCTGTCCTGTCATCACCTTATTTCTCTGCGACACTTTTTCTGGCCAGTATCTACTCCTTTGTGGGACAATGGCTCAATTCTTTTTCTTGATTTCCTGATTTATATCAGATTAGCATTTTTCTCTGCCTTCTGCTTCTAAATAGTTGATTTGTGGGAGCTTTGCAGATTATACATTTTAACTTCCTGTCAGTTTTAGACATTGCAGTTTTTTTCTTCCAAACTGTGATGTGTGTGTTTTGTGAACAATACTTTTCATGGAAAGAAATCCTTAATTTTAATTTAATCAAATTCAACAATTTTGCCTTACAGTGTCTGTTCCCTGCCTCCCCCCTATGCACGTCTGAATCAGACAGTGTGAATGGTGCCTTTGTAATTGTGCACATGGAGACCTTGGTGTCATAAACTTGGAATCTTCAAAGTTTATATTCTAGTGTGCCAATTTGCCTACAACCATTCTGCTACTTCCCACATTTAATGGGGCTGTTTGCATTAAGTAGCATGTTTCCGTGCTTAGAGCTTCTGCTTATTTCTTCTTTATCTCACCAGCACCTTCCTGTGTCTAGTTAAGGATATTCACTATGCAAATTTGAAATCCTTGATCCTGTTTTATTACTTGTGCTCCATTGGGCATTGATTGTCCGTTTGGCTGACTTTCTTTTATTGTGGTTCAGCTCCTCCTGTTTCTCATTATGTTTTTCTCATAAATTCACCTTCCCCAAGACATACCTGCCACTTGGACAGGTAACGAGACTTCCTGGGGCAGGACGTGCCCCTGGACAGAGAGTCTTTGAAGCCACCACCTAGGATTGGCCCTTGTTTGCTCCCCTCCCCCTTCTGTGTTCACCAGAGCACTGCTAGTTCTGAAGGGTCTTGGTTGTAAACTGTGGTGGTCTGGGTATGGAAAATGCTGAGAATCCTCAGGGTCAGGGGTGCCCCTGCACATGCTTATGATCTGCTCCGCCCCTCCATCAGATTCTGGAGGGTTCTGTTACCCATAACTCCTTGCCCACGTCCCCCAGCCCTGCGCTGGCACTGCTGTTATTTTTTGTCTCCTGGGTAGCAGGAAGGTTGACTGTGACCCCTAAGGCATTGCAGGCAGGGGAGTCCCCGCTGCCCAGCCCTTCTTCCCCACACCTCTGTGCCCTCCCAGCCCAGCCCTGAGGGACTGCTCCAGGGTTTGTTTAAGTGTTTTTATGATTTTAAGGTCTCCATCGTTAAGGATGGATTTTTTTTTAAATAAATGTCTTATTTGGAGTATAATGTACACAGAAAAGTGCAAAAATATTGCAAAAATCATAAGATCCCCTTCTATAAGTGGTTATGAAATCTTCCCGCACCCAGATCAATATATAGAACATCAATTAGCCAGAACCCGGAGCCTCTTAAATTCTCCTCTAAGGATAATGCCCAAGTCGCCATCCTGACTTCTCTGATCACGGACGACTTGGCCGCGGGGTGATGTGCCTACGGTTAGGTGGAAGGAAGCTTCCAAAGGGATGCTCTCAGGACTCAGGGCTGACGGGTCTTCCAGAACAGGGGCGGCGCTGCCAAAGCCCAGCTCCCCAGATAGCAGGGGGAAGCCTGCCCCTCACCCCCTGAGCCGGAACACATTCCCAGAAAGAGGGCAGGAGCCTCAGGAGAGCTGGGGACTGGCCTGGGCCGACGCCCTCCCCGTGGCATCCTCCTCTTCATCCTGGCCAAGGGGCAGAGGACGGGAGGAGGGCCGTCTACAGGGGACGCAGGCTCTGCAGACCACATGCCCGCAGCATGGGCGGGGATGAGCGCCAAGGGTGGGGGTCAGGGGCTCCCCTCTGCCCACCTCCTGAGGCTGGGTGCGGGGTGCTGGCCTGAGGAACAGGCGACCTGCCCCCGCCTGGCCTGACTGCCGCCTCCAGAATCTACAGTCCTCGGCCTTTGGCCTCGATTCTGGTCCTTGCCTCTCAGGTCACCGAGGGCGCGTGGAGCCCAGGCCGCTGCCAGCCCAGCCCCTCCTGAGAAGCCAACCAAAGGCAAATAAAGTTATTGCATGTTTGAGTGGAGAGAAGAAAAAAAGAAAAGATTCAGCAGAGTTTCGCAGCGGGTCTGCCGTGCCGCGCAGGAGGGGTTCCGTTAGGTCAGCGTCCTCTCGGAAAGTCCTGCCCACAGCCCTGGGCACCGGGTCTTCCTCCCAGAGCACCCCCCCGCCCCCGCCCCCGCCCCCGCCCACTGGGTCCTGCGTCTGCGCGGAGACGGCTGCAGGTGCACAGCCTGCCCAACAGCGTCAGGCCCTATGGTCCACCGCCGACCAGCGGCAGCCTCGGCTCCATCACCCGCGGGCTGACTCTGGCTCCCGCCCGGCTCCGCTCGGCCGGCACAGCTCTCGGACCGCCCAGGGCATCACCAGAGGCCCTGCGGTACCAGCGACTGGCTGCTAGTGCTGCCCACATCCTCGCTGGAGCAGGCCTTGCTGATTCCTCCTCCCATGAACGGGTTTCATGTTGCTCTGTGGTGTGGCTGGAGCCTTGGGGCATCAGAAGGGACTTCTCCATGGTTCCGGGCCCCGGCGGTGCTTCTGAGCAGCTGTGGTCAGAAGCACTGTCATCTCTGCTGGCCTTGGAGCCAGTCCATCTCCTGCCCCATCCTGGGGCTCCTCCTTCAAACCACAGCCAAGGTCAGCCCAGCCGGAGCCACCGCACACCCAGCACCCCCAGCTGGGTGCCTGGAGATGGGGGTTGGGGGGGGTGAAACAGGTGAAGGGGGTCAAAAGGTACAAACTTCCACTTATAAGTAAGTCCTGGGTCTGTAATGCATAGCATGTTGACGATAGTTAATGATACTGTATCACATCGTTGAAAGTTGCAAAGAGAGTAGATTGTAAAAGTTCTCAGAATAAGAAAACAGAACTTGTAACTATATATAGTGATGAATGTCAACTAGACTTAATGGTGGTGATCGTTTCCAGTATATACAAATACTGAATCATTATGTCATATGCCTGAAATTAGTATAAAGGTCTATGTGAATTAGATCTCAATTTACAAATCACACACTTACTCATATGTGACTGGCTTCACTCAGTCGTGTGTCTGTGGGATCTGCCCTCAGCATCCACCATCCCTGTTGCTGTGCGGTATCTCCCATGTGCACAGTCTGAGGTGCGTTTATTTTCTGCTGTCACTTGGCTGCTGTGTCTGGCTGCACAGATCTGGTTTATGCATATTCTGCTTTGACAAAAACTGCCCAACTGTTTTCTCGTGAGATGTTGCACCAGTTCATACTTACTTGCAGTGGTCTGAGAGTTCCCTCTTCCCTGCGTGTTCACCAGCCACTGAGGGAGTCTCTGTTTTCCGTGTCAGTCATTTCAGTGGATGTGCGGACTATCTCACAGTCATTTAAACTTGCGTCTCTCTGGTGACTGGTCAGGCTGAGGCTTCCTTACTAGATTTCTCACCACTTCAATGTGAAGTTCTCCCTCAAGTCTTTTAATTATTTTTTAATTGGTTGTCCATCTTTTTCTTAAAAAGCAAAACAAAACAAAAGTCATTCATTTCAAAATCTGTAACTTCAAATATCTTAAGGAGAACCTCATCTATTCTAGAATTCTGTCCAATACTGGTGGCCACTAGTCACATGTGGCTCTTGAAATGCGGCTAGTCCAAATTGGGATGTGCTGTGTCAATGCACACTGGAGTTCAGACTTAGAAAGAAAAATACTTTTAATATATTGGGTCAAATAAAACCTGTTAGAAAAATTAACTTCAACTGTTCCCTTGATTCACGTGGCTTCTAGATATTTTAAAATTACGTACGTGGCTTGAGTTATATTTCTATTAGGAAGTGCTGTTTGACAAAATCAGGAAAAGCTTCTCTGAGGAAGCAGCCTGCCCAGACTTATTCTGACTGTTAAGTGTTGGGGTTGGTGGCAGATTAATTCTGATGGAAAAGGATTGTCACAAACATGCTTCAAATATTTAGGTAATAAAAATAAGTACTGAAGTACATGCAAACACATTGAATTTTCAAATGTATTGCAGCTTGATCACAAATTGTATGGTTTTAAATGACATTTACTTGACATTTACTCATTTCAGAGAAACCCTGTGGTTTTCCAAGTGTGGAAAATGGACGGATTGCCCAATATTACTATACTTTTGAAAGATACTACTTTCCGATGAGCGTAAATCAGAATTTGACCTTCTCCTGCTTGGCCGGTCACACAACTAAAACGGGGAAACGAGAGGCTCGCACCACGTGCACAGCGGCCGGCTGGTACCCAGAACCGCGGTGCTTCAGTAAGTCGAAGGGCTTGGCTAGTGTGCGAATGTGCAAACTGATCAGCTTGTAAAAACTGGGTCCAGTGAAATAAGGCAGGTGTTTAAACCTTCGGTGGATAAGAACAAAATCATTGGCCATAGTCTTCCTTACAAAATGAAAGCATATCCTGAAATTCTGTAAATCATGTCTTTCATTAAAATGTGATCTTTTCCATCTGTTTTTAATAATACCCTGTGAAAAGGATAAGGATAATTATTGAAATTGTTGTTATCACTTTGCAAGGAACAGCACTGAGTTACTTCAAGGAATGCAAACTTATACAGATAATTGTGCAAAAGCCAGAAAAATACTTTATATTGGCCTAAGGATGAACAAATTATTATTCTAATGTTGAATCATTCAAAGCATCACCTCTCCTTGGTATGCCAACTATCTCCTCTTCGAATACCCATTGAAAAATGTTTTTTTCCTGAATTTTGAGGTCACACTTGTGAAAAAGAAGCCTGATTAGTGCATCTCAATGTTTCACGTCAGGCCGTGCTGGAGTCAGACTGTCAGCTGGCTCCCATTGGGTCCAGTGGCCTCTCTCGATTGAAGGCTTCCCGAAGCCCTGTTTTGCAGAGGAAGGGGGGGGCTTTACTTGAGTCTGTTTCATTTAGAAGAGAAAGTGGATATGGTCAGTATGGCGGCTGATATGTCCAGTAAATGTGTCCATGGGGTAATTATCCATTCTATGACCTGAGGACAGACTATAAATGTGAGCATTGCACTTTTAGTGTGAGCATGGACCATAGATTAATGCTAGTAAATAAATCTCACTTATATCTAGAACATTAGGGTAAATTAAACACCCTAGGTTTATTGACTCTTCTAGATTGGAGGTGAGAGCAGTGAAGTAGGGGCCAAAGCAGGATGAGGCGGGTTTAGCACTGTAGTGTCATGGTCAAGACACACCCTCTGCGAATGGACTGCTGTCTGTGAATCCCCCTCCACGACTGGGAAGTGGCTGAAACATTCTGAACCAGAGTTTCTCAGCTATAAAATGGGAATCATGCTGCTTCAATGAGATAATCCTTATAAAGTGCTTGCCACACAGCAAGTACGACATCGATTTAAACAAACGTGAACCTTGGGCAAGTCTCTTTGCCTTTCTGGGTTGATTTGTTATGGGGTCCATGAATGAGGCTTAAAAAATGATTGAACTCCATACGATGCTAAGGTAAATGTGATATCCAACACATGACTGTTCCAAGTCTTCACTAAAATACTCTGGACTCATATGCTTTGAGTGACACGTCTGTGATTCGGTCACAGTCTATGTGGCCTGACTCTGTCTGAAGTCCTGCCACGCAGGTAGCCCATCAGATGCTGAAAAAAATGAATGAACACAGTTTTCACACTAAGTTGTCTGCAGAATGGTTTAAGGATCCACACAGTAGGTATATGTTCTTTAGTTACATGATGTTAAAAATTATCAAACACAGTGGACTCAAAAGTACCAAGAAAGTAAGTCCGAAAGAAATTCCTCTTATTTGCCATTAATGACAATTAGTTAGAGGAAGAGCTCTGGATATATTTTCTAAAATAGTTGAGGTAGGGGTAGGAATGACTCTGAGAGCTGAAGTTAGTACATACCAAGAATTTCGGTATCAAATTAAATCCACATTTAAAGAAATTTGATGCACAACATGCAGGGTATTTCCAAAATTAAACTAAATCAAGAACTTGTGGAGTGAACATTTTTTCCTCTCTCTCCTTAAAATTCCAAGAATAATGTTAAACGTTTGAGAAACTTCATTTCATCAATTTAGAAAAGAAATTTTTTTTCTCATAGAAAAATGCCCTAAGCCTGACTTGAGAAACGGCTACATCTTTGATACAAAATTATCTTACAACGTTCAAGAGAACATGCGCTACGGTTGTTCGTCAGGATATAAAACCACTGCAGGGCAGGATGAAGAAGTGGTTCAGTGCCTCCCTGATGGATGGTCCTCTCAGCCAGCCTGTAGGAAGGAACATGGTACGTGCTTAAGAGTCATCTCCTAAATCTGTAGATAAGGGCCTGTGAGTTTAGTGCTTTCTTGTACTGGTAGGCATTTTTATTTAATATAATTGTTAATATAATTGTTCTGGATGCAGGAAGTTGTTATATTATTTCTCTCAAATGCTAAGTGTTTCCTTAATCCAAGGATTCCCAACTGCTACCACACCTACTCCAGGAGTTCCTACTTTCTACTGGTAAAAAAAGGAGTTGGAGTGGAATAAAAGGAAAGAGTCTTAATGAACATATTTTTTGCAACATACATAATTATTATTTCCTTCATTAGAGAAGAATTCAAAACAATGCACATTATTTTATACTATAAACCAATATCATATAAACTTAAAAATAATCCAATAATTTGTATATATATACACACATATATACAAATACATATATATATATATATATATATATACTTTGTTAACATGTTGTTAGTTGTTTAAATTATACAAATCCACAGATGGGATATCATCAAGAAACACTGCAAAAGCCTTCTGTTGAATTATGGCTTTTGGTCAAACACACGGGACTAGAATTGTAAGAACAGAAGACGGCTGGGGTTAGGACACAAGGTGCATGAGAAAAGGGAAGCGAGAAGCAGAGGGAAACTTTGACTGTTTTTCAATGTTGCCAAGAGTTGCTTCTGTCATATATTCTTAAGATTCAGGGAGAACACTTTTTGAGATTTCTTTTTAATTACTCTAGGTTTCATGATAAAGTTCATAAAACAAATGACTTTAATTTCTTTTTAGAAATGTGCTTGGCCCCTGAATTACATCATGGAAATTATTCCACAACACAGAAAACATTCAGAGTGAAGGACAAAGTACGATATGAATGTGCCCCCGGGTACCACACAGCTTCCGGGAAGAGGACGGAGGAGGTGGAATGTCACTCGTACGGGTGGGCTCTCCGCCCACGATGTGCCAGTAGGTTCTCACTTTGAACACAGCTGCTTTCACTCTGAAACTCCCTCTCGAACAGAAATGGGTACAAGTTGCCTGCTAATTATGTTCCTTCTTTTATACTTTGTTTCTGGTTTTAATGACGTTGATAGTAGGCTTTGATCATTTCAACGTCTCAAATAGGAAAAATTCTTTTTAGCTCAGATAATTTAAAATCAGAAAAGCTCAATGTTATTTAATAAATACATCAATTGACAAGCTTTTACTGTGAATAACAAAATATGGCAAATTTGCTGATTTCTAGTTCAGATGTGGCACATAAGTAGGAGGTGGATTTTGTTCCAGCAAAAAAAATAACACTTCTTTGTATTTTTATTCTTTCATTTTTAGAATTAAAATGCTCTTCCTTAAGATTAATAGAAAATGGTTATTTTCATCCTGTAAAGCAAACCTATGAAGAAGGAGACGTAGTTCAGTTTTTCTGTCATAAAAATTATTATCTCAGTGGATCTGACCTAATTCAGTGCTATAACTTTGGTTGGTATCCAGAATCTCCTGTCTGTGAAGGTGAGTTTTAAAATTTAATACTCACACAAACACAATGTCATGTCTGAATCAGCTTTAATTTCTATGAAAAAAAAAAAGTCTCTGATGACATCTAATTCTTGTCCCAAGTGATATTTTTAAAAATAAGTACTGCCTTTTAGATCAGTGTTATTTTCTGCAATCTTAAACACATTTAATCTGAAGAAATCTTAAGTTTTATATTAGTTTGTAGAGTGGATATATGTTTTAAACATATTTTTAAAATCTCATTATAAATTTCAAATCTCTTACTATAAAGAAAAACTTTTCTTATTATAATTGATCCAGTTGTCCCCAGTTAGCAGCTATATGAAGGTACTTTCTTATTATTTGGCCACATGTTTTCTGATGTGAAAATGCTGTTTTTAAAACAGTGGGGGAAAGAGCAGAAAAAAGCAGCAGAATGTTTCCCAGAGTGAAAATGAAAAATGAGGTCATCTAGTAAGAGCTGCCCTAAAATGGAATGTCTGTGGTTACGTTGCTGTCACTGGATGTGTTCAAGCAGGTGGTGTGATCGCCCGTTAGGAGACAGCAATGCAGTCTCACGTGATCACACCTGCAGTGCTAAATGAAGGAGGTCTTGGTCCAGCAGGGGAAACAGAGAACAGAGTAACTGATACAGTGTGACAAGCGGTAGAATAAAGTCAGGTGTAAAGTATTTGAACCAACTTTAAAGCCTCCAATTGATACTGTACGGAACAGCGTGACAGAGGTGATGGATGGTGTTTGACCTGAGCCTTAAAGGATAAATGGGAGTTTGAGGATTGGGAGGGAAGGGGTAGGTGGAGGGCTTGGTCGCCTCCATTTTCTCTGTAATGTAGAAAATAGTGCCATTTTAACACGCAGGAGAAAGATGGGGAAGTAAAACTTGGAAGACAGTGGTGAGGATCTGAAACAGTTGCTGGAAGGTGTGGAAGAGGGGTGACCAAGAGCACATAATGGGATTGCACAGAACTGCTGTTATTTCTAAATGCACTGAACAATGACTAATTTTTTGTTGTTAAAAATAGTCTTTTTAAAATTTCCAGTGGTCTAATAGTAGAAAGGAAGATTATTAGCAAATTGTCTGTAGCATATTATTCCAAAAATAAATGGCAGACATACTTCTCACCAATTCCACACTCCCCCAACCCAATTAGTCTGGTGCCAACGTTCCCGCTATGTTTTCTAGTCAATAGTCGTTAGATGCAGACTAGGCAGTGTAGTGGTTCGAATAACACGTCCTGCCCTCCCAACACACCCCCACCTCCCCAAAGACACCCAAATCCTAACCCCTGGAACCAGCGAGTGTTACCTTATATGGCAAAAGGGACTTTGCAGACGTGGTGAATGTAAGGAATGGCAGTGGGAATAACATCTGGGATGACCTGTGTGGGCCCTAAAGGTAATCACATGCATCATAAGTATGAGAGAGGAAGAGGGAGATCTAACCAGAGAAGGTTGAGTGTGAGATGTGACTATGGGAGAAGAGGTCGGAGTGGGAGAGCAGAACTGAAAAGCCCAGGCGAGCGGGCAGCCCCCCAGAAGCTTGAAGAGGCAAAGACGCAGCTTCTGTCCTAAAACCTCCTGAAGGAGTGCAGCTCTCCTGACTCTTCAGTTTCAGCCCAGTGAAACCGATCCTGGGCTTTGGCTCCCAGAGCTGTAAGAGAAGAGATTTGTGCTATTTTAAGGCACTACCTTGTGGTCATTTGTCACGGCAGCCATGGGAACTTAACATAGTCAGTATTTTAGAACAGTTAAGAGCAGGGGATTTTAATTCAGACACGGGTTCAGGAATAGATCCACCACTTACACATTATTCACTTACTTTGTAAGTTTTAGTTTCTCCATCAGATGGGAGATGTAATAGTCCCCACTTAGCAGTTATTTTAAGATTAAAGGAGGTAAAGAATGTAGAATGCTTGCTTCTTTTAGTTTTCTATTGGCACGTGAACCACACACTCAGCAGCTTAAAAACCACACACTGACGTTCTTTCACAGTTTCCGTGGGGTAGGGTTCCTGGTGTGGCTGAACCAGCTCCGTGTCTGTGTCTAACCAAGCTGCAGTCAGGGTGTCAGGCAGGGCTGCGGTGTCATCTGAGGCTGGCATGGGGAAGAGTCTGCTTTCAAGTTCACTGAGGCTGCTGGCAGCTTTCAGGGCTTGGCAGGGTGCTGAGCAGAGCCTTGGTCTCTTCCTGGCTGCTCACTGGTGTGCCCCCTGCCCTGTGACCCTCGTCATTTGGAAGCTTACAAGGAGACAGCCTGCTTCCTTTCAAAATCTGCAGGGAGAGGGTCTCTGGGCAAGAATGGTCTTGCAATATTATGTTGCATCAGCACGTGTGTGTTATCACACATCCCACCCTCCAGGCTGTGTTCACTGGTTAGAAGCAGGTCCTACTTCCTGCTCTTGTTGGGGTGGGGGTGGGGGCTTGACTCAAGGAAGTGCAGGTCAGGATGTGGGGATCTAAGGGGTGACCCCAGTCTGTCTGCCACAATTCTTATGGTCCTTGGCACGACAGACAATTTATGAAATCTTAGGCTTTGTGCTCTGTAATTATATGACCAAATACCCCGACATTTTTCCGTAAGGAAGAAGAAGTCGGTGTCCCCCTCCGCCTCTGCCTGCGAACTCCAACGTTCAAACGCACTCAGCCACTTACCGTCACGGGGCAGCGGTGCGGCTGTCGTGTGAACTGCACTTCGAGATGCAGGGGCCAGAGGAGATGCGTTGTGAAAATGGAAAGTGGACAGAACCTCCAAAATGCGTTGGTCAGCAACACCTCAAATCAGCTTTCCCGAAAATGAAATCTGTGGGTGGAGCTAAACGGTCTCCTCTCTTTAACTTGTCCCTTTTCAGAGGCAGGCGAGCGGGTGGCCTGCGGCGAGCCACCCTTCGTTGAGAACGCGGCGGCGCAGCCCTCCTCCGGGGGCTTCCACAGCGGGGATAAGGTGACGTACGCGTGCGCACCAGGGTACCACCTCCGTGGACCCCCGGAGATAGCCTGTCGCGGTGGGCAGTGGACCGCGCCCCCCGCGTGCGCGGGTAGGTGGGCTGCAGCGGACGCTGAGCCTGCGGCGAGCGTGTCCGTCCCGAGGCGCTCGCAGCGCGCTTGCAGCGCCGGCCCGTTGCTCAGAGGCCTTTCAAGTCGGTGCCTTTGCACAGCACCAGCTCTGCTGCTTTTCATGAGTGTGTGGCGCCTCTGTAGATCATAATCCAAGGTAAAGAGGTGGGAAACTAAAGCAAGTTTTGAATGTCCTGATGGTGGTACTTTTGCGTCGGGCCATGCTTGGCCCTAATAAGCCCTTCTGAGCCATATACCTGGTCGTTCTGCTCCCCGAGGGGCACAGCCAGGCCACGGTACCGCTCCCGTCTGCTACCCTTCCTGTGAGCCTTCTCGTTTCTTGATCAGGTCCGGGAGGGACCTCCACAAACATGTTTACACAATAGAGAAAAGCTATTAAGCATGCTGGAGAAATGAGCAGAATGAGGGAAAGACTCTGAAGACAGAGAGAAAAACGGAAATTTTCATCCCTGGGTTGTCTGAGATCTGAGATGAAGAAGGATGAAAAGGGAAAAATCATAATGGATAGTGACTAAGGATAGTTTTAGAACTGACCATAATCTTCAGGTTAAAGAACACTGTTTACCTTTCTGTACGTCCTAAGATTATCTATATTATGATTTCTTCATAAGCAAGAAAAGTGAAAAATATGCATACTTGTTCTTAGGCAAAACGTTTGCCATTTACTTTCACTTAGTAAATTTTAACAATACTTGAGCTGAACGTTTCTCTCATTTCTGGTGAATTTAGAAATCAGTTGTCCTAAATTACATAGTACAAATATTGAAGTGCTCTTGTATGGGTAACTGTATTATATCATGATGTCCTTGTAAGTCCACGTTAATTTTAAAATAACCTCTTTTTCTTAGAAAATACTGAGAATTGTAATGCTCCCCCTGTTGTAATAAACGGGGCTGTTGTTGGTGAAGCACTGACCAGCTACACAACAGGATCCTCGGTGGAATATAGATGCAATGAGTATTACCTGTTGAGGGGAGAAAAGGTATCTCACTGTGAACAAGGAAAATGGTCACCCCCACCTGTTTGCTTAGGTAAGACAGAGAACGCATAGAACCAAAAGATTTTTTCCCTGGCTTTATTGAGATACATTTGACATAACATTGTGTAAGTTTAAGGTGTACAATGTGATAATTTGATACACAAATATATTGTGGAATTATCACCACAATAAGATTAGTTTACATATCCTTCACCGCATGTAATTTTCTTGGTTGTCGTGATGACAACATTTAAGCTTCTGGCCACTTTCAAGGGTACAAAACAATACTGCTGACTCTGGTCCTCATGCTGTAATCAGATCCCCGGAACTTATTCTGCTTGTAGAAGAACACACTGAATTTGTTTCACCCTTGTGTTTGTATTCTTTGTAATCTATTTAAAAATTTTTTTTCCTTCCAGTTTTATAGAAATATAATTGACATACAGCATCTTTATACTTTTTGGGGGAGAGTGGTTAGATTTTATTAACAGATTTATTTTTTAAATGGAAGCACTGGGGATTGAACCCAGGACCTTGTGCCTGCTAGGCAAGCACTCTGCCATGGAGCTGTACCCTCCCCCTGTGTTTGTATCCTTATGTGATTTTCATATAATGTTTTATGCATGGAAAAAATGATTTTGTATAAATTTTTTTTCAAATATTGTCCCTTATCAGTTCTGTAAGCAAAAAATCCCTAATATCTTAGCGTTTAGGAGTGTACTAGTTGTTGCCCCACTACTTTTTTAAAAAATTGTGGCAAAATAAGAACAATAAAACTTTACCAGTTTAACTGTCATTAAGTGTGCATTTCAGTGGCATTAAGTATTTTTATATTTTGGGGTCTGATTACATTGTGTTGCCTTTCTCCTAACTGAAATTTCCCCTTAGTGCAGTCCTCAGGGTCTCTCAGCTGTCCTCAGAATGCTGAGGAGCACTGAGAAGAATAATCAGTCTACTGCTTTCCCCGGGAGAGCGTGGGGTTAGTAACTTTCTTTGCCACTGCTTCCTCAATTGAATGGTCACCTTTGTTTTCTCTTGTTGAGCAAATAAAAACATGTTTTATTCACTGATGTGTACCGAGTGGTAAGCGTTCCACAAATATTATACAACTAAATGCATTTTCTAGCTCAAGAGTTTTATTTTTTAGGAAGGAAATTATGATGAACTGTAAGTGGTTGATGGTTCTAATTTATTTTGTTTGTTTTTAACGTTTCAAATTAAGTGGTTTTAATTTATGATACAATGAAGAGAATATGAAACATAAATTCATTTGATAGCAATAAAGGATCTACTTTGTTATGTATGTGTGCAGAGAGCTTTAATGATGACAGATGGTCCATATAAAATACAGCTTTTGATGCTTATCACCATTTTTATTGTAACAATGTGTCACTTTCATATTTTTCCAGTGAGTTTTAAAAAGAGCCTTTGTTTTACAGAGCCGTGCACTGTGAATGTGGACGACATGCGCAGAAGTAACCTGGAGATGAAGTGGCAGTATGAAGGGAAGATCTTACACGGAGACTTGATCGATTTTGTGTGCAAGCAGGGATATGACTTGCCCCCACCAACTCCGCTCTCGGAGTTGTCTGTGCAGTGCGACAGAGGACGAGTGAAGTATCCCTTATGCGTTAGGAAAGGTAAACCAATAGCGCTTCCTGACAACGTCTCAGCCGATCAACATCACCGCTTGGGTTCAAGGCAGAAGTCAGTCATCTGCTGCCCGCCTTGTCTGTACAACTGGGAACCATCTGGTCCATTTCCAGTCAGCACATACACTTAAATAGGGTGGTTCTGCTGACACCCTTCAATTCTAGGAGTCAGTTTTATAAAGGGAGAAATCATGAGGCTTTGTAAATGTCGCCGGACTGTCACAGGACGGCTCGCCCTCCTGCGGGCAGTCAACACCCCTGTGAACCTCGCTCTCAGCGGGGTGTCCTGGGGAGCGGTCGCAGGGAGGGCTGGATGTAAGGGAGAGATTCTGTGTACTCCCTGGATGCGGGACGGTCACTTTTACCAAGAAAAAAGGGAAGAGAATACATACAGAAAGCATGGCTTCAAGAGGGGTCTTCCACACTTTCACTCTGGGCTGACGGAAACGGAAAGATGCAATCATGATTGTTAATACTTTGCTAGTTTTAAATGTGCATTTCATACGACAAGATTCGAATTGTCATCATAAATTTTATGGTATGAAGTTATGGCAGAAATGCCCTCAATATTTAAAAGTCACTTGAGCGTTGTCTTAAAACCGCCCTTACTGAAACACCTGCCCTTGTTTCTGCAGCAACTGTGGAAGCGCTGGGTGCCTGTCCTAGCGACTCATGACTTTAACGATTATTTTTGCAGAATCTGAAAGAACGTGTGCATCTCCCCCACTTATTAAGAATGGAGTCATCAAGGGGTCAACGGCGGGCACCTATGAAAACGGCTCCTCCGTGGAGTACAGGTGTTTCGAACACTATTTCCTGCAGGGGTCCCGGGAGGCCTACTGCTCCGAGGGCGCGTGGACTGCGCCGCCGCTGTGCTTAGGTACGTGCGCTCTCTGCTTAGCAAAACCGAACCGCGCCTTTCCCTTTCCCTTTCCGTTCTCTCTTGAGTTGCTGTAACACTAACATAATGCTCACTTGGGTGCATCTGTGTGGTTTTATTAGTGTGCCTGTTTAATGACTGGCTTCTCTTCTTTCTGGAGACCACACATAACCAGAGCCCAGCTCGATCTAGTGCTTTCTGAGCACAAACCGCACAGCGGGCACTGGTTTGGTGGGGGCTTTGGATGAAGAAGCCGTTGGTGTGACTGGCGCGCCACGGAAAGCACGAGGACGGGGCGGGGCGGGGGCCGAGATGGGAAGGGCCTGTTTTCAGGTTTTCCAGTTCTCAGGAGAAGTGCTGGTCTGGTACAGGCTTCTCTGTCACAGCTGAGAGCAGAAGTTCCGTGGATCAGTTTGTAACTAGTTTTAATTTAAACTGCATGTTTTGTAGAACAATGACCTTCTACATGACAGCACCGTTTGGCCTCATTTTCAAAACAATTTGGCTGCGACTATAAAGACCCTATTAGACTCTTTCTAGTAATCCCTGTCCACTCGTCCCCCATCTGGAGCACGTCCGGCGCAACGTCGGACACGTGGCATCTGTGAACGCTTGTCGGGAGTGACTGGGTAGAGTTCTGATGTGTCACGGTTACAGGTTTGATACGCTGTGTTAGCAAATCTGGACCTTTCATTGCTCTCAGAAGCCACGGCTTAGTGCTGAGGCACCCAGGAGGCAAATGAG
This sequence comes from Camelus ferus, assembly GCF_009834535.1. NCBI lineage: Eukaryota > Metazoa > Chordata > Mammalia > Artiodactyla > Camelidae > Camelus > Camelus ferus. The sequence goes on along the minus strand of NC_045718.1, from coordinate 9,675,167 downwards.
AACACAAGTGGCCCCATTTTCTGAAATGATTTGATAGTTGACATTTTAAAAATACCTATATTTTTATCTTAAAAAAACAAAAAAGTTTGTTGGATATCCTTATACTTAAGTTTTAATTTTGTTTCGTTTTAATGCACAAGGAGAAGGTCACAATAATACTGTCAAAGCTTAGAATTTAAAGCATCTCAGTCCAATCTTGATATTTCTTAATAATGGGGAATTTAAAAGAGAAGAAATTGTCAATTACTTTGGATACCCTTTATGCATCAGGTCATAAAGTCTGAGTCAGTGTTGAGTATGCAGCTTATTTCTGCATTTCCAAAAAAATACTGTCTGTCCAATAATCAATGATTTGTCTCGTGGGTATTTTATTTGAACTTTCTGAAGAAGAAAAAGGAAAAAGAATGTGATTTCAGTGACTATGGGTAACTATCAGTATTCTTTAAAAAAAAAAAAAACACCTGTTTTTGTTTTCTGTCTTTGAAAAACTCAGTAACTGACAGGACGTACCCTTTTTCCAAATTCAAGGCAACAGACATAAATGGCAGACTGTTTTCTGTGAACTTTGAACATATTTTCTTTTAAATTTTTATTTATTTATTTATATTATTTATTTATGTTTTATTTTGGGGGGTGGGAATTAGGCTTATTTGTTTATTTAATGGAGGCACTGGGGATCCAACCCAGGACCTCGTGCATGCTAAGCACGTGCTCTGCCCCTGAGCTCTACCCTCCCGACCAGTGAGCATGTTTTCTGCCTTGAACATTAACCCTAACTAACTTACCGGCAGCTCTCATGCCTGGGAGCTTTAAGGTCGTCATGAAGGTGACTCAGTGGCTCCTGTTAGTGCTGAGGTGCATCAGGATAGTTTTCTACTCCTTTTTCTTTTTTTCAGAGCCTTGCACCTTATCTCTCATCACAATGGAAAATAATAATTTACTCCTGAAATGGAATTTTGACGATAGGCCTTATATTTTCCACGGCGAGTATGTTGAGTTTCTTTGTAAGAGAAATACTTTCATATCCGACTTCCCTAGCATGGGCTCTGAGCTCCGAGTGCAGTGTGACCGAGGGCAGTTAAAGTACCCGAGGTGCATTCAGAGAGAAAGGTAAGAGAGGCTCGTGCCTGCAGCTGGTTTGTTTTATTTTGCTTTGCTTTCCTTGGTCAGACTTATTCATGAGATTTATTATGTTACACATTTCAGAAATATCACATTCTCCAGTACTTTTCCTTTATGGTCATTAAAAAGGAAAAAAATTTATGTTTTGTTTAACTTTTTAAACCAAGTGAACTCCTAGAAGTATTAATTCAACAAGTTTTCTGTGTTGTCTAAAGTCAAGGCCCTGTTTGCTATTTGACATTTGTGACACTTTGGCAGTTGGGTAAATAAATCCATTTATATGAGCAATATTTAATGTGGAAAAACTAACCTATAAGTGCTGAGATAAGAGAGAAGCACATTTTCTCCCACTTCCCAGTCGAGGTTCAGGAATACATAGCAGCGAACTGGAAACACAGCTGTAGAAACGTTCTTCTGAAGGAAGAGCATGTTAGTAACAATGATTAAAATTGTGGTACTTTGTTTCAGAAACACAATTCTATACAAGATTTTGGACTTTCCTTCTGAAGTGTTTCTGATGTACCAATTTAAAAAGTAGATTTTCTACTACTTGATCAATCGAAAATAACCCCTTTCCTTTTTAAGAAAAATATTAAAAGAATGCAGTGAAATAATGTCATTCATTTCATGGGATCATATTTTGATCCTTTTGAAGATACATTATAAAATGGAAATTACACTCTGTGTTCAACTAAAATATTTTTTAAATGATTTATGGCGAAGTGCATATGGTACTTTTCTAGTGGCTATCAACAATGAACTTTATGAACTACATAAGGAGGTCAGCTTTTTAGATACTTTGAACACTAGAAAAACTTTATAAGACAAACACAGGTGGAAACTTTTATTTTTAATTGTGGTAAAAATTGTGGTAGAAAAATTTATGTGTTATTTACATGTTTTAGTATATCCTGTCTTTCTCAATTCTTAGAGAAAAAGAAATAAGTAACTTAGACAAAAATTAAAATGTTATTGTAGTTAATGAGTTTTAAAAAGAAATTGGTGGTATAATTTTCTAAGGATGGTTACTTGCTTTTGTCAGTACTTCCTTAAAACAAGGACTAATTATCTGAAATGTTGAAGGGCTAAGATTGTAATAAATACTTGATCAAAAATGATGTTTATTTCAACTCCTCCCTTTCTTTCTTATCAAGGATGTTGTCTTATCAAGAACCCTAAAAGACATAAAAATGAATGGCAGAAAGAAGAATAGTATGTCAGCACATCACAAAATCCTTTATAAAACATAATTGTTAGAAGAAAAATGTTGAATTAAAAACCTCTAAGTTTTTGCTTGCTTGAAGAGTTGAATCTAACGTGTTTATGCTGAACATTTTCTTTATTTATAAAGAAAAGGCAGAACATGTTTCATTTTTGGTCTGGATAATTTGACATGCGACCTAATCTTTGTTACATGTCTTTGATCTATTAAAAAATCAACCTGCACATCAAAATATTTCTGGTTCCTAATGCCCACTCACTGGACTATACTGTTGTCTTGAATATCTGTGCAAAAATTCACATTTGACCTTACTGTCTTCACTAATGTTAGCATTTTCTGCTACCTTCAACTTAATATTTATGTCAACACCAAAGAACCGAGCACACTTGGGCTAAGAAACTATACATTATGTTGGAGGACTTATTTTATTAAATTCAGAAGAGACTGCCCTTCAGACTTCCTAAGTGTAAAGAACTTTTGAAATCAACTGTTCTGTTAGTGCCGAGGCTAATAATCAAACTGTGAGTCAGCAAGCTGTACTGAAATGAGATGCTTACAGGGGTTTTCACAAAGACACCGCTGACTGCAGTGAGGACAGACGGGGCCGAAGGAGCAAAGTGCAGGTTGGGGGAAAAAGCTTAGGGAAATCATCATCCAAGGACACTATGACAGCTTTCCCACTGCGGGGGGGCGGGGGGCGGGGGGCGGGGAGCAGGGCTGGTGCTAGGCAGCCTGGCGCAAGAGAGACTTAGGATGTGAAATCGTCACAGATGATTAGATGGGGTGGGAGGTGAGGTGGAGGACTGAGGTTTCTGGCTTGACTAAGGGGATGGGATGCCCACTGAAGCGTGACAGGAGGAGCTGGGGGAAGACATGATGTGCGGGAGCGGGGGTTAGCACGAAGATGTTAGTTTCAGAAAGGTTCTGTTTAAGCTATTTGTGGGGTGGTCAAGTAAATGTTATGAAGCAAGCCGTTGACTCCTGCGGTCAGAGCTGTGGTCAACCACCCAGATTACCTTCACAAACAAGACGTAGCTCTCAGCTGCTGGGAGCTCTCCACGGTCAGCTCCGGAGGAGATGGCCTCATGGAAGAGAACCTTTTCTCCCAAGGTTATAACCTCTTCCCAGAGTGCCTGCACCAATGGCTGGTCAACAGGCGTTATAAAGACCCCACACTCCAACTCAGGACAGCCCCACTCCAGAGCTCCCCAGAGAGCTGGCTGATACCACTGGTTGAAACTTCATTGCAGCTCACCCTCTCTTACCTGCTTCCTTCCTCTCCCGTCCACAGGTGTGGATTCTAATAGTCCTCCCAGAAAACCTCCCTGGCTCTTAATTTCCATCGCAAAGCCTGTTTTCCTGGGAACCCAACGTGTTGCTTTTTAGAGAACTTTATGTTGCAGGACAGTTTTTATCACGGTGACTATGAAAGCACACTTTGCTTAGGTGATGTGCCATCCTTGTGGGACAGGGTTTCTGTGACAAAGATGAAAGGGTGGCTAACCCAGGGATGCCCCTAGGGCGTTCCAAAGCTCAGAGTGGCGCGGCCCGCTTCTGCACAGGGAAACTTTAATTTTTCAAAGGGACGTTAAGAATTCATAGACAGCTGTCTATTTCTTTGTTAAAAAAAAAAAAAGGTCAAAACATTGGAGAACATCACACATTAAAACTGGATTCAGGGCAACTCAGCATGATTTCTTCGGAGGAAAAATGGAGAAAACGGGAAGAGTAAAAAGTCAAACATAAACTGGGAGGGTTGCCTAATACTTCTTCTCAAACGCAAATTGAAGACCAGTTATTAGACAACAGGCTGGTTTCAATCTGACAGAGATTTTAACTTATTTTTATATACGTTCAAAAATAACCTGAGAGAAAAATAAGAATTCAGTTATGTATTTATTTAGCATCAAGTCATTTTTTTCTATAACCAGATATCATAAGAATTCCAAGTTTTAAACTGATTTTTTTCCCAAATATAAGAGCTACTTGTCAGCATTGTAAACAGCTCAAACAATACAAATGTAAATAGAATAAAGAAAGAAAATTTTCTTTATTCTTCCCAACACGCTGGATCTATTTCCTCAGTTCAGAGATTAGCCCTGAAAATAATTTGCTCCATGTCTTTCAGACGTAAATATACCCACTTCAGTGTGTATTTATATACACACATGCATATTTTAATTTATATATATGAAGTGAGATATATAAATATTATATATCATAGTGTGTATATTGTTCTGAGACTTTCATTTTTACCTATTTTTACCTATCACCTACAGACCTGTCACCTTATCAGTTTATGTGGATCGATCTATTCTCTGATTGATGGACTTCGCAATCGTTTTATCTTCCTCACTTCCCTCCTTCCTTCCTCACTCATAGGTTGTAAGTGGAAATCAAATAAAAATAATGTAAAGCTGAAATGAAATAGTAGAATCCTAAATATATTTAAAAGAACAAATGTAAACACCGAAAAAGATCTTAATATTCAATAAGCTTAGATGTTGGAGGAGAGGGAGGGGAGGAGAAGGAAGAAGTCGTGAGCTGATGATATTGTTTCCCAGGAGAGGAACAGACAGACGTTGCCCCAAAGTTGAGGTATTAGTAAAAGAATTAGCATAAAGATGACTTTTCTCTTACCTCTCAGGAAATTCCAAGGGTTTGGAGAGCTATGAGCCAGGAACTGCGGATAAAAACCAAAACAGAAAGACACAGAAAACAAACAGAAGAGGAAAGCGGGTGGGGAGGGATAAATTGGGAATTTGGGATTTGCAGATATTAACTACTAAATGTAAAATAATAAACAGCAGGGAACTATCATCAGCACCTTATAATAGCCTATAATGAAAGAGTATGAGAAGAAATACAGGTACGTACGTGTAACTGAGTCACTAAGCTGTACACCAGAAACTAACACAACATTGTAAGTAGGCTATACTTCAATTAAAAAAAAGAAACCACAAATATGTATTTCTCATACATTTTTGGTCATCTGAATGACCAAATGTGTATTTTTCCTGTGACTAACCCAAGCCCACTGTAGAACGCACACACCGAGTGAGCCCCAGCGTGAGCGTGGATGTTGCGCTGCCCTTGCCCCCTCATGTAGCAAGTACCCCGTCTGGGCTGAGAAGTTGGTAGTGAGGGAGGCTGCGGGTGTGGTGGGAGGCAGGGACTACATGGAAACTCTCCGCACTTTCTGCTGTTTTGCTGTGAGCTGAAAACTGCTTTAGAACATAAAGTTTATCTTTTAAGTGAAAGTAATCCGTACGATACATAGTATGATCAGCTTGTCCATTTTCCGTGCTGGACCGCCAACTAAGAACCCCTGTGGGGCCCAGCGGGTGGAGTGGTCTCTGTCTGGAACTCGCCAGATAAAGGTGTTCTTGATCTATTTTCTGCTGTGGGTTCCTGGCAGTTTTGTGAAGCTCCTGGTCCCTTCCCAGAACAATGTTTTCAAATATAATGAAACCACAATTACCGTATTTAAGTACAGTTGCTATCAAAAGTGTTCAATATGTGGTATTTTAATACACCAAACCCTTGCTTGTCCCCCACCCCCAAATTTAGTGTTAGAAAATCCCCGTCTGATCTGGAGACGTGCCTTTCCAGCGAGAGGACGTTTCCAGCCTCCCTGGAGGCTGGTGGCCGCAGGACTACCCAGCGGTGAGCTGGTCACCTAAGGGGGCATCAGATTAGGAAAAAGTAAATTTTAACAACAACCAAATGCTTGTAGATTATGTTTTGAAATGTTGTATAATTAATGTATATATATAGTTGCATTTTAATAGAAAGCTTTTAGAAAGATTATGATTTTCTGTGGTTCTTCCACATTGTGGGCATAAGAGAAAAATATAAACATAGATTTAAAATGGTGGAATGTTCATAAATTTGGAGTGTTTGTAACCACTGCTAGCTGAACGAGGAAAGGAGGAAAAAGGGCCATTTACCACATAGAATAGCTTAGCATGACCTTGCTCCGTGTGCAGTCACTACTGTGGACACTGCGTGTGTTAGAGACAGACGGTCAAGACTCTCCAGCTGAACTGCTGGGTCCACGTTTATCGTCCCCACCTAACAGGCTGTGTGACCTTGGAAAGCGTAACTAGTTTTCTAGTGTATGAACTAGGAGTAACAACTCGACGAAGACGTTGTAAGGTTTCATACAGCTTATACTTACAAGGTGCTAAAAATAGTACTTGGCTAATGTTAACAAAAATTAGCTATTATGGAAAAGAATCTGAAAAAGAATATATATATATTAAATATAGATATATCTGAATCACTTTGCTGTATACCTGAAACATTGTAAATCAACTATACTTCAATAAAAAGACTAAACATTTTAAAATTAGCTATTTAGATTGTTTCATAATCTTATTTTATCCTAAAATATTCATCAGGTTGATGTTTTATTAGTCCATAAAAAAGATTATGATTATTAATTAATTTAATATATTTTTCTACTTTCAGATCCATGTATAATATCTGAAGAAAACATGAATAAAAATCACATACAGTTAAAGCTGAAAATGACAAAAATATTATGCAAGAACAGAGGAAATCATCGACTTTATGCATAAAATAGGGTGTAGCGCAGATACGTCAATGCCACCGTTTCGAGCGGTGTGTTGGGAGGGGGTGGGGGGCTGCCCCAGGTGTGCGTAAACAGGCACTGCCACCCAAGCGTGTGGCCACCGCCCAGCCAGCCACCACGCTTACTCTCTTGCTAAGACCACTTTTGATATTTTTCTGCTGTTCACTACTTTATTGCAAGAAAATAAAACTGACATGAGTTTCTTTTTTCAACTTTGTATCTTCTCACGCATATGTTAAAACAAATTAAACCATTAAACTTGTACCAAGACGATATTAACTATTTTTACCTTAGTCCCTGATACTAGACTACTTAACAACAGACTAATGAGCTCAGGAATGGCGGTGATGACTATATGGCCTTCTCCATATTGAACAGTACATTTAGACATTCAGACAAAACCAGTGAGCTTACAATTTATTTGGGGAAATATTGCAAACATAAAATTAGGTATTAAAATAGCAAGTGAGAACATCCACACTGGGGCCTAGAAGAAGAAGGACGATCCAGTCCCGAAGTTAGCAGGACGGGAAGAGCAAAGACCAGGCAGAAGTAAATGCAATCATCATAGGTTACAAAATTGAGACTTGCTTTTTTAAAAAGATAAAATCAACAAATCTTTACCTAGACTATGAAAAAAGATTTAAATGCATAAAATCAGAAATAAAAGTGGCAACAGATATAACAGAAATACAGCAGCACGTAAGAGATTACTATAAACAATTATATAGCAACAAATTGGATGACCTAAAAGAAATGCATAAACTCCTAGAAAAATACGACCTAGAATCACAAATAAATAGAAAATCTGAACAGACCAATAACAAATTATGGTTTGAATTAGTAATCAAAATCTTCCAACAAAAAAATGCCCAGAACCAGATGGTTTCCCTGGTGAACTCCACCAAACATTTCGAGAAGAATTAATGTCAACCCTTCTCAAACTCTTCCAAAACACTGAAGAGAAGGGAAGACTTCTAAACTTATTTTCAGGCCAGCATTAATCTAATATGAAAGCTAAATAAATGATGCTACAAAAAAGAAAACTTAAAACCTAATACCACTGATAAACATAGATGCAAAATTCCTCACAAAATACTAGCAAACCAAGTTCAAGAGCACACCAGGAGGACCACTCACACTGATCAGGTGGGTTTGTTCACAGGTCGCGTTTGGTTTGAATACGCATATCAATATGTGTGACACACCATAACAACAGGGTAAAGGGTATAAATATCATATGATACTCTCACCAGATGCAAAAAAGCATTTAAGTTTCAACATTTTTTCATGATAAAAATTCTCAAAAAATTAAATATAGAAGGAATGTACCTCGACATAATAATAAAAAAAAACAAGCCCACAGCTACAACCACACTTAACGGCAAAAGGTTAGAAGCGTTTCCTTTAAGATCAGGAACAAGACAAGGGTGCCCACTCTCACCACTTGTATTTGACGTAGTACCAGAAGTCCTTGCCAGAGCAGTTAGGCAAGAAAAAGAAATAAATGTCGTCCAAATCAGAAAGGAAGAGGTAAACTTGTCTGTTTGCAGATGACAAAATCTCATATAGAGAAAATCTTAAAGATTCCACCAAATAACTGTTAGAACTAATACACCAATTCAGTGTCCTTTAATGTGCTGTGGAACTGCTAAAAGATTTTGCTGCGAGTGATGATACACTGTACCCTAAAAATACCAGTTTTCAACACAGATGGACCTAGAGATCATCCTTCTAAGGGAAGTCAGCCAGAAAGAGAAAAATTCCATATGATATCACTCATATGTGGAATCTTAAAAAAGAAAAAGAAAATAAAGATCAACATGAACTCACCTACAAAACAGAAACAGACTCACAGACATAGTAAACAATCTTATGGTTACCAGGGAAAGGGGTGGGAAGGGATAAATTTGGGAGTTTGAGATTTGCAACTGTTGCCACTATACATAAAAATAGATTTTAAAAAGTTTCTTCTGTATAACAGGGAACTATATTCAATGTCTTGTAATAACCTTTAATGGAAAAGAATATGAAAACGAATACATGTATGTATATACATGACTGGGACATTGTGCTGCACACCAGAAACTGACACATTGCAACCGACTATACTTCATGAACAAATATATCAGTTTTATCAATATCAGGAGCACTGTTTAAGGCCTTACCAAGGAAAGTAGGGGCCTGTCTTGGGATTCAAGAAAGTTTGGCTAAGGGAGAAAAAGGAGAGTCAAGGACTTCTTCAGCATCCTGTTAAATACCTAAGTGGCCTGCCACTTTCCCACCTGCCCAAGTGGAGTCATCTGGAGATGTTCGTCTCCCTAAACCGTTTCCCACTATGATCTACTGAATTCAGCAGTGTCACTGCGTGTGGATTTTTCCAAGCTCTGCTATGAAGACATTTCCCTCCAGGAGAGGAACAGAGGAGGATGGGAGCAGCCAATTTTTTTTTAACTGTATAAATATTTCTCAACAGTATGCTCTTTGACCAATTTTCAGAAGCTATAAATGCTTATTTTTTAAAAATAATTTTGCCCAGTTTTATTTCCACCTTTTGGGGAGAGACTATATGAAATTCCTCATGTAGCCAGTCTTAAAGCCCCTCCTAAATAAATTGATTTTGAAATATAATTTGTTCAAAAATTTCACGAAGCATTATTCGGCAAAATTATTCTTGACTAGATTTTCAAAATATCTAGAAAAATATAAAGATGATTAAGAGGGAACCTAATACTTAGTGCCCCTTGAAGAGGAATTTATAATAACCACAAGACTGAGGCTGTGTTGGAATGAGGACTGAAGACCTGCACTTGGCTGTCTTCTGAAAAAGCTGACTTCCTGGTCAGCAAGAGGACAAGGGGCTTCACCTCTCCTCCTCAATGGTCCATTTCTGAATGCTTCCAACTCAGACGCTTAGTAACTGCAACAGCAAAGAAGGTGCATGGCTATTATCACGCTCAAATATCAAGTGATGAATTCAGAGTATTAATGTGAAAACATGATAAGACATTATTTAATTATTTCACACTACCCTCTGTGAACTTTGATATTTACCAAAAGGATTTCGTTAACTAGCTTCCTGGTAGTGCACTGGATTCAAAGTCATGCTTATAACTGTAAATGAAAGCAGGATTCCGATCAACACTACGACTGCTGGACCATTTATAATTACACACGACTGCAATAATCTAGCCTGTTGCTCTTAATTCATGTCCTTCTAATATGGATTTCTACTGTTGGGGGACAAGGTAAGTTGAAAACATGAAAACAGATCTGAATATTTAGTTCCTCTCTCAAATGTGTGTACATCCATTTTTCAATGTGGTGAGAACATTGTGAATGAAGGATTATCATTTTAATGTATTTGTATGAAAATATTTCTAGGGAAAACAGAATGAAATTAATTTTCTCTGCTCTTTAAGTTATAAAGAATAAATAGCCACCAAACACATTTGGAGAAGAATTAAATGATGAAAAATCTGCATATAATGAAACTGAAAGGGCAAAGTACCAGTGTAATTCTGCACAAATCCTGCAATGCCACTAGCCAGGAAAAGCATCCCAAGAAAATTCGAAGACCTTCAAAATGTTTGGATATCTCAGATTTGTTAATTTAAGATTTAAATATTCTTAAAACAAGGAATTTTCTACTCTAATTTAATTACCATTTAACAAAGAAAGTCTCTTATTTATTCATTATTTTTTAATTAAAATATAGTTCATGTACAATAGTGTGTTAGTTCCAGGCATACTACATAGTGATGGGGTATTTGCATACACTCATTTGCATAAGTGATCACCACGCAAGTCTAGTAACCATCTGTCCCCAAATTATTACAATATTATTGTTCATATTCCTTACGCTGTATACTACATCCTTATGGCTTATTTATCTTACAGCTGGAGGTTTGCACCTCTTAATCCTCTTCATCTACTTCACACCCCCCACTGGCAACCAATCACTCTTTAGCTTTCTGTATCTGTGAGTCTGTTTTCATTCTGTTTTGTTTTTTAGATTCCACATGAGGTCATACAATATTGGTCTTTCCTTGTCTGACTTAGTTCACTTAGCATAATACCTGCTGGCTTCACCCACATTGTCACAAATGGCAAGATTTCATTTTTTATGGCTGAATAATATTCACATATATGTTTATGTATATTTCATGTTCTCTGTCCATTCATCTACCAGTGGGCACTTAGGCTGCTTCCACATGACGCCTATTGTAAATGCTGCTGCAGTGAACACAGGGGTGCAAATATCTTTTTGAACTACTGTCTTATTTAATAAAACAATACAGTATATCCTTATTTTTATATGTAATAAAACCAGTGAAATATCAGTAAGTTACTTGCCTTTTCTAAGTTTTTCAACAAATGTTGAAAGTGGAGAGAAATTGTACCTCACTTCCTCATCAATACTATAAAATATGTCTCATAATATTTTAAAAATTGTTTCTTGTTTCTCCTTATTTCCTATTGAAATAAAACCTATCGTATTCATCTAATTGCAAATGAAGCCTCTAGCAAGGTCTGCCAGAACTACTTGTTCCCGGGACTCCCGCGTCTCTCCCCTGCTCAGCTCCGGCTGCCTGTTTTCACTTCCATTTGGTGGAAATGGAAACGGCATTTGAGATGAGCTGATGAGCTCCAGCACCAGGCGGCCCACTGGACGCGCACCAGGCATCCTCCTTCTGTGGCCAGTTGATCCCGACATGCGTCAGCCATTGAGGACTGTTGTGAGCAGCACTTGGGTAGGGGGTGCGCTTTTGGATCAGTTGGTTCTGACGTGCATGTGCCCCTGAGGGCCCTCTGCATTTAAGAGAGTGCCTGATTATAGACTGATGAGAGCCCAGACTAGGCAGGCTGACGGCGTGCTTTGTTCTCTGTGCTCTGTGTTGATCTGTGGCTGTCACTCTGCCTGGGGAAATGGGAAATTCTGGTTCCATCCGTGGAACCATCTTGGATGAATTCTGACTGGAAAGCTTTTAGCTATGAGCCTATCACTAAGAAAAAGATACTTTACTGTAACACTGTGTGGCCACAACATTCTTTAGACTCCAGAGAAAACTGGTTAAGGTGAAACTCTTGAAAATTCCACAGTTTATTGGAAGAAAAAAAAGGCAAAAAAGTTACCCCCAAATTTCCAGTTAATTTCAGTATATTAATATGTCAATAAGGTCTTTACATCTATTCTAACCAAATCTCAGACAACTTCCCACTAATTGGGTTTAATCCTTCTTCCAACAAATTAATTAAGTAAGTAGTTAACTGGTCTCTCCATTTCTAACTATTACTGATATCTTTTAAACAGTTAAAAACGGTCTTGGCCCGCATATCGAGACAGACTTTGGGACCCTATCAGATTTCAAACAGCCCTGACATCAGGCTTCTGTGGCCTTGGGCCCACATAATTCACTACAGGTAACAGGGACCCAAAGCTACAGAAAATAACAAGTTGTGTTTCAACACTGAGTCGTTTCCAGGCCCGTGCTGTGTTTCTAGACAAGTTTCCATTATAAGCAATAGCTTGCTCTTCCCAGGTCAGTGGTCACCCCACTCAGTTCAAAGTTGAGGATTTTCAGTATATGAAGGGATAGGTTGAATTCATCTAACTTACCCAAAGGGCTCACCTGCCTGTCTAGGTGATCCCGTCAGTCAGGAGACACAAGGATGTTTTCCAAGATATTGTGGGTTATTATATCCTCTTCTCACTTCTAAGTGAGTTGGCAGAGTCTTACATTTCCAAGATTTATTTTAGATAAATGCCTCAATATACCTACAAAAAAGGAATAAAAAGCTAATCTTTTGCCTTTAGGAATGTGACTATATTCAAACTAATATAATATTTTAAGATGACAGACATGAATAACTGTTGAAATCATTTTATAACATTAGTCTGTTACATGCGTAAAGCTATTAAATAAAAGAAACCAAGGGTGTAAAGTTTATTTGTTATGTATCTTTTTTAAGTTTAATACAAAGTCAGATTTTAAAAGCTGTACAAAGAGAGCAAAAGACACTTTAGGTGCGTGTCACCAGCTTTAAGCTTCTTTCAGTGCCCACTCTGAAACGTCTGCGTCACTAACAGGGGATGCCAAGCGTGTCCATCAGCATCTGAATAGCTTTTAGAGGATTCATGCTTTCTTCCACCTTATCTCTTCTCAAAACCCAGTCTGGCTTCAGTCTGTGAGAAGAATAAAAACCTTGCATTAATCAAGGTCTTCTCTTAATCAAAGAGTTACCTCTACCGTTTTGTCTTAACTGAAACGTGGCTCCTCTGGACACCTCGCCTCCCTCACAATCTCTCATGTTAGGTGGGAGGCTTCGTATTCCTGCCTTTCCCGACTTGGAAACTATTTCTCTCCATCTTCCCTGAAAGATGACCCTGGCTCCTTGGAAGCTGAGGCTATTCGGCTACCAAACTCATGTGTTTGTAAACCTGGTTCTCCTTCTTCTCAACTCTGGTCCCATCCTCTGAACGTCGGCCTCCCGCGGCCAGAAAGGCAGCAACCTCACCTGCCTGTTTTGCCCCCTTTCCTCGGATCACCCTCTGCCCACCCCTTCGCACGCGATCACGAGACAGTCGTCCTCAGGACGTGCACCCGCACCGACAGCGCGGTGTGAGGCTCCCGCGCTCCAGCGCCACATCTGACTCGCCCCGCGCGCGCATCCTCCTCCCACGGCCACCTCCACCCGGCAGATCGCTGCCCTCTTCCCCCTTGTCTCGCCTGGGTCCATCAGCACAATCTCCTCCGCAAACGCCCTTAACTCTATTGTCGCTCTTTTCTACTGAATTCAACCGGGAAGTCCCATGCGGATTCCAAGTGAATCCAAAGCTCTGCCTTCTCCGTTCCTGGACAGATGAACGTGGATAACGAAAAACTACAGAGCCAGGCTGGCTGCTTTGATGCCAATGAGTGAAATTGCCTGGAAACTGCTTCCTCTCTCTTTCCCCAAGTTGACTATTTTATTCCTTCCTTCTTTTCAAAGGTCCTCTCCACATCCTCCCAGATCTGCTTCTGAGCTAGTGTTTACAATCTCCCACTTCACTGAGAAGACAGCAGCCTGCGAGGGGAGCGCCTACGTCTTTCTCACACGGATCCCTACCACTATGTGCAATTTCCATCTTCTTATTCTTTCCTGGGAAAAATCCAAATTTCAATTAATTGGGGAGTGGCCAGAGGCCGGAGTGTGGTATATCCATACAGCAGAACAGCACTCTGGGAGCTGAGAAGAAAATCTAAGCCATGCGCCGACACGGATGAACCTCAAAAGCATTCAGCTAATTAAGAGTCCGTCACAAAGAGCTACATTCTGTTTGACTCTACTCATGCAACAAAGCAGAAAAGGCAAAACTGAAAATACCGAATCATATCAGCAGTTTCCAGAATCTCCGGGTCAGGGGGAGACTGACTGCAAAGGGGCACGAGGGGGCTTTGCTGTGACAGGTGTTGAATCTTGGTGGTAGTGGTTTCACAGCTGAATACATTTGTCAAAACTCGCTGAACTGCACACCTATGAAATGGGGCATTTATGCTGTTGGGAGTTCTATCTCAGAAAACCTAACTGTCAAAGTGGAAAAAGAAAGAATATATTCATTCATGTGTTACAGTTTTAAAAACATAATTAAAATTATAATTATTGAGCCCTTAAATAAAAATCATATTTAGAAATGGTTCCCATTAATAAATTTAAAGCAGATCTACTTTTATCCTGTAAAACATGCATGTGCAACACCAATTTACAACTATTATACAGCTTGTGAGTAATTATAAAGCTAAACTGCTGTATAACCCAGGTCATGAAATAGTGCATTGTCAACACTGTAGGATTTATACCTAGTGGAGAACTGCTGAGTCTCTGAAAGGGAAGGAGAGTGGAAGGGAGAGGGAAGAAGGAAAATTAAATGTGAGTTAACTTAGTTCATCAAAATCAATTAAATCATTGTTAGTAAGTTAAAATTAACTTAATCAATTTGAAACACAATTTTACTGTCTGATTGGAATGTAAAGTCAGAGCTGAAGTTCCAATGTAATAAATTCTGGACAGTAAGTGAATTCACGAATAATAACAAATTTGTACCTTAAATCAATATAATATTTTTAATTTTATAGCATCTAATGAAAGAACGCTGCCAGAGATATCTACAATAGAAGACCACTACTTCATAAAAAAATTTATCAGATATTACACTTGAAAATAGTACAGTGAAAGGAATTTCACTGTATGTAAACTCGTGGGTTTATAACAACAGTAAAGGAATAACTTGCGAGCATCTCACATGGTGTTCCATTTTGGTCCTTGTTAATCTGCAGGCGCCACCAGCCCCCAGTGGCGCCAAATCCACTCTTCACCCTCGGCTAGCCTCACCTCTCAGCAGCGTCCATTCTCTGTGGTGTCTTCCCGTCTGAGGAACGATTCCCTTTCAGGGCTCTTGCCTGGCTCTTTCTCTACTTGATTTTTGAAGAAACAGGGGTTACCCTAGGCTGAGTTTGGGACTTTCTTTTCCATGTATTCCCTTCTTCTGAGGCCGTCACATTCCTCTCCAGGCTTTAAATGTTACCTAATGAGTCCTGAATGTAATGATTCCCCTAAATTAAATCTCTAGGCTGATTCTTCTGTGCAGAACCACAGGCCCGACTTCCTAATGGCTGGTTTGTACTTGCCTCTGATGCATGTCATAGGCCCCTCAGGCTTCCTGGAAGCAAAACCCATGGTCAGCATCCTCACCTTCCCCCAGCCCTTCCCCCGTCCTTCCCTCAACTCTTACTTCTCACAGTTACATCCCAGAGATAATGTGACGTCCCAGCCACCCTGTCTGCAGGCCCCCTGGTTATCCTCCATCCCAGCGGCTAACACAGGCTTTGTTACTTCATCCAGGTGGCTGCCTGTTGACTGTCATTCTCCTGAACTACCGATGCGGCTCCACACTGCACAGTGACACCAAGTCCACGGCCACAGTGGAGCAGCCGCCCCACACGTCTCCACGCTCTGACAGCAAAGGTGCTATCTCTTTGGTTAACCAGCTCCACTAACACCTGTTTTTTTTAAACTTCTAAAGTTACATGTTTTAAGCTAGTTAAAGCCACTGTTACCTCCATAGGTCTGCTGTAAACTGAATGGTTGGCCCCCGGAAGATAAATTCACATCCTAATCCTCAGGACCTGTAGTTTGGTTGGAAAAAGGGTCTTTGCAGCTGAATTTAACTGAAGGATCCCAAGCTACAATCATCCTCGATACCTGGACTGACCTTAAACCCAACAACAAGTGTCCTGACAAGAGACACGGAAGGAGGGGAAGTCTCGTGAAGACTGAGGCAGAGGACGGAGTTCCACAGCAACAAGCCAAGGACGCCGAGTCACCAGAGACAGGATGAGCCAACGAAGAACCCCACCTGAGAGCCCCAGAAAAAGCGAGGCCCCACCGACACCTTGATTTTGAACTTCCGGTTTCAGGAACCGTGGGAGAACAAGCGACTGCTATTTAAGGCTCTAAGCTTGTGCTAATCTGTTACAGCGGCTGCGTCACTAATGCAAGGCCTCACAGAACTTCTCCAGAAGGAGAAATTCCGGGTGTCAGGGTGATCAGGAGAGGAGCTGGAAGCTGACGTTTTGGCCAACGAGGACTTTCGGCACCTCTCTGACAAGGCAGCTTGTCTCACGTGCAGGGAAGGGAACAACATGGCAGAGCTGATAAAAAGCTAGTTATTAGCCTTAGCACGTAACTATTTAATACCAGGAATTTATTGACTAACGACTAAATACTCAAAGCTGCAGGTTATTACTTCATCAACTACTGCGATTGTCTCCTGTTTTTTCACCAAAGGTTCTCCCTTGTTCACATGCGGTCCCTCCATCCTCAAGCGCCCTGTCTTGCTTACAGGAGGTACTCAATGGACGTTTGCCAAGTGGATGAATGAATGAATCGACAGTGACACAAACTGTAGGGTACCTTGACTGCTCACCTTGAAACTGTTCTGGTTCTTACAGGCGTTTCTGGAATGAAGGGAATGCTCATGGAAGAATTCTTCTTTTGGTTACAAAGTATTCTTTCAGTGTTCACTTTATGCTTATGAGCTGTAAGTCTGTAGAGACTATAAATACGGTCAACAACTTTGGACCTACTTCGAACATCCTAAAAAAGAAAGTGTACCTTTAAACTAGTAAGAAGTAAATTTTGTATATCTTCTATGCTAGCAAAATCAATCACAAACACACCATGCAGTAAACTATAAACTTTTAACAATGAAAAGCCAAGCTCTCCAAGTTCAGCAGTTAGATTGGTTTAAATTATGAATGAATTTATAGCAATTATGAAGGCAAATATTCAAAAATTATACACTTAACCCTATACTGAATAAAAAGCCAAACATTAAAGTCAAGATACCTATTATATATATAGTTTCAAGTCATATGAATTTTATGTCTTCAAAGCTTCCAGTTACTCACTGACCTCCGGTTTAGATCACCACATATCTACACCTGCCTCCTTCCTAGTGGTCTCCCCACATCCACACACATGCTCTCCGCAAACCATTCTTCAATCAGCAGCCAAAGTGATACTAAAACTTAAACATATTCCAGTGTTTAAAATCCTTCAGTGGTTTCCCACTGTTCTCAGGATAAAAACCACACGGCCTTTGGTCACCTCTACGCTGACTGTAATGCCTGGAGACAATAACAACTCCAATATCAGCACAAAAAGCAGGTGTGAACACAGACAAAACTCTATTTCAGTTGTGATAATTACTGAAAAAGTATCAAAGTCTTAGACTTAAGAACATGTAAAAATAATCTCAAAGAAAGGAAACATTAACACTCACAGAAGCTCGATTTGTCGTCTTCAATAAAACAGCTAACAAACAGCAAGTTTTCGTGAAAATGCTTCTACTCTTGTCTGCAACTTTGTCACCGGGCTTTTCCTGGTACATCTGCAGAAGCTCCAACAGTGTGTCTATACAGTTTTCCATCTCATAGACTGCCGAAGCCGTTTTCTCATACTGGACGAGAACAGAAGGAAAGTAGAAGTTATAACAAACACAGAAACTCTTAAATAAGCAGCCCAACCAAAATGAAAGCTTACAGCCAAATCCTGGACCACGTGCAGCAGGTACTAAGGACTTCGCGGAACGACTTTCTGACGTTGTTCTCATTTCTGAGCCCATCTTATATGCACCTGCATTTTACTGTTTTTCTTCCCAATCTACTTTAAAGTTCCACAAAAAATGAATCAAATTTGAAATCTCTGAAAATGTGCATCTTGATGTACATAAAAGCAAGCTTAAAGACAAGGCCATTTTAGTGAGAACCTCTCAAAAAAAGGTAACTTATCTGTGATAGTTAATCATAGGGTAAGATTTAATTAGCTACCCTGGAGAGGAAGGTGAGCTTGCTTAAAGTAAAATAAATTTGATGATCGTTAGTCTAGAATATATTTTTCATGCTTCAGTTTCATATTGGAATTTGCATGGTGACAGATAATGCTAATGATACTAAGATAAAAACAACAGAACAATATGAATACGGAACACGTGCCTGGTCTGCGGTTCAGGTGCCTCACGCAGACTGACTCATCTAACCCTCACAGCAACATTGAGAGGTAGGTCCTGTCACTACGCTCACTTCACAGGTAAAGGAAGGGAAGCGGAGAGGCAAAGTAGCCTGTGGTGCGCGGCAGAGCTGGGGCCTGAACCCAGGCAGTCTGGCGTCAGGGTCTGTGCTCTCAGCCACGACTCCTCAAAGAGAAACCCCCAGGTAAAGCCTCTACGTTACGGCTGAGAGGCTGGCGGAGGGGATGAATCTGTCATCTCAGTTCCTCTGCACGCATTATAGTTTAGCACAGATAACTGCCACCCATCCAAGGCCAACAGGCTCACCCCCTCACACCTGGAGTGTTACAGGGTGCCCAGGTTACAGCAGTAGCTTCATCACATTTACCAGACATGATCAGAAGACGTTCTGCTGCTGACTCAGTGCAGTGGGTGCACGGACATCAGCTCTAGGAGGCAGATGAACACGAGCCCCAATCCAGCTCCACCACTTATCACACTGGGCCTCAGGCAAGGGACCTACCTCCCGTAAGGATGACTACTCCTCTATGCAATGAGCAGAGTGATAGGAGCTCCCTTGGAGGATTAATGTGAGGACTAAATTAGATGGTGTGTGAAAAGCACTGCACATGGTTAACAAGTACTCAACATACGTTAGTCATCAGTGCTGGTAACACCATGAAAACAGAAGACGTAGTGTTCCTACGCACAGGCATGTTAACAGAGTATACACGTCCCCCCGAGACTCCTGCACCTAGTAGGTGAATTTGAGCTTGGATGGAAGTTCTAGTGATGAACAAGCACAAACGTAATCCACTGGGTCAGATTTCCTGACCGATGAACATTTCATTATTAAAAAGCAAAACCACCTTGGCGACATTAAGCAAGACTTGCACAGCATATCCGATGACTTCCATACAAGGAACGCTACGATTACAACTTCGGATCAAGACAAATATTTTTGAAATCGCTCCACTCTCGGCCATGTTCTCACAACAAAGTGAAGACAGTCTAGTAACTACCTCTGAAAGGGAAAAACAAGAGATACGTTCAAGGCAGCAAAATGACATCGTATTATCACAATGCGCTTCGTACACTCAAAGGTGAAAATGCACTTCTATCCTGCACAGGACATTGTTCAAACAAACCCACCGAGGTGCTTCAGCGCCTCGAGAATAGCAGAGAGGTACTTGTACGTCAGGAGGTGATGGAGAGCAAGAGCGGTTCTGTGGTACAGCTTGTTTTCCTCCCGAATCTCCCTGTTAACACACTGAAGTCTCTGCCGAATAGCTTTCATTTTTGTGCAGTCATTTTTCTTCCTCCAGGAATACCCTCTCCACAATGCCTTAAAGAGACAACACAGCAATTTTAAGGTTACAACCCCTGACACTGTGAACTTATATCTACATCCACTTCCACAAAGTAAGTATTTTCAGTCAAATTATATGATGTGATCAGATACTTTGCAATTAAAACTTCAAATCGGGTCCTAATAAATAGAAAAATCAATTTTCCTAGGCAGAAATACATATAATATTCCTGTATATAAACTAAAGCAGCATAATTGACCAAGATGTCCCAACCTATTCAAATTGCTAAAATACTTTTACAACTCTCAACATCAACTTCTTCTAGGGAATTTGAAAATAGAGGGCTTAACAATGAAATTATGGTTGCATAGTGTTTATGAATTATTCTATTGGCCAATCTCAGCTCTTTAAAATGTACATGACTGTGTTTTTTAAATGTTAGATATCATGTAGATGAATTGCAGATCACAGTCTTGAACCAGAATCATAATATGTGCAGTTACCTGAATTTTAGTGATTCTGTCATTAAATTTTTCCTGCTTTCTACGGAGGAGAAAACGGCGTACTGCTTTCTGTATTACTGACGCGGCTCTGTTTTGCTGGCTTATACAATTTTGAGATTCATGCTGAATTTTTCTGATGCTATGATATTTCTGAAGACACCTCTTTTGCTGCAGTCTTGCTCGAAACCACCTCTGTTTGAAACATACGAAGTTTTTTTTTTACTTCTGGTTTCTTAAAATATATGTATGTATACATAAATGAAATAAATAGAACACTGTGTTGAGATACTGGCCAACCACCCCCCGCCAGGGCAGGACTTTTCCACTTCACTTGGCACAGCTCCTTCCAGGCCCCAGTGGGTGAGAGAGAGAGAGAGAGAGTGTGTGTGTGTGTGTGTGTGTGTGTGTGTGTGTGTGTGTGAGAGAGAGAGAGAGAGAGAGAGAGAGAGAGAGACAGTGTGCGCGTGTGTGTGTGTGTGTGCGTGAGAGAGAATTTAACACCGCACACCACAGTCCTCATTTCATAATTTATATGTCTTATCAAGCTACGTATCATTCTTCTATTGGTTTTAACTCGATGTTTTATATGTTAGTATGTTAACATATACAAGCAAGATTCTTATCCAGGATACATAAAGAACTCCTGTAATCATAAGAAAAAAGAACTCAACAGGAAAACGAGCAAAGCATATGAAAAAAAATTTTTAAAGCACATCATACACAGAAAAGAATTTGAACAGCCCACACATATGAAAAAGTTTTTTTACAATTGCTAGCAGTCAAAGGAAATCCAAAGCAAAAGTAAGACATAATTTTCTATTCATCAGAATGACAAAAATCTGTCTTCTAATGCCACGTGTTGGCAAGGATATCTAGAGAAACACGCACCCTCAGATGAGCGAATAATCATAGCTTTATCCTTGTACCAAAAAAATTAACTTATTTCTATTCCATCAAATCATCCTAACAGCTACATGGCAAAAGCTAAATATTATATGACCTTATTTATTAAATATCAAATAATTTTAAACAAAAATTACATCATAGCTTTATTGCAAAGGAAAAGCTAACCTGAATACAGATGGCTGAGTTAACCTGTTTATTATTTGCATTCTTCTGAGCCACGTGAAGTTTATATGCTCTCTGAATCCTAAGAGCAGACAGGTGGTAAAAGGCAGCTGCTGTGAAGCAAAGAAGCCTCGTCTTGGTTTTCTCTTCTAAAGTCTAAAAGGGGGAAAAAATTAACAATCAAATATTTGACTCTTAAACAATCAACCAATGTTTATTTTTGTATATCCTCAATACCAAATTATATAAATTAATAATAAGAAATTAACTCTTAATTATTAAAATTATTTCCATTGTAACTCAAAGTAATTATAATTCTTTACTATACAATTTTTTTCTTTTTCTTTTTTACCTCTTTCATGTGCACAATTTGTCACTGATTTATTTCTGATTGCAGAAATTATTCTGAGGGGGGAAGATAATTAGATTTATCTATCTGTCTAGCTAACTAACTAGCTAGTTATGTATTTGGAGGTACTGGGGATTGAACCCAGGACTTCATGCATGCTAAACACGTGTCCAACCACTGGGCTATACCCTTCCCCACTTACAATATTTTCAACTGTGTAACCTTTAAGTCAGAGTATAGAAAGCAAAATTATATTTGAGCAACTTCACTGAAGAATAAAAGCAGTGAATTTAACGAGACTACACAGTAACGCCTGGCTAAGGCTTTGAATGTACTAACTATAGTGGGAGAAGTCTAGGAATATTAAACCCAGAAGAGGTTAGAGTGTTCCAAGCAGAACTGTTGAAGACGGTGATAGTAAAGCAGACAAGCACGCGAGGCGACTTCTCGGGTGTTGGACAGTCGCGCACACGCCTGGCACCAGACTCTTGCTGCGGAAGCTCTCTACGGTGGCTGCTGGCCTTCAGAGTTCCAACTTACACTCAAAAGAACAAAATACGAAAGATTTCTCCTTTACTTCAGTTACTTTGCCTCTGCCACTGCCTCATACATTGGATGCCCCAGGCATCGCCGATTCCCTAGGAGGAATTCTCTCACTGAAGGTGCGGAAGTTACCCCAGGAACGGTCACACCCCCTCAGAAAGCAAAAGGCGACCTGAGTAGCAACCTCCTTCGCATGGAGCCTCCCTCCTGCCCCTTTCAGCTCCCTCGTGAAGATTTATTACACAAGAGAAAGTGTATCTTGCATTTTCAGTGGGCATCTATGGGAAGTGGGCTCATGGAACAGACCTCTCTGGCACCATGACCTTGTGACACGGGGCCCTGCAGAAGCTGAGTGGGTTCAAGTAAGTGGTTATATCAGCTTTGAGATTATCCTCCAAAATCTCACATTTCTTAACACAATTTAACATCAAATATTTTCTCTTCATGAGACTGCGATATTCTACTTAAAAACACTTAGCCTTTTCCTTACTAACCAAGCACGTACCAGTGCTTGTAGAACAAGCGCAGATTTCTTTAATTCAACATATTTCCTCCTTTCACACCTCCCCGCCTTCCTGGCTCGTAGGTATCTTTGTATGGTCAGAGCAGCAGACTTCTGCCGGAAAAAGGCCTGCCTTCCTTTATACCCTCTAAAATTTGCTTGGATCAAACAAGCAGCCTGATGTCTCTATAAGGAAAAATTTGCAAGTGATATTAATAGATAGAAATAATAATTCAACCCACTGAGGTTCTTGAATTTCCTTTTGTAAAATAAGATGGTGTAATTATGATTTTTTTTTCACTTTTAGTTTAAGAATGTCATGTTTCACACACCAGAAAAGGTGGTGGTGTGTGGTTTTGGAATTCATCGAGGTCTAGAGCTAAAAATAAGTTTTGATGAAGGTGCAGACCTGGAGCTTTTCCCCTTTTATCGTCTTGATACTTTTCATTGTGAATGAGAAAAGGACTAATGTCACGACAGGACAAATGCATTTGGTAAAAAGCCAGCTACACTCCAGAGAACGGAATGAGCATCACAAGCAGCTATGAGGGAAGCTGTTTGCAGCTTCGAGAACCACAGCGCGCCCCAGCACATTCTAGATTCTTCAAACTTGTGCCATCCTTACAATCAAATACCAAGACACACAAAGTATCTGAACTGAAACGGAAACTAGGTTTGTTTTACAACATAATACCCCACCTACTAGCTGATTGACCCTGAGCAAGACCCTTCCCCTCTCCAGACCTTGGTTTACTCATCTGTAAAATGGGAATGCTAACTGTAAGTACCTCATAGAGTTATTATGAGGATCCAATTGGTAAATATATAACACAAGGCACAATAATAATAATGCTATATAATCACACATTGTGATTACCTGAGCATCGAAGTTTATAAGTATAATTTTAATTTTTATTTCTTTAATCAAAGACCATAGCTACTATAGCTATTCTAAAAACTGATGTTAAATATTTTAAACAGATCACTAATTGTGGCTTAAAGAGTATATTATTACGTGTTTGACTTACACAGGCATACTTCTACATCTATTAATGACTTTCTCCAAATAAATTATTTATTCTAAAAGTCACTTTGAGAATATTTTATAAATACAGATATATAAACAGAAATACTCACAAATGTATTTTTACGAGTGAATATAATTTTAATTGACTGCAATGATGTATTTAAGATAAATGTATAATTATTGACTTATTTGTTTTCTGTTTTCTAAAGAAGTTCTTTACAAATGAACTGTAGTTTTTTTTAACACCTACTTTCATCATTAAGAATTGTTCACGAGCTGTTCTTCCAGAAAGTATAGCTCTCCATTTTCTCTGAATGATAATTGTGGATGCTCTCATATTCAAAAACCTAAAAAGTGATTATTGGAAAGCAATTTCAAATTACTTTAATTTATTCAGAAAGTATTATTGCCTCCCCCCATATAAATAGTAGAGGAGAAGGAAAAAATAAGAAAGACAATGAGAGAATAAAAAAGTGGAAAAATATAATTTATACTTAAGTTCTAGCAATCAGAATTTTACAAACACACACACATGTTAACACAATGCAAAAGAAGTTTTACAACTGGCAGTAATTACAGTGGTCAGGAAATACTATGTTCCACAATGAAAAAAGATTCTGAACAGGATCAGAAGGAAGCAGGATCATCCAGATGTAGACAAAGCCTAGATAAAGGGGTGGTGTGCAAATGACGGCAGAGCATGAACCCGAGTCCACGCTGCAAGAGTCTGAGCAGACAGGGTGGTCACAGAGGGAGCTTGGGAGGGTGGGCCAGTGTCAGGCAGATGAGAAACGTACGCTCGTTTGAAAGGAAAGATGGGCACCATCAAAAGATCTGAAAAAAAATATTCTGTAAACAGAACTGGAGAAAAATTCATGTTGTGAGGGCTGGAGATTAAACTTTAGGCATCAAAATAGTGGGAAGAGGTAACTGAGAAAGGACAGGCTGTTTGATCTGTTCATGGAAAAAGTGGAAAGATTAACTTAAGTCATGTTGCCACCTTTCTTAGAAAATAAGGCTGTCAATGGGAAAAATTTGGTATTTTGGTTCAGGAAAATTGGATACCGGTCCTTAATAGTGGAGTGTGGCAACTATATTTTTATTTGATAAGCCCTGATTCTATCTATGGAATTGATCAAGAAACTCTTCTAACACTAGGGTGCTCTCCTAAAATGATCTTTAAAATTGTCACTGATACACTAATTCATCAGTTCTGGGGACTGAAGAAAAATTATTACACTATGAAGTCAAAAATAATATAGACAATCTGGCAAGAGCTTCTGAATATGTGTTTAAAAGAAATGGACTAGGAATAGCGAAACAGAATTAACTGAGGCAAGTTGGGGATTAGGTCTGCATCACTAAGCGTAGAGTACAGGGAAGAACACAAAGTGAAAAAAAAAAGTGAGAAACAAGTGTTGCCTATAGCTAAATAAACAAACAAAACAAACCAGTGAAACCAGGGCCCTAATAAGGAAACCAAGATTCACTAGATTATTTTATTTGCTTCCCACGCCTCCATGCCTATACTTACCCTTATGAACCTGCATGAATCAAATCTGATTGAATATTTTTTAAGGCTGTCTTAGGCATATATTCTGTTTCATTAATGGAGAAAACACCAACAAACCAACCATACAAAGTAAGCACAGCAACTATTTAAAAGACACATCAAGGAGAAGTGTCATTCTCTGTACAGACTCGGCTGCCGCACACAGTACCGTCTTCTCTGCAGTCTGGCGTGGACGCAGTCCTGAGCGGTCCGGACGGCGCTCAGAACGGCCAGGTACTCTGTGCGCGCTTTCCGACACCGATACCAGGCTTGAATCTTGCAGGCAGCTTTCACTTTACATAAATACTTCCTGGCTTTATGTCTCCTCCACACAGTCTGTGAAACACAGAAATGTAACAAACATGCAATGAGATGTCAAAATTTTTGTAAATTGCAAAAAAAAAAACAAAAATTAGTTATTGAAAAGAGTTAATGTACGGTTAAGCAAGGTCAACTGCTGGAATGGTCACACCATGACCTTCTGTTAGAAGCACTCCCTCCTGACACAGCGGGGCTCACCAGGTGAACACCTGCTGCTTCACCACACACCCTGTGGCTGGCTGTCCCGCTAAGCTTAATACAACTAGATATTTTAAATTGTCAGATATGCACAGTGTCTGGAAAGCAAGATATGGGCACTGACCTCACCATCTCCACCCCTGTGAAAGAACAGAAGGGAAATGAACACACTGACCACTCTACTTTCAGGGACGGAATCGGAATCCTTCCCACCTCCCTCCCCATCCACCTCAGATGCCTCCTGGGTTTTCTGTCCAGCCTGCTGCAGAGTCCCGAGAGCATCCGTCTCTCTGAGGACCATCAGATTTTCTGATTTTGGCAACCTTGTAGCACCATGATTGAAGGTTTCAGTGACAGCTATAACTTCTTAAGTGCTGAGCACTGTGCTAAGCGCTAGGAGCTCTTACAATAACATGGGTGAGTGATATTATCTCTAAATTAGAGAAGAGAAAATGAAGGCCCAGAGCAGTTGGTCCCCCCCTAAAATAACTTGTTGATGTCCAAGGTTAATAAGTGGCAGAGGTATCTTACTGAATCTTCACAAATATCTTCTGAGATGATTAAGGTCTCTATTTTACAGAAATTAATGTTGAGAAAGAAGAGAATTGTTACCACGTAGCCAGTATGCAAGAGTCAAGATCTGAACCCGAGTCTATTTGACTTCAAAACACCTACAAGAAATACGGCAGCTGCGCCTTCCGTGGGGATCAGGTTCTAGATTTAGTCAACAGGCAAGAATTACATGAGCGGTCAAACGTCTCTTGTGACGTCCTGAACTCACTCAGGGTATTTCTATCTGGCATTTATGTAAACAAACCTGAATACCAACGTACTAGTATTCATAGTGGGAGCCAGATACCAGTATTTTTAACAATTCCAAAGTGATTCCAATGTGTGCTAAAGTTTGAGATTACCGTATATGTTGAAAACTAGATGTGTAACAGGTAATTTTATAATTTAATTACATAAAAAACAGTTGATGTTTCATAGGACTGTTATTTTGGCTTTTCCACCATTTTAGCTGAATCTAACCCTCATTGACACATCCTGTTAACACCTATCAGTCCTTAACTTCCCACAGCATTTGGAATTTGAGTATACCTCTCCTCTACCCTTAGTTTCTTTACACCATAATCTTACAGTTTTCTTTGTTGCCTCTTAATACCATGTGTTGGCTTCTCATCCTTTAAATTGTGACGTTCTTCAGGGCTCCAGTCCTAGGTCCTTATCCTTTACCCGTGTTACACACCCTTCCTACACGGGGACCACCACCACCAGCTCCCACAACTTCAGTCACCAGTGTGTGCCAACAATGCAGAAATCACATCCCCAAACCTGCGCTACTCTCCGAACTCCGGATGAACACACCCAGCTGCCCCACTGGACGTGTGTGCACTGGGTCCTTCAACCTCACACACCCCGAGCTCAACTCTTCACCAGGATCCAAACCTGCTCTCTGCGCCAGTGAACGGCACCATCTGCCAAGTTACTTAGGCCCTAAGTATGGCTCGGTTCCTTGTCAAGCTCCCTGTAACCCTATCCCCCACTCACAATGACCCTCATAATTCCACTGTTGCCTCTACCAGACTGTGGCCTGCTTTCCCCCACTGCAGCGAGCAGCCTCCTAGTGCCCAGGCCTGCTCCCCTTCCAGTCCATCTTCCATGCTCCTGCCTGAGTAATTTCTTAAAAATAAAATATGATTCCACTCTTCTCCTGCTTAAACTCCTCTAGAACTTTTTAGTCCAGAGGGTAAAGACCAAACTTTCTCTGGCCTTACAAAGCTAGGCACACCTCACTCCATCGACTGCAAGCCTGGTGGTACATCACTCCATCGCACGTCCACGCTGTGTCTCATTTTGAGCTCCATGTGATCTCCTAGAGCTGGCACATTCCTTTGATGCATTTCACTTGGCTATTTCCAATTCACCCTTCAGCTTAAGCTTGACATCTCAACTTAAGTGTCACTTACTCTGGGAAAAATATTCCATTTTGGAAGATAACTGAAATGGTTATGTAAGCTAAGCATTGTTCTTTAACCTGCTTAAACTCATTTTATAAATTCCAAGAAATATTGGTCAAAGAAAAAAAATGAAAGCTTTACATTTAAATATGCAAATACCTGGATTTTTATGGCACTATCTTTCATTTTCTGAAACTTCCGTTTCTGTAGAAATCCTTTCATTCTAGCTTGAATAATGATGACACTGCTCCTTATTTGTGAATCAACTTCTCTTTGATGTTCTGCAGACAAAAAGGCTCTGTGGTGACTTTTTAAAACCACTGCTGCTTCTCTGTACGATGAAAGCTGCTTCCTGGCTTGCCAGGTCCTGAAGCGCTGCTGTAGAGTGACAGCAGCCCTCCTCTGCTGCACAAACCTTCTCCGCTGCACCGCCATCTGAAGGAAGGACTGAATTCGTACGGCAGCACGCTTCTGTGTTTCCAGTTTCCTTGTGACCATTTTACGGAAAGCTTTCTGAATTGTAACTGCAGCCTTTCTTTGAGAACAACGCTCTGCCTCCTGTAAAGGACCAGTGAGAGGGGCCCCACGCAGCCTGGGACTCCCAAGTGCTGAGCTCTGACCGGTTTCACGCCGAGTTTCAGGTCCAGAACAGCAGGACGCGGGCTGGGTGGTGAGGGCTGCCGTCTTTTCCTCGGGCATGTCTTTTAATTTCTGTCTAACTTTCATACCTCTAAAAGCGGCCTGCAGAGTTGGAACAGATCTCTGAACGGCTAAAAACCTTTTCCTTTCCATTTTCACTTTGACATATGACCTGTAATAATTCTGTATAACCACGATCGCCGTTCTCCTTGCTTGATAATCAGCTTTGGCCCTGTGCATTCGGTAGGATGACTGAATTCGTGTGGCCGCCAGGTGCATACGCTGGATACCGGCTCGTGCCTTAAAACCTCTGTAATGGGACTGTATACAAACGGCTGCCTGGGTGCGCACCGCACTTAGCGCCCTGTATCTCCTCTGAACAAAAATCACCTTTGCTCTAAAGTGGAGATAGTGCTTCCTAACTTTAAAGGCTTTAAAATGCTTCTGAACAGTGATGGCAGCCTGAAGCTGCCATTCCTGAATCTGTTTCCCTGCGATCGTATCCTGAAAATCCGCTTGCACACAGGCTGCTGCTTTGAGTGCGTTGTGTTGAAGAGCTTTCTTTTTGTTTGCTCTGTATTTTTCTTGTATTAATTTTGTAGCCCACTGAAGCTTCTGGTAGAAAGAATACTGCCTGTGCATTCTGTATGTGCTTTGTATTATGACAGCAGCTCTGTGTTCTGCCCTTAAGAGCTGTCTTGCTCTCATCCCCCTGTATGCAGCCTGAAGGACCACTGCAGAACGCCTTTGTCTGACATAAAGTTCTCGTTGCAGTTTTGCAGCTCTGTACGCTCTGTAACGTCGCTGAATTAGAATGGAGGCGCGTTTCCAAGTCTGAAAGGTGGCACGTGTTCTGAGCGTCCTGAAAGCTGCCTGGATGACGGTGGCAGCCCGGTGCACCTCCTGTATCTTTTTCCTCACCAGCCACCTTCTGTACGACGACTGGATCTTGATGGCTGCCTGTTGGAGCCGTCGGAATTGTTGTAGGTGATGCTTTGCACAAGCATTTGCACGATATTTTCTCTGAATCCACACGGCAGTTTTCCTGAGAGACAGGAAACTTCTCCTCATCATCAGAGTCCTAAATCTCCTCTGAATAAGAGCTGCGGCTGAGTGCATCTCTCTTAAGTGTCTCCTGGCTCTCATCCCCCTGAAAGCAGCCTGAATGCAGATTACGGCAAGTCTCAGTCTGTTGTATCTTTGAAGTTGTACGTTCCTTTCCCTCGCTGCCCGGTACTTCTGCTGCACCGTTTTTGTCACCTTCTTTAATTTATTAAAGTAAGTTTGCTGTCGGTGTCTTCTGAAGTGGGACTGGATGAGCGTCGCTGCTGTCTGCATCTTTCTCAGGGTCTGCCTAACTCTGCCTCCTCTAAAACTGGCCTGAATTAGAATAACGGCTTTCAAAATTGTCAGGTACTCTGCGCGCTGAGTTTTAGCTTGATGATGTGCTCTGTATCTGACTTGAATTACCACAGCTGCTGTTCTCATTTCCCGGTATCTCAACTGTGATTGATGCATTTTAAACACGGCTTTAATAAAGGTGGCTGCCGCGTGCATACGCTGAATCTGCCTTCTCACTCTAACACCTCTGTGAACAGCTTGCACTGTCACTGCTGCCTTCCTGAGATTCAGATAGTCCTGACGCTGACGGTGCGCAATTTTGGTATCTCGATACCACCTCTGAATTGTAACAGCTGACGCTCTGCAGGTTGCATATTTCTTCTTGGTTAGGTGAGCTCTGTACCTCGCCTGGACGGTGGCCGCCGCCTTGTGGCGCTCCTTCATTTCCCTCCTCACTCTCACACCCCGGTAGGCCGACTGTAAGATTACTACCGCGGCTCGCGTTTTCAGATACCAGTGACGCTGTGTCCTTCCGGCCCTGTACGCCCGGTAGCGCGCCTGAATCACACAGGCCGCTCTCCTCACGGCTCTCCACTCCCGCCGCTGCGCGTGCATGCGGTAGTGCGCCTGTATGACCACGGCACAGTCGTGCTGCTTCTGCAGCCGCCGCCGCGCCGCCCGGCCCCGCCACGCGGCCTGCAGCACCACCGCCGCCCGGCGCAGGCCCGCCAGCTCGGTGCGCAGCCTCCGCCCGGCCGCCCGGGCCTTCAGGTGCTGCTGGACCGCGCGAGCGGCCGCTCGGAGCGCCCTGAACGCCTTGCGGGCCTTGGCCGTTCTGAAAGCGGACTGAATCTTCGCGGCCGCTTGATGCTCCCGTCTGATCTGCTCCCGAACCTTCCAGCCGCGATAAGCGGACTGCAGAGAAATCACAGCTGCCCTTGTCTTTAAAAAGCATGTTCTTGTGTCAGAAACAGCCTTGCGCGCCCGGTACCATCTCTGAATCTTGAGGGCGGACCGAAGCACAGCGTGGTATGCCGCCCTTTGACGGCGGCCCCGGAAAGCAGCCTGAATTTGGAGGGCAGCTCTCCGTTGCTGTTTGACTAGCTGACGCACCTTGTAACCTCTGTAAGCGGCCTGCAAGCGAGTGACGGCTCTTTTGACTCGCAGGAAGTCCCTCCTCTGACTGACCTGTGCTTTGTACGCGCGGTAGTGAGTCTGAATGACGACAGCTGCTTTACGGATTCCCAGGTAGGACTGCCGCCTGTTTCTCATCCTGAAATAAGACTGCAGGGAAACGGCAGCTTTTCTCTGCAACCTCACCTGCTTTCGGACCAGGTACCCTCTGACAAATGCTTGCAGTTTGATGCAGGACACCCGCTCGCATTCTTCTCTCTTTAGCGCAGCTGCTCTTAAATGTAAATACTGTTTGCGCGTTTGTTTCATCTTGACCACTGATTGTAACTTTACTGTAGCATGTTTTAGCCTCAGAAATTTTTTTCTGGAAATATAAGCCCGGTAATATGACTGAATCTTTATAATAGATGTGCGGATGTGAATAAACTCTTTTCTGGCTCGCATCCCTCTATAGGCAGACTGCAGGACAATGACAGCTGAACGTGTCCTCTGGTAAGATACTAGAGCTTTCTTGGCGGAAATATAAGCTCGAAGATGAGCCTGAATTACAAGAGCGGCTTTCTTCATCCTCCTGTATTTCTGCAATTGTTGACGTTTTCTTACGTGTGCCTGCAATCTGATGACAGCTTTCTTCAGGTTTAGAAATTGAAGTCTGTCGCGCCTCATTCTCCAGTACGACTGGAGGACCCGGGCGGCTCTGACCTGTCTGCGCAGGCGCCGCGCCTGCATCCCGCGGAGAGCCGCCTGCAGGCGGAGGGCTGCCGCCCGCTTCTGCAGGTAGCTGGCGCGCTCCGCCTTGCCCCTCAGGTGCGCTCTGCAGTGCTTCTGGAGAGTCAGGATAGCCTCCTTTTTCCTTTTATATAACTTTTGGGCTTGAAAGCTCCGAAATCTTGCCTGAATGATGACAACACAAGATCGAATGTGAATGTATTTCCGTAATTCTCTGTGCATCCTATACCACGACTGTATGGCCACGGCAGATTGTTCCTCTCTGGCGCGTTTCCTGACGTGCCATCCTCTAAAAGCTCTTTGCAATGTTATTGTAGCTTTTATTTGTAATTGCATTTTGCGTTGCTTCCATCTTCTGAACGTAGACTGGATTACAAGGGCTGATGATTTTAGCATTTTGTATCTCTCTTGATCGTGCCTTCTCTTTAAAACAGCACGCCAGTGCCTCTGAATTGTAACTGTGGCCCAAAGATATCGTTTGTAAGAAGCAACAGCAATTATCATTCTTATCCTAGATTGCAGGATGACTGAATAATGTTTCAATTTCAGAAACTGTTTTCTAGTGGAGTATCTTCTCCAACATCTCTGAAAAAGGTAAGAAAGGACACAAAGTAAAACAGACACAACTTTCTATACTTAACATTTTTTAAAGTATTAATTTTTCTAACTTTTTAAAAAAAATAAACACATTAAATTTAAAAGCAGTATATTTTTAAGAAGATTGTTGTTTCTTTTGTTTATAATTGAGCTCCTACATGGGTGCAGCCTTATACCTCTACCATGTGTCCACCGTGGTTTTGTTCTTGTCCTTCAGCTGACAAGAAATGATGTGTGCACCACATCTCTTCAGATGAAAAGATGCAGA
Source organism: Camelus ferus (assembly GCF_009834535.1). Lineage (NCBI taxonomy): Eukaryota > Metazoa > Chordata > Mammalia > Artiodactyla > Camelidae > Camelus > Camelus ferus. The sequence continues at coordinate 9,642,633 of NC_045718.1, read as the reverse complement.
AGTAATTAAGACATTTACCCAACTACAGTTAAGCTTATTTATGCAAAATGACTTATTTATGCAAAATGGCGCTACACTTTGTACACATGTAAAGAATTGTTAAGCTGCCTTAAGAGAAGCAGGACAAAGTGAAGCAGGCTCCGTGCTCAGAGTGGCAGATTCCATTCTTTTTTTTTCTCCTTAGTTGGTTGGTTGTAAAATCTTCAAATTCAGAAAAGGGTCAGTGTAGATAGTGTTACTAATAAAGTAACTAAAAAGAAAGAAAACAAACTAAAATGTAACACTAAAAAGTGTTAAGATTATTGAAAAGACAGGAAAGGGGAAAGGGAAGAATGAAAGGTAACACTCAGAAAATAAACAATAAAATGACAGACCAAAATCTAAACATATCTATAAATATCTAAAATATAAATGGTCTAAATCATGAGTTAAAAGACTGAGATTTTCAAAACATAAAAACTGTATGCTGTCAGGACTTCAAGTCATATATAATGAGGTAAGCAATTAATAAGTAAAAGGAAGGAGAAAATATACCCCGCAAATACAATCAAGTGAAAGCTGGAGTGGTTATAGTGATGGTATAGCAAGGTAGACTTCAGAGCAAAGAACATTACAGAGGATAAAAAGGAACATTACATGATATATATAAAAAAAAAAAAGCTCACCAAGAGAACAATCCCAAATGTGTATGCACCTAACAAAAGATCTTCAAAACACATGTGGATAAAACCAAAAGGAGAAAGACATACCCACAATTATTGTTGGAGACTTAAACACTGCTCTCTTAGTACAAGAATTAGCAAACAGAACATTGGAAGGATATGAAAGTACCGTCAACCATAATCAACCAAGTAGATCTAACTGACATTTATAGAACACTTCACCCAACAACAAAAGAATACACATTCTCTTCAAGTACACAGAACATTCACCAAGGTCAAGGACCGTCAAACGTTTTCTGCAAAAGGCCTACAGATTGGGAGGAAACAGCTGCAAGTCACTGTCAAAGAACTTGCATCCAGAATATAGAAAGATGTCTCAAATCTCATTAATATAAGCACTCAGTTATAATAGGCAAAAGATTTCAACAGACACTTGGTAAAGAAGATGATCAAAAGGCAGTTAAGCATTTGAAAACATGTACATCAATAGCCATTAGGAAAATGGAAATTAAAGCTACCGCACCACCACACATCTACCACAACAGCTAAGAAACACTGAGATCAGCATTGCCAAGGATATGGAGGATATGCACACTGGGTGTGGAAATGCAAAATGGGACAGCCACTCTAGATACCAGTTTGGTGACATCTTATCAAGCCAAACATACACTTAGCAAATGACCCAGCATTCCCATTCCTAGATAGTTACCCTAATGATATAAAAATCACCTAAAACTGGAAACAATACAAATATCCTTCAACAGGCTGACATATAATCAAACTGTGGTACATCCGTACACTGGAATACTACTCAGCAGTAAGGATGGCTCCATTTATATGAATCCTCAAAAAGGCAAAACTATAGTGATGGTGGACAGAGCTAGGTTGCCTGGGGCTGGGTGTGGAGAGAGAAAGGACCACAAGGAAATGGAATGCAAAAATCTTCCTGGGAGATGGAACTGTTCTGTATCCTGGTTGAGGTGGTGATTACACAAATCTGCAGATGTATTTAAATTTATGGAACTGCACACCAAAAAAAGAAAAGTGCATTTCATTGAGTGTTAATTAAAGAATTTAAATTAAAATGTTGATCAATGTACAGTTAAAACTTTTAAAATTTAAATTAAAAAACATATATGTTATACCTAGGAACAAATGAAGATATTTAAGACCTCTTGCATCAGACCATAAAACCATTTTAGGAGACATTTAAAGAAGGTCTAATTAGATAGGAAATAAATATACCATGGTCAGTAGCTAAAGATATCAATTCTAACTAACTAAACTGACTTATTCAAGTAAATCTCAATCAAATTCCAACACTTCTTAAACTTCGGATTCAAAATGTATATGAAAATGCAGAGGCCTTAGAATAGCTAAAAACTTCTTAAAGAAAAACAAAGGGGGACTCAGCTACCAGACATCCAGATTTCATGTAAAGCTAGAGTAAGTACATGGCTCAGTGGTAGACAAAAAGAACAGTGAAATAGAAAAAGCTTCTACCAACAGAACCGCACACACAAGAATACTTGACGTATGCCAAAGGTAGCTCGGCAGTGAGGCAAGTATGGTTATTTCAGTAAAATGTATCTGAAACAATGGATAGCCATATATACAAAAGGAAAATGGCACCTAATACAAGTCACATGCAAAAATTAATTTCAGGAGAGATCTAAATGTGAAAGACAACACATTAGAGCTTTCGGATTACAACAGGAAAATATTTTCAAGGCCTTACGTTAAGAAAACACTCCTTAAATGGTTTACAAAAACCCACTAACCATAAAAGAAAATTAAGGACTTTCATTGGAAAGACATGAAACTGTAAATCATAGTCTGGAAGAAGATATTTACAACACACATATCCAACAAAGATCTAATAACCAGAACATACAAAGATCTCTTATAAATCCACAAGAAGGCAAACGATCAAAATAAAAAATTTAAGAAAAAGATACTTGAAATAACACTTTACCAAAGAAGATTTTCAGTATGAAAAGATGTTCCATGTCATTCATTATCACTATACAACCACTAGAATGGCTAAAATCAAAGAGGTAATTTCCAAGTATAATGAACAGTTGGTGCTGTCACCGCCTTAGAAAACTCTTTGGTAGTATCTACTAAAACTGAAATACGTATAACCTTAGACAAATAATTGTACTCATGGGTATATGTCAAACAGAGTGAATATATTTCACACCAAAAGGCACGTTCATGAAAGCTTTAGTCAGAACAGCTCAAAACCAGAAGGCCAGGTGCCCATCAACAACAGAACAGATAAATTGTAAAATGTTATAAAATGAAAGTTAAACCTCAGCTACATTTAACAACACCGGTAAATCTCCACAAATATCATGTTGATTAAAAGAATTTACACTGTCTGAACCGATCCATGTAAAATTCAAAAAACAGGTAAGACAATAGGATACTGTTTAAGGAAGATATGTAACAGGAAAGCTGCGTGATCAGCCATGTGTTAGGATAGTGTCTGCCTTGGGCTGGGCTGGGGGAGTTAACTGATTGAGAAATGGCTTCTGAGAGGCTGGCATTTCTTGACCCAGGTTGTGGTTACACAGGTGAAAAACCATTAGGCTCTACATTTGTGTTGTGTGCAATTTTCTATGTGTAATAGTTCACATTTTTAAGAAAGGTTCAAAGAAAGATCATTTATTGAATCAGAGTCTCTCACTAACAGTAGTAGTAGTAGCCAGAAACAAAAAATCTCCAAAGTTATAAAATAGACAAAATTGTGGGATGAAGTTTCAATGGCATTTACATAGGGTAAATTTAAATAGTACATCTCTCTGATGTTATTAAAACAGAATCTAGTATCGAAAACTAGCATATAGATGCAAGGAATATCTCCATTATGCGAAAAGATATGTTACTTTTCTTTCTTTCTTTCTTTTTGTTTTTACTAAGTAGAAAAATAACAGAGGTATTCTATAAACTGATTATAAGTAATATTTCCAGTATGTGCCAACTAAGTGGGCTGGAGAGGAAGACGTGCACACTTATCCCCAAAGAGAAGTTTCCAGGACTCATAGTAAAGATAGAAAGAGAGCTTGGCTGGGTTGACGGATACATAAGGGAGAATGGCACTGCATGACCCACAGAGTGGAAGGCAAACCTCGAAGGTAAAACAAAGAAGACGGGTCAGGGTACAGAATTAGATTGCTGTCCAGAGCAAAGTAGGCATTTTGGTTGCGGAGGTATCAAATATTTGTTAAAGTACCAGAAGTATAATAATTTAAAACTTTTTCATGTTTTATTGGCATCCTTAAAAATGTTTAAACCTTTTAAAATTCAGAATACCATACCTGAATAACGGATGCTGATTTATTTTGAACTTTTTCTAGTTTTTCCTTTTTTAACATTAACAATTGTCTCTTTGCTAACAGTCCTCGCCAGTGTTTCTGAATGAGCAACGCCGCATTAATCTCCTTTTCAAATCGTCGTTTAGTTAGAAAATTAATTACAGCTGATTGAATAATTCTTGCAGCTTTGTCTCTCTCCTAAAAAAAAAGCAAATATGAATTAAATACTTAATCACTTAAAATCTTAAATTATTATTTGTAAGAAAATCATCTGTTAAGTATTAATCAAATTGACACTGGAAATAAAATACGCCCCAGACTTATTGTGTCACATGCTCATCTCTGTAGTGCAGGTACCTCTGGGCATGTTGAAATAGCTGATAGGTAGACTTGTAGATGAGACTTATATGATGAAACAAAGATTCCTAGGGAATATCATCCTAAGATAAGATCACAGACATGTTTGATTTATCACAGATCCTCAGTAATCAATATAAAGGCAATTTAACTGTGGTACTTTTCTCAGATTATGGTGCAGTGAATTCATGCTTGATTTTTAGGAAAGCGATGAATTGTAGGAGGGAAAAAAAAAAAAAAAGAAAGAGACCCTAAGGTAAACAAAATGCCTTAGAGGAGAAGGTATTATTGCTTTGTTACAATTTGAACAAGGAATTCACAAAAAGGGAGATTCAAAATATTCACCTCAGCACAGAACACACTGTGGCTTTCGGCCACAGAGGCTCAGGAGAGCAGAATGTTGGGTTGTGAGAAGTGGTGTCAAGACTGCCCCACTGCATCCGTGGCCCCAGGGGCGTCAGCTGCCCCGGAAGCACCAGAGGTCAGTACCCTGCACATCTCTCTTACTTCTAATGAATTACTATGAATAACAGCACATTAAATACTAGGCTTGTGGCACTATTCTGAGCACTTCCTGAATGATCCCTCTAACCCGGCTACAACCACAAAAACAGATGACCAGTACTTCTCTCTCTGGGCCATGGTCAAGCAGACACTCCACTGGCTAGGACAGCCAGAACTTGACGCAGGCAGTCTGGCTTTAGAGTTTGTGCTCTTTACCACTTTGCTATACTCCTCAAGGCTAGATTTATCACTTCGGTTCACCTGAATTGGAAACTAGAATATAAATTATTCCTCTGGGATCATGTGGAAAGGAACAACTGATAGTGTGTCTGAGAACTTACAGCATTTTGCTGTCTGGGACAGCCCACCACGCAAGGGGGGGCTCCACAAAGAAATTAGCCACAGATTCTAATTATTATCAGTTGTTAGTATCTCATTACAGAATGAAAACGCAGCTATGGAGGGGATCAAACTGCTACTCTAGCAGAGGAAAAGGCAGTTAATGAACTGAGCCAGCTACTATGGAATGGTGAGGGCCATATACTGGGTCATTTCTGGGTGATAAAAGACTAGATGGTTCCACAGTCTGGCTGAGGAATTATGTCCAATGAGCTGACTAAGCCATCTGACATCACTGCAGTGCCCCTGTGAGCCTGTGGCCTGCAGGCTATTGAATCCAGACTAAAAGCACACCCCTCGACACCCACAACTTCAAAACATATCACAAAGCTCCAATAATCAAACTACGGTACCAGCATAAAGACAGACATGTAGACCAATGTTACGGAGTAGACAGCCCAGAAATAAACTCCATGTAACTGAGTAAATAATCGTTAAGTAGGATGCCCAGACCACTCAATGGGAAAAGAACACTCTCTTCAACAACCAGTGTTGCAAAAACTGGTGTTTGGATATCCACATACCAAAGAGTGAAGCTGGATCTTTATCTTACACAGTATACATATATTAACTCAAAATGAATTAAAGCCCTAAATGTCTAACTCAGAAGTATATAACTCTTAGTGGAAAGCATAGGGTAATGTTTCATAACATTGGGTTTAGCAATGTTTTATTAAATATGACACCAGAAGCACAAAAGCAAAAAGTGGACAAATGGAATTACATCAAACTTAAAAAATTTTTGTTCCTCAAAGGACACAACAGAGTGAAAAGGCAACCTACATATTGAAAAAAAGTTGTAAATCATATATCTATTAAGGAACCTGTACCTAGAATACATAAATATTTCTTACAACTCAACAACAACAAAAAAATCAGATAACTCAATTAAAATATGGGCAAATGAACAGACACTTCTCCAAAGATGACATACAAATGGCCAACAAGAATATGAAAAGATGCTTAACAGTACTAATCATCAGAGCAATGTAAATCAACATCAAAATGAGGTATCTCTGAACTTTACAAACAAACAGAAAATGACAAGTGTTGGCAGGAATTGTGGAGAAGTTGCAATCTTCGTGTACTGTTGGTGGGACTGTAATATGTGACTATGGAAAAGAGTATGGTGGTTCAAAAAGTTAAAAACAGAACTGCCATATGATCCTGCAATACCACTCATAGGTAGAGATCCAAAAGAACTGAAAACGTCCATCAACAGATGACTGGATAAAGAAGATGTGGTATATTTATACAATGGAATACTATTCAGCTATAAAAACTGACAACATAATGCCATTTGCAGCAATATGGATGTCCCTGGAGAATGTCATTCTAAGTGAAGTAAGCCAGAAAGAGAAAGAAAAATACCATATGAGATCACTCATATGTGGAATCTAAAAAAAAAAAAAATACAAAACAGAAACAGGCTCACAGAAACAGAATACAAACTGGTGGTTGCCAAGGGGGTGGGGGGTGGGAAAGGGCAGACTGGGATTTCAAAATGTAGAATAGATAAACAAGATTATACTGTATAGCACAGGGAAATATATACAAGATCTTGTGGTAGCTCACAGTGAAAAAAAGTGACAATGAATAGATGTATGTTCCTGTATAACTGAAAAATTGTGCTCACATTAGAATTTGACACATTGTAAAATGACTATTACTCAATAAAAAAATGTTAAAAAAAGACAAAAAAATTCATATAAAACAAAAAAAGAACTGAAAATGGTCCAAAAGAGATGTTTGTACACCCCTGTTCAAAGCTGCACTATTCACAACGGCCAACCTAATGCCCATTGAAGGATGACTGGGTAACAAAATGTGGTATATACACACAACAGAACACCATGCAGCCTTAAAAATGAAAGGAACTCTGCTACAGGCTACAATATGGATGACCCTTGAGGACAAATGCTAGGTGAAAGCTAGTCACACAAGGACAAATACTGTATGAGTCCACTTATATTACGTAACTAAAGTAGCCAAATTTGTAGAAATAGAAATAGGAAAGTGGTTACCAGGGACAGGGGGAGGAGGAAATGGGGAACTGTGCTTTAATGAGTACAGATTCTGTTCTCCAAGTTGGAAAATCTCTGGAGATCTGTTTTATAATAATGTAAATATACTTAATCCTACTGAATCATAGTGTTCAGCAAACTTAAAAAATATGAATAACTTAAAAACAGTTAAGATGGTAAATTTTATGATGTGTTCTTTATCACAATTTACAATAAAAAACAATTCGGGGGAGAAAAAGCACCCCATTTATTTGCCTTAAAAAAGTATGATGCTGTTCAAAAGTAGCATTTGAGTCTGAAGCTTAGAAAAAGCTCTGGGGGCATTTTTGGATGCAATCAGCTGACATAAAATGAAACTTAACTCAGTTTGTAGATCATCTGAGTCTCTGGCAAACTAATGTGGAGCAACCGTAGGTGACACTAGAGAAGCTACAGAAAGAAGGCAGATAGATCCAAAGAGCCAAATACACTATAAAAACTAGCAACTATTTGAAAACTTACATAAACTAATGGCCGAAGCTCCGATACCTGCAATCACTGACTCTGAGGCAGCCTGTATGCCCTATTTAATCCTGCACTGTGGCTGAGCCAACCTGTTCCCTGTCTGTCTGTCTGTTTATTTTTTTTGCTTTGTATATGGGCCAAATACAGGATTTACTTTGCTTTGGAGTTGGTGCCTACTCACTCAGGAAGAACTAAGAGGTAGAATGTGTCTGGGGACCCTTGGACAGGCCTGCTTTATTCATCAGGTAATTTGGGCCACCAGCCGCATCACTACAAGAGCTTGAACCATTCTATTTTCACACTTCTGGTTTAAATAAATTACAATAATGACTAAAGAAAAATATAAAACTTGAAAAATAGCTACCACAAGGTAACGGTTATATGCTTACTAGTTTATAATACTTCTACGAGAATATGAAAGGAGCCTGCTGTTTAATGTTCCAAACAGCAAATGAAATGGTACAGACGCACCTCAGTATAACTGTATAAGGAGCATGGTCACCTGGAGAAAGGAGAGAAGCAGTGGTTTTCAAAAAAAGGAAATTTCCAATACTTGGACCAAAGGAATAAATCAAGAAAAGGGATCTTGTGAGGCTAAGAAAAAAAGCTAAGAAAAAAGCTAAGAAATTTCTGCAATTAATATGTGATTAATACAAGACTATCCTGAGCAGAAAATTAAGCAGATTTCATTACAAAAAAAATTAATTGATACCTGTTTCTTAAAATCTTATAACTCTCTCATTTAATGCCATGTAATGAATTAACGAAATAATTTGAGGACTAGCCAGGAGAATGTCTTCCCTGAAAACTTTCCTAAAACAATTCTCCTAGAAGCCTCCAGAGGTACAAGTTATCCTCCAAAGATATGCGGGCAAGGAGGCAGATCCCAGGAAGATGAGGGGCAAGAGAAGGCACAGAGGACGTAGCAGCAGAGAAGACGACCTGTGAGCGTAAGTCACTGCCTGTCGCCCAAAAGTTACTACCAAGACTTCGAGTGGGGCAAGAGCACAGCTATTTCAGTTAGTGATGTTGGCAGGTCTGATATGGTGGGAGAGAACACAGGGCATGCTGAAGGGCTGCCAAAATTTAGCTATTTTACACAGCTACTGAGAACTTTATCACCAGTGCACTGCAATTCAGAACTGAGGAGCAATCTTGGGTGAAATATGTTCTTTAATATCTGATAAGATTTATTAAGCATGCTGCTGCTATTATTTTGATTTTTCCAAGTAAATACAGCATTATTAGTGGAAAGAGTAGGGCGATAAAAGGATTTAAATAGTTTGTTCAATGTCATCAAAGAGACCATTTCCCAGATTGTTAAACATGACATTTTTCTCAGAACTCAAGAAAACACTTATTTTATGTTAATTCAATATATTCATACTACGGGGGTCACAAAGGGAAACAGTAAGTAACATCCTTCTCCCTGTGCCCAGTTCCTAAACATTTTGAGAAATAAAACAATGGAAACCAAAATGCCACTTTTAAACTAGTAAAGGATAACCTGGAAGACAGTTTCACTCACGGCAGAGGAAGTGAGCTGGCTAATTGCACTGCAGAGTTAGACAGGTGACACCCACGCCCCAGGGGCACTGGTGGAGGTCCAGCCACACCCCAGGGGCTCTGGTGGAGGTCCAGCCTCCCAGAGCACAGTGTGAGAAGTTAAGGGAAAACGTCTGCTTCCTGGAGGCAGGGCAGAGGCCGAGAGGAAGGAGGGAAGGGGCAGTCAGGCATCCCTGGCTTACTTTTCACACACTTACAGCAGGGATAAATACATTATTCTACTTTCCCTGGAGCGGACTGAGGAGAAGTGTGGACAGAGGCGGGAGAAAATACTGAATGAAGGAAACATCAGGAGTTCGGAGAAATATTCATCCCCACCTCCAAACACTCAGCTATGAAAATCACCTCAATAATTTCTAATGTCGGTAAAACAGAAACAACACCAGGGATCAGCCAGCTGACGTCTTATGACCTACAGTTTACATCACAGCGCTTCCGCCCCTGAGGAGTACCTGATGGCGCTTTCGATCTTCTCTCAGCTTGTGTTTTCTCCAAGCTGTTTGTATTAGTCGAGCAGCTCTCGTTTCTTTGCGAAGATCCAAAAGCCTTGCACAGAGAAATGACAAATAGGTAATAACCACCTAAGACAAAAATAAAAGGTGAAAAGAGAAGTTCCCGTGAGACAGAGAACGCACAGCTCCCTTTCGTCTTCTGTGAGCAGCTACTGTCGTTTAAGAAACTTCCACTCACCTTTTCGTCCGGAATCGTGTTCGACATGTCTGAATGCTGGATCATAGCAGGTATTCCACCAAGGTCTCGGACTGCGGACCTGACCAACTGAAAATTTTTCTTTTCATTTTCAAGGAGTTCTTTGTATAGTTCTGAAGTATTTTCTGCAATGCAGGTAAGAGAGAGCGATTAGATTAGACTGCTCAGGCCAGAAACCAGACAGGGCAATAGGAAAACTGGGAAAGTTAATCAACCATCAGGGACTAACCGTGATCAAATGCTCGAAGAGACAAATCCAGAGAACTCTCATCAGATTCAGACGAGGAATTTAGCACCACTGAGCCAGTCTGCGCACACTCCACGGTCTGAGTCGTACGCTGACATATAGCATCAAAAGGCACGTAGCAAGGATGGTAGTGGTGGATCAGGTAACATAACACACGGCCATCTGAGAAAGACACTGTAAAGTTCTCCACCTGATTGGGAATATCAGACAAATAATTAACAGTGTTTAGATAATAAGAAAGATACCAGTGATTTTGTAGTCCTTGTTTCCTTTTAATAGCTAAGACTATCTCATCAGTTCCTATTAGTACCTAGTGTAATACCACATTCATAGCCAAATTCTCACCTGTAAAATATTAGCTATTTCAAAAATAGAATTTGATTATGTTATTGTGCTGGGTTGGAGAGCATTTGTCAAAAATTTATGTTCCTCCCAGTATCTCAGAATATGATCGTATTTGGATATGGGGTCACTGCAGATTTAAGTAGTTAAGATAACCTTGGAGTAAGATGAATCTTAATCCGGTATGACTGGTGTCCTTATAAGAAAAGGAGAGACATGGAGCAGATACACAGGGGGAATGCTGTGTGAAGACAGAGGCAGTGACTGGAGTCAAGTGTCTGCAGAGCAAGGAAAGCTAAAGATTGCCAGCAACACTGGAAGTCAAGAGAAAGGAATGGGGGTGAGAAAGGATAAATTGGGAATTTGAGATTTGCAAATGTTAACCACTATATATAAAAATAGATTTTTTAAAAAATCCCAAATTTCTTTTGCATAGGACAGGGAACTATATACTCAATATCTTGTAATAACCTTTAATGAAGAAAGAATATGAAAATGGAAAAAAAAAAAAGAGAGAAAGCCATGGAACATTCTCCCCTAGAGCCTTCAAGACTCTAGCACTTAATTAAAACATAGAATTTATCTATATATTTGACAGTTTTTCTACTGATGTGTGTCAGGACAATTCATCTTCATGTGTTTATACTTAACATGCATTTCATACAGAAACGTAGCACCAATCTAACAAATGATTATGTAAGATTCCTTTCCTCCCCACCTCCAACAGCGGGACGAGGTCCCTAGTGCCCCCTTCTGCACGGTGGGTGTATTTGCATTTGGCTTTATAACGGGTATGATCCTTTGGGTGCACCAGTTCTATTCAACTATCTCCTATTAAGACTCCCAACTAGGGCGTTTTTTTCCTTAGTGATATGTAAAATATTTGTGCATTATACACTTGGTGGCAGATTAGATGAAACTAGGAAGGCGACAATCCCTTACTCATTACAGGAAATGTTTGTTTATATATATCAACTAAATCGTTTAAGAAATTAAAGAAAATATTTTATGCATTAGGTGTAATTGACTTTAACCAAAATTTATTTAAAGAAACTGGGCTAAAACAAAAACAAAGAAACTTACTTTCTTATTGTAGAAGTCGCAGACAACATTCACCCAGTCCATTAGGAGTTTTGTGCTTTCACTGTGCTGTTCAAGGTAAGCACTGCGCCTTCTGTCCTTCTCCTGATTGACACGGCCATCAGAACAGCCTGGCGGTGCAGACACTGCTCTCTTCATGGTCTGTGTGTGCTTTAAAAAGTCAATTTCTTCCTTTAACTGATCTACATTAAGGGAAATATTCACCTGAAATACAAAAGGAGGATAGATATCTTTATTTTTTCACGCATTATTTTTGATCCACAGAAGCTAATGTCTTCTATTATCTTTTTATTTTTTTTTTTAAAGCAAACACCATCTACGTGGGAGGGATGGAATGTGTAAGTGGTTAAGAGCGTGGGATTTGCGGCCACACATGCCTGGGTTCTAATCTCATCTCTGCTTCCTGTCAGTGATGTCACCTTAACTTCATTTTCCTCCCCTAGGCAGTCATGATAACAGCTACCTTACAGGAGCACCGTGAAGATTAAATTGGAATATATATAAAGTAATTATCACAGTTCCTGGGACTAAATAAAATAGTAATTAATAGTTACTGTTGTTAGACTTTATCTGATGAAAAATGCTTTTATAAATCAATACTGAAAGTTGATAATATGAAGTACAAAATGTGTCAAATGTACAATACCTGAAAAGCCAAGGCTATTTTCCAAAGCAACACCAGAGTTTTCTCCCTGTGCCTGTCCACGATATCCTTAGATAGGATTGCATTTCCTGCAGATGGGAAGATAGTCCGTAAGCACAGCATATGGACACATCAATTTTCAGTGAGAGGTTTTATCTTTACTCAATTGTTACCATGCTCATCATTCAGCTGAATTCCTTGGGACTTGAGAATCTGAAGAACAATGTCAACATTGTGCATTTTTTGAAGACGACTTATTGCAGGAATCCTGAGTTTCTTTGAGAGATTCCAGTTTCGTGTGAGAAGTTCCATGATTCGCCTAACAATAGAGGAATTTTCTTATGAAACTGTTAGATAACAACATACATGAACGATGAATTTCATTTAAATACAGTATCACCCAAAGCAGGCACTGGTCACTCACTGTAGTCACGCCAAAGTAAGTTTTGAGGATTCCAGTTTGTAGTGAGGAAGTACTGTGTGACCTGGAGCAAGACACTCTGAGTTTATGTCCCACTGTCACCATATAGAGTGTTACTTAAATATTTGATAGCTTAATTAGTTCCATGCTTTTCCCCAGTTCATATTCTGGGGCATCAGTAGTCCCTACTGAGACCCTGTTACATGCCAGTAGGGAAAAAAAAACGTGGCGAGGAGACAAGGTTTCTAGACCTAAAATTGACACCATTCTCCTGAACTTATCCCAACTTTTAAAAATCTTAAATTTATTTCATTATACAGAAGAGCAAGAAAGATTGTATATGTACAGAAAAAAGTGTTTTCCAGAAAATTTTAGTCTATTCCACTGAGCAAAATAACTCCATTTCTCCTACTTACACGAGGCGCACCCCACACTGCAAGTCGACAGCAAGATTTGTAACAGCAAAATCAAATTCATCAAATGGTGTCTGAACATGGTTCACAGGTAATCCTAATAAGCTAAGGTGACGGGAAAGGTCACCTTCACCGCCCAGGAAGTCTCGTGAAAAAGCCAGAAGGATTTCTTTACTAGCCTATGGAGAAACGAGTGGCAGGTATTATAGTCCAGTGTTAGACTTTTATTTACAATAAAAGCAAATTCTTCAAAACATTCTGTGCATATAGAAATAAAGTAAAATTAATAGTAGTATAAAAAGATGGTCAGTTTCATATTATACAGTAACGATGCAAATCTATTTCCAATTTAAGACTTTTAAGAAAGTGCTCATAATTAATACTACTCTAAAAATTAGTAGGAATTTGATAACATACTAAACTAGGAAAGAAAATTTCCCCCAAATTAATTCCTCAGAGACATAGCTCCATCATTCTCAAATCGAAGCTAAGAACAGCATGATGTGCTGGTGAAGCATCAACCGAGTCAGGCAGGGTCAGAGCTCCTGGTAGGGCTCACCAGGGAGGGGGTCCTGTTCTACTCCAGAGAACTGTTCTTCGGGAAACTCACTTTTTCTAAGGAGAAAATATACAATAAAGCAAGCAAAAGTCTTACATGTGAAACATAAAATATAAAATGAAAACTGTACCTTGAATTCAGCATCTTTACAGAAGAGACAAGGGTCATGGTCAATCAGTCTGGAGATTTTCGCATAATCAAGGAAACAAACCAACAACAACAGCTTTTTCAGTGTAAACTTAGACAGAGCTTCTTCATGACCTGAAATGAAGTACAAAAAGGGCAAAGCAAGTTAATCTGTGTAAGATAGTTTTTTTTTATTTGAAATTATTTTTCTGTATTTATTTATTCTGCTGCGCTTTTAGTCTGCATATTTCTACTAAGGATTCTTGAGATGTGACTTATATTTTAAAGTCAAATTATCTTGGAATTCTTTATAAGATTATAAAAATCCTCATATTAACCTTTCTTTTTTTTTTCTGATATTGTTTGTTCGCTTGCTTGTTTGTTTTGGCAGGGGGAATGTAAATTGGTGCAGGCCACTATGGAAAACAGTATAGTAGTTCCTCAAAAAACTAAAAATAGAACTACCATATGATCCAGTATTTCCATTGCTGGATATAGAGCCACAGAAAATGAAAATGCTAATTTAAAAAGACACATGCACCCCAATGTTCATAGCAGCATTACTTACAACTGCCAAGGTATGGAAGCAACCTAAATGTCCATCAACAGATGAATGGATAAAGAAATTGTGAGATACATACACACAGATACACACACACGCAATAGAATACTACTCAGCCACAAAAAAGAATGAAATTTTGCCACTTGCAACAACGTGGATGGACTTGGAGGATATGATGCTTGGTGAAGTAAATCAGACAGTGAAAGACAAATACTGTATCATCTCACTTATATGTGGGATCCAGAAAGTATAACATACTAGTGACTATAACAAAAAGAAGCAGATTCACAGACATAGAGAACAAATCAGTGGTTACCAGTGGGGAGAAAAAAGATGGGAGAGGCAAGATAGGGGAAGGGGATAAAGAGGTACAAATTACTGTATGTAAAATAAAATAAGCTACAAGGATACACTGTACAACATGGGCCAATATTTTATAAAGCTGTAAGTAGAGTATAACCTTTAAAAACTGTGAATCCCTACATTGTACACCTGAAACTTTATAGTACTGTAAATCAACTACATCTCAGTTAAACAAAACCAAAAACACAAGTTTTACCTGAAAGTATGATAGTAATAATGTGCTAGAAACACAGTCCTAGTAAGCACAATGTGCCTTTCTTAGTGTCTGACATGTATGAATTCATTTGATACTCACAACAACTCTGTGGGGCAGGTACCATGTAATAACTTTCAATTCATGGAGGAAACAGAGGCACAGAGACACTAAGTGTTCCAACAACAAATATTTAATGAGCACCTACTATGTGCAGGCACGAGCCCAGGTGCCACATGTACAGTAGCAAACCGAAACAGCTCTGATCTCCATGGGGCTTGCAGCCTGCTTGGGAGGACAGGGTGGGTAAAGGCAACAGGCAAACGTAATTGCAGTGTTGAAGTGTTGGGGAATGACAGGGAGTGCTGGGGTCAGGAAGGGAGGGCAGTGGAAGGAGAGACCCACTCACATCGGTTTCTCTGGAGGGTGAGGCTTACACAGACAAGAAGAAAGACAGCACAGCGCAGGGAGAGTGCGGCTGGGGCGGAGCTACTTGCCGTCTCTGTACAGATGAGGAACAGTTGGGTGCCTAAACTCCGCTGCAAGATCAGGATTCCAAAGTAAGCGATTCAGAATAAACATCGCCAACCCTGTGACATCACTGTTGTCTTCCAAAGGGATGAGTTCTCCATATATGGTCTAAGAAGAAATTCAAGTTAAAGTCAGGGCTCTGTTATCTCAAAGGAGCACAGGGATGCAGAGGGAAGGGCAGACAACGCTCTTCTAAGAAACTGGAGACACTCCCTTTCCTAAAGAGCACGGGAGTGATGGAGAGACTTGCCCAACAACCTCTTTGAACTGAACATGTATGTTTTGTGCAATTTTTAGTGTATATGGTATACTTCACAATGAAAAAAGACAAATGCTCAGGACTAAGATAAGTTCTTAAAAATCATGTGACAAGTAGTGTTTATAATTTCTTCCTTTAAGTTAAAAAACTATCAAATGTGGGCCCGTTGTTCAAATTTAAGTACAAATTATTTTAGTAATTATCATAATTACAACTTTCCCCCTAAGTACATCGGGAAGGCACAACAGACACCTGAATAATTCTAAATTGTCTAATAGTTAACAAATGGAAAACCATCTGTAAGGCAACTAAGATAATAACTTGGGATGTGCAGATCTGTATATAATTAATGATTTTAATGTGACATTAATTTAACATCAATACACTAATTATTATTGATTTTAAAAGCCACTTTCTAGAAAAAACTAAAAACACATCAACACATCAAATTATATTCCATAAACTTACACTGACAAAACTAGACAAAAGCATGGCAAAGTATTAATACCTGCCAAAATAGAGACATTTTAGATTTACTTACTTTTTTTTTTTTGGCCTTTGATGCTTTCCTAAGATCCTTAAAAGCCATGCCTACTAGTGGAACCCTAAAGTGTGGTGGTAAGGGAGAATGTTTTATTCACAGTTATTCATCCCTCCCTTCCCTTTAAAAGGTCCTTTTCCCACCAGATGGCATAGACTTGCTGTGTCTCTTGTGAGAGAATAAATATTTCTGCCTCATTAGTGTTTGGCCAGATAATGCTCTTTGGCCAGAAATACGTGTGGTACTGACGCACACTACATCTAAGCAGGAGCTTTGAAAGGCATTGCAGGCTTCTACCTAGCTCCCCAATTTTTACTTCTGCCACAAAAAAGCTATGTCCCAAAAAAGAGAGATTCTACTTTAACTGAGGTTCTGGAATTACTTGACATGTGAAGCAGAGCCAGTTGATATGTAATTTTCTAATTAATCATTCATTGAAAAAAATAAATTGAATTGAAATTCAATTCAATTGAAATAAGAATTAAAACAAGAAATTGTAGCAATGACACTGTCAAGCGGGGCGACCATAGAGGCTCATCATTCATTCTCTCAGCGCCTCCATTTCTTGATAAATAAGAGCTAGATTATTGTAAAGATTCCTTTCAGTTTTAAAGAGTTTTCTATTACAAAACCTACAATAAATTGAAGTAAGAATAAGACATCCCTCATGACAAAGGCAAAAAGCCTTCAGGAAATATGAGTTTACCAGTAAGACTAAATGAAATGGAAACACTACGGATTTTAATAAAAGCATACATTTTTTTAAACAGCAACTCTTAGTGGCTTTCTAATTCAGTTTGTTTTAGCATTCTAAATATTATGGAACTGTGCAACATGTGAACAACTCAAAGTACAATGATGTTTTTATGAGCAGGGTTCCATCAGAATGGTTCCAATGGCACCAGACTGGTGTAATTCAAATCCTGACCAGTCACTGGCATTCAGCAAGTCACTTAACATCTAAGCCTCTGTTTTGTCAGTGAAGTGGAAATAATGACACACACCTCCTTGGGTTTTATACAGGTTTAAAACAGCCTAGTATCGTCATTGGTAAATACTCACAAAGGAGCTTAATCTACTTGTTATTATATCCAGTATCAAATTACACATATATAAGAAACCGATAGGAAAACTGCTACATAACAAAATGGCAATAGCATATAATGACATGGTCTATTAACCTAATGAGCATTTCTTAAAGGACCTTAAATTTCATACTGAAAGATCAGTTAAGCTAACCAAATGACTTTATAAGTAGAACTATATTTTATTAAAGAGTCTATTAAAAGTATATAATAAAAAAGTATATCTTTTTTCAAAACCAGAAAGGTGTACTTACCTCTAGGCCGATTCGTAGCCACAAAGGATTATATGACAGCAACCAGTTCAGGACTTTCTGCCGTTCTCCTGAAATGCACGTGAAAGGCAAGTGAGGTCAGGGAGAGAAATCAGCGGAAAAAAGGATAATCACTTACAAAGTTAATTTGAATAAAGTATAATTCCACTCTTCAATATATATACATTATCACATTTAAGTATGTGAGATTTTAGGCAGCCAAGGCAAACTATATATACATGTGACTCTGAAATACAAAATTTCTAGCGTGTTTTTAAAGAAGTAAGCGCAAGATTTCTGTAATCTTCTTACCCACATCTTTCCAGAGGTGTCTGTCTTTTCGAACAATTAACCGCTTAGCTTCAATTTCAATTTCAAGCTTTTTCATAGCTTTAACCATTTTCTCAGACGTAAACAAGCGACACGCAGCACGGCGTAATCTGTTCAGCCTGCACCGAGCAGTGTACGTTCTAAGCGACATTTCATCTTTGGTGGGAGCTCTAGGGACACTTATCTTATGTTGACTCTCTACTCCCAGAAGAAGAGTGGTAGCATTTACTGGGTAAAGACAAAAGAAAGAATGTTTCTGGTTAAACAGTATTTTTATACATTTTAAAATCACATTTTCTCTAAAGAGAACTAAAAATCATGCTTTGTTTACTTTTGGAAAAGAAAAGTGACCTTAGAGATCATCTAATCAAAGAGCCTCTTGGTGTAAAAACCCTAGACATGCTTCTCTAACAAAACAGAGCGGGTCTCTGCTTGAACTCTGCCACAGTGGAGAAACCGTCCTCTTAAAGTTAGCCTGTGCGGTGCTCTGACAGGTTAAATATTAAAAGGGTTTTTCCGTATCTTGAGTTGAACTGACCCACAGCTTCTGTGGGACAGCAGCCCAGGCGATGCTTCCTTCTCTTGCAGGAGAAGATCCCCCAAGCATTCCGCGGACAGCGTGTTTCCAGCTGGTTCTGCACTCGAGTCTTCTCTTTTCCAGAACAGACACTGAGATGTTTTAAAAAGTCCCCATATCAACTGTTTTTTTGGATTCCTCATAATTATACACGTGCCTACACACGTCTTAAACTACGTTATGGTGGAGACAACATCCCTAAAGTGATCAGGCCGCACAAGACGGTTAAATTGATTCACCAGGACGTGACACTTTATTAATGCAGCGAACACTGAACTGGATTTCTAGGCAGTCATGATGTGCTGTTGACTCAGACTGCATCTTTATTAGAATAGCACCCAGTCACTCAAAAGGCTAGAATCACATCAGCTGCTGAGTGAGAAAGGAAAGTAAAAAGAAAAAGTAAAGTTTGGTACTTTCAGCACAAAATTCTCACCCACACAGCCTTGAGCATTCACGTCAATGGATTAGTGAACCATGCCATTCACTACAATACAATAAACAAATACGTATAATGAAAGAATGAAAAGTCATGTTAGAAATGACCTCGTAAAACAAGAGTATCATTTAATTTAAGCATTAATGATGTTTACCTTCAGAAATACTTGTTTTCACAGTGAAGTCATCAGGAGTTAATATAAAATTTAGCCACCAAGTAAAGCCCTGTTCCTGCTTTTCCTTCCAGCGTTCGTCATAAAACACGTTTTTTGCAGCAAACGGCATTGGGTGCCTAGGAATACCTAAGAACACAATCAGGTTATTGCACAAGAAATTCTCCTTTAAATTATTATACACTCTATAGCAAAAGACCATTTTAATCAGCAAAACCAACTTTAAAACACTGAACAATGTTTACTTTTCCACTACTTGCTGGAAATGGTTGAAAGCATTTTGGGTATAAAATGTAGTCAAAGTAAAAAGAGAAAATGTAAGGCAGTGCTTCCTGGTTATTGAAAAGCTCCAAGTAATGTGAGTCAATTTCATTAGCTGTCTGAGAAAATATCCTACTTATTATCTGAATACACACTTCAACAATTCTTCAAGGCTTTTATTTGACAAAAAAAGTACCAACTCATTTCCATTTGAAATGCAATTAAAACTTCACTTCAGAAAAAAAAAACAACTTCACTTCATGTCAGGTTTTAGTAGACTTTAACGATATTAAATACTTGCCTGTTTTTAGTGGCTTTATGAAGGTCAAATTAGACTGCGCCACAGGAACAATGGGTCTTGTCCTTCTGATTGTTTTAGAATTAGGAGTTCTGTATCCTAATGAATCTAAAATACATGAGAAAGCAGAATGATAGCATTTAAAAAATGAAATAATTTCCCAAATGAACTGCCACCGAGTTAAAATCTATGCTTTCCACAATCATATCGTTTAGCAAATATTGAATAACCAGTAAGTGCCAGGTACTATGCTATGAACTCAGGCAGTAAAACCTACGTCTGGAAGTTACAGACCAGAAACTATCATTTATGTTGTGTTTATAGAAGCTGCGATTCAGATGCAGCCAGTTCACTGTGTGTTTATTATGTACAGCAGACTCTGTGCCAGGTGCTGAGATGCAGGATGTAGAGATGCGGTACAGAGCTCAGGATGTCTTCAGTCTAGTGCAGAAGTTCAGGAAGAACCACCACATCCTATGTAAAGGAGAATTACATATAAGGGGGTAGGAGGACACGGAGGGGGAGCGCTGACGTCACCTAAAAGGCAGGATAGGCTCCTGGTGGGAGGACACCCGAGCAGTGGACATTACACACCAGGCACAGGGCCTTTGTCAGAACTGCAAAGTGGCCGGAGCCAAGATCACGCATATAAAAAAATTTAAAAATCAAGGCAAAAAGAGGCTGAAAGAGGGAAAAAAGAGTGTAATCATATTAAAAATAACAGTGGCAGCTATTTGAACACTTTGTGCCAGGCACAATCAGAGTCTTGTAATTTAGGTTGCCTCATGATCGTCACCAGCAACCTATGAGAGATGCACCAATTTTATGGAATTCAGACACTGGAGCTTAGAGGAGCTAAGCCAGTTGGTCAAGGTCACACAGACTAGTAAGTGGCAGAGCTGGACCGTCCAGCTCCAGGGCCCGCACTATCACTCTGTGAAGTACCTGGTTTGTCAAGGCAGGATTTAAGCCTAGGAAGTAACATTGTTATACATACTTTAGAAGACAGTGTGGACGGTGGAATGAAAGGAGTCAAGACAGAGATGGAAAGCTAAAAGGAAGCTATCCCAGAGGCCTACGTTAGCTCCGATGAGAATTCAAATGAACACATGAGTAGTGCAGACAAATCAGAGAAGAGTGATTTTCACAGAGGAACTCACAAGACTTAATATCAACTGACAGGCAAGTGATGCAGAATGAACCCCAGATGACAAAGTAGTTGATGGGTGGTACCTACAAAGGGAAGCGTGTGAAAGTCACAGAGGCAAATAACCCAAGCGAATGCAGTTCACTGCCTCAAAGGCAGGTTTACACCAGCTCCTGCTGCAACAGGAGACAAACAGAGCAAGCTCAGGCCCAGGACAGAATTCAGCCCACAGCTGTTTGTGGACAGTCTGTAAGCTAGGAAGAGTTTTCACATTTATAAATACTAGTTGAAAAAAGTCAGAACAATTATATTTCATCACACATGAAAATGACATGAAATTTGGTTTTGGTGTCCATGAAGTTGCATCGGCACACAGCGTTCATTTACACACTGTCTGTGGCTGTCCTCCCTTCTACAGTGGCCCAGCTCTGTGGCTGTGACAGAGATCCCATGTCCTGCAAAACCTGAATATTTACTTTCTGAACCTGTAGAGAAAGTCTGCTTAGCTTTGATTCAGAAGAATTGCAAATCTGTGCCAATTGTCAAAATAAGGAACATGATTAAATTGTTACACAATATTGATTAGGTTATAAGGTTCTTTGCATTTTAACATATTTAAAGATTAAAAATACGAGGAAAAGTTCCTCATTTTGAAGCCTTGCAGAAGCTGGTCCTTCTGCAAGGAACCGTTTTACTTTATGGGAACCTCCAGTCATTCACATAAAGCCAAGCAAACTGCCTCCACTGCTGTGCTTCCCTGATTCCCTGTGCATTGCTCAGAGGACTGGGAGCAACTCAAGGGCAGAAATGGTCTTTTCTCCTTGTATCCAGAGCTTAGAACAATGCCTAGAACATAGTAGGTACCTTAATGTTGAATGAATGCATCTTGAAAAACTGACTTCTCTCTCTGCCCTCTTAAGTTTTTCAGAACAGAAAGAAGGCAGAAGCACTCTTAGTGAGTTACCATGCTCATAAATCAGACATCCAATGTGTGCAATCCTCTTTAAACCTTGCAAAGAGGCTCAGCTCAGCTCGTTGGCCACCTCAAACAAACTGCAAGTTCAAGTGTCAACACATCAATGGATTATTTGCTCATTCATTTACTGCGTCGTTCATTCATCATTTATTGCACATCTTGTAGGAGATCAAAATAGATGTGTTCCTTTATATTCAAAGGATTTGTTATTTGGTCAGAACATTTCTATAGGAAATAATAATGCAGGCAAACAAATGTAGTTAACAGGTAGATATGAGATGTTGTATGCTGCATTCAGATTTGCTAAGGGAATGTACCAAGAGGGAAAAGTCATCAGAGAACAGAGTACTTGAAATCAGTGAAAGATCTGAGTTAGTGAGAAAACAACAGATATGAAAATTAAGAAAAGAATACATGGTCAAGAATAAGACAAGGATGCCCACTCTCACTTTTATTCAACATAGAATTGAAAATCTTAGCCACAGCAATGAGGCAAGATAAAGAAATAAAACGAATCCAAGTTGGAAAGAAAGAAGTGAAACTGTCACTATTTGCAGATGAAATGATACTATAATATGGAAAACCCTAAAGACACCACTAAAATACTGTTATTAGAACTAATAAACAAATTCAGTGAAGTTGCAGGATACAAAATCAGTATACAAAAGTCTGCTGCATCACACTAAACACTAAATTTACACTAAATACACTAAGAAGAAACTATCAAAGATTTTTATTGCATCAAAAAGAGTAAAATATCTAGGAGTGAGGGGAACGATGTCCCCAGGAGCCTGGGGTGAGCAGTGGCCTCTTCTGCGCTCCCAGATGCAGAGATGAGGCCAGGTCTTCGCTGGGCCTTCGCAGCAGGGCCTGGACCAACGCGAGGCACGTGAAGTGCCTCCGCTGGGGCAACACTTGGCAGGGCGGGGGGGTCCTCGGTAATCCAGACACGTGTTTCAATGCAATTTTTTTTTAAAATAGAAATTAATGCAGAGAAATCTTGATGAACAAAACATCAAAAGTTTAAATAAGAACACGATCACAACACTTGACTTCAGAATTCAGCCCCACACTACATTGCACTAAGCAAATGGGTAAATAAAAAGTACAAGTGAGTTCAAGCCGACCAACAGCAACTTAGTAAACCAAAAGAAGCAGAAAATATGCCCTTTCATGGTACACCTTCATTAAAGACTTTTTAGCAAGACTTACCAGTCTTCTTCTTCAGGTCCAGCTTCCCCCTGTTGTGCCCACGACGCGAGGTGGACGTTATCACTCTTCTCGTGCTTCTAACAGCTGAGGTTTTAGCCTCCACAGGAGAAAAGTGGATCCTTTTGATTTCTTGCACTTCTGTGTATTCTGTGACTGTAACTCTTACATTTTCACCTCCTGTGTTTCCCTCACTCTTTCTTTTACGAGCAACTGAAGCTATCTTTGGGGGAGGAGTTACTACATTTTTATAATTCTTAGGTTTACTTAGCATTGGATCTGTAGCTGGAAGATAAGGATGAAAATCATCTTTCTCGTTTTGATCATCTATTTCTTTTTTACATTCACCCACTACACTGTTGAGACACCTTTTTGCCTTTGGTTTATTAGTCTCCGTTTGGTTTTCTCTGGCAGAGGTGGGCTTTCTCTTAGTAACAGTGGCAGAAAGTATTGGACGTCTCTTAAGTGGTTTATTGTGGCCGTGACTGGGAATAACCTGAACTACAGAAAATTTAGGCTGATCCTGTTTTTTAAAAGTGTAACAGTCTGACTTCATTTCTAAAACTTTGGATTCTTCAAAAATAGCTTTTGGAGATTTTGAACCCTGACATTCAGGAATACCAGGTAAAACTTCATTTTTTCTCCCATCTTGAGGAGACTGTGAGGCCTGAGAATTTACATTTAATAATGGTGATAATTTACATGTTTGCTGAGATATACACACATAGGCCATATTATCTTTTACAAATTGACTTGGGGATAGAGTTGGATTAATTGTCTCTGATTCTACGTCATGATTTAGTCCATAATTATCCTTTATGAAAGAATCTGGACTTAAAATTGTCTGGTAAATTTCATGCACACTTTTTGGTTCCAAATGTACAGACCTTGAATTACCACTGACAAACATATCTGGTGAAAGATGGATCACTAATTCTGGTTCATTATAAGCCGCATGGCTATTATTCACAAAGGAACCTGGACTTAGAAAATTTCCTTGGCTTTGTGTAACGTTCAAAGTTGAAGAGTAAGTTGGGGTAAGACTTAGTTTACTATTCTCTTCAATTTGGCCATTGACATTATTTACGGAGTCAAAGGAAGTTTCAGTTAGGACTTTCTCATTAAAATGAAAATCTCTGGAAACGTTGGCACCTGCTACTTCCAACAGCCCCCCGTTCTCAGCTGCAGGAAGGGACGTGTAGGTCGTAGACCGACGCACAGAGAGTGGCACGCGAGTCTCTCCATGGCACTCTTTGAATGCGGGACTAATAGGTGATATAGGTATTTTATTTCCTTCAAGGATTAGAGAATTGTTTTCTATTGGGGAACAGCTTTCACTCATGGCCAGATTTTCACAGGCTTGTAGTGGGCTCCTAACTCTGTCAGCTTTGGGGGAAACACTAAATGTTTTATTAACATTTTGAATATTTGAAATCTCCTTGTTACGACTTGAGGAAGCTGACACTTTCTTCTTATTGATGGTATCCCAAAGACTCCTCTGCAAAGTAAGCAAAACAGACAGTTTGTTGAAAGCTATTGAGTATTACCTTTAAATAAGAAATATTATGTATGTTACTCACTTCAAGACTGTTATCAAAATAATTTTTACATATTATTATTTTCTTAAAGTAAATTACAGAGTGATTAAAACATTACCTTTTTCTTTTTCTGCTCTTCTGCATTTCCTAGTAATATAGCTTGGTGTTTAAGAATATCATTTACAAGAAATGTCACAATCTCTCTTACTCGGCCTCCTTTCAAAGGTGTCCAGGTAATAGAAATAACAATTTTTTCTTTAGGCTGTAATAAAAACAACACATTTTAAATGACTGTGACAGTAGTGATGTATAATAACCAAAACATATTGTATACCATTTAGACTACAGTAGAGGATTAATGATTGTCAGTCACCTGCACTCTACACCCTAATGACATTTAACACGTCAAGTATATTTTCCTACTCTTATCTCATTTCATTATAAGGAAATCAGCTACTAGTAGTAACAAGGCTCACAACAAAATAAAATTATAATAAACTCTCAATTGTATATGAAGGAATGAAACAGTCTCCAAATCACTTTATTTTGGTTCAGTGGTTTTTTTTTTTTAACAACTTAATCATGTATTTCTACTTCCTTAGGATAGGTACAGAACTTCTATTTCAAGTATAATGAGCTTGTGTCAGAAAAGACTTTTCCAAAAAGAAATGTAAAGATGATCAACTAAACCCCTTGTTCCCTGTGAACTTCTCTGAAATCCACATCATTGTTATTGATATTTGTCAAACACTTATTATGCTCCAGGCATAGTCTCAGGTATCTAATAGAACTAGCCTCACCCTCACATCCCTAGGAAGCTGGGACTGTGATGACGCACATTTTACAGATGAGCTCATCAAGGTCCAGAAAGCTTTCTTTGTCAAAGTCATACCATTAGTAATTAGAACCCGGACAGTCGGAGCCCAGAGTTTAAACTTTAACATCTACAACCCACAGCCTGGCGGGAATTTGCCAAATGCAAAACCCTAACATGACAAAACAAACCCTGTGTCTGTTGTTTTTCAGAGGAAAAAAGCCAAATTTTGTTTTATTTATTTAAACAAATTAAAATAGAAGTTTCAGGGCTGGGTGAAGCAGCCGGTGCTGACGCAAAGCTGCAGCGGCTTCTCCAGAAGATCCAGCCACGATGGTTCACGGAGGTGCTGCCCTGAACCAGATTGCCAGTGTGGGTGCAACAGCCTTCTACTGGGAGAAGATGCCACCTCGGACTTCCGCAGTGACAGAGGAGTCAGTGCTTGGCTTCAAAACTTCAAAGGACCAGCTGACTCTCTCCTTAGGGGCTAGTGCAGCCAGTGGCTTCAAGGTGAAGCCAGTGCTCAATTTCCTCTTCTGGAAGTCTCAGGGCCCAAAAGAATTATACCAAACCTACGCTGCCTGTGACGATGTGACTGAATTGCTGCAATTTCACGATAAAGCTTGAATGGATGAGAAGCTGCTGCTTATGGATGAGCAAAGAGAGTGGCTTCTTGAGATGGAATCTACTCCTGGTGAAGATGCTGTGAAGATTTAGAATAACACATAAGCTTAGTTGATAAAGCAGTGGCAGGTTTCGAGAGGATGGAATCCAATTTTGAAAGACGTTCTTCTCTGGGCAGAATGCTATCAAACAGCATTGATGCTACAGAGAGATCACTTCTGAAAGGAAGAGTCTATCAGTGTGGCAAACTTCATTGTTGTCCTATTTAAGAAATTGCCACAAACACCCCAACCTTCAGCAACCACCACCCTAGTGAGCAGCCATCAACACTGAGGCAGGACCGTCCACCAGCAAGACGGTTACGACTTGCTGAAGGCTCAGATGATGGTTGGCATTTTCTAGTAATAAAGCCTTTTTAACGTAAGGTAGGTACATTGTTTTTTGAGACATGATGCTATTGCACTCTTAATAGATGACAGTGTAAACTTTTACATGCTCTGGGAAAGCAGAAAATTCACATGGCTCACTTTGTTGTGAGTTTTGCTTTATTGCAGGTCTGGAACCAAACCCACAATACCTCTGAGGTCCGCCTGTATAGCTGACTTAATCGGCATATCTATCAAAATTCTTTCTCATTGAGATTCAAATGAAATTTCTGTTTAGGATAAATTCAAGAGTGTGAACTCTTACTACTTCTCAATTTATATATAGGACATTTTAAGAGGGGGCATTCCTTCTAAAGAGTTACTGGTATTTAACAAGTAAGTTATCGAGTGCCTAATGGTACACATAGTACCTGACACATAGTAGGCACACATTAAATATTTAAGTGACAAGATTCTTGAATGAATGAAAAATCGACATGGTCTCTGGCTTCTTTATTCTTTCCAATG
Organism: Camelus ferus; assembly: GCF_009834535.1. Classification (NCBI taxonomy): domain Eukaryota; kingdom Metazoa; phylum Chordata; class Mammalia; order Artiodactyla; family Camelidae; genus Camelus; species Camelus ferus. The sequence goes on along the minus strand of NC_045718.1, from coordinate 9,615,674 downwards.
AAAGAAATTACAAAATCTAAGTGAAAAGACATATACAAAAATGTAAGTTCCAAGTACTGTTACCAATGAAACAAAAAAGGGTCTGAGATTCAGAGCAATAAATAGTGAAGGGGACCTATCATCTCTGAGTGGGTGATAGGAGATTGTAACGTCTAAGCTAAGACAAAGTACAAGAATGAGGTGGACAGACAGAGCTAAGGGAGGAGCAGTTTAGCAGAACATACAGCATGTGCACAGGCCTCATACAAGACGTTGCCTAGTGTAGCTCCAGGAACAGATACAGGACCAGCATGGTTTAATATTAACTAGTGAGGGGGAAATGACCTGCAATCCAGGAAGCTGGAGAGATGAGCAGAGGACTGCTGTATATATGTAATCTCTTTAGCATATCTGAATATTATAAATAACATTACTTAGCTGTACATTTTGTGGCTGCAGAGGTTTCATTTTGTTTTGTTTGTTTGTTTGCCTATTTTATTTAAGGCATACCAAAATGTAGTTCTAGTCTTTTTATTTCTAATTGAAAGCTTAAATCGCTAACCCAGGAAGTGAGCACATTTGGAAAAAGATGCTCAGTGTTCACTCCCTTTTCCTTTCCCTGCCTCCTCCTTCTTTATCCACCTCCCCATGAGGAAGTCCTTAGTTAATCTATAACAATCTATAGACTGAGGCAGTGAGACCAAGTTAGTTCTGAGAGAATTTTAAAGGGACTTATATAACTGATACCTGCTTTCTGAACTGCAGTGAGAGTCTATCAACAAAAATTCATCTATTATGGAGACAAATACTCTCAGAGGTGTAAAAACTGAGTTAAACATAAAGATAAAGCATTTTGCTTTTTTAATCCTTGTAAATCCTCATTTGTTTCCCCTATTCACTCCCCCTTGCTTTTAAACTCTTAGTAACTCAAATAAAATAAATGAAGGAACAGATCTGTTACTTATTTTCCTTTAAATATGCCACTGTTAACTTCAGTAATGACATTCTTGGATATGCATCACTATTAATTTTTTGAACAGAGGCATTGCCATGAGTCTGCTGCAAGTGTTACTCTTTTACGTACATTCTGAAAGACACCGGAGAGTCAGAATTACAATGAAAAATGTGGGCTGCATCTTCCTCCTTTGGGAGAAGATGAAAACAAAGGTTGACAATCAATAAACAAGATGCTCTCATGCATTTCCATTTAGTCCTAAGATTCTGTGGTCTTGGTTTACAGAAAGGTGACACACTTTTACTAGTGACAGATAGAAAAGTGACAGGGGTAGCCAGTTAGCTGAAGCTGCTTGTTGTCAAATGGAGCTGGCCCGCCACCTTGTGGCCATACGTCCAATGAAATACAACTATTCCAGAAACCTGGCTGTGAAGGAGCCTGGGAAGAGCCAGGGCAAGCTCAGCCAAGTCTTTCAGTGACACCAAAACAGCATCAAACTCATTGCAGACAGAAGACAGGATACTTATTTTCTTAAAGAAGCGCAAGAAGCTCACGGTACAGCCCGTACTCGTCTGTAGCAGGAGCTTCTATTTCCACAACTGGCACCAAGGGGCCTGTGAAACAAAGAGCATCTACCTGAGTTGTTCCCAGCCCAGGCTGCAGAGCTCACTCGAGGGGTTTGTGAGAAGCAAAGACCCCAGACCCTGCCCTGAACCCTCCCCACGAGGGATGCTGCAGCGGGGCCCTCGAATGGCTGGTTTCAGCTGCAGTCAGGGAGCAAACGCCACAGAGCTGAACCCCATTCAGTAGGGCGGGTGGCGATTTTAACTGAATGTCCTCAAAACGACCCAAGTTATTCTGTTCAAACACAAACCAACCAACCCCATACACTACGGCCGTCATATGGAGATTCTAACACACCAATACTGTCCAATTAACAAAATGTTTAGAAGATTAAAAGAAACCCCAAATTTCATTTAAAATTTTCCTCAGATAGTTTACCCAATAACCCTGCTCCACAAAACATATCCCCACTGACAGTCTCCTGACCTTCATTCCTTTTTAGGCCTAGGTACGTGAACCTTGTAGATTCATTTTTATACTAATAGTGAATTTCTCTCTCTCTTTGGCAAATATATCACTTTACCTAGTAAAGTTCTGTGGTTCTTGAGCTGTTATCTTTGTACATAAAACCTGTTTAACATGCAGTTTTCTGTACTTGTCCCCAGAAGTTCACATTAGTAATTCTGCAGTGGTGAGTAGAAATCTCCCTTAATTAACAAGCAGCGCAGACACGCCTGATGCAAGTGGCTGCCCTGATCTCAGACACACGCTGCTTGTCGCTGTGACGTGCTCCTTCACCAAGGGTGGGGGAGGTGTTTCACTCAAGGGATGTTCTAATATTTCTTTTCCACTACAGTGGTTTTCCAAAGGCGGGCCCTGGACCCAGTAGCTCAGGCATCACCTGGGAACTTCTTAGAAATGCAAACTGTAGCCCTAGTCTACGCCTAAGGCATGAGAAAGTCTGGGGGTGGAGCCCCAAAAGCAGGTTAGCCAGCCCTCCAGGTGGTTCTGATGCACTCTTAAGTCTGACAAGCACTGGTCTCCTCAGAGCATCCCAGACGCTTAGGGGCTGTTTGATGGAGCTTCTTCTTGTTCTTCGAATTTCCCCCTCATCCTCCTGACAGACGTCTTTAGGAAAGAATCATGCCCCGTGCCTATAACAGTATAAGGGAAAGTGCATGGCATTTCAAACCACAAGATCTGGATGGGAATCCCAGTTGTCAATTGCTCGGACTAAAACCATGCATAAGTATTTTTACCCTTTTATTTCCTCATTAAAAATTTGGAGAACATTTATCCGGGACAGAGTCAAGACCTCTGCCTGAAGCTCTCTCATTTGAGCACCCTGCACGGCTGCCGTTGGCAAGACTTCCAGGTTACAGATGAGAAAAGAGACACACAGAAGACTCAGGACGTGAACTTGCCTGCTGCCTTGCCTGGCCCTGACCCATCAGACACAGACCCTTTGACAGTGTTGCCTTCTCTCCAAATGTGGTCAATGCTTCCATGAGTTTGTTGTGAGGATTAAATAAGGCAACAGAGTTTAAAAGAACTTGTAAAAAATAAACATCATGTTTGTATGTATTATCTTAATGGTTTGGTGTGTTGAGTGGAATCAGCACTCAAACCTGAAGCTGAGGGAAAGCAACACCTAATAAAAGTTTTGTTTTAAAGCAGAAACCATAAACCATCAGACACAGACGGTTTTAAAAAATAAGATCTGTGAAATTTTACACTATAAAAGTGTAAATTATAAAAAAAAAACACTTTAGTTCCACAAAACTAAAAAAGAACATGTAAAAGTATTATGTAGATAGAAAAAAGTATGTATCTTTCTATGAAAAGAAAAGCAAGCATTCATAAAATAGAGAAGGACAGGTTCTTAAGTGTGGCTGAACCACTGCTTATGCACAAGTCAGTGGACCTCAGGTTAGAGCCTCTTCTCACAGCCTTGTGAAGTGGTTATTCAGATAAGGAGTGAGTCGCCCTCAGCTAATGTTTGTGTTCCTTCCTCCCGCCCCCCCCCCCCCTTCAGAGGTTCTGTACAGTGGAAAGACCACAGCAGTCAAAATAACAAATCAAATTATCTGGCTTTTGGTTACAGGAATGGGAGCATTACTCTGGCCAATGCAGTGCAGACAAGCTACCTAGGAAGTTCCTGAAAAACACATTCATGAAATTAAATCAGATTCACGATTAAAACTACACTACAGCAAAGGGGGGAAAATAGATTAAATGACTAACTCTCCATACTTGTTCAAAATAACCCTGAAGAGGTGTTTTGGTTTTGTTGGCTACAGACATTTAGCAAAAACAAAGCTCACTCTTTCTCCAGAATAGGTAGCTATCCTGACTCTACAGGGGGTCAAGTTTCCCTATGGAAAGTAAATTACATACTAAGATGACTAAATGGAAAGCAATTAAAAAACTCTACTCTAACCAAGGTAATCCTGGCTATCTTAAATATTTGGATATTTGGACAGATAATATTAATTTAAAAAGTGCCATCTGTTACTCTAGAACCCAAAACCTTCTTAAGGCCCGGAGTCTATGAGAAATGCTTCTCTGCAACTGAGGGCTTATAGAGTGCGTCTAAGGACGCTCCGCGCACGCGCGTGGACGAACTGTCAGCGCCAAGCCACCTCCGACCCGGCATTCTCTGCACCTGGGACAGGTGCTCACCTCGAGTTACAGGAGGGCACTGGCTTTTTCCTCCGCGCGTCTGTCGTCCCTGTTAGTCCCGAGCCCACCCCTCCCGGGAGGCGGCGGGAAACCGCGGGCAGCGGGGCCCGGCCCGCCCGAAGCTCCCCTACCTGCAGCACAAAGGTGCTCGGAGAGACTCGGAAGCCCAGCTCTGCGGCCGGGACGCGAGACAGGCTCACGGCCGCCGCTTCCTCGTTGGGGTTGTCCAGGACCAGAGGCAGCGTCCGCGAGGAGCCCAGGCGCAGGTCCCCGAAGCAGAGGAAGGGCGACCTGCGGAAGTGGCTGAGGGACAGGACCGCTGGGGACGCCGCATCCTCCTCGGCCCGGCGGCCCCGCAGCCCCGCCGGCGGCCTCCGCTCGGGCGGGCTCCGCTCCCAGCAGCCGCGCCCCCGACGCCGGGTCGCCATGGCGGCCTCGGGCCCTGCCAGGCTTCTTCGAGCGGCACCTACAGGAACGCCGACCGCGTCCCCTCGGGGGAGCCGCGGAGACCTGGAGCGAGCTCGCCCCCTTTCTTGTCCGGAGGCCGGGACCCCGGGGAAGCAGCGGCCCCACAGAATCGCAAACTCCAGTTCAGGAGCGGACGGCAGAGGCACTGCGCTCGGTTTAAACTTCCCGCCTCGGCCAATGGGCGCGTCAGGGCCCGCCCACATCCGCGGGGGACCAATCAGCGAGCATCTGCCTAGCCAATCAGACGACGGCGCCTTATTTAAACGTGCCGACGCCGCGCGTCGCTTTCTGCGCAGCAGGCGAGAATGGCGGCGGTTTCCGGCGCCTCTGAGACCCGGGCTTAGACTTGAACCTCGCTGCCGGTTTGTGAACCTGTCGGTTGAAGGGAAGAGAGTAACAGCACTTCCACAGTAAACGCAGCAGTCACTGCGGTTGCAGGGGACAGCCTTAGGTAAAACCGTTAAGTAGGCAGAATGGGTTCACTCCTCCCTCTTCCCCCAAGTTCCGGCCCGGGGTTACGTTCCCGAGCTTTCCGCCCGCGTTTCCTGGGGCCGCAGTGGGGGAAATGCGGACAATTAAATGTACAGGGAGTGGGAACGTGCTGACCTCAGTGACTGACCCCAGCAGGGCCGCAGTAGTTTTACAGGCGGGTTCTTACCGCGGGATACTGGGAGCAAAACTAGGTCAACCGGCGAAACCTGAGATCCCAGTGACTCGTCAGTGATGGTTCTGACAGGCATTGCCCTTGACGAATAACGTCTTGGTTTTAGTTTTACTTGTAGGTATCAGATAATAATGATGGCAGCTTACCTGTTGCTATTACTTTTTGCCAGAGTGTTTTAAACCCTCTGCATGTTTATCTCAGCCTTCACTTCAGCCCTGTGAGGAAGGTACCACTATTTGTGTTTTACAGACGAGCAACGCCGGGCGTCCAAGCCGGCTAGGAAGTGGCAGGGCCAGGAGAGGCACACGGCCGGTTGGGCTAGTCTTGCTCTTCCCCACTACGCCGTACTGACTCTAAAGACAGTAGGGAGCTTTAAAAAATGAGGTGGGATGTGTGTGGGTGCGTGAAGTGTGTCGGAAGGAACGTCCCTGAGTGGAAAAACAACACGAGGACGGTGACATATGAAATTATATTCACTGACACCCATTTTGGCCTATTTTTTTTTAAAGTTTACATTAGCTTTTACTCTTGGTGGTGTACGGCCCGTGAATTTTGATGAATGTATAATGATATATATCCATCGTTAAAGAATCATACAGAATAGTTTCACTGCCCTAAAAATCCTCAGTGCCTCATGACCTAATGTTGAACCCTGTTACCTTAACAATATTTAAACCAAATTGTTTATAGAGCTTTTTTTTTAACAACAAAAAAAATCCTTTAGGATTGATGCTCAATGAAAAACTACTACATAACTTTTCAGCAAAATGTTAATATCAATTAGAGTAATTTCAAATACACTTAAATTATATTCATATTTCCTATTGTGAATGCTATTTGTCAAAATAACATTGCAAATGTAAGCCCTCTTAAGCTTAAGACATTGTTTGTTTCAAGTCTGTTTAACATGATAACACATTTTGTTCATATATGCTCTCCCCTCCTAGTTTCTCTTCTTAAAGCAATGCTGTTGACTCACAATTGAAAAGAAAAGAAAAGAAAAGAAAAAAAAAACCCACCAGAATGAACTGTATTGGATATTTTAAATTTGCCCTCCACTTCCCCCCTCCACCCTTTTCCAGCCTGTTCTTTGCTGTGGGATGCTGATCTGTGTTATTTGCTACATCCATAAAGTTTCTTACTCTGTGGCTTCTGCTTTGCTTCAAAGGGGGAGGTGAAGGTACTTTCATCCCCTCCCCCCTTTAGGCTGGCTACATCTCAACATAAAAGTCCCACGTACCTAGAGAGGTTCCCTCTCTGGGGATGCGGGTGTGGGAATGCCATGTTGTTACTGGTCCCAGGCTATTGCACGACTGCTTGTTTCCCTGCATCCCAGTCACATCTTTGCAAATAGTCCCTTTATTAAACTTCCTCGAATTGCACTAAACTGGGGACCGTTTCCTTAGTGACCCTAGCTCAAACTGGAGCCTTAGGAAATTACCTCTTAAGAGAGAGTTCTGAATTGGGTGGCTCCTGTTTGAGGAGCCCACAGATAAACTCTTGCTGGGGAGAAACACATCATGATGACTTTAGGGATGTGGTAGCATCATGATTCCTTACATTATCAGAGGTGGCAGCAGGGAACAAAGTGCACGTGAAAGGCAGTTTATTCAGGATCAAGTGTCTGAGGGTCACAGTTGCTATGGCAACAATTTACACATGATTATAAAGCTTAGAGTGTCACCTGACCACAAGAGAGTGCATACATAGGGGAAAAAAAATGAAAATCTATGAATATCCAAGGGTACCACTAAGAACGTATTTTGAGAACAAGAATGTGTGGACAGAAACTGAAGAAGTCCCTCACTTCCTGTGGTCTTAGGGTAGATGTGGCCAAGGACTAAGCCCACGTGTCTGATGGTAAATGTGGCAGACGGATTACATACTCAGCCCTGCCAGCTCTCTTAGCTAAGGGGAGGAGTGGGACCCTGGGAATGAGTATGATATTTGGGAAAATTTAAAAGGTGCGAATTTGTAATTCTCCCCATTTACGCAAAGCTCTCTTCCTAGGAGAGACAGCCCCCTGTACAGTTTCATTATACTGATGACATTTGCTAATTAAATCTGATGAGTAAGAAATAGCTGTCAAGAAATGTGAGGATCTGAGATTTTTAGCCTACTAAAGTTTTATTGGAGCACAGTGGCACACATTTGTATACATATTATCCACGACGGCTTTCACGTTGAAACGGCAGAGTTGAATAGTTCCAGCAGAAATCATATGGCCTGCAAAGCTGGAAATATTTAGTGTTCGACCATTTACAAAGTAGTTTGCTGACCAGGGGTCTAATCTGGAGAACCATATAACTGATAAGGCGAGCAACATTCTATTATCACGTCAAAGTGGGACATACCAGCCCAGGGCTGAGCAGTCCTTGAGTTCACGAGCTGCACAGACAACTTGGGTCCAGTGCTATCTCCTCCTACTACTTTGCTGACTCTAATCTGTACCTCGGGAAAATTGGAGATTTCTTTGTGGCCATTTCATAAAGGAAGAAAAAGCCTGGTTTATGGATGGATGTGTATGGGAGGCCAGATGCAAATAGAGCCACACTTGGGCCTCCTCCCAGGGTTAGGTGAGAATACGCTAGGTGAGCACAATTGTGGATGGTGATGCATCTAGTCCACTTCGGAAGGAAGAAGACATGTCTAAGGTGAAGCTCTCTGCTCACTCATGGGCAACAGCTAACAGGTTGGCCAGCTGGTCCAAGCTTTGAAAAAACAAAATGTAAAACTGGTGTCTAGTAGGTTCGGGGAGGAGAGGCACGTAAAAGGGCCCCTCGAGGGACAGCAAGCTAAGAAGTTTGTTTCCCAAGTAAATGCCCATCAGAGATCCAAGGCAAAGGAGCTCAAAAATCAGGCAAATAAGACAACCTGTCCTGTTGGACATCGGCCTCTTTCCTTGCTTGGGGAACCCATGGACGAAGTGGCTGTGGCAGCAGAGATGGGGGCTATAGAAGAGCTTAGACTCTGTCTGCCCCTTACCAAGGCTGGGCTGATGTGCCACTGCTGATCCGTTACCAGAGGCCAGTGCTGAACCCCCAGTGTGACTCCCTCCCCGAGTGGGACCAAGCTGCTACCTGTGGCATGCTGGTTACAGTGAACCCTTTCTATCGTGGAAGAGGTGACACCTTCCTCTCTGGGATAGGTGCATCTTCTGAGTATACACTGTTGTTGTACTTGTACCCCCCCCACACCCACAGAATTGTAGAATGCTTTCTCTAGAGCCAGTGAATCTGTGGTGGTTTTCAAAATGTGTCTAAAAAGTCTAAGCTACACCTCCCTTCAAGAGGGGAAGCTTAATTTGTGTCCCTTGAGTGGTGTGGACTCAGTAAGTCACAGGGCAGCGTGACGCAATATCACTTCCTAGATTAGGTTATAAAAAGACTGCAGCTTCAGTCCTGGCTGTGTTCTCACTCTCTCTTTTTCTTCCGCAGGGGGAAGCCAGCTGTGTATCACCAGGTAGCCCTGGGGAGAGAGGTCGTGTGGGGAGGAACCACCTCCCAGAAGTGCGCTTGGAGGTCAAGCCTGCTCTGGGACGGCCCCTGGAGACTCAGCTCCCGTGAACAGTGGGCTTCGACCTCACGAGAGATCCCAGCCAGAGCCCCGGCTCAGCCTCTCAGCCCTGACCCACGGAAACCGTGAGGTGAGAAATGTCTGTTGATTGAAGCCACTACATTTGGTCTCATTTGTTACACAGCAAGAGAATTAAGTGTCCCACACACCACTGCCTCCAGAGGGAAAACTTACTTTGCAGAAATGGGCTCCTGCCTATAGGAGTAACTGGTCTTCTAACACTTGGAAGCAGCTGCCTGCTGAGGCTCTGCTGTGGATGGTGTGGATGGAGACCCAGCGGGCAGGGTTGGGCATTGTCCTGGAACACTGTTCATGCCTTAAAGCAGCAGTGGTGCCTGAATGAGAGGGTGGGGTAAGAGTGGCCCCTATCACTGTTACATGCAGTCGCCCATTAGTGGGGTTTTGCTGCTGCAGACTTCTAGCCATAAACAGCATGTGACTGCTTCATGCGTATCAGTCACTATTAATACCTGAGTTTATATTAACTAGCCACTTAAAAACCATTAAATAGTTTGATAAGTTATTCATTAAATATATTAAATATTTCAAAATGATATCTAGCTTATGAAAAATAAATAAAACTTTAGTAACTGTGCCCCAGACACTGGTTTTCTGTGTCTGGTGTTCTGTGGTCTTTTCCTTCAGTTTTTAGGAGGTAGGCAGAGTACTGCATTGCCATGCTGTGAAATTGTTCAATAAAACTGAGAGATGCTTTATTAGGACCAAAGAAATTTATATTTATTTTAAATATCAAAACAACACAAAGAACTAGCTCAGTATACAATACACTTCCTAGTCTTCACAGAGAACTGAATTTTTCTATAAAGACATTTGTACTCAAGAAACACAAGACAGCCAAAATATCTATAAAGTCACAAGATACTTTACACACAGTTGACAAAATAATGAATTTTGATATTTTAGATTTATCTTTGTAATTGTTTTTAAGAGTCCTTAATGATTGAAAACAAAACTTAGGGCTGGAGACTGGAAAGTAAGTTCAAAGGCATTTCCACTGTAATGCACGTCATGAACCCCGCAATGAGAACAGGTGCTACACAGCGTGGAGCAGCCAGAGGCCCACCTCTGTGCTCACTTTTGGGCAGCCACGCTCGCCACTTGTAGTACACTTGTATTCACAGGGAAGCAAACAGTCCGCTTGTTGGGAGGAATACACATTTTGTGATTACACCACAGTACACTGTCCAACTTTAACACAAGCAGGAAAGCAAAGAGCAAAGTAACAATAAGTGTACGTGCTCTTCATTCAAGAGATGTTTTAGAATCTCCAACAGTAACGCAAGCACCGAGATTACTTCCTTACCTAAGAATTTGGGAAAAAGCAGAACAAAAGGGGTGTGTCCATCTTTGTATAGCCTCTACTCTTGGAATATAATTCTTATTTTCTCTTTATATGTATGGTTGCAGAGGCCAAATTTAAATTGTTCAGGGAGTTTTCAAAGTCACAGACTTAAGATCAATGCACATGAAGTTGAAAGATGAAGAGTGAGTGGAGCACACGCTCCCCCCCGAACCTTCCTCCCCTCCTCCACACACCCTGACCCTTGTGGCTTCAGCCTTATTAAGGCCACTTCCAAAGAGGAAGAGCAGGAAGTGTGCCTCAAGTAGAAATAATTTAAGAGGAAATAAGGGAACGATCCCCCCAAAAAGATTCTGCAGACTTGACCGACTGAGGAATGTGCGAAAGAAAGGGGAGGATCTAAAAAGAATTGTCTCTGGTTCCTAGAAATTACTAGGATATTCTTCTCACGTTACCCATTACTCAGTCTAACAGTACATAACATTTACTGTAACACTATGAAAAGTTTTAGAAATGCTACTTGTTCCTTATTCAAAAATACATTTTGAGTGACTTTAAATTTGGCACTGAATCTTAGAATAATCCAAACACGACTTTAGAAGTCCTAATGTTTCCCTAGTTCATCGACTCAAGTTGTCTGGTGGTTGGTGTTGCTGCTTCTAAAGAGACTCATCTGAAAGCCTCACCTCTGGTTCAGCTTCAGGCAAACTGGGAAAGAAGCTGTTTAGTGCAGAGCTGGGTGGTTGGTAGCTGATTATTGAAAAGAAAAGGGGTGAATGGGAGGAGGATCGGAGAGGCAGACACATTATTCTTTTTATTTTATTTGTCCGAGCCCTCTGATGAGCATCTAGAGACAGGCCCAGTGTGGCTTCACAGTGACTATAAGGGCCACAGTAGCAGAGACTGAAAAAATAGAAAATCACTCTAGTACTTGGTGGCAATTTCCCTACATAAACATAAAGCAACCTCAAAAGAGAACTTTCTTGGAATACACTTTTTCTGTAAGGTAAATATACTTATCTTTAGTTATTACTGTAGATAACTTAAACCCAAATAGTGGTTTGCTCCTTTATAAAGTGCTTTCACAGTGTTCGTATTTAAACCTCATAGCTGGCTCTGAAATAGATGGGACATGCTGTATTCCCATTTTATTTTTTGGTTTTTGTGGGGTTTTTTGTCTGAGTACTTTTATTTTTATTTTTTTTATTGAATTACAGTTGATTTATAATCTTATATTAGTTTCAGGTGTTCAGCATAGTGATTCAGTATTTTCATAGATATTTTCAATATTTCACAGGTTATACTCCATTTAAAGTTATTACAAAATATTGGCTGTATTTCCCTGTGCTGTGCCCTATATTCTTCTTGCTCATTTACTTTTACAAAGCAGTTTGTGTTTCTTAGCCCCATACCCCTATGTTGCCCCTCTTCCCTCCTCTCTCCCCTCTGTTAACCACTAGTTTATTCTCTATATCTGTGAGTATGTTTCTGTTTCATTATATGCATTCGTCTTATTTTTTTAATTCTACATGTAAGTGATAACATGGAGTAATTGTCTGACTTATTTCACTAAACATAATACCCTCTAGGTCCATCCATGTTGCTGCAAATGACAGAATTTAATTCCTTTTTATGACTGAATAGTATTCCATTGTGTGTTTATACCACATCTTCTTTATCCATTGATCTGTCTTGATGGAGACTTAGAGTGCTTCCATATCTTGGCTATTGTACACAGTGCTTCTATGAACACTGGGATGCATATATCTTTTGAATTAGTATTTTCATTTTCTTTGGATATACACCCTCAAGTGAAATAGCTGGATCATATGGTAAGTCTATTTTTAGTTTTTTGAGGAACCTCCATACTGTTTTCCATAGTGGCTGCACCAATTTACAGTGTACTAGGGTTCCTTTTTCTCCACATTCCCGCCAACATTTGTTATTTGTACTTTTTGATGATACCCATTTTGACAAGTTATTTCATTGTGATGATTAGCGATGTAGAGCAGTGTTCACATGTGCCTGTTGGCCATCCATATATATTCTTTGGAAAAATATCTGTTTGGGTTTTCTGACCATTCCTTCATTGGATTGCCTAAGTTTTTTTTGGTATTGAGTTGTATAAACTGTTTATATGTTTTGGATATTAACCCCTTATCAGCCATATTGTTTGCAAATATTTTCTCCTATCAGTAGGTTGCCCTTTTGTTTTGTCAATGTTTTCCTTTGCCATGTAGAAGCTTTTTAATTTGATTTACTTTGACTTGTTTATTTTTGTTTTTGTACTTTTGCTTTCACTGTCAGGCCTGAAAAAATCATTGCCAAGATGTCAAGGAGCTTATGCCTGTGTTTTCTTCTTGGAGTTTTACAATTTCAGTAAACTTTTTGAGTCTTTAATATATTTCTAGTTAATTTTTGTGTATTGTGTAAAATATTGGATCAGTTTACTTCTTTTCATATGGCTCTCCAGTTTACCGAACACCATTTGTTGAAGAGACTGTTGTTTTCCCATTTTAAATTTTTGGCTTCTTTGTCATAAATTAATTGATCATATAGGTGTTAGTTTATTTCTGGGCTCATTGTCCTGATCCATTGATCTATGTGTGTCTGCTTTTATGCCAATGCCACACTATTATAATTACTATAGCTTTGTAATATAGGTGTGTGATGCCTTCAGCTTTATTCTTCTTTCTCTAGACTGCTTTGGCTATTTGAAGTCTTTTTTGGTTTCATGTCGATTTTAGAATTATTTTAGAATTGTTTATATTTCTGTGAAAAATACCATTGGATGTTTGATAGGGATTGCATTGAATCTGTAGATTCCTTTGAGTAGCATAGACATTTTAACAGTATTAATTCTTCCAATACATGGGTCCTGAATATCTTTCTAGTTATTTGCGTCTTCTTCAGTTTCATTTATTAATGTCTTGTCGTTTTCAATGTATAGATCTTTCATCTCCCTGTTTAAATTTATTCTGAGGTATTTTCTTCTTTTTGATGCAATTGTAATTGAAATTGTTTTTTAAATTTCTCTTTCTGATAGTGCATTCTTAGTGTAAAGAAACAAAACAGATTTTTATGTATTGACTTTATAATCTGTTAGTTTACTGAATTTGTTTATTAGTTCTAACAGTCTTTTAATAGAGTTTAGGGTTATCTATATATAATATCATGTCATCTGCAAATAGTGACAGTTTTACTTCATCTTTTCCAATTTGGATGACTTTTTAATGTTGAAGAATATTACATTTATAACCTCTTCACTGAGATTTTTTACCATAGATGGATGCTTACAGACCAAAAAAATTTTTAATGAATTTTATTTGTACTTGGCATTCTGAAATATTGGGGCAATTATAAAACAATCTTGCTTTTTTCCCCCACTCTCACCTTTACAAACTCGATATATGTAAAATAGGACTCCACACCTCTTCTACTTCTTAATTACTTTAGTCAAATGCCATCGTACCTGGGGTTTAGGAGAGACTGCATGTTCCAGTCCTTTAATCACATGCTTGTCCCCACTGGCAACCAGCCCCTATCCTTAGGTGCTTTCCCAAAGTCACCTTATTAAATAGCACATATATACATTTATCACTCTCAGCACTTAATAAATTCACAGAGTTTTTAGAACTGTGAGCCAGGAACCTTGGAGGAAGACTAAATGTGTATAAGAAATATATTTTGGTCATCTGAATGACAATATAGATACATATTTTTATAAATCACAATGTCACAGGAAGAAACTCTTCCAGACTCATTTTATGAGTCCAACATTACCCTGATACTAAAACCAGATAAGGAAACCACAAGAAAAGAAAATTACAGGCCAATATCCCTGATGAACACAGGTGCAAAAATCCTCAAAAAAATAGTAGCAAACTGAATTCAACAGTACATTAGAAGGATCATACACCATGATCAAGTAGGATTTATTCTAGTGATGCAGAAATTGTTCCACATTCACAAATCAATCAGTGTGATACATCACGTTAACAAAATGAAGGGTAAAAATCACATGATCATCTCAATAGGCGTAGAAAAAGCATTTAACAAAATTTAAGACCCATTTACATTAAAGCTTTCAATAAAGTGGATACAGAGGGAACATACCTCTGCACAGTAATTGCCACATACGGCAACAGCACAGCTCACATCATATTTAACAACGAAAAGTTGAAAGCTTTTCCTATGTCATCAGCAGAGACAAGGACGCCACTAAAAGAGCTCCTGGACCCAGTTCCAGTGTGCTTGTGTGCCTGTGTGAAGGCTTCCCAACACCAGTGTATGATTCCCAGACACCAGGAGGGTACCCAAGAAATCAACTTAATTCTGATACTGTTTACCCAGAGATAAAAGCAGATTCCAAGGGTAAAGGGCTCAGTCCACCAAGAGCACCCTTCTCTTCAGACACCAGTTACACGCCCAGGTTGTTGCCGGTGCTTCTGACCAACCAGCTACAAACTGGAGGTTCCAACAACCCCCTCCAACTCAGGAAGCCAATCAAAGTCCAGGTTGTTACATATACTTCTGACCAACCAGCTGTAAGTCAGAGGTTCCCATCCGCCTCTCCTTGGCTTTAATTAATTGAATAAAATAGCTCATGAAACTCAAGAAAAAACCATTTACTCACTAGATTTACACCTTATTACAAAGAACGTTAAAGGCTACAAATCAAGAGCCAGATGAAGAGATCAAAAACTACAAGATATCACCTTACACCTACCAGAATGGCTGTTACTGAAAAGACAAAGTTAATAAGTGCTGGCAAGGATATGGAGAAAAGGGAGCACTTATGCACTGTTGGTGGAATGCAAATTGGTTCAACCACCATGGTCAATAGTATGAAGTTTTGAAAAATTAAAAATACAACTACCACGTGATCCAGTAATTCTACTTCTGAGTATTTATGCAAAGCGAATGAAAATACTAATTTGAAAAGATACATGGACTCCCACGTTGACTGCAACATTTACAATAACAAAGATATGAAAACCACCTAAGTATTCGTGGATAGCTGAATGGATAAAGAGAATGTGATATATATATTCAATGGAATACTATTCAGCCTTAAAAAGAATGAAATCTTGCATCTGTGAAAAAATGAGGGCGTTACGCTAAGTGAAATAAGTCAGAGAAAGACAAATGCCATATGATTTTACTTACATGTGGAATCTAAAAACAAAAACAAATAAAACAAATAAACCAATGGAAAAACTGAGCTCATGGGTACCAGGTATTGATGAGTGGTTGCTGGAGTCTGAAGGTGGAATGGGGGCTTGGGCAAAATGCGTGAAGAGGGTTAAAAAGTATAAATTTCCAGCTAAAAAAAAAAAGTCACTGAGATGAAATGTACAGCAGGTAACTCTAGTTAAAATACTGTACTGTATATTTGAAAGTTGCTTGGGGAGTAGATCTTAAAAGGCCTAATCACAAGAAAAAAATTTTGTAGCACTGTATGGTGGTGGGTGTTTAAACAACACAGCAACAAGGTATTACCTTAAAATATTTTACTTCAATTATTTATCTCTTTATTTTGATCTTCAAGTGTTCATGTTTTTGTGAAAATTTAAAATGTTTCTTCTAGTCAACAGATTTTTACCTACACTGTTTGAAATTAAAAACAGAAGTATCATATTTCAAAAACTTGTGATTGAATGTTTCCCAAACTCTCTGTATGAGCAAAATCATGAAAATGTTATTAGATCTGGAGATCATTACTAAAGAGGTGTCTATAATTCTCAGCATGTATTGTCTGCATCATATATATTCTTATTTTAAAATAATTATTGGGTTCAAAGGTGATATACTTTAAAGATTACAAGTTCAGAATACACTTCAGGATAAAGCAGTTAAACACCAAATCTTTCCCCTACTATCTCTAAATTTTATAGTTTTAAAAAATATTTTGTTGTGCTTCTTGCCAATCTTTGTTCTATAAAAACCTTTATTCACCACCAAAGCATAGTGTGTGTTTGTGTGTGTGTATGTGTGTGTGTGTTTATACTTGATATTGGATTTTTAAACTACTTTTTATGTCAAGATAATGATAGTTATACACACAATTAGATTCTAATTCCTCTTTATGACTTGTTTGGTTTATTATATGTGCTAGATAGACATCTTGTAGAAGAACATGCATTTCATCCTTTTTACTATACTTTTCTATTAATAGAGAAGCAAAAGTAATAACTACTAGATCTTATTACTAGCATAGGTATGACACAGTGCTTTTTACGTGTTTGTGATGTTGTTTCACAGATTCAGACAAGCATTTTTTTTTTCCATTTTCTCTGAAATAGAGTCTCAGAAAACTTTAAGAAAGTTGGGAGAATGATGGATGGAAGGAGCACTGGAGTGATTCCACCTGATTTCTCACAAATTCTGATTTATGAATAAAAGGAGTTAAACAATACTTGATCAACTGAGAAGAATTGGTTCAACAATGAACAATTCTGAATACATCTGCATATTTCAGTTTTATGGCTGCATTTTAACTGTTGTTTTATCCACAAGTAGGATACGCCATTTGTCCTTCCCGACAGGTTGCTCGAAATGTATGGGCAGGTGTCACTCTACGATATCCATGTTTACACTGAAATTCAACACTCTCGTTGGTTTTAGAATAAAGTTTTTTATCATGTCTCCATCTTAATTCTATATTATGTGTTTTCATAATTTCTTCTGAAATTACACATGCCTCTGAATTTTAAAAAAAAACATAAGACATTAAATAGTATACAAATGTTTTCCATAGAATTTCAGACTTTCAAATACAATGTTCTAACTGGGCCAGGACTTCATCCTCTAAATCTTTTCCAAACCAACTCACTGAAAATCCTTTATGGTAGATTCCATCATTTTAAACAGTTAATGATGTAAAATGACGTACTATTTAATGTAAAAATTAACTGCTATACTTAAAGAATCATAATGTCAGTGATCATATGAAAAGCTTTCATTAAGCAATCTTTTCTTGCTATTGTTGCTTGAAACAATAATTGTCAAACTTTATTTCTGCTCATACTAATATCCGTTAGTCAGCCTACAGAATGGCAATTTGTTAGTCCTTGGAAACTCTACTATAAACAGCTAAACATCATATTCATTGCACTCATTTCCCAGGATCCACGAGAAGATTAAAATACTCACCTAAGCATTTGGGAGGTTCTGACCACTCTCCATTCCTACATATTACATTCCTGTTTCCGTCCAGTTCATAGTAGGATTGGCACTGGTACTCAACGGTCGAGCCTGGAGGGTACACTGGCAACGGGAACGAGGTAATGTCTCCGTTGTCTATAGGTGGAGGAGGCCCACATTTTCCTTGAGAGTCTAAGGAATATGTTGTTAGATTTATTGAAGGACCAAAGAAAACCCTCCACAGTTCAAAATAAAGAAAGCAGCATAGTGTGCAGTATTAAAGCTTGCGATATCTAATAACATGAAAGTTACTGAAGAAATTTTCATCACTACACTGAGGCCTATTTTACAGCCGGTCCTTTCACCCCACATGAAAGTACACATAATACATTAACAAATATGTCTTCTTTGTATTATTCCAGTATTAAAAAATGTTTTCTTAGTGAATATACGCCGTGCAGATGGGTAGGTAAGATAAACAAAAAGTTCTGTGTCCTTGTATAGAACGTACAACAGTGCCTACTGAAGCCCTAGTCATTTTTAATGATTTTCATTCTTATTAGAAAAGAAACATCAGCTCCTTTAATAAAAGTCAAGAATTACAAACGTGAATAGTGGGAAAGGGAATGCTGCCTTCTTTTTCTGGACAAGGTGAGGTGGAAACATTCTGTTCATTGCTTCTGCTAAGTATTCCTTCTGCTAAGTAAACACCCCGAACATATGATGAACACCAACAGAGGAGACTGTGGAGGATGGAGAGAAGTCAGTCTGGTTGGCGACCTTGGGATTCAAGGAAGGATATTGTGTTTTCACTTCGCCCCCTGTGTGTCCTGGACTGGGCACTGAGACTGCAACCCAGGAATATTACCCATTCAGACAAGAAAAAGTGCTCATGAAGTGTTAACATCTTTCTCTTTAAGTGCAGGCCTGGGAAAGAAGTCACCTAGCAAGACAGAAACACTTTTACCAATCCTGACTCACTACAGAAATATACCGTAGAAGGAAGCTGACAGCCCTCTCCCTGCCTTGATCTGCAGAGGCCAAGTAAGGAGCCTGGACTTCCACCCACAGGCTGAGGGAACAAGACGCCTCTCTCCGTTCTCCTGCTGTCAGTGGAGGCCAAGTGGGAAGCCCAGACTTGCACCCTGCATGGCCGTAATGGAGGCCTGATAAATAAAAGATTTCAATAAAGTCCTTAGTCTCAAAAGGCAATACTCCAAACGCTCAGGATACAACTGAAAATCACTCAACATAGCAAGGACCAGAAAAGCCTCAAAACAAAAAGGAGAATCGACAGAAGACAACACTGCAATGACACAAATATTGAAATTACTGGACAACAGTTTTTAAAAATCCTACTGAATTTATAGAACTAAAAAATAGAGTAACAGATTTTTTTTTAAAAAAAAAACAAACTGGTTGAACTCTACAATATACTGCAGCTGACAGAAGGATAAATTAACTTGAATATAAACTAATTTTGAAAATAGACTGAAAACAATGGACAGAGCTTCGTGGACCTCTGGGAAGACAGCAAAAGATTGAAAAGAAAGGGGTTGGAGATCAAAAAAACTTTAAAACTATGGTTAAAAATTTCCCACATAGGGCATAAGGCATAAATCTACATACTGAAATATCTGAGTGAATTCCAAAGAGAATAAATGCAAAGAAACTTTCATCAAAATACATAAGACATACCAGATCAAACTGCTGGAAACTAAAGAAGAAGAAAAAAATCTCAAAAGCAGCTAGATAGATACTATGCAATACCTATATGGGAAAATGGTTCAAACACCAGCAGGGTTCTCATCCATGGCCACAGAGCCAAACAGAAGTCACAGCATTTCCCCAAGGCTGGAAGAAAAGAGCTGTCAACCCCAAATTCTGTATCCAGTGATGCTATCCTTTAGGATAAAAGGGAGAAATAAAGACATTCCCAAACACAGGAAAACAGAGAATTTGTCTCCCGCAGACCTCTACTTAAAGAATTGCTAAAGGAAATCTTCAAATAGAAAGGAAAATATAACAGAAAAGGGATTGAGAATTTAGTAAACAAACAGTGCAATGGACTTTAAAAATAGGGGTAAATATAAGACTATCTTTTCTCTAATGAGTTTGCTAAATTACGTTTGTGCAAAATTGTATCATTTCATAAGGTGCTCAATGTATGTGGAGGGACCACTTAAAATATTTATGTTACAAACGTGAGGAGATTAAATGGGCCTAATGGAAGTAAGATTTCCACATTCCACTTGAAGTGGTAAAATGTCTATACAGGTAGGGTGTGATAAGCCTGAATGTATGTGTTAAAACCTAGAACAATGACTTAAGAAAACAATGCAAAGAGATATGCTCAGAAGTAACGCAGAATATCAAAATTAAACTACTTCATCATGTTGAAAAATCCACAGGAAGGACAAGAAAGGAAACGGGGATGAGAAACAAAAACACACACAAAACAAACACTAAAATTTTTGGCTGCCATGGTCCCTAATATGCTAATAGTTACTTTAAATTAAATGGTCGAAATACAGCAGCTAAAAGCTGAAAATGTCAGGGTGGACACGTAAACAAGACCCAACTATATGCTGTCGACAAGAAATTCATTTCAAACATGAAAACATACGTGGGGGCAAGTGAAAAATTAGAAACACTACATACCAGGCAAAAGTTAGTTCCTTTGAAAACCACAAGTGGCTGATCTGTTATTTTCTTGGCTTCCCTTACTTCCTGAACTCTAAACACTCACGGGTCCCAGGACCAAGTTCCCAGACTCTTTATTTAATGTGCACACTAAGTCCTTGAGTAAGCTCAGCCAGTAACATGCCTTTACATACAATCCATATGCTGAAGATGCCCAAATTATATCACGTCCTTCGCAAGGCCCCAGGTCCCTATCCCATGTCTCACAGTGGAATTTCGTGTCAAACTGGAATATGTTGGGGTGTCAGAGGTACTTCTGGTATCTTTAACCCATTTATTCTTCAGGATCTTAATACTTAAGACAGGAAGTTTTCCATGATTCCAACTGTTCAAACCTGGTCACATCTTTCACAAAATAAATATGTCAGATTACTTATTCAGTCGACAAAAAAACTGGACTTTAACCGCCACTGTTTCATTTGCACTTAAAAATTGTTCCATAAGAACTACTTCCTTATATATTTATATTAACATTATTTGTCCCTGATAAATTCTTTAATATTGGGAGAGTAGGTAAGATACTCTACCTTTGCACTGAGGTGGTTTTGTCCAAGTTCCATTTAAACATGTCACTTCTACGTCCCCAAAAAGGTCATAAGGTTTGAGGCATTCATAACGTACTCTGTCACCAGACTGATATCTAGGCTTCGGGTTTTGTAGAGCAGCATTTTCCACACTGGGTGGATTCACACAGGAAACATCTGCATAGAAAGAAAAAAAATCTCTAACATAACAATCATTTTGAGTAACACTTCAACAAATGGGATGTCATTCTTGGATACGCATCACTGTTAAATTTTTGAACAGAGGCGTTGCCACGCGTCTGCAATAACAGTGTTACTCTCTTACCTACATTCTGAAAGACACCAGAGTCAGAATTACATTAAAGAATGGCGGCTGCATCTCCTTCCTTTGGGTGAAAATTTTAAAAAGGTTGGCAATCAATGTACAAGATGATCTCTTGCATTTCCATCTAGTAGCCTTAGTTTACAGAAAAGCGACACACTTTGACTACTGACAGATCAGAAAGTGACAGGTGTAAGCAGTGAGCTGAAGCTGCTTGTTGTCAGATGGAGCTGGCCGCCACCTTGTGGCCATACGTGCAATGAACACAACTTCCAGAAACCTGGCTGTGAAGGAGCCTGGGAAGAGCCAGGGCAAGCTCAGCCAAGTCTTTCAGTCACATCAAAACAGCATCAAACTCATGGAGACAGAAGACGGGTGGATTATTTCCTTAAAGAAGCGCAAGAAGCTCACGGTACAGCCCGTACTCGTCTGTAGCAGGAGCTTCTATTTCCAGAACTGCCATCAAGGAGCCTGTGAAACAAAGAGCATCTACCTGAGTTGTTCCCAGCCCAGGCTGCAGAGCTCACTCGAGGGGTTTGTGAGAAGCAAAGACCCCAGACCCTGCCCTGAGCCCTCCCCACGAGGGATGCTGCAGCGGGGCCCTCGAATGGCTGGTTTCAGCTGCAGTCAGGGAGCAAACGCCACGGAGCTCAACCCCATTCAGTAGGGCGGGTGGCGATTTTAACTGAATGTCCTCAAAAAGACCCAAGTTATTCTGTTCAAACACAAACCAACCAACCCCATACACTACGGCCGTCATATGGAGATTCTAACACACCAATACTGTCCAATTAACAAAATGTTTAGAAGATTAAAAGAAACCCCAAATTTCATTTAAAATTTTTCCTTGGATAGTTTACCCAATAACCCTGCTCCACAAAATATATCCCCACTGACAGTCTCCTGACCTTCATTCCTTTTTAGGCCTAGGTACGTGAACCTTGTAGATTCACTTTTATACTAATAGTGAATTTCTCTTTCTCTTTGGCAAATATAATACTTTACCTAGTAAAGTTCTGTGGTTCTTGAGCTGTTATCTTTGTACATAAAACCTGTTTAACATGCAGTTTTCTGTACTTGTCCCCAGAAGTTCACGTTAGTAATTCTGCAGTGGTGAGTAGAAATCTCCCTTAATTAACAAGCAGCGCAGACACGTCTGATGCAAGTGGCTGCCCTGATCTCAGACACACGCTGCTTGTCGCTGTGACGTGCTCCTTCACCAAGGTTGGGGGAGGTGTTTCACTCAAGGGATGTTCTAATATTTCTTTTCCACTACAGTGGTTTTCCAAAGGCGGGCCCTGGACCCAGTAGCTCAGGCATCACCTGGGAACTTCTTAGAAATGCAAACTGTAGCCCTAGTCTACGCCTAAGGCATGAGAAAGTCTGGGGGTGGAGCCCCAAAAGCAGGTTAGCCAGCCCTCCAGGTGGTTCTGACGCACTCTTAGTCTGACAAGCACTGGTCTCCTCAGAGCATCCCAGACCCTTAGGGGCTGTTTGATGGAGCTTCTTCTTGTTCTTCGAATTTCCCCCTCATCCTCCTGACAGACGTCTTTAGGAAAGAATCATGCCCCGTGCCTATAACAGTATAAGGGAAAGTGCATGGCATTTCAAACCACAAGACCTGGATGGGAATCCCAGTTGTCAATTGCTCGGACTAAAACCATGCAGAAGTATTTTTACCCTTTTATTTCCTCATTAAAAATTTGGAGAACATTTATCCGGGACACAGAGTCAAGACCTCTGACTGAAGCTCTCTCTCATTTGAGCACCCTGCGCAGCTGTCATTGGCACGACTTCCAGGTTATAGATGAGAAAAGAGACACACAGAAGACTCAGGATGTGAACCTGCCGGCTACCTTGCCTAGCCCTGACCCATCGGACACAGACCCTTTGACAGTGTTGCCTTCTCTGCAAATGTGGACAGTGCTTCAATGAGTTTGTTGTGAGGGTTAAATAAGGCAACAGAGTTTAAAAGAATTCCAAAAAAGTAACCATTACATTTGTATGTGTTATCTTAGTGGTTTGGTGGATTGAGTGGAATCAGCGCTCATACCTGAAGGTGAGGGAATTCAACACCTAATAGAAGAACAGTTTTGTTTTAAAGGAGAAACCATAAACCATCATAAACAGATGGTTATAAAAGATAAGATCAGTGAACTTTTACACTAGAAAAGCATAAATTCTAAGAAAACGAAACCAAAAATCTTTAGTTTCATAAAACTAAAAAAGAACAAGTAAAATTATTATGTAAATAGAAAAAAGTACATATCTTTCCATGAAAAGAAAAGCAAGCATTTATAAAATAGAGGAGAAGGGCAGGTACTTAAGTGGAACTGAACCACTCTTATGCACAAGTCAATGGACCTCAGATTAGAGCCTCTTCTCACAGCCTTGTGAAGTGGTTACTTAGATAAGGAGTGAGACTCCCTCATCTAATGTTTGTGTTTTTGCCCCAAAGACTTTCAGAGGCTCTGTTCAATGGAAAGACCACAGCAGTCAAAAAAACAACTTAAATTCCCTGGCTTTTGGTTACAGGAATGGGAGCACTACTGCGGCCAATGCAATGCAGACAAGCTACCTAGGAAGATCTTGAAAAAAACATTCATGAAATTAAATCAGATTCACCATTAAAACTACACTACCGCAAAGGAAAAAAAATCAATTAAAACACTGAAGTCTGCATACTTATTGAAAATAACCGTGAAGAGGCATTTTTGACTTTGTTTCTAGAGACATTTAGGCAAAACAAATCTCACTGTTTCTCCAGAATAGGTGGTTATTTAAATGGATTAAATGTTCCAATCAAAAGACGTGGAATGGATACAGAAACAGGGCTGTCTAAAAGAGATGGACCTCAGAGCTAGAGACACATGCAGGCTGAAATTGAGGGGATGGAAATAATACTGTATGCAAATGGAAACCAAAAGAAATCTGCAGTGGCAATATGTATATCAGACAAAATAGATTTTAAAATAAAGACTGTTACAAGAGACAAAGAACACTACATAATGCTCAAAGGATCAGTCCAAGGAGAAGATACAACAATTGTAAATATATATGCACCCAACATGGGAGCACCTCAATATATAAGGCAATTATTAACAGATATAAAAGGAGAAATGGACAGCAACACAATAATAGTGGGGGAACGTAACACCCCACTTACATCAATAGACAGATCATTCAGACAGAAAATCAATAAAGAAATACAGGACCAAATGACACATGAGGCCAGATGGACTTAATTGATATCTACAGAGCATTCCATCCAAAAGCAAGAGAATACCCATTCTTCTCAAGTGCACATGGAACATTCTCCAGAACTGATCACATGTTGGCCCACAAAGCAAGACACAGTAAATTTAAGAATACTGAAATTGTACCAAGCATCTTTTCCAACCACAATGCTACGAGGTCAGAAATCAACTGCAAGAAAACAACTGGCAACACTGCAAACACATGCAGACGAAGCAGTATACTACCAAACAACCGGTGGATCACTGCAGACATCAAAGAGGAAATCAAAAAATACACTGAGATAAATGAAAAGACAAGGATCCAAAACCTCTGGGATGCTGCAAAATTAGTTCTAAGACTGAAGTTTATAGCAATAGAAACCTACCTGGGGAAACAAGAAACATCTCAAGTAAACAACCTAGTATTACTCTTAAAGCAGCTACGAAAAGAAGAATAAACACAGCCAAAGTTAGTAGAAGAATGGAAATCATAAGGATCAGAGCAGAAATAGATGAAATAGAGACTAAAAAAAAAAAAAAATAGAAAAGATCAATGAAACTAAAAGCTAGTTCTTTGAAAAGATAAACAAAATTGATAAATCATTAGTCATACCCATCAAGAAAAAAAGAGAGAGGGCCCAAATTAATAAAGTCAGAAAGAAAAAAGAAGTTACAGCCACCACCACAGAAATACAGGGGATCATGAGGCTGCTATGAGCCACCATATGCCAACCGAAAGGACAGTGTAGAAGACATGGACAATTTCTTAGAAAGGCACAGTTTGCCAAGACTGACTCAGGAAGAAATAGAAAATATGAACAGACCAGTTACCAGTACTGAGATTGACTCAGTTATTATAAAACTCCCAACAAACCAAAGTCCAGGACCAGATGGCTTCAGAGGTGAATTGTCCCAAACATTTAGTGAAGCGTTAAGACCTATCCTTGTGAAACTACTAGACAAAATTGCAGAGAAAGGAACACTTCTGAACTCCTTTTATGAAGCCACCGTAGATACCAAAGGCAGACAAGGATATCACAAAAAATGAAAATCACAGGCCAATATCTTATGACTATAGCTGCAAAAATCCTCAACAAAACTAGCAAATCGACTCCAACAATGCATCGAAAGGATCATACACCATGATCAAGTGGGATTTATTCCAGAGATGAAGGATTGTTCAGTATCCACAAATCTATCAATGTGATACAGCACAGTAACAAACTGAAGAATAAAAACCATATGATCATCTTAATAGATGCAGAAAAAGCTTTTGATGAAATTCAAATATATGATAAGAATTCTCTGGGAAGTGGGCATAGACGGACCATACCTCAACATAATAAAGGCCATATATGACAAACCCACAGCTAACATCATACTTAATGGTGAAAAGCTGAAAGCATTTCCTCTAAGATCAGGAACAAGACAAGGATGCCTACTCTCGCCACTGTCATTCAACATAGTTTTGGAAGTCCTAGCCACAGCAATCAGAGAAAAAAAAGAGAATCCAAATAGGAAAAGAAGAAGTAACACTGTCACTGTTCATGGATGACATGATACTATACGTAGAACACCCTAAAGAAGTGATCAAAGAACGACTAGAGCTCATCAATGAATTTGGTAAAGTTGTAGGATACCAAGTGAATGTACAGAAATCAGTTTCATTTCTATACACTAACAATACAATTCCAGAAAAGGAAATTAAGGAAACAATCCCATTTACGATCTCACCAGAAAAAATAAAATACCTGGGAATAAACCTACCCAAGGAGGCAAAGGACCTGTACACTGATGAGAAAAATTGAAGATGACATAAACAGATGGAGAGATATACCATATTCTTGGATTGCAAGGATCAATATTGTTAAAATGGCCATACTACCCAAGGCAATGTACAGATTCAATGCAATCGGTATCCAATTACCAATGATATTTTTCACAGAGCTGGAACAAAACAAAAGTTAAAATTTGTATAGAAACACAAAAGATGCCAAATAGCCGAAACAATCTTGAAAAAGGAGACTAGATCTGGGGGAAATACACTCCCTGACTTCAGTCTGTACTACAAAGCTGCAGTAATGAAAACAGTATGGTACTGGCCCCAAAACAGACACATAGATCAATGGAACAGGTTAGAAAGTGCAGAAATAAACCCACGCACATATGGTCAATTAATCTACCACAAAGGAGGCAAGAATATACAATAGAGAAGACAGTCTCTTCAACAAGCGGTCCAGGGAAAACTGGACAGCTACCTGTAAAGGGCTGAATTTAGAACATTCGCTAATACCATATACAAAACTAAAGTCAAAACGGATTAAAGACCTAAATGTAAGACCAGATACTATAAAACTCCTGGAAGAAAACATAGAACACTCTTTGACATAAGTCGCAGCAATATTTTTTTTTCAAACCATCGCCTAGAGTAATGGAAATAAAAGGAAAAATAAACAAGTGGGATCTAATTAAACTTAAAAGCTTTTGCACAGCTAAGGATACAATCAACAACAAAAAGACAACCCACAGAATGGGAGAAAATATTTGCAAAGAATACAACTGACAAGAGACTAATTTCCAAAATATACAAGGAGCTCTTACACCGCAATATCAAAACAAAACAAAACAAACAAAACAAGCAACCCAATCAAAAGATGGGCATAGGATCTGAACAGACATCTCTCCAAAGAAGACATCCAGATGGCCAACAAGCACATGAAAAGAAGCTCAACATCACTAATACTTTAAGAGAAATGCAAATCAAAACTATAATGGGGTATCACCTCACACCAGTCAGAATGGCCATCATTCAGAAGTCCACAAATGATAAATGCTGGAGAGGGTGTGGAGCAAAAGGAACCCTCGTACACTACTGCTGGGAATGTAAGTTGGTGCAGCCACTATGGAGGACAGTATGGAGGTTTTTAAAAAATCTAAAAACACTTACTATATGATCCAGAAATCCCACTCCTTGGTATATATCTGAAAGAAGATATAATTTGAAAAGACATGTTCACAGCAGCACTATTTAAAACAGCCAAGACATGGAAACAACCTAAGTGTCCATCAACAGATGACTGGATAAAGAATATGTGGTACACACACACACACACAATGGAATACTACTCAGCCATAAAAGTATAAAATAATGCCATTTGCAGCAACATGGATGGACGTGGAGATCGTCATTCTAAATGAAGAAGTCAAAGAGAAAGATAATACCAGATGATATCACTTATATGTGGAATCTAAAAAAAAAAATGACACAAATGAACTTATCTACAAAACAGAAACAGACTCACAGAACAAACTTATGGTTACAAGGAAGTAAATGGCTGGGAAAGGTAAAATTAGGAATTCATAATTGGCACCTCTTGGGGAGTGATGAAAATTGTAGCTGTCTTGACTATGGTAGTGGTTTCATGGGTGTATACATCTAATAAAATCATCATATTGCACATCTGAAATGTGTGTACTTTACTGGACAGGAATCATACTACAATAAAAGTGTTAACGGCCCCCTCCCCAAAAGAAATTCATCCTAATTTGCTATAGATTTCTTCATCAAATAATAAAGATCTTTATGTGAAAAAAGAAGATGTTCAAGTGACCTGAAGCCATATGAAAATGTGCTCAACATGACCCCTCATCAAGGATGCGCAATATTATAATGAGAAGCAAACACTGCTCCACAGCCACCAGAATGGCTAAAACCGACAGACTTGCAACGCTTAATGTTACTGAGGAGGTGGAAGAATTAGAACTCTCATACATTGCTGGTGATCATTCAAAATACTAGTCCAAAGACATTGAAGAACTTTGTAGCAATGTCTTGTATAGTTAGCCCTGCTGCTAGTTTGTTATCCAGCAATTTCACTTCAGATATTCACTCAAGAAAATTAGAATGTATTTCCCCGGCACCCACTAAAAGGCTTAAACAAGACTGTCTACGGCAGGCTTATTCACAAGCAGAAAAAACAACGGAAATTAACACCAACAGGAGCATGAATAAGCAGACTGTGATATATTAATATTAAAACAAAGGAATGCTCTTTTAAAAAATACATGAATTACTGATACATTCAGTTACATCTATGAATTTTTAAAACAAATTTTGTTGAGTGAAATGTGTCAGACACAAAGAGTACATATTGTTTAACTCCATATATATGTACATACACATATATAGATATTGCTTAATAGGACTTCCCTAAGATCCTTCATGATTTATTTTGTTTTCGGCTCATTAAAACATATACTTGGCATACAGTAATATTTAAACTGTAACCAGCAGTTCAATTTTATTTTTCTACATAGCGAATAAACAAAAACAGAAAATCCATCTTTTCACCATTTTACTCCACCCTAGAACATACCACAGCTGGATTATGGTAATATTCTCCTAACTGGCCTTCCCCTCTCTTCTTGGACATCTCGATCCATTTTCTAAAGAGTAACCATAGTGATCTTGTTTCACACTCACTTTGTGTCATTTCCCTGCTTAAAACCTCTCAGAGGTTTCTTTTTCTTTTTTGAAGACATCTTTTATTCTTTAATTCAAGTAGAGTCAGTTACAGTGTGTCAACTTCTGGTGTACAGTTCAATGTCGCAGTCATGCATATGCATATACATACATAGATTCATTTTCATAGAAGGGTATTACAAGATATTGAATATAGTTCCCTGTGCTATACAGAAGAAATTTGCTTTTAATTTATTTTTGTATATAGTGGCTAACGTTTGCAAAGCTGAAACTCTCAAAGTTGATCTCTTCCCACCCCCTTTCCCCTGGTAACCAAAAAATTGTTTACTAGGTCTGCAAGTCTCTTTCTGTTTTGTAGATGGGTTCATTAGTGTCCTCTTTTTACTCTTTCTTTAGATTCTACATATGAGTAATATCATATTTTTCTTTCTCTTTCTGGCTTACATCACTTAGAATGACAATCTCTAGGTCCATCCATGTTGCTGCAAATGGCATTATTTTATTATTTTTTAAGGCAGAGTAGTATTTTATTGTATAAATATACCACAACTTCTTTATCCAGTCATCTGTTGTTGGACATTTAGGTTGTGTCCACGTCTTGCTATTGTGAATAGTGCTGCTATGAACGTTGGGGTGCGTGTATCTTTTCAAAGTAGAGTTCTCTCTGGATATATGCCCAGAAGTGGGATTGCTGGATCATGTGGTAAGTGTATTTTTAGTTTTTTGAGGAATCTCCGTAGTGTTTTCCATAGCAGCTGCACCAAACTACATGCCCAGCAGCAGTGTAGGAGGGGTCCCTTTTCTCCACGGCCTCTCCAGCATTGATCGTTTGTGGACTTTTGAATGATGGCCATTCTGACTGGGGTGATTTGATATGTCAGTGTAGTTTTGATTTTCATTTCTGTAATAATTAGGAATATTGAACATTTCTTCAGGTGCCTGTTGGCCATTTGTATGTCTTCATTAGAGAATTGCTTGTTTAGGTCCTCTGCCCATTTTTGGATCTGGTTCTTGTTTTTTTGTTGTTAAGCTGTATGAGTTGTTTGTATATTCTGGAGGTTTAACCGTTGTCAGTCACATCATTTGCAAGTATTTTCTCCCATTCCATAGATTGTCTTTCTGTTTTGCTTATGGTTCCTAATTGAACATGGACTAAAATCCAAAATCTTGATCATGGCCCTAAAATTCCTGAATTATTTACTCAACACTTTGCCTCGTCATGAGCCACAATGGTCTCCTTGATTTTCTTCAGAGAATACAGGCTTGTGGTGCATTAAGGCCATTTATCTGACTCCTCCTCTCCAGATGTCAACCCTAAGGTTGGGGGAGATTCCTAAACAACCTTACACGAAATATGCCCCCCACCTCCAGTCATGTTCTTCATATTATCTTTTATAATGTGCGTGATTCATAATTTTCAGTCCTCAATTTCTTCTTTTTTTTTTTTTTACCATTAGTGTTATTTCTACTGTCGGTCTCTCACTTGACATTATAGCCTGTGAATAAAGAGACAGTGACTCTTGTAGAGGATTGATTTCCAACACTTACGGAAGTGCTCGGTGTGTAAAAGGTGCACAGTAAATATGGACTAGATGATTTGGTGATGCGTGCAGACGTCCTGAGGACGAGAGTAGAGCTTGTTCTGAGAGGCTTTGACTGTGCTTTAGGAATCTTACTCCCAGGGTTCCCAAGTCTCTTATTCATTGAAGTAACATTTAAGTAACATTTAAGCAAAAATATGAGAAACTCCAAGTCAACTTCAACACCAATATATTCTTATTTCTAATATGGTTCATATGAAACAGTTTTCCATATTTTAAATTACAAACTGTAAGCCTAAATTTTGGAACTACGCGGTTGTAACGATGTGGAAATTATTGATACTTTTGTGCTGATCTTTTAAATTTAGCATTTACCAAAAAAAAGATAAGTGCCAAGTAAACTTGTTTGCTAAGCCATATGATTTTGCAAATGTGATATTTTCATTATCTCTCTATGACAAATTTAACTTATCATGTTATGTCAGCAGATCTTACACAGTTTTACTATAAACATTAACTTCGTGCTACTTAGACATAGAAGTGTCTTTCAAAGTTTTCCACTGTGTTTTTGCTAGTGTTTTCTATCATTACCTACATTAAATTTATGCAAGCAGACAAAGTAATTCTTAAATGACGATCCAAAGATTTGCATGTCTACCTAGACACAGTTGGACCCCTGAAACTAAAAAGATTAGGACAGTAGCAAATAGCATTACTTCACATATTTAATACTGTTGTTTCTCCGTAAGATGAGAAGAATGCGGGATCGCAGAGGACAGTGTTTTACTTACGGACACGACTGCATTTAGGAGGGAGGGACCAGCCGCTTTCTGTACAGGTGATGCCTCTCTGATTATTTGGAAGACTGTAGCCGGTGTCACAGACAATTTGTACAGAGTCACCCTCCTGGTGTATTTGTCCTGAAGATGCAGAATGACCATTTTCCACCCAAGGGAAAAAGCACTGTCCTAAAACCCAAAAGATGACTGATATAGATGTTGCATTGAAAGAGTATTACATTTTTCGTACTTCGAAAGAGAAAACAAGGGCAAAAGTTGGTTTCATAAAAATAAGGCCATGCATGTCAAAGTTAATATGCAATATCATTAAGTATTATTTGCATATATAAGAAACATTTTACGTCTAAAAATTACTTTCCACAAATATCTTCTTATAAAGGCGAATGGCACATGTCATCTTTGCTGGTCCCCCCAGTACCTGCCACCATGACTGTCTAGACTCTGTGGTGCCTTCAGGCACACCCTCTCCACTGACTGACTACGCTGAACGGTTCATCTGGATAATGATGGGGGTGTTTACTCACTGAGACACTTTGGAGTTGGGGACCATCCTTTCTCTGTACAGGCTATTGGAGTCCAGGGTGATTGTGAAGGAGACACAAATTTGTGATCACAGGTGTAGTAGAAATATTTCCCCATGTCAACGGGAAAAGTTTCTTTGTATTTGTTTTCATCGTATATGTTTCCATGTTTTATCTCCGGAAAATCGCAAGTTCTCCCTTGAGAAAAAAAAAACGGTATCCTACATGAATAAATACGGAACACATTTTACTAATCCCACCGATGAATTTATTATTCTACTCAGTTTAATTATTGCACTGTATCAGTGAGCAGAGATTGGGACAGCCTGTAGTTAGGAGTACAGAGGTACGTGAGGGGTTCCTGATGTTTAAGTTCTTTGGAAATATTTCCAAGATGAGAATCACACAGAAAAATGTAAACACCGAGGAAGAGGATAAAAGTGGTTGTATCGACTAAACCTCCCAGATGTAGGAAGTTTGCTTCTGGCCAGGTGGCAGGACTGTCTGTGGCTCTGTGTCCCTTCTTGCGCCTCTCCTTCCTGTGTCCTCCACAGATGTCCCCTCAGCATCCCAGCGCTTTCTAGCCCTCTCCTCCCAGGCCGGGTCACATGCTGCGTGGGCTACCTGTGTGAACAACTACATGTGCACGTATGAATATACATATGTATTCAGGCATTTATGTTTAGTCATACATGTATCTATGGCTGTGTGTTATATTTTCGGTGAAACAGTGAAGATAATTTGAATGTTAAATATATTTCCTAAAGGAAAAAATTAGCAACAGAGTATCCCAAGACATATTACTAAATGCTGACGAGTGTCTTCTGAAAGTACCTATGTAAGAATTTAAATATACTTGAGTGGAAATCAGGAAAATAATTTTTGATTATTACTCTACATTTAAAAAATGTAGGATTGTGTTTATTTACTAAGGCTGCCGTAACACAGCGCTATCAACAGGACGGTTTAAATAACAAACATTTATTTTCTCACAATTCTAGCGGCCAGAGGTGCAAGATTGAGGTATGAAAAGGTTTGGTTCCTTCTCTGGCCTCTCTCTTGGCTTCTCCCTGTGTCTCTACACGGGCTTCCCTCTCTCTGTCTGTGTCCTGATCTCCTCCCCTCAGACCAACACTAGATTTAATGACCCAGAGCCCACCCTAATAACCTCATTTTGACTTAATTACCTTTTTAAACAACATACCTCCCTGTACAGTTACATTCTGAGGTCCTGGGAGTTAGGACTTCAACATATGAATTTTAGAGGACAGAATTCAACCTGTGCCCACTAAATACACAAAGATGTTTCTATTTACACAAAAGTGTGCTTCTACAGGGCGGATTCCTCGCTCTGTTGAGAAACATTGCTACGACTCAAACTTACAAGGCATTTAGCTCAAAGACTCCTTTTAGAAAGAGCTCACGGAAGGAGAAGAGTTTACACTGGACAGGAATCTTTGTTATATTGTTGTTATTGCTGTTGCTAGTGAAGGAAGTTGCCCCAGTAGAGACTTATTTAACATACAAAACCAACCATGCAGCAAATTATTAAAGTGAATTCTTTTTGTAAGTTAAGGAATAAAACATCGTGATTTGCCTTCAGTTCATAAATGGTGCAACGAGGAATCCTAAAGCATATCAGAGGTTTTGTTTACAGTAACTTGGAAAGGAGATTTGTTTTTTATTTTGAATAAAGTAAGACAGTAAAAAGATATTGTAATGAAGGATTTATAAAATGTTTAAAAGAAGGAGAGAACATATTTACGTTAAGAAAATCTTAAAGATTGTATATATTTATAAAAAGAGCTTTTAGAAGTAATACCTAGAAATACATTCGTTCTTAATTTAAAAGTAAGTTAAAGACTCTACAATTATGTTTCTTATGTCTAAAATATAATTATTTAATCTACAACAATTGCATTCAGATAAATTAACATAGACTACTTCACTGTAAACGTGAAAACACTTTAGTGAACAATGTCCTAGGGTTAATGCTCTAAAAATTATTTACTGAAATATTAAATCGATCATGATATTAATGACTTAAGTTGTATTAAGGTATAATTAACATAGTGAACTGAATATATTTGAAATGTTTGATTTAATGAATTTTGCCCTATGAATCCATGAAACCATCACCATGTGCAAGATCATAAAGATACCCATTGCTCCCAAAGTTTTCCTTGCATTAAAAATAAGAACCCTTCATTTATTTTGAAGTCAGAAGGTTCCTAATGTTGTGTGAGCATATTCACTTCGTAATGAGCGTTGAGAGTCTTTTTGATGTAGAAGTCAAAAACCAGAGAAAGCATAATTCCTTTTTCCCTTGGAAGAGTATGAGATAATTTTCCTCTAAGGTTACAGTTTGTAAAGATGACACAATACAGTCAATTCCTACGAGTCTATTATTGAAATATAGAGACACGTGAGAGTAGATAAAGCATGAAGTTACCTTTAAAAGGCAAACTGAGGGTTCAGCTCTGTTTTCAACTTACTTTGTCCGTGAGCACAGGAAACCCACAGGGGGAGGAGGACAGTGGTTAGTAGCAGCATGTCCGATACGCCCACCGGTACGTTCGTACAAGGACCTCCCGTTGTGTTCCTTGGGGTTTTAAATCTGCTTCACTAGCAGTTGTTAAGTGTGACTCTGATTTAAGGGCATTACCATGATGCTAGTTAACTGAGGTCACTTTGTAAATATCAAAGTTCAAAGAGCTTTGAAAATCCATGAATTCCGGGTAGTGGTTTCACAATAATTTCTTGAGTTCATTCCCTGACATGTACGTGTACACCTGTTTCAGGGACGGTAATAGACGGGCTCCCACAGTGATACAAAACACTAATTTTTAAGTTAAGCACTTCTTAAAAAAAGGTGAAGTTCTTTCTCAACCCGGTGAATCACGTGAATAACTGAGTCCATGTCACTAACGCCTTCTTCTGTCCTTTATTTACCTTCACCACCTTCTCCACTTAGGGGTCTATGAAGATCAAAGTGTATTTAGAATTAATTTCACCATCTGTGTTTTCTTGTGCTTAAGGCAGCAGTGATTTTTAAAAACTCATATGGGATCACACTAGTGAGTACAAGAGCTTCAGCGTATTCTTGGCATTAAATATTTTTTAACGTGCTTTGAGGCACCATTGTTTTAAATAATATCTTCAGGTACATACAATAGTATTGCTTTTCTTTTAGGAATGTAACTCAAGAATTCTCACCTGTTCTTTCACTGACACTGATTGCATTGTTTCTTTATTTTTTATATGTATGTTTATATTTATATAGCCATTTATATTTGTCATCATTTAAAATACAATTACTTAATATAAGAATTCTTTTCAAGCAGATAATTAATGTGGAAAATATAATATTAGTATAAAGGAGAAAAAAAGTCACCCTGCATTGAAATTTATTTATTTATTTCCTCACTGTAACTACAATGGTTTCAAACTATTAAATAATTTATTAGGGCTATGAAATGAAGACTTCCAGAAGAGCAAAAGAGCGTATATTGGACTAAACATTTTATAAATAAAAATTATAAGCTAACACATATGATTGAACTGACTACATGAGAGAGGAAAAACAAGGAGAATAAAGAAAGCGTTCAACCTCTGAAAGAATGGAATCAAATTGTGAGATCCGAACTTAATTATTTTCTGAACTTAGACAACACACTCACGTCCACGTGGCACATGGATGGTGGAGCTCAAGGAGAAAGCAAGGGTCTCATTTGTGTGAAAGTTCAGAGATGTGCCTCTGGGGCTGGCGGAACATCCGCCAGGTGAGAAGAGAAATCTATGAAGGTCCACCCGGGAAATTCCTCATAATCTTCATTATCTCTCATTAAAGTATCTACTAGATCTACATGAGCATTCATGGGGCAAGACTCCAAGCATCCCAATGGAAAGAAATTGCTGCAAAGCAGAAAACTAAAAATTTCAAATATGTGCAGTGAGGAGGACAAGGAGTTGGGAGTTCAAAGCCAGCATAGCTTACTGAATACTTCACATTTTACTTGAACCCAGATGAACATGTCTGGAGTAAATACTATGTCCCTGGACTTGACTGACGCAACACTGAAACACACCGACCTTAAGGAAAAACAAACCTTAAACCCAAGACCGCACGGGGTAATAGTCTTCCACTAGGAGCATAACTTCTATTCTGTGTTCCTTTGTGAGACGGTTAGACAGGTGCAGCATTGAGGGGAGACAGAGAAAACAGAGTGGCACTATTTTCACTATTTTTAGGAAAATAATGAATAAAACGAGCAGGAGGTAGTTCTGCTGGCTTTCCCTTGGCCTTCCTCCCCATTACAGACCTCACTCACTGCTCAGGGAACAATGCATGACATCTTCCTGTTGCTCAGCGTGTCTCTCCCGCTTCTGCATTCTGGAATAGTCCGCCATAGGGAATAATGACAAGATGTGTTCAGTGGCCCACTGGAGCCACTCTGAGACTGAACTGAGCTAAAACTCTACTGTTCAGCTGACCTCCTCACGTCCCTGCTCTTACTGGCTGCTGTGGATCATGGTCACACTCTGGGTCTCCTGGAGTGTGCTGAGACCCAGTATCCAGTAATCCCCAACATTCCTGATTATTTCTTTCCCTCAATGCACGAACACCTTGGTAAACATCCATAGGTCCCTTTGGGGAAGGCTGGGAGGAGAACGAATACTACAGATCTCCGGGAGTGTACCATCTTCCCTTTTCACAGATCCAGTAGAATTCCCATCCACTGCATCCCTAGGGACAGCAGGCTGCATGAACTGCCATAGGGCTCTGTGAGCACGGCTGTTCTGATTGCTGCTTTCACTCTTCGTCATGCTGGCCACAGTCATTTACCTTTGGCAATTAATTGCAGCCACATGGCCTTTTTGCTTCAATTATAGCCATCACATTTAAGGTTCCCACTGTCGAGGCAGCGTTTCCCACTGTGACTTTCTGACCTGGAGAGGAGAAGAGTCACAGAGCTCTCCAGGACACTCGGGCTCCCACTCCCAAGCTTGTTTCGCACAGTCGTGGTGTAAGGGCCCTTCAACAGTGCCGGAGCAGGTGTTCACTGCTAAAAGCACTCTCATAGTCCAGGCTCCCTAAGCCTTTGGAGCTCTTCCATTCTGGTACACAGAGGCAGTCCTGGCATTTCAGCTTCACTTAGTGTAGGCCACCTTGTGGTCAGGGGATGAGCAAACCTGCTAAACAGAGCCCTATTTAACCCCCGAGTTACAACATTAGTTCCGAATCTCTGCTTCGTGGGCCCATAGCAGTATATTCTGCTGGATTCCACTTTATGTTCCTTCCACCGTTACCCCCCACCCTTAATATCCATTCCTATGCGTATTTCCTCAATTTCTATCCATATAAATGGGTCCAAGATACCGTTCTTCTGGAGTACAGCACACCGCCTCACGGGTCACACATTGGACCTCACCTGTCAGAGCTCCCTAAAACTTGATTCTCCTGATCAGTCTAGAAACAAAAGGAATGGTAGTGGTGTGTCCCGAGGGAATCAGCTGTGTCCTGCAGGGCAGTGTCTCAGCGGAGGCCGCTGGAGTTTCCTCAGGCAAAGCAGGGCTAGTCCCTCAGATCCCGTTGGAAGGACTGCTTCTACCGGTAAAGGAGACAGCAGAATTTAGGGGTTCAATGTCCAGTTTTGCTAGGTTCTTTCCACTTAACTCCTTTTCAGTTTTGAGGATGTGATTCCTTCCCACTTTGACAGCAGACATCCTGTGTGGTTGGAAATTTAATTTGCGTTGTAATTCAGGCACTGGTAGGGTGAGACTTGGTTCATTTTTCAGCGATCTCAGCTCTGAGGATACAGGAAATAAGCGTTTCTTTCAGAACCAACGTAAAAATTTTAAGGGGATTGTGCAGCATCTGAACTGTGACTTTGAATTCCTGAGCTCCTCTTTTCTACTCTTCACTTATCTAGTAAAATTAGGATCAACCAGCCAATCTAATTATACTCATTAGTTTGACAAAAACGTGCTAATATGTCAAATACGTGCCTCCTGTAAGTATGATTTATAGCGTCCGCTGTTGATAGGCCGTGCGTCTGTGTTTCCACACATGCCATGGCCATCAGTGCCCTCTTTACTGCTTGTTGTAGATTCCTTAGTGCTCTGCGAATACGTTCCAGAAATACCAGAATCAGTTCCAAAAACTCATCATTCTTCTGGAACCACTCACGTTACCAAAATCTCCATCAGTCAGACTTCTCCAGATGAACAGAACCTATATTCTCTATCAGTATAATACAAACACACATACACAGGGTGACAGAGAGACAAAGAGAGACAAACAAACACAGAGACATTGAGATTTGTTTAAAGG
Source organism: Camelus ferus (assembly GCF_009834535.1). Taxonomy (NCBI): domain Eukaryota; kingdom Metazoa; phylum Chordata; class Mammalia; order Artiodactyla; family Camelidae; genus Camelus; species Camelus ferus. The sequence continues at coordinate 9,577,855 of NC_045718.1, read as the reverse complement.
AAATGGCTCATGTGAGTGTGAAGGATGGCAAGTCTGAGATCTGCAGGGCAGGCGGCAGCCTGGAAACCCAGGAAGGCTGTACGTCGCAGTTTGAGTTTGAAGGCAGTCTAGAGGCAGAGTTTCTTCTTCCTTGAAGGATCTCGGTGTTTTCTCTTAAAGCCCTCAACAGACTGGATGAAGTACACCCACACTAAGGAAAGTATTTTGCTTTGTTCAATGTCTGTGATTAAATGTTAATCACATTAAAAAAAATGCTTTCACAGAAACATCTAGACTGATAATGTGACTAAACAGCCGAGTAGTGCCGCGTAGCCAGGTTGACTCAACGTAAACCAGCACACTGATGAACTCGGATTTTTCCTTCAGGAGATTCCCAACCAAACTATGGAAGATCCACCTGGTCTCTTCTTGTTGCTTGTAGTCAAATACATGAGATCAAATATACCTTGAAGGATGAACTGTCAAGCAGAAAGGAACCAGCACTAGATGATGTGAAAATTCTCAGCTTATCCACGTGTATGTACTCACCATCAAGGCAAGAGGGGCTGGTCAACCCTTTGCTTAAAAGGTGAGGCATGTGACTCGAGATGCAATCCGACAGCTCATCCTAGGCCAGCGCCAGGGACCCTTTATGCAGGAGAGATCTGTGATGGGCCCTCAGGTCTGAGAGCTGGCGCCTGCCAGAGACTGACGAGGCTGTTGAGAATGTTCTCCCAGCAGAAATGCCTTCAGCCTGGCCTGAAAGCAACAGGGACCACACAAAGTAAAGGAAGAATGTCTTCCAAGATAGGTCCGTGGATACAGAGGTCTGGGCCAACAGGGTCTCTCCTCACCGTGGTCCAAAAAGTTGGGGCTGCCACGCCAGGGCACCCACAAACAGAGCATCAGTTTCACAGAGGAGTTTTCTCAGGCTTGACATCAAATGGAGTTTCTCCTGCTGGGTTTTGGATTTGGCCAAGACCTCAGACTCCCTCTTTGTTTCGATTTCTCCCTTTTTGAATGGTAATCTATCCTATGCCTATCTTAACATTATATTTGGGAAGCGTATGACTTGTTTTCTGGTTTCACAGGGTCACAGACACAATAGGAATTTTCCCGAAGGTTGGACCAGAAACTGAGTCTCACCTGTAAATGCTTTAGAAGATATTTAGATGGAATTTGGGCATTAGAGTTGATGCTGAAAAGGGTTAACACTTTGGAGGATGTTGGGATTGGATGCATATATTTTGTACCTGGGAAAGATATGAATGTGAGTGGTTGCAGTGTGGACATTACGTGTTGAACAGTGTCCTCTAGAAGATCTTTTAGAATCCTTACACCCAGGGCCTTAAAATGTTGCCTTATTTGGAATTCAGGTGTTTAAAAGGTGTAATCAAGTTAAGATGAGGTAATTATGGTGGGCTCCAATCAAATGTGAATGATGTCCTCGTAAGAAGAATGTACCAAATAAAGGCAAAGACACATAGGGAGGATATTTTGTAACAAGAGAGGCAGAGATTAGAATGTCGCAGCTGCAAGCAAAACCAAGTTTGGATGGCCACTGCCAGAAGCTACGAAGCAACGGAGAAAATTCTACCCATTCTCAGAGAGAGCATGCTATCAAAGGCACAAATGGAAGCAAGAGGAAGCAAGCGCTATTGTTATTCTTTTTTTTTTTTAATATATTTGTTAGATTTTATTTCTTGAGTAATAAAATTCTAGTGTAGAGCACAATTTTTCAGTTCTATATGAACATACATATATTCATTGTCACATTTTTTTTCACTATGAGCCTCCACAAGATCTTGTTTATATTTCCCTGTGCTATACAATATAATCCTGTTTATCTATTCTACATTTCAAAATCCCAGTCTGTCCCTTCCCACCCTCCCCCCCTTGGCAACCACAAGTTTGTATTCTACGTCTATGAGTCTGTTTCTATTTTGTATTTATGTTTTGTTTTGTTTTTAGATTCCTCATATGAGCAACCTCATATGGTATTTTTCTTTCTCCTTCTGGCTTATTTCACTTAGAATGACATTCTCCAGGGACATCCCGTTGCTGCAAAGGGCGTTATGTTGTCGGTTTTTAAGGCTGAATAGCATTCCATTGTATAAATATACCACTTCTTCATTATCCAGTCATCTGTTGATGGACATTTAAGCTGTTTCTATGTCTTGCTTATTGTAAATAGTGCTACTATGAACTTTGCGGTGCAAGTGTCACTTTGAAGTAGGGTTCCTTCTGGATTTAGGCCCAGGAGCGAGATTCCTGGGTCATATGGTAAGTCTATTCCTAGTCTTTTGAGGAATCTCCGTACTGTGTTCCACAATGGCTTTCCTTGCTTCCCTCTCCCACTCTTAATGATTTAAATGTCTTCTTTTACAATTTTGTGATTATTCTTTTCATAATTCATGGCAGTTATCACCTTTCCAGTTATGAGTTTCTCATTTTTATAGCATCCTGCTTCTTTTCAATTTTGAGTAGACCTGTCAATATTTCTTTTAGCATGGGTTTAGTGTTGCTAAACTGTTTTAGTTTTTGCTTGTCTGTGAAGTTCTTTATCTCTCCTTCTATCCTAAAGGATAGCCTTGCTGGATAGAGTATCCTAGGCTGCCTCTTTTTTTCATTCAGGACTTTGAATATATCTTGCCACTCCCTTCTGGCCTGTAGTGTTTGTGTAGAGAAATCAGCTGAAATCCTTATGGGTTTCCCTTGTAACTCACTCCTTGTTTTCCTCTTGCTGCCTTTAGGATCATTTCTTTATCCTTGATTCTGGCCATCTTGATTATAATATGTCTTGGTGTGGGTCTGTTTGGGTTCTTCCTGTTTTGGGGACCCTCTGAACTTCCTGTACTTGGATATCTGATTCCTTTAGGTTTGGGAAGTTTTCAGTCATGATTTCTTCAAATGCCTTTTCAGTTCCCTTTGTTACCCTTCTGGAACACCTATTATGCATAGGTTGGCACACTTTATATTATCCCATAGGTCCCTTCTATTGTTTTCATTGTTTTTTATTTGTTTTTCTTTCAGCTGTTCTGATTGGGTGCTCTCTGTCGTCCTGTCTTCTAGGTCACTTATTCGTTCCTCTGCATTTTCTAGTCTGCTTTGCACAGCCTTTAGGTCAGCTCTCATCTCAGCAATTGAGCTTACTAATTCTACTTGGTTCTTCTTTATAGCTTCTATTTCATTTTTGACATATTTCATATCTCTAAACACTATCTGTTTTAGATCCTTCAGTACTTTGATCACTCCTTTTTTGAAATCTTGATCTAGTAGGCCATCAATGTCTATTTCCTTGATCGTGCTTTCAGGGGATTTCTCTTGATCTTTTAATTGGAAATGGTTCCTCTGCTTCTTCATGCTGCTCATATCTCTCTGGCACTGTGGCTTAAGGAGTATGAGTTATCTAGTTCTCCTGGAGACACTGTGCTCTTAATGATTTTATTGAGAGGTCTTTGTGTCTTTGCCCTGTTTCTCAAACTCAGCTTGCTGTTTCCAGAGGCCCTCCATTGGCACCCTGTTGTGTGCTCTCCCAGTGGCTGTAGGCTAACAGATCGCACCTCCTCCCAACACTGGGTCAGGTGCTAGGCTCTTATCTGGTGGGCAGGCAGGTCACTCCCCCTCCTGATGCTGCAGTCAGATGCTGCGCTCGGGGGAGGCAGGTGGGCGGATCACGGCCCACCCCCAGCACCGTGGTCAGGTGCTGCGTTCCTGCTAGGAAAGCAGGTTGTCACCTGCCCTTTCCTGGCGCCAGTAGCTCCGCTGCTCTGTGCAGCTGCCCGCTCCGCCTCGGGTCGGCGTTCCGAAGGTGGGCTCAGGGAACACCGAGGAAGGGCCCCGCCCCTGCTCCGGGCCAAATCTCAGCTCCTTGTTTGTCTTGGCAGCAGGAGTTCTCTGAGGTGCCAGGGCAGAAAGATCCTATCTGCCTCCAGCTGTAAAGAAGTCTCAGTCCTGCCCAGGAGGTTGCAGAGCCCCCAGGCGCGGATTCAGGTCTCAGCACCCCCCCCACCCCCGCAGGCAGCTGCACACAGGAGGAGGTGGCGGCTGTGGCTGCGCCTCTCCTCTCTTCTCGGGAGAAGCGCCAGCAATGGTGGCGTGGGTCTGAGGAGATATAGGCTACGGCACCCCTCCCCCCAGGGCACACCAGCCGTGTTGCTTTCCTTTTTTCGCAGTTTATGGGGGACCAAGGTTGTCCTGCTCTGTGTCCCCTCCCAGCCACGGACCGCAACCCCCTGCCATCCCCCGGGGCCGCCTCAGTGCAGCCACCCCCGTCCTCCACCCAGCTTGGGCGGCCTGTCCCGTCCCCAGCTGCTGGCTCGCGTCTCGGGCTGGGTGTCACGGGGACCCTTTGTGCCTGTTTAACTCAGTTCTGTTGGTCAAGGGATGCTTGGGGCAGATCGGAGCCTCAGAGGCTCCCTCTCCATCCCGCTGGCCTCTCCGTTGGAGGGGGGAGACCCAGCGAACGAGCGCCAGTCCTCCTTTGCCGCTGCCTCCCCGCGGGATGGGTCCCACACTGTTTTGCTTTTTCTTATTTCTTTTTTCCTTTTTTCCTGCCAGATTCTTGGCATCTTTGTCTTTCGAAGAGGGTGATATTCTGTCGGTGTTGGCAGGAGCTCTGGTTGGCTGGATGGGTCCAAAGATGTGAGTTTTGGTGTATTTGTGGGAGAGGGTGAGCTACCAGCGTCCTTCTACTCCGCCATCTTGCTTTTCTCCCTATTGTTATTCTTATGAGAACCCCAACCCCATCCATAGCAGCCACCCTGATGGCCTCATGTGACCACAGTGACTTCCAGAGATCCTACCTCTTAGTCCTATCACATTAGGTTTGGTTTCAACATCCAAACTGGGGCTTTATTGCGTCTTGTTTGCAATGCTGACAGTTCTTTGAAAAGGAGCTAACGAGAGTTCTCTTTCATGTGTATTGATACTTTTACGATGTTGCCATGTGCTACCTGAATTCAGGTCATAAACTGATGAGCAGTGATTTGTACTTAATGCAGATCTCAAATATATGTTGATGACAATATAATAATATTGGACACTGAACAGTAAGTTTCAGTGGTTTTAACTATAGGAGTGAAACATATGACTAACAGAATTTGGCCAGTAAAAACAAAGGTCTATTGACTCAACAGTTGATGGACACTTGGGTTATTCCCATTTTGTGGCTATCCATTGCAGAAAAGGCAAAACTGGGCACAGAAGAGAGATTAGTGGTCCCCAGGTGTTGGTGTTGGAAGGAGTCAGTTGTCTGCAAAGGGCCAAGAGAGAGCCTCTCAGGGTGAACGGACTGTCCATAGCTTGATTAGCTGGTGATTATGGAACTGTATTCATTTGTCAAAACTCCTTGAACCATCAGGTAAAAAGTGTAGGCTTTACTGTAGGTAAATTATACCTCAGGGAAAATGAAAACAAAACCCAAAAGGTCCAGAAGAAACAGTAAAATTGGGGGGAATAACCAGGGCAGTAACCACTTGAAGAATTCCAGAGATAAGTGAAAATAAATTCTGATCATTGTGCCTCAAAGTTAAACAAAAGGCACAATGTTCTGTTAGGTGTTTTGAATTTTGTTGAGCACGTGTTCCACATTTGCAAGTATTGCTAGTCCTGATCCACAAAACTCTCTGCAGGAAAGTTGTATTTGTAAGCGGGCCTGGGCACCATCAGGCTGTGTCTTGCCATAATATTGTGTTTGATAAAACTGTCATCTGTCATCTCCTGGAAACTAAGAATGCTGTTGATCCTTAAATCTTTCAAGGAAATCATTGCAAAAAAATAGTAATAATAAAAACCAGAATGATGTGGGTTAGGCACTTCTTGCTTCATTTAAGAAAGATGTCCAAAGTAGGGGCATGTGGGCTCAGACTAGAGATGGCCATTTTATAAAGGGATGATGGAGGAATGTAGCTTTGAAAAGGGATTTGAATACTTTGTGGTCTTTAGTCTAAATGGACTGAAAATGGAATGCTGTGTAGATACATAGATAGTGTTGAAAAGGCAACTATTCCTGTGTCCCAAACTGGTACTCAAGCATGCATGGCTTCTAACACACAGCTACTTTCCTCTTGAGTCTGGATTGGAAGAGCACATGGGAGACAAATGGATTTATTTCCAGAATTTCAGAAAGCATCTGTCTAGAGTTCAGATACAGAGGAACTGACCTAGAAGTCTATTAGGTTTGTCAATGTGGAGAGACAAGGTTCAGTAAAGAAAATGTGCAAAGCAATAAACCAGAAGCTTGAGATTTGTCAAGCAAGGGACTGACTCCCCCGGCAGGGTTTTCCTGTGGTTCGATATTCTCTCTCTAAGGACCTGCCACCGTGTTAGGGTCTAACCAATCTGAAGCTGCCATGCGACAGAGACTTGGGGAGAGAGCACATGGAAGATATGCTTATCTAAGGTTTTCAGATGCTGAACATAGACCTCTTAGCTGTATTATTTCCATTTAATTTAAAATAATTACATAACTCTAACAGGAATCTATTTTTATTACAGAATAACTGCAAATACCAAACATCAAAATTTAAAAGTCAACACCTGGTGGTTCTTCTATCAAGCTCTGTAGTATACTTTTTATAGAAATTTTACAGCAGCTCCTTAAAATATTACATTCTCAGTTTCATTTTTTAATTTCATGTTTGTGAAATACTTGCTTAAAATTACTCTTTTTGGTAAATTAGACTTTAATAAAGTTAAATTTTATGCTCTTCAAAAGACAATGTGGAAAAAAGGAAAAGAAAAGCAACGTACTGAGAAAATATTCACAAAATGCCCACCTGACCAAGTTGTTGTATCCAGAATATATTAAAAAACGATTGCAACTCAATGAGGAGACAGACTACCTAATTAAACGGGGGAAAAAAACTTGAATAGCTACTTCACAAGATATATTAATAGGCAAAACACATTAAAAAATATATCAACATCATTAGTGATCAGGGAAATGCAAAGTAAAACCACGGGAAGATATTGCTGTACACTCATGAGAATGGAGAAAGTCAGAGGGACAGTAGAGCTGAAGCGGTAGGGCATATGCTTAGCATGCATGAGGTTGAGGGTTCAATCCCCACTACCTCCCCTAAAAATAAACAAGCAAACCGAATTCTGCGCACCCAGAATCTTTTTTAATTAAAAAAAAAAAAGAACAGAGAAAATTAGAAAGAATGACAGGACTAAGTATTGGTAAGAACGCAGAGCAACTTCAACCCTTATATGTTGCTGATGGGGATATAAAACGGAAGCAGCACTTTGGGGAACAGTTCGGTCGTTTCTTATAAAGTTAAACATACACTGAATCATAGAACCCAGCAGCCTTACCCCTAGATTTTTGCCCAAGAGAAGACATATATCCACACGAAGACTTACACTTGGATGTTGATAATAACCTTATTTATAATAGACAAAAACTACAAACAATCTAAAGATCTATCAGCATTTGTAGTACAGGAACAAACTGTGGTCTATCCATACGGTGGGGAACTACTCCGTGATGAACACACATGAACTCCTGGCACATGCAACGACATGGATAGATCTCGAAACAATTGTGCCGAGCCAGAGAAGCCTTACACGAGAGTACTATATGATGACATTTCAGTGAAATCTTAGAAGAGCCAAATCTGATGCACAGTAACAGGAAACAGATCAGGGGCTACCGGAGGGTGGGGAGTATGGGCCTGGATGGGCACAAGGGCATTTTGGGGGTGATGAAACTGTTCTATATATTTGATTGTGGTGGTGGTGCTACATTAGTGAATTTCTCTAAAGTCGTCAAAATCTTTTGATCATTAAAATAGGTGCATTTTGCCTTATGTGCACGTTAAAATTGATTTTTAGAAAAATGAAAGGGAAATAAGAGGCATTAGCAACATAATCTGGTTTACATTTTGTCAGTTCAAATCAAATCAAATTCTAGTTCGGCTTCTCTGAGCCTGTTCTGGTCATCTCGACTGAACGGGGATAGCCAAAAATATGAACTTCGTATCTCCAAATAAAACTTCTGAAGATAATTTATATTATTTCTACAGCTAACGAGTTCTTTACACTTTTACATTGTGTCTACGTTTTAAATTTCAATGTCTCCCAGGTTCTGTGATGGGACTGCAGGGATAGTGGATGTCCTCACTGCAGCCTTCAGGATGCTGACAATACATAGCGCACACAAATCACTGTTATTTAGAGAATTCAAATCATAAGAAAATATTCTTTATGAAGACCACTGTTAAATAGAGTCTACTGTTCCTCTAACTCTTCAGAGCCACCTCACAGCCTTATGTTTCATTTAAGCACAAAAATAGTACTCTATAGTTAAAAAATTTCTTGCTGGTCTTTTGAATTTTTAAAAAAATTTTAAAACTTTAAAATTTATTTTTAAACAACTTTATTGTGGTGTAATTTCTGTGTGGTAAACTACACATATTTGAGATGTATAATTTGACGAGTTTTGATAGACGTATACACCTAACCTATGAAACCACAACCACAATCAAGATACCTGACGTTTCCTTTTATGTCTTCCCTCTCCCCTTCCCCCTATAGGTTTGTTCTCTATGTCTGTGAGTCTGTTTCTGTTTTGTAAATAAGTTAGTTTGTGTCTGTTTTTAAGATTCCACAGGTAAGTGATAATCATATGGTATTTTCCTTTCTCTTTCTGGCAAGAGTACTTTTAAGAGTGATTCTAAACCATTTTATTTTTATTCCGTAGGTTTCATAGCGAATAAAAGTCCTTGAGCTTAGTTTTTCTTGATGGGTTTAATAGACTGATTCCTCCTAAGGCATTAGTATAAACCTGAAGTGCTTTATTCATACTAGACTTAGCATGTATTACTTACCACTTACACTTTCATGTGAGAATAAGGCCACTTTTCCCCTCAAGAGAATTGGATGTGTGTAGGATATGTTCATTATTCTTTAATTTAAAGAAGAAGTCTGAGATTTATTCAGAAATATTCTCACATTTGCATGGAAGGAAATTAGTCCTTATCTATGCATATTAGTCTCATTTTTTAGCTTAAAAACCTATGACCTTCCACTAAAATTAAAAAAATACTTTGTGTTCTCATTGTTCTGGTTACTTCCCTAGACTGAATCTTTACTGTTTTTTTTTTTTTTTTCTTCTTTCCAGCTTTGTCATCTTGCATATAATCATTTCCCCCTCTGGTGTTTCACTTTGCAGACTCAAGCTATAACAAGACTCTCCTCTCTAGTACCTGTTTAATGTGCTGGATACATAGTCCATTCTTTAGTACCTCATCTGGTGATATTCTCCTTTTAGTGTTTTCATCTTTTAGAAATACGTATCTATAGATGTTATGCTTTTTCCTGTGTGCTTTTTGTTTCCTTCCAAAAATGCTAGATATCTGAGTACAATTGGGCAGAGACTAAAGACATTTTTGATGAATTTTATTTGTAACTGGCATTCTGCAATATTGGGGCAATTGTAAAAACATTTCACTATTTAATTCCCGCTCCTGCATACTAGATATGTATGAAGTGTTAGAAATTCACAGCTCTTCTCCTACCTCTTAAAAATAAAGTCTTCAATAACCTTAGTCAAAAGCCGTCTGAGCTTGGAAATTCATACTCCTCCTTTAAAGTAAACAGATGAACTTGGATGCCCCAAAGTTAAATCTTCTCATCTTCTCTAGGTTATCTGCACTAACCAGGATTTCCCTGAGAAAAAATATGATGGTTTTCTTCTGTTTCTACCTGACCAGATTCACCCAAACCCAACACACTGTGGTACATGTGTATATATGATGGGATACCACTCACCCGTAGAAAAGAATGAAATTTTGTCATTTGAAACAACATGGATGGACTTGGAGGGTATTATTCTTAGTGAAATAAGTCATACAGAGAAAGATGAAAATTGTGTATCACTTATACGTGGAATCTAAAAAATGTAGCAAAGAAGTGACTGTAACAAAAAGAAACAGACTCCCAGATACAGAGAACAAACAAGTGGGTACCAGTGGGAGGAGGGCAGGGGGAGGGGCGCACAGGGCGGCGGGATAAGCAGCACTAACTACCACACGTGGGAAGCCAGCCGCGAGGAGATACTGTACAACACAGGGAGTGTAGCCAGGGCTTTATAATAGCTGTAAGTGGAGTATAGCCTGTAAAACTTGTGACTCACATTGTTGTACACCTGAAACTATTGGAAATCAACTGTAACTCAGTAAAAAATACTAAAAACAATAACCACAGGAAAAATTTCCTTTCTGTTTTGGAGATTTGACAACCAAAAGATCCTGGAAGTATGGGCACTTCAACAGTGTTGAAAACCCCCACTTAGCACCGACAACACAGTTTCTCGGTCCCAAAGCCTATTGTGCAATACAGAGAATCAGAGCTTTTTAAAGAGATGTGTGATGATGGGTGCTGGGCCTGGGAGGTATACAGTGAGACTGGATCATCGGTATTCTGCTAAAAAGGAGGGAAATGCTCAAAGGCCCATGGGACACAAGAAAATCAATCAGAAGCCAGGTTCAGGAGGCACTCACCACCAGATTTTGGATAATTTGAGCTTCAGACAAATAACTCACTTCAAATAATTGATTGTGATACATTAAAGAAATAAAAATCTAGGAGTCCATGCTGATAACTTTTTCTTAAGGGGAAACATCTTAAAACCATCATGGAAGGTTACTATTACATCAGGCCCTTGCTCCAAATATTGAAAATTAAAGGTCAAAACTAAAGGTTTGGCAAAACTTTTTAGGTGAGTTTAATATAAGAAGAGTTGGTAAATTAAAACTCATCTTTACACAGAATGACAATTTAGAATGCAGAAAAATGATAGAATTGGATCTTAAAAATCACTATTTTCTAGCCAAAAGTGACATAATTGATTGTAGTCACATGTTGTAAATAGATTCTACAACCATTAGGTGAAAATTAGGAGAAATAGTATATACAGAAATGTTAACATTGACAGCAAAGATAACTTGCCAGTTGTAACAATATTCATTTAAAGGTGAGAAAACTGGCTGTGACCAGTGCTTCAGATTTAGATCCATGAGCTCCAGTGCTGATGGCCCATGCTTGTTTTCCTAAGAAAGCCACTGGGTTTGATGCAGCATGGAGTAACAGGATACCACCTTAAAATATTTTTAGCTTAATTATTTAGAGCTCTATTTTCACCTTAGGGTTTTCATGAGTTTTAGAAATTTAACATGCTCATAGGGCATGAGTGGGACTTTGTGCTTTGCACCCAGAGATTGACACATTGTAATTGACTGTACTTCAGTAATAAATACAATACAACACAATAAAATAAAATAAAATAAAATAAAATACTTATAGGCAACTGATTTAAACCAACTCTGCTGTTTGACATGTATAAACATAAAAATCATATTTCAGACTCTCGTGATTAAATGCTTCCAAAACCATCTGTACCAGCAAAATCATGAACATTTTATTAGATCTGACATCATTACCAAAGAGGTCTCTACAGTTCTCATCACATACTGTGTTACTTTGTATATATCTGTATTTTAAAATGACATATATTATGGTTTAAAGGTGATATACATTAAAGAGAAAAAATTGAGAATACAAGTAAGTGAAAAGGAGTTAAAACCACATTTATTCTGTTATGTCCAAATTCAACTATAGTTAGTCTTAAGTATTTATCCTGCCACTATTTTCTCTATAAAAATGTCTTCAGTGTTTAAAGCATAGTGTGTGTATGTGTCTGTATTTATACTTGATGTTGGGTTTTTAAAATCACTTTTCATGTCACATTAAGACATTTATTCATCCAATTTGATTCTGATTCCTCGTAATGATGTGGCTGAATTATTAAATGTGCTCCATAGGCATCTCATACAAGGTCACATCTTTCACCTTTTCTGGGTGCACTGTTTACTGACAGGTCAGCAAAGGCGGGAAACGACTCTGTTCATCTTACTACTAACACAGGCATGGCATGGTTTTCTTTTTACTTATTTGTGAAGTGCTATTGTTTTGAAGATGGAGACAAGCATTTTTCCCCATTTCCCTGAAAGAGAGAGGCTCAGAAAGCCTGAGAAGTTGAGGAGATAGATTTGAGAAAGGTGGGAGAATGATGGATGGAAGCGGCACTGAAGTGATTTCTCACCATCGATGTTTTATGAATAGGACACACAGCATTTTTATTTGCCAGGTTTTAATGAGGTGCTTTTACGAAGTGAGATTTATTGGTCTCCCAGATTATAACTGCATCATCCACATAATATTTAACACAAATTCTGATTTATGAATAAAAGGAGTTAAATGATACTCCATAAAATAAACTCAGAAGAATTGGATTAACAATGAACAGTTCTGACTACATCTGCATATTTCAGTTTTATGGCTGCATTTTAACCGTTGTTTCACCCACAAGTAGGATACGCCACTCGTCCTTCCCGACAGGCTACTCGAAAATTACGGGCAGGTGACTTTTCACGGTACCCACGTTTACATCGAAATTCAATAATGTCGTTGGCTTTAGAATAAATTTTTTTAGCATATCTCCATCTTAACTCTATGTTATGTTTTTCCATCATTTCTTGTGAAATTACACATGCCTCTGAAGTTTAAAAAAAACATAAAACGTTAATTAGTATACAAATATTTTCCACAGAATTTCAGATTTTCAAGCAGAGTCTTGGACACTGGTCCAGGACTTCATTCTCTAAATCTTTTGCAAACCAACTCACTGAAAATCCTTTATGTAGATTTCATCATTTCAAACAGTTAATGATGTAAAAATGATGTACTGTTTAATGTAAAAATTAAATGCAATGCTTAAAGAATCATAATGTCAGTGATCATATGAAGAGCTTTCATTAAGGAATCTTTTGTTGCTATTGTTGCTTGAAACAAAAATTTTCAAACTTTACTTCTACACATACTACTATCTTTTAGTCAAGCAATAGAATGGCTGTTTGTTAGTCCTTGGAAACTCTACTAGAAACAGCTAACCATCATATTAATTGCACTCATTTCCCAGGATCCACGAGAAGATTAAAATACTCACCTAAGCATTTGGGAGGTTCTGACCACTCTCCATTCCTACATATTACATTCCTGTTTCCGTCCAGTTCATAGTAGGATTGGCACTGGTACTCAACGGTCGAGCCCGGAGGGTACACTGGCAACGGGAACGAGGTAATGTCTCCGTTGTCTATAGGTGGAGGAGGCCCACATTTTCCTTGAGAGTCTAAGGAACATGTTAGATTTATTGAAGGACCAAAGAAAACCCTCCACAGTTCAAAATAAAGAAAGCAGCATAGTGTGCAGCATTAAAGCTTGCGATATCTAATAACATGAAAGTTACTGAAGAAATTTTCATCACTACACTGAGGCCTATTTTACAGCCAGTCCTTTCACCCCACATGAAAGCACACATAATACATTAACAAATATGTCTTCTTTGTATTATTCCAGTATTAAAAAATGTTTTCTTAGTGAATATACGCTGTGCAGATGAGTACGTAAGATAAACAAAAAGTTCTGTGTCCTTGTATAGAATGTACAGCAGTGCCTACTGAAGCCCCAGTCATTTTTAATGATTTTCATTTTTATTACAAAAGAAACATCAGCTCCTTTAATAAAAGTCAAGAATTACAAACGTGAATAGTGGGAAAGGGAATGCTGCCTTCTTTTTCTGGACAAGGTGAGGTGGAAACATTCTGCTCATTGCTTCTGCTAAGTATTCCTTCTGCTAAGTAAACACCCCGAACATATGATGAACACCAACAGAGGAGACTGTGGAGGATGGAGAGAAGTCAGTCTGGTTGGCGACCTTGGGATTCAAGGAAGGACACTGTGTTTTCACTTCGCCCCCTGTGTGTCCTGGACTGGGCACTGAGACTGCAACCCAGGAATATTACCCAGTCAGACGAAAAAAACTGCTCAAGTAGTGCTCACATCTTTGTCTTTAGGTGAAGCCACCTAGCAAGACAGAAACACTTTTACCAATCCTGACTCACTACAGAAATATACCGTAGAAGGAAGCTGACAGCCCTCTCCCTGCCTTGATCTGCAGAGGCCAAGTAAGGAGCCTGGACTTCCACCCACAGGCTGAGGGAACAAGACGCCTCTCTCCGTTCTCCTGCTGTCAGTGGAGGCCAAGTGGGAAGCCCAGACTTGCACCCTGCATGGCCGTAATGGAGGCCTGATAAATAAAAGATTTCAATAAAGTCCTTAGTCTCAAAAGGCAATACTCCAAACGCTCAGGATACAACTGAAAATCACTCAACATAGCAAGGACCAGAAAAGCCTCAAAACAAAAAGGAGAATCGACAGAAGACAACACTGCAATGACACAAATATTGAAATTACTGGACAACAGTTTTTAAAAATCCTACTGAATTTATAGAACTAAAAAATAGAGTAACAGATTTTTTTTAAAAAAAAAAAAACAAACTGGTTGAACTCTACAATATACTGCAGCTGACAGAAGGATAAATTAACTTGAATATAAACTAATTTTGAAAATAGACTGAAAACAATGGACAGAGCTTCGTGGACCTCTGGGAAGACAGCAAAAGATTGAAAAGAAAGGGGTTGGAGATCAAAAAAACTTTAAAACTATGGTTAAAAATTTCCCACATAGGGCATAAGGCATAAATCTACATACTGAAATATCTGAGTGAATTCCAAAGAGAATAAATGCAAAGAAACTTTCATCAAAATACATAAGACATACCAGATCAAACTGCTGGAAACTAAAGAAGAAGAAAAAAATCTCAAAAGCAGCTAGATAGATACTATGCAATACCTATATGGGAAAATGGTTCAAACACCAGCAGGGTTCTCATCCATGGCCACAGAGCCAAACAGAAGTCACAGCATTTCCCCAAGGCTGGAAGAAAAGAGCTGTCAACCCCAAATTCTGTATCCAGTGATGCTATCCTTTAGGATAAAAGGGAGAAATAAAGACATTCCCAAACACAGGAAAACAGAGAATTTGTCTCCCGCAGACCTCTACTTAAAGAATTGCTAAAGGAAATCTTCAAATAGAAAGGAAAATATAACAGAAAAGGGATTGAGAATTTAGTAAACAAACAGTGCAATGGACTTTAAAAATAGGGGTAAATATAAGGCTATCTTTTCTCTAATGAGTTTGCTAAATTACGTTTGTGCAAAATTGTATCATTTCATAAGGTGCTCAATGTATGTGGAGGGACCACTTAAAATATTTATGTTACAAACGTGAGGAGATTAAATGGGCCTAATGGAAGTAAGATTTCCACATTCCACTTGAAGTGGTAAAATGTCTATACAGGTAGGGTGTGATAAGCCTGAATGTATGTGTTAAAACCTAGAACAATGACTTAAGAAAACAATGCAAAGAGATATGCTCAGAAGTAACGCAGAATATCAAAATTAAACTACTTCATCATGTTGAAAAATCCACAGGAAGGACAAGAAAGGAAACGGGGATGAGAAACAAAAACACACACAAAACAAACACTAAAATTTTTGGCTGCCATGGTCCCTAATATGCTAATAGTTACTTTAAATTAAATGGTCGAAATACAGCAGCTAAAAGCTGAAAATGTCAGGGTGGACACGTAAACAAGACCCAACTATATGCTGTCGACAAGAAATTCATTTCAAACATGAAAACATACGTGGGGGCAAGTGAAAAATTAGAAACACTACATACCAGGCAAAAGTTAGTTCCTTTGAAAACCACAAGTGGCTGATCTGTTATTTTCTTGGCTTCCCTTACTTCCTGAACTCTAAACACTCACGGGTCCCAGGACCAAGTTCCCAGACTCTTTATTTAATGTGCACACTAAGTCCTTGAGTAAGCTCAGCCAGTAACATGCCTTTACATACAATCCATATGCTGAAGATGCCCAAATTATATCACGTCCTTCGCAAGGCCCCAGGTCCCTATCCCATGTCTCACAGTGGAATTTCGTGTCAAACTGGAATATGTTGGGGTGTCAGAGGTACTTCTGGTATCTTTAACCCATTTATTCTTCAGGATCTTAATACTTAAGACAGGAAGTTTTCCATGATTCCAACTGTTCAAACCTGGTCACATCTTTCACAAAATAAATATGTCAGATTACTTATTCAGTCGACAAAAGAACTGGATTTTAACCACCACTGTGTCATTTGCATTTCAAAATTGTTCCATAAGAACTACTTCCTTATATATTTATATTAACATATTTTGTCCCTATTAATTCTCTGATATTGGGGGAGTAGGTAAGATACTCTACCTTTGCACTGAGGTGGTTTTGTCCAAGTTCCATTTAAACATGTCACTTCTACGTCCCCAAAAAGGTCATAAGGTTTGAGGCATTCATAACGTACTCTCTCACCAGACTGGTATCTAGGCTTCGGGTTTTGTAGAGCAGCATTTTCCACACTGGGTGGATTCACACAGGAAACATCTGAATAGAAAAAAAGAATTATCTCTAACATAACGATCATTTTGAGTACCAATTCAACTAATGGGATGTCAAATATAATTTCATGGGTAATTTAAAATCAATAGTTAATGTGTCATGAAAGACTGCTAATTTTGATATATTTACATGTAAGCTTGAGGAAAAGGAGATAGAACAAAATCTGTTGGTATTATTTAAGCTTCTATATCTTTAATCTCTACCCTAGACTTTACTTTGAAGTTC
Source organism: Camelus ferus (assembly GCF_009834535.1). Taxonomy (NCBI): domain Eukaryota; kingdom Metazoa; phylum Chordata; class Mammalia; order Artiodactyla; family Camelidae; genus Camelus; species Camelus ferus. Next base: position 9,561,245 of record NC_045718.1, on the reverse strand, counting down.
AGACACATTTTGTAGTTCAGTGAAAATGAGTTTTACAGGCCATCTCTTTTAGAGTTTAGTAAAGTAAGTGTTATAAATTATATCAATTCAGAAGGAATTTATAAACCGTAAGAAAATCATAAAAGACCACTTGACATCAGATTTTGTTCACAATCATCTTTTATGAATTGTAATTTTATCACCTTAGACAAATAAACACAGTAGGCACTTCTTTAGAGACTTACATGCTTTGAAGACTGCCATAGCTGAAAGCAGATGATTAATTAATAGATCCAAACAGAAGATGTGGAAAACTAACAGAAAATAAATGTATAATTTCTGAAAACACGGTTTAATGATATTTTTGTCAAATGCTTAACGGGCTGCTATGATGACTAATGTATAATTCATCAGTGAGATCCAGGTGAACGTCAAGTACAATAGATTTCAGCTATGGTTCTAAACTGAAATGTGCACAGAATCCCTTGGGAATTGTTACAGCCATTTCTGGTTTGCATCCCAGACTGTTTGATTCAACAGGTCTGAGTGAGCCTATGAGTTTGTGCTTGCATATCTAACAGTTCCCCAGAATATGCTAATGTTGCTATTCCAGGGACCATACATTGAGAATTATTGGTCTATATGATTAACCACTGAGTATACAATTCCATCCCTTTATGTTAAGGCATAAACCTTCTTTCACCATATCTAAAAGTAACCTATGTCCATTTTCTAATGATGCTAGAGGCAATTTTCTGTATTATATTACTTAAGACACTTAAGTAAATAAATTTTCAAATTTTATCAAAGTACCTCTGCATGCTGGTCTTCCTATCCATTTGCTATTAATACACTCTACAGTATTGGATCCATCCAGTTTGTAATATAGTTGACATTTAAAAGTTAGTTTTTCTCCTGACTTATATGATTTCTTCCTCTTGCTTGTGAGTACAGCATCTTCAAAGTGGGGCAAGTTAACACAACTCGTGTCTAAAAGAAAAAGAATATGTACTTGTTTAGTACATCTTTAAAAATACATAGTGGCCAATAATTATATTCCAGAAAAATAGGTCTATATCAAACCAATGAATTCTGTACAATATTTTTCTTATAGCTTCAAAAAATAAGTTACAAGTCTTGACTTCATTACATTGAAAGGGTTTACATTCATCAAAACTGTAACATGGGAATGGTGATATTCAAAGAGACTGGTGTATATATGATGCCTGAAGCCATAACTCTCTCCTTCAAATTCTTTTTCCCCATTACAGGCCACCTACATTATGTATGTATTTCTATCCTTTTGCTTGTATTGAAATCTGTTACCTTGAATTCTGTCAAGTATCTTAGAAAACTGTATAGTTAGAACGACTGATAAACTAACAGTACAGTGAGTCGTGGTGAGATTGGTGAGCAGAGGGCAGCTGTGACACAGGAAAAGAGCTGAGAGTTCTGCGAGTATACAGCAGAGGATGCTGAGATCGCACCCAAGATGACGCGAGCTGATGCTATCAAACTTTTCTTATTACTAGGGTTATTAATTCTCTACCAGAATCCCAAACTTTCCAGAGATAGCTGCTAATTCTAGCATTACTGCCAAGTTTCATATTTGTACCACTTATGTTCTGAATTAAAGGTATTTATCAGCCTTAGAATAAATTAGATACAGTATACCTATGCATTCTGGTGGATTGGACCATTTTCCTCCTAAACATCTTATAGATGCAGGTCCGTCAGTCCCAAAGCCTTTGACACAGTCGTATGTAACTTCTTCTCCATACTGGTAACTGTCTGATGTGTGAGAGAGAACACCATTCGGAATTGAAGGTGGTGGCGGTTCACAAGGAAGTCCTAGGAAAAATGAAAAAAATGACTTCATGTTTCACAAACTCTGAAATTTAATTTGATGTACTGGTTGTCACATTTGGTGGTTTTAATTGAAAATAAATGATTATATAGGAGCTTCCATCACATTACAGAGAAGGTGCACAACCGCTTCCTAAAATCACCATTCTGGTGGGTGCCCAGCTGTCCCCTTGAGCAGGAACTCAAACTGAAAATACCACTGTAGTTATGAAAGAGACTATCAGTGCTCTTCTAACCAGTTATGAGTAATAAAAGGAAACACACAATTCATCATCATGAGAGAAGTACTATATGGTATAAGAAATTAAAAGGGATATTGTAGGAAGAACTTAAGAAACTTTTTGAAAACCTGGTGGCAACCCAAACACTATAACTTATACGAGAAAGTTTCAGGGATATAAACAGGTTGACCTATATGAATAGGTACGTTTAATTTTACTGCACACCCAATATTAATACAAAACAAAATTTCCAGAATTAAAAGTGATTCTACACTGAACCAATGAAATTAATAAAAAAGACAGATTTGATTATGAAAAAAATTGGTAAAATGTATAAATATATATTAATATATACATGATACATACATAATTTTATATATTTAGAAATCTAAAGGATTCTGTCTCATGACTTTGATGACAAGTGATTAGTTTTAATGAATTATGCTGAAAACAGAATTTGGGTTTGCATACTGTTCTCACCTACACACCGAGGTGGAGAACTCCATTTTCCCATGTAGCAGGTTGTCCCATCTTCTTCAGATAACGTGAAACCATCTTCACAAGTATAATTTAACTTGGTGCCATGTGCATAGACCCTGGGTTCCAATATTTCTCCCCTTTCTTCTATAGAGCTGTATGATTGAATGGTTCCATGGTCTATATGAGGTGGTTGAGAACATGAAATTTTCTCTGTATGAAGAATAGAGATCAAATGGTCAAGTGCAAATATGTTTAAACTGAAAAATACAATCAAATATTTTTGATTTTAAAGTAAAAATAATTTGAACAAATTAAAGAATATAAAAACCAGAGAAATATTCAAATCTTGCAAGATGTAAGTCTTCATAAACTCTATGCTACTATCCCTTCAAACAATATGCCCCTTCATCCTTTTCTAAATTTAGTGTTTATTGAAGTGTAGCTGATGTACAATAGTATATTAGTTTCGGGTGTACTGCATAGTGATTTGATACTTGCATACCTTATGAAATGATCACCAGGATGTCTACTAACCATCTGTCCCTACACAAAGTTGCTATAATACCATGGACCATACTCTTCATTCTGTAACGTACACCCCCTGGCTTCTTTATTACGTAACTGGAGGCTTGTACCTCTAATACCCCTGCCTCTATTTTGCCACCCCACCGCCACCCACCTCTCTTCTGGCAACGAACCATTTGTCTTCTGTGTCGGCACAAGACTGTTTTCCTTTTGTTTTCTTTGTTTTCTCTTTTTAGATTCCACATGTAAGTAAGATCATGTGGCACTTGTCTTTCTCTGACTTACTTCACTTAGCAGCATACCCCTGAGGTCCACCCATGTTGTCACAAATGGAAAGATTTCATTTTTTTATGGCTGAATAAAGGTCATATATATACAAAACATCTTCTTTATCTTCTTGTCAAAGGATACTTAGCTTCCAAACCTTGGCAATTTTAAGCAACGTTGCAGTAAACACTGGATTGTGTACCTGTTTTCAATTTAGTGTTTTTGGTTCCCTCAAATAAATACCCAGACACGAAATTGCTGGATCATATGGCAGTTCTATTTTTAACTTTTAAAGGAAACTCCATACTCTTTTCCATAGTGACTGCCCCAATTTACAATATCATCAAGTGTTTGCACAAGGACTCCCTTTCCTCCACATCCTGCCAACACTTGCTATTTGTTGTCTTTTTGATGATAGCCCTTGTGATAGGTTTGGGGCGATATGTCATTGTGGTTGTAATAAGCATTTCCCTGATGATTAACGATGCCGACCATCTTTTCATGTGTCTGTTGGCCATCTGTATGTCTTCTCTGAAAAAAAAGGTCTATTCAGGTCCTGTGCCAATTTTCTTATTTGAGTTGAGTTGTATGAGTTCTTTGTGTTGAGTTGTATGAGTTCTTTGTGTATTTTGAATATTAACCCCTTATTAGGTATCTCCTTAGCAAATATCTTCCCCCATTCAGTAGGCTGTTTTTTCATTTTATTGATAGTTTCCTTTGCTGTGCAAAAGCTTTTTAGTTTCATGTAGTCCAATTTGCTTGTTTTTGTTTCTGTTTTCCTCTCCTGAGGAGACACATCCAAAAATATATTGCTAAAATTGATGTCGAAGAGCACAGGGTATGTCTTCTTCTAGGAATTTTATGGATTGAAGAGTTAAGTATTCAATCCATTTTCATTTTATTTTGTACATTGTGTTTCGAGGCAGTCCAGCTTGACTTTTCGCATGTAACTTTCCAATTTTCCCATCATTTATTGAAGAGGTGATATTTTCCACTTGTGTATTATTTCCTCTTTTGTCACAGATTAATTGACTACGTAAGTGTGGGTATATTTCTGGACTCTCTATTCTGTTCCAAAAATCTATGTGTCTGTTTTTGTGCCAGTACCATACTATTTTGATTACTGTAGGCTTGTGGTACAGTTTGAAATCAGGGAGCATGATATATCCAGTTTTGTTGTTCTTTCTCAAAACTATTTTTGGCTATTTGAGGTCTTTTGTGTTTCTATAAAATTTTTAGAATTATTTGTTTTAGTGCTGTGAAAAATACCATTGTTATTTTGATAGATATTAAGTTGAATCTGTACATTGACTTGGGTAATATGGTCATGTTAATAATATAAATTCTTCCTATCCATGAACATGATATCTTTCCATTTGTTTTGTCATCTTCAGTTTCTTTCATCAATGTCTTACAGTTTTCTGAATACAAGTCTTTTACCTCCTTGGATAGATTTATTTATCCTTTTTGATGCAATTGTAAATGAGATGGTTGTCTTGATTACTCTTTCTAAAAACTTGCTCACACATGACATGCAATGCATTTCTGCATATAAATACTGTCCCCTGAAACTTTAATGAATTTATTTAGTATTCTAATGGTTTTTGTTGATGTCTTTAGGACTTTCCATATATAGTATCATGACATCTGCAAATAGTGACAGTTTTACTTTTTCATTTCCAATTTGAATTCCTTTTATTTCTTTTCTTCTGTGATTGCTGTGTCTAGGACTTCCAATAATGTGGTGAACAAAAGTGAACAGAGAGGGCATCCTTGTCACGTTCCTGATCTTGGAGGAAATGCTTTCAGCTTTTCACTGTTGAGTATGATGTTGGCTGTAGATTTCTCATATATGGCCTTTATTATGTTCTTTCATTTCCATTTTTATGGAATAACTTTTCCATTCCCTCACTTTCAGTCTGAGTGTGTCTTTCGATCTGAAGTGGGTCTTTGTAGGTAGCACATATATGGGTCTTGTTTTTTTATCCACTTTTGATTGGTGCATTTTGTCCATTTATATTTAAAGTAATTACAGATAGGTATGTACCTATGGCCATTTTGTTAATTATTTTTAAGTTGTGGTTGGGTTTTTTTTGTTTGTTTCTTTCTTCTTCTTTTTATCTCTTTGTGATTTGATAGCTATCTTTAGTGTTATGTTTTGATTCCTCTTTTTCTGTGTGCATGTATCCATTTCAGATTTTTGGTCTGTGATTATTATGAAATTCATATATAACAAGCTATATACATATGTGATTATTTTAAGTTGATAATCTCTTAAATTCAAATACATTTTAACAACCCTGCATTTCTACTTCCCTCATTATATTTTATATGCTTTGTTTCATGTTTCCATTAACTATTTATTGCAGATACAGATGATTTTACTAGTGTTGTCTTTTAACTTTCCTACTAGCTTCATAAGTTATTAATCTACTATAGTTACTGTATGTTTGCTTTTACCAATAAGAGTTTTTCTTTTATAATTTTCTTGTTTCTAGTTGTGGTGTTCTTTTCCTCTTAGAGAAGATCCTCTAACATTTCTTGTAAAGTCAGTTTAGTGCTGCTAGACTCTCTTATAATTTGCTCATCCGTAAAACTGTTGATCTATCCTGATCTGAATGATAGCCTTGTTGGATAGAGTATTCTTGGTTATAAATTTTTTCCTTTCATCCCTTTGATTGTCATGCCACTCTCTTGTGGCCTGCCGAAGTTTCTGCTGAAAAGTCTGCTCATGGTCTTAAAGGAGTTCCCTTATATGTGGCTTTTCTCATGCTGCTTTTAAGTTTCTCTATTGTTTTTTTTTTTTACAGTGTTGCTTACTTTTTTTCCTTTCTCTGTCCTTATTTTTTACATTTTTAATTGAGTTCTAGTCATTTAACAATGTTGTGTCAAATTCCAGTGTAGAGCACAATTTTTCAGTTATACATGAACATATATATATTCGTCACATTATTTTTCGCTGTGAGCTACCACAAGTTCTTGTATATATTTCCCTGTCCTATACAGTATAATTTTGTTTATCTGTTCTACATTTTGAAATCCCAGTCTGTCCCTTCTCATCCCCCACCCCACTGGCAACCACCAGTTTGTATTCTATGTCTATGAGTCTGTTTCTGTTTTGTATTTATGTTCTTTTTTTTTTTTTTAGATTCCACATATGAGCAATCTCATATGGTATTTTTCTTTCTCTTTCTGGCTTACTTCACTTAGAATGACATTCTCCAGGGACGTCCATGTTGCTGCAAATGGTGTTATGTTGTCAGTTTTTATGGCTGAATAGTATTCCATTGTATAAATATACCACATCTTCTTTATCCAGTCATCTGTTGATGGATATTTAGGCTGTTTCCCTGTCTTGGCTATTATAAATAGTGCTGCTATGAACATTGGGGTGCAGGTGTCTTTTTCAAGTAGGGTTCCTTCTGGATATATGCCCAGGACTGGGATTCCTGGGTCATACAGTAAATCTATTCCTAGTCTTTTGAGGAATATCCATACTGTTTTCCATAGTGGCTGCACCAAACTGCATTCCCTCCAGCAGTGTAGGAGGGTTCCCTTTTCCCACAGCCTCTCCAGCATTTGTCATTTGTGGACTTTTGAATGATGGCCATTCTGACTGGTGTGAGGTGATACCTCACTGTAGTTTTGATTTGCATTTCTCTGATAATTAGTGATATTGAGCATTTTTTCATGTGCCTATTGATCATTTGTATGTCTTCATTGGAGAAAATACAGGGAAAACATTATCTCACATACATCTCAGCAATGTTCTCCTAGGGCAGTCTACCCAAGCAATAGAAATAAAAGCAAGAATAAACAAATAGGATCTAATTAAACTTACAAGCTTCTGTACAGCAAAGGAAACCATAAGTAAAACAAAGTGACAACCTACAGAATGGGAGAAAATTTTTGCAAACGATGAAACTGACAAAGGCTTGATCTCCAGAATATATAAGCAGCTCATAAAACATAAGAAAAAAACAAACAACCCAATCCAAAAATGGGCAGAAGACCTAAGGTTCTGTATTTTTAGTTTTTACCCTTTAAATTATAATGTGTCCTCATGTGGACACCTTTGGGTTTATCTTGTTTGGGACTCTCTGGGATTTCCAGACCTGGAAGTCTGTTTCCTTCCTCAGGTGAGAAAGTTTTTAGCTATTATTTCTTCAAATAAATTCTCTCTTTTTCTCTCCCTCTGGGAACCCCTTAGTGAAAAATTTTAGCACACTGTATGTTGTCACTTATGTCCCTTAAGCTAGACTCATTTTTTAAAATTCTTGTTTCTTTTTGCTGTGCTGTTTGGGTGATTTCCACTACCCTGTCTTCCAGATCACTGATCTATTCATCCGAATCCTCTAATCTGCTGATAATTCCCTCTAGTGTATTTTTCATTTGAGCTATTGTATTCTTCGGCTCTGTTTAGTTTTTCTTTATATTTTCTAACTTTTTGTTAAAATTCTCACTGTGTTCATCCATTCTTCTCTGGAGTTCATTAAGCATCTTTGTGGTCATTATCTTAACTCTTTATCAGGTAGATTGCTCATTTCCACTTGTTCAGTTCTTTTTCTGAGATTTTTTTCTTGTTCCTTCATTTGGAATATATTCCTGTCTCCTCATTTTGCCTAGTTCTCTCTGTTTATTTATATGTCATTAGGTCAGATAAATTTCCCAATCTTGGAGAAGTGGCCTTATGTAGGAAAATTCTGTGGGGCCTAGCAGCACGCTCCTTTTTGTAAGATCTATACACCAGATCTATGTGCTGAGGAGTGCTCTTCTGTTGTTGTGGGGCCAACCACTGTGGGTGCACCGGTAGGCAGGTCTAACTCCCTACCTGGTTGGCTCTCACACTCTGCTTAATGTAGTGACTGCCAGCCCACTGGTTGCAGGACCAAGTTCTGGAGAAGCTGGCTGCAGAGCCCAGGGGTACCCAGGTTGGTGCTATTCCATACGTGGGCAGGGCCAGGTCCTAATTCAGCAGCTGTGGGACCCAGAGAGGCCTGGGTTTGGTGCTGTTGCCTTGTGGTTGGTCAGCCCCTCGTGCTAATAAGCTGGAAGGAGAACTCCAATGGGCATTTGCTGGCATGGTTTCTTCATGGTAGAATGAGCTCCCATAATGTCTGGCACTAGCATCTATGTCCCCGGTTGCCTTAGCCTCCCTGAGAGGCTCACAAAGAGCAGCAAGTCAGTCTAACTCAGGCTTCTGTCCAATTACTGCCCCTGCACTGGGATGTGGAGCACGTGAGATTTTTTGTGTGCCTTTTAAGAACAGAATCTCTGTTTGCTACAGCCCTCTGGCTTTCCTGTATGCAAGAAACTCTTGACTTCTAAGTCAGACACTCTGAAGGCTCGTCTTCCAGGTGCATGACGCCCTGGCTGAGGAGGCCAAATGCCCCTTTATTTTTGGCCTTTTGATCATGAGGAGTAAAATATGCATAAGCTGAAAATTTACCTGGTATTTACATAGTAACCCAAAGATTTTACCTGTATTTACCTCACAGTAGGAGTAGAAGAATATTTATTACTTTATATACTTAAACTGTGATTTACTATTTCAAGATGAAGTAGAAAAGATAGACCTTAATCTTGATTTCTACAAAGCTTAGAGGAATATTAATTATATTTAAAAGAATGTTATAAAGCAAGTTATGCACTACTGACCAACACAATGTGGGATTGACCACCATCTTCCATCTTTGCACTCAATTTCTTCTGCATCTTGATTTATATAATTTTCTTGACAGAGAACAGATACTTTTTCTCCATTCTGATAATTCACTGTAGTTGTCATACTTCGAGTATTGGGAAACTGAGGTGGAGGTGGGCATAATTGTACTTGTGCTTCTAAAAATATTAAAATTAGATTTCTTGATTAAAAATCATGCTAGAAATATTAAAGGAATAATTTTCAATAAATAGAGAACTTTAACAACATATCATAAGTGATTAAACAGTAATGATGTTTATATATGGTACACTCTAAAGCTTACTTAGCCCTTTAATATATCACACTTGGCTTATAGTCTCATGGTCTTACTTGTAGTTTCTTTTATTCTTTCTGTGGTCAATGTTGTATGATTTACGTACAACTTACGTTAATTATTTCTAACCATTAGGATGTTCTAACTGAATTGCTCACTCAAGTACAGGCTCTAAGTAAAAACTGATACCAGGGTCTTTTTTTTTTTTTTTTTTTACAGATATTCATGATCAGATGTACTGGAATTAGATTAAAACCCTCACAAGGTGATCTGTCATTGGAAGCTGGTTTGCCAGAGGAGAAATTACACTTAGTCAATGTTCAATTAATTTGATACAGCTTCTTGGCCAAGGTAAGAATTAGATATATTCACTGGGGTTTATATTTAAAAACTGGGATGGTTTAAATCAATGTTTTAATTTTCTGTCTTAAGAAATGAGAGAGTAAAATTAAAATTAAGTAATTAGAAGGAAACAAAATTAAGTCCACAAAAGAGAAAAAATTGAGAAAGATGAATAGAAAAGAGAAAACAGAACATTAACAAAGCAAACAATTAGAGAAGAGAGGAAATGGAGAAAATTAAGAGTGCTAAAATTGGTCATTTGAAAATATTAATAATATTGAAAACCAAAATCATAGGGAGAATAATCAAAATAAGAGAGAAACAACTATCAAAACCAGGAATGAAAGACGTGACATCATCAAATACACTATAAAATTAAAAGAAAACATAATATTAAGTGATTAGAAGGACTGTACGTTAATCATTTCATAAATTAGGTAAAATGGAGATATTTCTTGAAAAATACAAATATATATATATGTATTTGTACATACACAGATACACTGATACTTAAATAGATACATGGATAAATATGTAATAGTTAGGATAGGCATAAGCACATTTGTGTGTAACGTAAGAAAGCAAAAGCAATGGTTTTCCCAGAGTAACGAGCACACCTACTGCCCAGGTGTTGATTTAAGCCACCATGTTTCTGGGTGGTTTGTTACACAGCCGACTAATGCACAACGCAGTTAATGTTTAGAAACTATTGTGGTTAGTTTCTAAATTACCTTCCAGCTTGAAAATTATTTGTAATGATTAATAGCTACTTAAAAAAAAGACACAAAGATACTACTTTTACAAGTTAGGAAGAAATAGAAGAAATTTTTGAAAATATTATAAAAAAGAGTTTACCTTCTTCACAGGTTAATTCAGGATCCCATCTTCCATTTATACAGACTGAGTATTTGTGTTCTGGTTTTCCTCGACATTTGTAACTTTGGTTGGTGTTATGGTCAAATTCAGCATTATCGTGTAGTTTTGTCTCAGATCCAGGTATTTTTAACCATTTACACCTCTCAAGTTCATCTGTTGCTATAAAATGAACATTTTTCCTTGAAAAGACTAATTACAAGAATCAAGGCAATTATTTACAAAAACATCTATGAAGTAAAAAATATGGTGAAATTACAATTTATGCCTATAAATGCCACCAACCAAGTTATTACTGATCATATTGCTTGAGATGGACTACTGTGAATAAACATGAGTCCGATGTCCAGTTTTTGAAAATTCAGAGAAAATACCCATCCCAAAGACATTCTGAATTTGGAATCGAAACTTGTTTGAATGATCTGCATAATGAATAGTTACCACGTGACTGAATTCATTCCTATGCTTGAAATATGTGCAGATGTTCACATTCACTTGTTTCTTGAACTCAAGCATGTCTGCATTATTTTTAACCCTTCATCTTAAACATCAAAATAAAAACAATTACCTGTGGACACAGATGTATCAAGTTGCTAGTTTATATTTTTTCAAGAAATGTAATGAAATATAATAAGATAAATAATAAGAAATATAATACATCTAAGGTGTGTTGTAGAGAATCTTAATGTTTAACCAGCTCTTTTGCACAATCACCAAAAAACTACAGATACTTGAAACTAGAAAATGAGTAAAGTTACAACCTGTTTTCTGTATATATACTTAGAATCTTTGAGAAGCCATGTTATTCACCAGATCCTTCTATAATCCAATAATATTATCATGCCATAATAACAAAGTTTTGCTGGCTCCAGTATAGGTTAAGTATGGACTATAAAAGCTTTTTATATAACTACATATTTCAAAAATTCAGTGCAGATGGAGGGTTGTTTTTTTTTTTTGATTCTGACAAAACATCACTGGAGGTCTTTGGTAGTATTTGTTAATGATTTGTTAATGATCAGAGTCAAGTGAGGATAAACAGAATAAAGAAAACTCAAGTAGTTGGCCAAAGAAAAGTAATGATTTCATAATGCAACTCTGAGAAAAAAATGAAATAAAGGAGATAAATTTAAAACACACTAGAGGCTTGAGAATTAGTCCTATTTTTAGGATTTGCTCAGAGTGTTGAGGGAGACAAAACAGGTAGTATTCAAGGAATGGCGACTGATGGAAGATCTACAGTCAAAAAGAGCAGTGGTAGGTGTGTCATTGTTCTATGATTGACTGGTTTCTGAAAGGAGAACAGACTTACTTCTTAGGAGAAAATAAACATAATAAAGAATGAAAGCTAGACTAGATAGAGTTACAAAATAAACATTGATAGAAGAAAATTGGAGTAAATCCTATTATAGCTGAGGGGAAGTATGTTAGGCTGAATGTTGGTAGAGGATTATGCTTTGGAAGGAAAACTCTGAGATCAGGAGGGTAATATTTGAAGCAGACGTTTTGGCATAACTCAGAGTGAAAAGTTGGGAATTTTCATGCTGGATGTTACCTGGGTTTTTCCCCCATATGAAATGAGATGAAGTCACTTGTGGAGATAGAAGAGGACAAAAATGAGGTTTGGTCTTGAAGAACTGGCAATACCTTGGACAGGGATGTGTCCAGCAAAAAAGGAAGGATTAATAAGCAATAAAATCTATTAATTACTTTAACACACTCCTACTGAATGTCTCCTGTATGTCAGCTGGTGTTCTGCGTATCGGCAGTACATCAGCGAACAAAACAGGTCTGAATCCCTGTTCTCACGGAGCCTGAGCCTAAGCCCAACCTCCTTCTTGGAATAATTAATGACTAGAAATCTGACGGACACACCTAGGACTCTCTTGGAACGCAGGACCCAGAAAAACTCTAGGAAAGAATTCACTCTTACGGAAAGGTGCAGAAAGGTGTCACGATTGTCCCAGTCAGTCGTCAAAGGTTCGGTCATCCACATATCGGGATGACTCACTTAGGGCGAAATGCATCAGCCAGGCCAGCTTCCTGGCCCAACCCTGACTGCCTCCTAGGACTGAGCCACCTACTGACGGAGCGGGCCTGAGCCCACCTGCCTTCTAGCACATTAACTTCTTTTTGCTGCGTTTGAAACAGACTGAGAAATTATCATTGTTAGAAGCTTTGAGACAGGCAGAATTCCTGTAGGAATGTATCAAATGAGTATTTTCTCAACTTTATTTTTTTGTTTTAAAGGTCCTGAAAGAAAGGGTAGCATATAAAAACAAAAATGGTATTTCTGCAAAGATAGTTATCTTTTCCTGATAATTAGTACTCATATTTTAATCATGTGAATATTTATAAGTAAGATTTAGCTTCATACTTGTAAAAATAAACAATGTTAATATCAGGACAGAAAGATTCATAAAATTATATTGTTAGTTTATATTTTTCCTCTTTAGACACACACGGAATTATAAACAATAAATGTTTGGCATCATAATTTAAGATCTGACATTTTCAAGGATAACTCTAAATTCAACAATTTGGTTGCAAATATAATTCTTGCAATCAAAATATTACACTTTAGGAAGCATATTAAATGTCCATTTGAGAAGTGTATTCTCACCAATGCACTTAGGAAGCTGGGTCCACTTTCCGCTAATACATGTGATTGATCTGGGTCCAATCATTGTAAATGCTTCTTTGCAACTGAACTCCACTGAGTCTCCATGGTGATAGGGAGGGTCAGAAGCCCCGACGGAGCCATGATCAAGGTTGGGTATGTCTCCACAGGTACTCGTCTCCTCTGTGAAAGTTTCACAAAAATATTTTTGTCTTTAAAATCTCATTTAAGTGTGTATATGAATACAAACAAAAAGTGTTGCTTTACCTTTAAATATTACTATCTTTTATACATTACCAACACACACAGGCAAAGCTGTCCATTCTCCATCAACACATTGAATTTTATGAGATCCCTTCATCAGAAATCTAGGACTGCAAACATATTCCACCACCTCACTGTGTCTATATTCTTCTTTCTGCATGTCTTTAACTTCCGCATTGAGGAGCAGAGGAGGTGGACCACACGGCTTTACTCGCCCTACAGTGGAAATATTGTGTAAATAACAGTTATACTGTCTATTTTACAACTTCAAAATCCAGCAAATGCAGGTTTTTTCTCTAATTAGTGTATTATTTATTATATCATTTATTTTAGCATTCTTAAATGATAAATAAAGAATGATAGTGACACCAGATTCATGTTTCCTAGTTCTGTTACTTATCCTGAATTAGCGTGTTACAAGTCTGCATAAGCCCAGAAAACACGTTCAATAATCTGGATATTCTTTATTTGTATGTAAACCAATTAATCAATATGACTGTGCAATTTAAAGTAATATTCTTATTCCATGGAAACATTGTATCAAAACTTCTTGAAAAAATATGATCTTTGGGAAGAGCATTTGAACAACAAATTTTAACTTTGATTCAGGCATACATGTGATTGAATGGACTATATGCTTCTTGAATATTGTTTAGATACACTTGATGAAACTTGAAGTAAGGCCCATGGTATCATAAAATGTCCAATATTAATGGTGGAACTGCAGGCAAAGGAAAACTAACAAAGAAGTCCCTCCAATGTTAGACTGTTTATATGCATCTATGGATACTTTCAGTACACATTTAAAGCAGCACCTGGAGGTAAATACGGAAATCTGAGGTATCGACTACTCAGCACATGACCTTGGTGGGCGTACCTCTGGCTTAAAGCTTAGATTATAGACGCACTGGAGGTGGATAGAAAATTAACAGAGGGGAAAAAAAGGTTGATATCCAAAATTCTAACTCTTGTTCCGGCAATATTGAGATAAATATTTACAAATATTTACCTTTACAGGTTGGAATATCAGGGGACCATCCAAAGTGGTAGCACTGAACTGAATCTGCTCCAACCATTGTAAGTCTTTCTCTGCAGGAGAATTTCAACACATTTCCAACTTTATATTTATTCTCCTTTGGATAAACATCTAAGTATGCTTCTATTTTGGGAATGTTGCATTCTCTTTCTATGAAAAAGATAAATAATTTAGAGTATACATTATATATTCTATATAGAGAATAGTGAATATATAATTAATCATCGCCAAACTAAATTTTACATAAGTCATCTAAAAATGAGGTGTTGTGTACTGCATGTACAGAGAGGCAGAACATAAATCCTTTTCATTGAAAAACACTATACGTAAACTTTTACAGACCTTCTAAACACATATGGGACTCTTTGAGAAATATTAAGGTATTGAACATTAATGTATGTGTCCTGAAAATTTATTTGTAAAGTCAACTTTCTTATACTGGATCTGATGTTACCACTGACATTTATAAAATTTAATGTTACATGTTCTTGTATTCTCAAAACATAAAAGTATTTGCTCTTCCAGAAACATTAAAAATTGTTTGATTACTATTTTATAAGTGAAAAAATCAAACTGAAACATGATAAAATTGAACTATAAAGCAAAAAGAAGAAACATTTTCAAGGTCACATAGGCATATTTTAGGTGCCTTGAATATTTATTTAATATACAACTATTCATGTATTTTTAATTATTCTGATTCAAAGTAGGAATGTATAAAATTATCCTTAAAATTTGTGAACTTTTGTGACCAAAAAATTGTGCACTTTTCAGGGAGGTGAGTATAGCTCAGTGGTACAGTGCTTGTTTAACATGTACAAGGTCTTAGGTTCAGTCTCCAGTACCGCTATTTAACAAAGCCTGCATTTTTATGATTTGGAATCCCCCTATCTGCCAATTATTTAGTGAAATTTAAAATTTGAATTTAAAATTTAGAATTATAGTGTCAGCTGATTTTTCAGTAGAAACTCTACAGGCCACTGACATATTTACAGTGATGAACGGGAAAAAATTATACCCAGTAACACTCTACCCAGCAAGGCTCTCATTCATATTTAATGGAGAAATCAAAATCTTTACAGATAAACAAAAGCTAGAAGTATTCAGCACCAAAAAACCAGCTCTGCAATGAATGTAGTCTTGAGGGGCTTTTTCTTTTTTAAAGAGGAAGCATTCTGGTGTAAACTGTTTAAGTCTAATTAAATTTTGCCCTGAGGTCTTTTTTTTAGTATGGATGGTTGCCACGTCTTTCTTCCATGTGTGTTGGCTGTCATCCCTTTGATTGGGGGTGTGGCCAGCGCTGTGTTGATCAGAGCCTGCTCTGATTGCTCAGCGGGCTCCCTTTTTATTCTGTGATTGTCGCAGCCCTGACAGGGCCTGGGTCTGCTCCCCGGTTGTTGGAATGGGGGCACTCAGACTTGTTTCTAAGCTGTGGTGTGCGGTTGATGTGGTGGGAGCACGTCACATACTTTGCTGATACTGCCCTTGTCCCTGCTTTAGCCGCAGGAGTGTCAGTACTCTGCTCTGGTTTCCCCCGGGTTCTATGCCCTCAGAGATACCAATGTGGATCCTCTGACATCAGGCAATAGGATCTGCTGTAGTGATCATGCAGTCACACATCACCATCCGCGGTTTTCTACCGGATAAGCGCCGTCCCCAGTGCTGCATCCGCGAAGCAGTGAAAACACTGCTCCTGCACTCACCCCTGCGATGCGCCAGAACTCCACTCATTGCTTGTTCATCTCAGAGCCATGCAGTCACAGAGCCACCAGTGCAGATCTGCCAGTGTTACGCATTGGGACCCAGAGATTACGCAGTGCACACCTGGATCCGCAGTGCGCGACGGGGTCAGCACCACCCCCAGCGCCGCAACCACGAGGGTACACAGGTCTGCTGAAGACTCTGCTCCTGCACTTGCCCCTGCTGTGCGCCAGAACTCTGCTCCTTACTTGTTTGTCTTAGAGGTGCGAGTCCACAAAGGCACCCACGGAGCAAATCAGACCCCCCTCCGCCTGGCGCTCTAACAAATCTCAGTCCCACCTATGAGGTTGTGGAGTCCCTGGGGATGGATTCAGGTCTCAACCCCACCTCCGCCTGGAAGCCACACACCAGTGAATATGATCGCAATGGCTAAGTCCTGCCTCTCTTCTCAAGAGAGGGCGCCAGCAGTGGTGCCATGGGCCTGCTCAGTGGCTATGGCTCAGCTGTGTTGGGCCCCTGCTCACAACATGCTTTTTTAATGGGGCTCCCAAGCTGTTCTGTTCTGTATACAATTCCGGACACAGCCCACAGCACACGGCAGCCCCCTGAGGCTGCTTCTGTGCAGTGGGCCTGGCTCTCTGCCTGGGCTCCAGCAGCCAGTCCCACCCACCCCCGATAGCTTGCGTCTAGGTCCAGGGATCACAGGGACTCTTTGTGCCAGCTTCCTCAGCTCTGTCAGCCAAGCGGCTGCTACGTACTCTGCTGAGCCTCAGAGGTTCCCCCTCCATTCCTGCTGACCTCTCCACTGGAGAGGGGGCGTCCCAGTGGAAGAGTGCGGTTCCTCCTTTGCCCCTCCCACCCCATGGGACAGGAACTGCGCTAATTTACTTTCACTTCTTTTTCTTCTCCTCCCAGATTTTGTGAGGAATCTTCTTGTCTTTTGAAGTAAGCAATGTTTGACCAAAGTACAGCAGGTGTTATGAGTGAATGAGTGGGTCTGTGGATGTATCTCTTGGTGCCGTCATGGGAGAGGGTGCGCTAAGAGCAGCCTTCTACTCTGCCACCTTGGCAGTCACCAGAAAAAGCTTTGATAAAATTCAATATTCATTTCCTGTAAAAGATCTCCAGAAAGAAGGCATAGACAGAACATACCTCAACATATATGACATATATGACAAACCCACAGCTAACATTACACTTAATGGGGAAAAGCTGAAAGCATTTCCTTTAAGATCAGGAATGAGACAAGGATGCCCACTCTCATCACTTTTATTCAACATAGTTTGGAATTCCTAGCCATAGCAATCGTAGAAGAAAAAGAAAAAAAATCAAGATTGGAAAAGAAAAAGTAAAACTGACACTGTTTGCAGATGACATGATACTATACATAGAAAGCCCTAAAGAAGTGACCAGAAAACTACTAGAGCTCATCAATAAATCTGGTATAGTTGCAGTATACAAAATTAACATACAGAAATCAGTTGCATTTCTATAAACTAACAACAAAATTGCAGAAAAATAAATTAAGGAAGCAATACTATTTACCATCATACCAAAAAGAATAAAATACCTAGGAATAAACCTACCCAAGGAGGCAAAGGAACTGTGTTCCAAAAACTATAGACACTGATTAAAGAAACTGAAGAGGACATAAATAAATGGAAACATATACATGTTCATAGACTGGAAGAATCAATATTGTTAAAATGGCCATACTACCCAAGGCAATATACAGATTTAACGCAATCCCTATCTATGACGTTTTTTCACCGAGCTGCAATAAAAAATGTTCAAATTTAGGGAGGAGGGTATAGCTCAAGTGGTAGAGCACATGTTTAGCATGCACAAGGTCCTGGGTTCAATCCCCAGTACCTCCTTTAAAAATAAATAAATCTAATTACCTCCTCTCCCCAAAATAAAGAAAAATGTTAAAATTTGTATGGATACCCCCAAAAAACATAAATATCCAAAACAGTTTGAAAAGGAGACTGTAAGAGGAGGGGCCAAGATGGCGGAGTAGAAGGATGCTCGTAGCTCACCCTCTCCCCCAAATACACCAAAACTCACATCCATGGATCCACCCAGCTAACCAGAGCACCTGCTGACCTCCAACAGAACACTGCCCTCTTCAAAAGACAAGGACGCCATGAATCTGGTAGGAGAAAAGGAAAAAAGAAAGAAGAAAGAATAAAACAGTGAGGGACTGGCCTCACGGGGAGGAAATGGTAGAGGAGGAATAGTGCTCATTCACTGAATCTCCCCCTCTCCAATGGAGAGGCCAGAGGGATGGAGAGGGAGCCTCCTAGGCTCGGATCTGTACAGAGCAGCCCTTGACTGACAGAACTGAGTTAAACGGGCACAGAGGGTCCCTGCGACACCCAGCATGAGACGCGAGCCAGCATCTGGGGGACAGGACAGGCTGCCTGAGCCCGGCGGAGGACTGGGGTGGCTGCACTGAGGCAGCCCCAGGGGATGGCAGGGTGCTGTGTGCCGTGGCTGGGAGAGGACACAGAGCAGAGCCACCTGGGTCCCCCATAAATTACGAAGAGGGAAAGAAGCAAAGCAAGACTGCTGGTGTGCCCTGGGTGGAGGGGTGCCGTAGCCTTTGTCTCCTCAGATCTGCACCGCCATTACTGGCGCTTCTTGTGAGAAGAGGGGCGGGGGGTAGCCACAGCCGCCTTATCCTCCTGTGTGCAGCACCCTGGTCGGGGTGGGGCTGAGACCTGAATCTGCACCCAGGGACTCTGCAACCTCCTAGGCAGGACTGAGACTTGTTTACAGCCCAAGGCGGATACGATCTTTCTGCCCCAGCACCTCAGAGAACTCGCGCCACCAAGGCAAGGAGCTGAGTTTGGGCATGGAGTAGGTGCAGGGCAGTTCCGTGGTCTTCCCCGAGCCTGCCTACGGAGTGCTGACCTGAGGCAGAGCAAACAGCTGCCCAGAGCAACAGACCAACCTGCTCCAGGAGAGGCTGGGTGGCCATCAGCCTTCCTGGCAGGAGTGCAGCACCTGAACATGGTGCTGGGAGGGGGCATGATCTGCCCGCCTACCTTGCCTGAGTGCAGCATCTGATTGCAGCTTTGGGAGGGGGAGTGACCCACTGGCCCACCGTGAAGGAGCACAGCACCTGACCCAGTGATGGGAGGGGGCACGATGTGCTTGCCGACAAGCACTGGGAGCAGCATAGATGAGGGCACCCACAGAGGGCCTCTGAAAGAGCAAGCTGAGTTTGCAGAACAGGGTGGAGACAGAAAGACTTCTTGATCAAATCATTAAGAGCACACAGTCTCCAGGAGAACACATCCCTTTTTAAAAAATTTTTTTTGTTATCTGTTCTATTTTCTATTATCTTTCTAATGTTTACTTTTTAAACAATTGTATGTCTACAGTTTAACACCTTCTGAATTTTTAAAATCTTTTTATTATTATTAATTTTAAAAATCCACCTCATTTCATTTTTAGTTTCTCTTGGTTTTGATCTCCAGTTATTGATTATACACAGGTTTTAAATATTTTTTTTTGATTTTTTCTCCTTTTTTAAAGGTTTTTAAAAGACGTCTCAACTCAATTGCTATTCTGCTTCAACTTGTTCTCCTATTATTGATTATACACCGTTTCCAAACCATTTTTTTCTCCCTTCTTTTAAAATTTTCTCTCTCTTTTTTTAAAGTTTTATTCCTGCATAGGCTTTAGATAGATAAATAAATAAACTCCTTAAGGACCACAATAGATAACTGATTCTCCATAAGCCACAGTGCCAGAGAGATATGAGCAAGATGAAGAAGCAGAGGAACCATTTCCAATTAAAAGATCAAGAGAAATCCCCTGAAAGCACGATCAAGGAAATAGACATTGATGGCCTACTAGATCAAGATTTCAAAAAAGGAGTGATCAAAGTACCAAAGGAATTAAAAGAAATAGTGTTTAGAGATATAAAATATGTCAAAAATGAAATAGAAGCTATAAACAAGAACCAAGTAGAATTAGTAAACTCAATTGCTGAGATGAGAGCTGACCTAAAGGCTGTGCAAAGCAGACTAGAAAATGCAGAGGAACGAATAAGTGACCTAGAAGACAGGACGACAGAGAGCACCCAATCAGAACAGCTGAAAGAAAAACAAATAAAAAACAATGAAAACAATATAAGGGACCTATGGGATAATACAAAGTGTGCCAATCTACACATAATAGGGGTTCCAGAAAGGGAAGAAAGAACAAAGGGGTTGAAAAGGTATTGGAAGAAATCATGACTGAAAACTTCCCAAACCTAAAGAAGGAATCAGATATCTAAGTACAGGAAGCTCAGAGGGTCCCAAAGAGGAAGAATCCAAACAGACCCACACCAAGACATATCATAATCAAGATGGCCAGAGTCAAGGATAAAAAAATGATCCTACAGGCAGCAAGAGAAAAACAAAGTTATAAGGGAACCCCCCATAAGGCTCTCAGCTGATTTCTCAACACAAGCACTACAGGCCAGAAGGGAGTGGCAATATATATTCAAAGTCCTGAATGAAAAAAAAGAGGCAGCCTAGGATACTATATCCAGCAAGGCTACCCTTTAGAATAGAAGGAGAGATAAAGAATTTCACAGACAAGCAAAAACTAGAAGAGTTTAGGAACACTAAACCCATGCTAAAAGAAATATTGACAGATCTACTCTAAATAGAAAGGAAGCAGGATGCTACAAAAATGAGAAACTCATAACTGGAAAGGTGATAACTATCATGAATTACAAACACAATAAACACAAAATCATAAAAGAAGACATACGAATCATTGAGAGTGGGAGAGGGAGGCAGGAAAATATAGAATTTTTTTTCTTTCTTTTTAAAATTTTTTATTCTCGGTAGGATGGGTTTGAGATCATGTTACTATCAGTTTAATAAAAACAGTTATAGTAATGGGCTAATAGACTTACAAAAAAGGGTAACCACAAGCCAAAAACTTATAAGGGAGTCACTAAAACTAAATAAAATTCATGATAATACAAAGGAAAACTACCAAACCACAAAAGGAAGAAAGGAACAAAGAGGAAATACCAAATCAACTGCAAAGATAAGTTCAAAATGGCAATAAACACACATCTATCATTAATTACTGTAAATGTTAATGGACTAAATGCTCCAGTCAAAAGGCATAGAGTGGCAGACTGGATAATAAAGCAAGAACCTTCAATATGCTGCATATAAGAGACCCACTTTAGGGAGAAGGACACATATAGATTGAGAGTGAAAGGATGGAAAAGGATATTCCATGCAAATGGAAAAGCCAAAAAAGCAGGTGTTGCAGTACTGATTTCAGACAAAATAGACTTTAAAACAAAGGCCATAAAGAAAGATAAAGAAGGACATTTTGTAATGATTAAAGGAGTGATACAAGATGAGGATATTACACTCGTTAATATATATGCACCCAATATAGGAGCACCTAAGTACATAGAACAATTACTAACAGAGATAAAGGGGGATATTGATGGGAATACAATCATAGTTGGAGATTTTAACACCGCATTAACATCACTAGACAGATCTTCCAGACAGAAAACAAATAAGGCAACAGAGAAATTAAACAATACAATAGAAAAATTAGACTTGAATATTTTCAGAGCATTACACCACCCCAAAATAGGATATACATCCTTTTCAAGTGCACGTGGAACATTTTCTAGGATTGATCATGTACTTGGGCACAAAAGAAGCCTCAACAATTTTAAGATAGAAATTATCTCAAGCATTTTTACTGACCACAATGCCATGAAACTAGAAATCAACTACAGAGAAACAAAGGAAAGCATGAAGATTAAACAACATGCTATTAAAAAAAATGGGTCAGAGATGAAATCAAAGTTGAAATTAAAAAATACCTTGAGACAAATGAAAATGAAAACGCCACCACACAAAATTTATGGGACGCAGCAAAGGCAGTGCTAAGAGGGAAGTTTATAGTGATACAGGCCTTTCTCAAAAAAGAAGAACAATCTCAAATAAACAATCTAACCCACCATTTAAAAGAATTAGAAAAAGAAGAGCAAAAACCCCCAAAAAACAGCAGACGGAAGGAAATAATAAAGATCAGGGAGGAAATAAATAAAATAGAGATTTAAAAAAATAGAGAAAATCAACCAAACCAAAAGCTGATTTTTTGAAATAGTAAATAAAATCGACAAACCTCTGGTCAAACTTACAAAGACGAAAAAAGAGAGAGCACAAATAAGCAAAATAAGAAAGGAAAATGGAGAGATTACAACAAATAACATAGAAATACAGAATAGCATACGAGAATATTATGAAGAACTATATGGACCCAAAATGGATAACCTAGAGATGTACAAGTTTCTCAAAATATACAGTCCCAGGACTGAATCAAGAATAAACTGACCACTTGAACAAACCAATCACTAGAAATGAAATCGAAATAGCAGTAAAAAACCTCCGTACAAATAAAAGTCTAGGACTGGACGGCTTCACTGGAGAATTCTACCAAACATACAAAGAAGAACTCATACCAGTCCTTCTCAAACTCTTCCAGAAGATTGAAAGGAGGGAATACTCCCAAACTCATTCTATGAAGCCACCATCACCCTGATACCAAAACCAGGCAAAGACACCACCAAAAAAGAGAATTA
Source organism: Camelus ferus (assembly GCF_009834535.1). Taxonomy (NCBI): domain Eukaryota; kingdom Metazoa; phylum Chordata; class Mammalia; order Artiodactyla; family Camelidae; genus Camelus; species Camelus ferus. The sequence goes on along the minus strand of NC_045718.1, from coordinate 9,538,465 downwards.
CAGACCAATATCACTGATGAACATAGATGCAAAAATCCTTACCAAAATATTAGCAAATAGAATCCAACAACACATAAAAAAGATTATACATCATGATCAAGTGGGGTTCATCCCAGGGACACAAGGATGGTTCAACATATGCAAATCAACCAATGTAATATATCACATCAACAAGAGAAAGGACAAAAACCACATGATCATCTCAATAGATGCAGAAAAAGTATTTGATAAAATTCAACACCCATATATGACAAAAACTCTCACCAAAGTGGGTATAGAGGGTACATATCTCAACATAATAAAAGCTATATATGATAAACCTACAGCCAGCATAGTACTCAATGGTGAAAAACTCAAAAGCTTCCCACTAAAATCTGGGACAAGACAAGGCTGCCAACTATCACCACTCCTATTCAACATAGTCTTGGATGTCCTAGCCACAGCAATCAGGCAAGAGAGAGAAATAAAAGGGATCCAAATTGGAAAAGAAGAGGTAAAAGTGTCACTATATGCTGATGACATGATACTATATATAGAAAACCCTAAAAGGTCCAGACAAAAACTACTAGAAATAATCGAAGAATTCAGCAAGGTAGCAGGTTACAAGATTAACATTCAAAATCAGTTGGATTTCTTTACACTAATGATGAATCAACAGAAAAAGAAAGTAAAGAAACAATCCCCTTTAAAATAGCACCCAAAGTAATAAAATCTAACCAAGGGAATAAATCTAACCAAGAAGGTGAAAGAATTATACACAGAAAACTATAAACCATTGATGAAGGAAATTAAAGAAGACTTTAAAAAATGGAAAGATATCCCATGCTCTTGGATTGGAAGAATCAATATTGTTAAAATGGTCACACTGCCCAAGGCAATCTACAGATTTTATGCAATCCCTATCAAATTATCCAGGACATATTTCACAGAACTAGAACAAATCATAATAAAATTTATATGGAACCATCAAAGACCTAGAATTGCCAAAGCATTACTGAAGAAAAAGAAAGAGGCTGGAGGAATAACTCTCCCAGACTTCAGACAATACTACAGAGCTACAGTCATCAAGACAGCATGGTATTGGTACAAAAACAGACATATAGACCAATGGAACAGAATAGAGAGCCCAGAAATGAACCCACAAACTTTTGGTCAACTGATCTTCGACAAAGAAGGCAAGAACATACAATGGAATAAAGACAGTCTCTTCAGCAAATGGTGTTGGGAAAACTGGACAGCAGCATGTAAATCAATGAAGCTAGAATACTCCCTTACACCATACACAAAAATCAACTCAAGATGGATCAAAGACTTAAACATAAGACAAGATACAATAAATCTCCTAGAAGAAAATACAGACAAAACATTATCTGACATACATCTCAAAAATGTTCTCCTACAACAGTCTACCCAAGCAATAGAAATAAAAGCAAGAATAAACAAATGGGACCTAATGAAACTTACAAGCTTCTGCACAACAAAGGATACCATAAGTAAAATAAAATGACAACCTATGGAATGGGAGAAAATTTTTGCAAATGAAGCTGACAAATGCTTAATCTCCAGAATATATAAGCAGCTCATATGACTTAATAAGAAAAAAAAACCCAGTCCAAAAATGGGCAGAAGACCTAAACAAGCAATTCCCCAAGGAAGAAATACAAATGATCAATAGGCACATGAAAAAATGCTCAATATCACTAATTATCAGAGAAATGCAAGTCAAAACTACAGTGAGGTATCACCTCACACCAGTCAGAATGGCCATCATTCAAAAGTCCACAAATGACAAATGCTGGAGAGGCTGTGGAGAAAAGGGAACCTTCCTTCACTGCTGGTGGGAATGCAGTTTGGTGCAGCCACTGTGGAAAACAGTATGGAGATTCCTCAAAAGACTAGGAATAGACTTAGCATATGACCCAGGAATCCCAGTCCTGGGCATATATCCAGAAGGAACCCTACTTGAAAAAGACACCTGCAGCCCAATGTTCATAGCAGCACTATTTACAATAGCCAAGATACGGAAACAGCCTAAATGACCATCAACAGCTGACTGGGTAACGAAGAAGTGGTATATTTATACTATGGAACACTATTCAGCCATAAAAACTGACAACATAACACCATTTGCAGCAACATGGACGTCCCTGGAGAATGTCATTCTAAGTGAAGTAAGCCAGAAAGAGAAAGAAAAATACCATATGAGATCACTCATATGTGGAATCTAAAAACAAACAAAAAAAACCCCCATAAATATGAAACAGAAATAGACTCATAGACATAAAATACAAAGATACAAACTTGTGGTTGCCAAGGGGGCGGGGGGTGGGAAGGGATAGACTAGGATTTCAAAATTTAGAATAGATAAACAAGATTATACATGGAATAGCACATGGAAATATACAAGATCTTGTGGTAGTGCACAGAGAAAAAAAATGTGAGAATGAATATATGTTCATGTATAACTGAAAAATTGTGCTCTACACTGGAGTTTGAAACAACATTGTAAAATGACTATAACTGAATTTAAAAAATGTTTAAAAAAGAAAAGAAAAGAAAAGGAGACTGGAGCTGGGGAAATCACACTCCCTGACTTCAGACTATACTACAAAGCTACAGTAATCAAAACAGTATTGTACTGGCACTAAAAACAGACACATAGATCAATGGAATGAGATAGAAAGTCCAGAAATAAACCCATGCACTTATAGTCAACTAATCTACAACAAAGGAGGTAAGAATTTATAATGAAGAAAAGACAGTTTCTTTAATAAGTGGTGCTGGGAAAACTGGACAGCTACCTGTAAGAGACTGAAATTAGAACATTCTCTAACACCATATACAAAAATAAACTCAAAATGCATTAAAAGACCTTACTGTAAGACTGGATACTAACAAACTCCTAGAGGAAAACAGTAAGAATACTCTTTGACATAAATCACAGCAATATTTTTTTGAACCAGCTCCTAGTGTAATGGAAATAAAATAAAAAATAAACAAATGGGACCTAATTAATCTTGAAAGCTTTTGCACTAGCTTGGATACCATCAACGAAATGAAAAGACAACCCACAGAATGGGAGAAAATATTTACAAGTGACACAACTGCCAAGGGAATAATTTCCAGCATATACAAACAGCTCATACCTTAAAAAAAAAAATCTTGGTTGTTGGCTACTATCCGAGTGCTAAATTTATATGTAGATAATGACTTAAGAAATCCACGATCATCTTAAAACTCTCTTTTACTTAGAATAAAATCCAAGCTCTTTATAATCCATCTCTTGCCTGTACTTTCCATAACATCTTGTATGTCTTTTCCCCTATCAATCCAGACTCCAGACTCTACATTTCAGAGTTTTAAATAGGTTAGTTTCTCTGCTGTTGCACTTCTTATTTTTCATACTGGAATGAAGGCTGATCCCCAGTTTGTATCTTTCACCATTTTTTCTTAGACTACTTCTAGCATATAATAGGTGGTGACAGCCTGAAAAGTGAAATTTAAGTGGGCCCTAGACACTGTCAAACAAACCTGTCTCATTTCTGTAATAAACTCACTCTGTGTGTCTCTCGAAGTCTCTATTTTAATTTCTTCTCTGTCTAGTGTTCCCTCTCCCCCTTCCCCTGCGTACCACTCAATCTCAGATGACTCTGTCTCCTATATCAAAGGAAAACAGAAGCCAGCAGCACCTGCTCCTTTCCAGCATGAGGTTTACACATCCATTTCCCTTCCTTCCTCCTGATAAAAAGTTGGAAGTAGACATGCTGCCACTGAAGACCAGCTTTCCCACAGGAGCCCTGGTTCCTCTCCCTCTGCCTTCACGGGGAGCCTCGTGTGTTCAGTCTCTGCCTGCTTCCTTCTCTAGTGCCCCCTCATCTCTGCCATTTAAAAATACTTAATTCAGTGCACAATTCCCTCCAGCAAAATTCTGAACCTCCCACTCTCTGGCACAGCCAAATTATTGAAGAGTTATGTCCACATGCTGTGTTAAATTTCTACCTAATCTTTTTTTTTTCAGCAGGTTCTATGTAGTTTTATGGATGTATACTCCATCCCAAACTCTCTGCTACAGTTATTGTTGGCCTCTATGTAGCCAAATCCACCACCTTTTAACATTCTTCTAACTGGACATATCAACTGAATTAGAAATATTCACCATTCTAACAATCATAATCATATTTAGATAACAATTTCCTTGATTTTTTTGTATGGCAGGTACTGTGGCAAGAACTTTATATGAATAATTTAGTCTAATAACTAAAATTCTTTGAAATATTGGAACATTAGTAAATACTAATCCATTTCACAGATTAGGAGTGTGAACAAAATTTTAAATAGTCTTGGTTGTTGCCCTAAAACACATGCTTAACAAACTGTAGAATTGGAAATGGAACCCATCCCGGCTGACTCCACAGGATTCACCACCATTAGTCGATCTATTATACATCCTTTTCCATTGATCATTTCTTCCTTTCCACATCTATGAAACATTCATTTCAACATTTTCTCCCTAAATTCTCTGGGTCCTCCTTTTTCTATCTATTTTTCCATTTGTTCCTCTTCTGACATCTAAATGTTGGAATGCTTCAACTCAGTCTTGAGCTCTCTTCTCATTCTACATTCTTTTCCAATTTGATGTGAACATTTATAGGGGGATAATCTCACACGTGTATCTCCTGGCTACACTCATATATTCAACTCTGTAGTTTGCATATCCAATTTGTACGGTCCATGGGAAGCCCAACCATAATGTGTCCAAGTCAAAAGCTGCGCTGCTCTTTCCAAAGTGTTCTCTCTCTTGCCAGTACCACTTGATGAAATCACTTCCATTTACCAGCTTGCTTAAGAGAACAATTGGAAAACAAACATATGAGTCCCTTGAGCTTCAGATCTTTCTGTCACCCAACATTTAGTAACACTACCTGTGTTTTCTGCCACCAAAATATATCTCCAAACTGTCCTCTGCTCTGCATCTCCTCAGCCATCACCCTATCTAATCCCACTCTTTCTCACCCCACGTGGCCTCCTGAGTCTTCTCTGCCCCACCAGAATCACAGCACACAGGAAAAAGAACTTTGAAGTTCCAAATAAAAGTACATCACTCCTTTCCTTAAAATTCCTTATGACTTTTCATCAATCATAAAATTAATTCAAATGTTAACGTACCCTGAGATAACCTGGATAAGCTTTCTGTTGCCTCCTATCCAGCCTCCGCTCATAAAATCCTCCCACATCATGAGTACAATCCGTTCACCTTCATATCTCCCAAATATTGTTTTGTTGCCAAAGCTTTGCACATACTGTTCCATTGGCTTGGAACACACAACATCCACTCAGTTTTCCACAGATGGAAACCCTGTTTCTAACCCTGGAAGAAAAAGGCAGCTGACTGGCAACTATAAAGGAGATCCATGTTACAGTCCTCAGAACTCATCAGAGTCAGAAAGTAGAGTGCTCCTCTCAGGACCTGCAGAAATGAACCCTCGACGCAGGAGCAGAAACTCAAGAGCAAAATAGCTGAGGAGGGCGTGAGACACTGTAATTTGGGTAACAGGGGAGACTTTGCACTTCAAAACTTTCCTTCCTCCAAGTTTACATTAAACCTGATTTTCATAGTTGTTCCTAAAAGCTACTCTAGATCAGTCAAATTTGGGGAAAAAAAAGTTTGACAATTATTATTAATGTTGTCAATCTTGGAAAAAAAAGACCATCTGAGGAAAAAGTACTTACCATAGCACGTGGGTTTATCGGACCAGCCATCCACACGGCACACTATGGTACCCGTGGTGTTTCCCCCGGGGCTCTCGAACCCCTGCAGGCATTCATAGTGCAGCTCCTCGTTGAGCTTAAACCACGCGCCCTCACTGCCACTTTTGGCTCTGGCATTCTCAAATACCGGCTTATCACAAGACTCTGATGGGTAACAGAATCAAACGTTTCATTTCTCATGTTATGTAGTTCACCATCTCATTAAGTCTCAACCCAAGGTGGGAAAGGGCTTTACTAATTAGCATGTGCTAATCACTCATGATGTAAAAATAATTTAAGAATACCAGTGATAGATCATTGTCCTGAAATTGTTACTCAAAATGAAAAAAAAATACATTTCTACATCACATTTTTCTCAATAGTCTCTCCGAAAATTTTATTTTACAAATATTTTCCTTAGTTTAGTTATCTTTTGTATTTATCCCATGCTAGTAATGAAACAGGCCGTTACATATGTATTGTACTATTTTTAGTAAAGAGGAATAGCATTATCTGAATTAAATGCCAAATTTATGAGAAGTTGTGACATATATCCCAGAGAAAAAATTGGTTAATTTAATAAAAAGAGTAATTTTCAACAAGGCGAGTAAAATTTTAAACATTCTATAAAACTCTACCTTAAAACATACTAAGTTTTAAAGTTCACATGCTGATTTTGCTTTCCCAGATGTGTTTCTAACGGCTCAGTATTCCTTTATACTTACCAAGGTTGAATGCAGAGGTAGTCTATTGTTTATAATTAGTTACAGGAAAGTAAAATGTTAAAGAATAGCCTTGACTTTCACTAACACTGTAACAGACTGATGTTAATAAAGGTTTGAGTAATTCATCTCAAATTTCACAACGTGTTATGTAGCCAGCTTCCTTAAAACTTTGAAAAAGGCAAAACTAGACTAGCCAAAAAATAATGGACCTTTTCTCTTCCATAAAGAGAGTGTGAGAATGGAAAATTGGCCATATATTAGTACAAAATGAGTTTGATATGGGGACAACTTTCATCATTTTCTCTTTGGCTCGTGCTCGTACTAAGCATAGACATTGGGGGAAAAAAGAAATACAAAGGAAACAGTAGGAATGAATATTTTAAATATCCACTTCACTTAAAGTGAATATATAAAATACTACTTCAAAAATAACACTGCGTGGCTTTGGGACGAGGAAGACAATCTCAGCAAACTGTTCTTAGGAGATCTTCATACACGTCTGTGTGGTGGGGCAGGAAGACCTTTCAGGACAGCAGAGTTTGGTCCCATGTACAAGTGTTTCTCTGTCTCCACTAACTAGATGTTTTTGAAGACGTCCTAAGGGACAGAATGTTTCACAAGTGGGTCTACCCTGCAGTTTCAAATCTATAAATTATACAGGGTATATTATTTGAAGATTATGCACTATAAACCCAAATCTTGACCGAAAAACGTAACTTTTATGTTTAGGAGGAAAGACTGACATAAAAGTCTCAGACTATAAACAGGTACAATCAGCAAAAAGGTACCAGCTAAAAATAACCAAGTTTATACCAGAGTTCAGGTAAGTCTCCTTAGCTAAAATAGTGTTTAATAACAGGATGTTTTAAAGTGAAAAACCTGGAACTCATGATATTCTACCCTGCTAGTGATTAACCATAAAAGGAAAAATGATGTACATTTTCTCAAAATTTTGTCGACTATCTTGTCAAATGCAGCCACGGGACCACATCAACACCTCACCCCCTAGCAAACAAACAAACAAACAAACAAACAGAATGAAGTCAAAGTAAACTTTTGTACAGTGATCATCAGCATAATGAATACTGAACTAGTCAGTGACTTACTGATGCACACGGGTTGAGCTGACCATCCACTCTGCAGACAGGTGAGTGACCCTGATGTCTCACCATCTTCTGTGACATACCCTGGTTTACACTTATATTGTGTTTGTGTATTTAGGGGATATGTAAACTCAGATTCAGAAAAATATCCATTCTCAATGTTTATATCTGATTTTGAACATGTTTCTAAAAGGGAGAAAGCATAAGGAAAAGAAAAGAATATATTTGATAAGCATTTGTGTAAGGACCCAAATAATACAATAATGTAAAAACTGAGAAGTTGTTTATAAATGAAAATCTGAAAAAAGTCCTAAACATCCAAGTTCCTGTGTCAGAGATAACTAGCTACGAGTTTCCAAAGATATTACATCAAGACACTTTATTAATATTTTTATTAACAAAGCAAGATTTCAAATACTCAGACTCCCATCTGTGAAATTATTAGAAATCAGTTTGTCCAGTGGATCTGGCATCCTGCAGCATGTCAGAGCCCTGTTAGCAGTGTGTATCCTCTCCTGGAACTTGCTGGAAATATTGCCTAGTTGGAACTCTCAGGCACCCCTGAGCAGAGTTAGCGGACTGGGACATTTTAGATCAGGTGCTGATCTCAGAGAATCTCCCACCGTAGTTACCACAGCCTTTGTTTCTGAGAATTTGAAATGTTTGCCCTCAAAATTAGGTGCTTAAAATCAGTTTAATACATGGAGTTCAATGAAGATGACAAAGATCAACACATTTATTTATGTCTCCCCTTTCCCCCTCCATTCCTTAACTAGCTGCTCTGCCTTGGACTTCCAGGATTATACTGAGGAGAGTGCTGAGAGGACGCGCTCTTGCCTTGCACTGGATCTTAGAGGGAAAACTTTCGGTTTCCCCTGCTGATTATAATGTTAACAGTTGGCTTTACGTATCTGACCTCCATTTTCTTGAGCTCAGTACCTTTCATGCCTATTTTATTGAGCATTTTAATCATGAAGGAATGTTGAGCTTGCTCAAATAATTTTTTGGCCTCTCTAGAGATGACCATTGCAGTATTCTTTGTTTTTGTTAACATGTTGCATCACATTTACTGATTTGTGTATTTTGAACCGTCGATGTATCCCACAGATAAATCCCACTTGGTCATAATGCATGCACCTTTTAATGTGCTGCCCAAATAGATTTGCTAGTATTTTATTGAAGTTTTGTTTGTTTGTTTGTTTGCATTTCTGTTCACTGGTGACGTGGGCCTGTAATTTTCTCTACTTCTGGTATCTATGGCTTTGGTGTCAGAATGATGCTGGCCTCATAAAATGAGTTTGGAAGTTTTCTGTTTTCTTTGATTTTTCAGGCGTTGAAGAAGGACTGGTACTAATGCTTCTTAAATGTTGCACAGAATTCACCCAGGACGCCACTCGTTCCTAGTATTTTCTTTGTGGGGAGGCTTTTTGTGGAAATTTGCTTCAGTCTCCTTATTTTAGACTTTTACATCTTTTTCTTGACTCAGCTTTGGTAGGTTATATGGATCTCAGAATTTGCCCATTTCTTCTGAGTTATCAAATTTGCTAACATATTGTCATTCATTGGTCCCTAAAGTGATTTTTATTTTTGAGGAATCTGGCATAATGGCTCCTCTTTCATTTCTGATTTTACTTGTTTGAATCTTCAGCTTAAGTGTTCTTTTTTTTAGCCAGGCTAAGCTTTATCAATTTTGTTTATGTTCTCATAAATCCAACTTTCAATTTTGTTGATTTTTCTTTTGATTTATTATTCTTGATTTGATTTACTTCTATTGTAAACTTTATTTTTTCCTCCTTTCTGCTAACTTTGCTCTTAGTTTGTTCTTCTTTTTCTAGTGTTTGAAGGTGTAAATCTAGGTTTTTATATAAGATCCTTCTTCTATTTTAATGTCAGCATTTTTAAAACTTCCTTCTTAGTATTGCCTTTGCAGTATCTCGTGTTGCATTTTGTTCTCATTTACCTTAGGATATTTTTTAAGTCCCTTTTCATTTCCTTGTTGATTAACTGCCATTCAAGTGTCTGTTGTGTAGTTTGCACCTGTCTGTAGATCTTCTCTTGTCTCTTTTCTTTTTTCTGTTACTGATTTCTAGTTTCATTCCAATGTGTCAAATAAAGTACTTGGCATGACTTCTGTCTTGTAAAATTTGTCAAGACTTGTTTTGTAACCAAACATGTCATATCCTTCCAGAGATTATTCCATGTGGACTTGAGAAAAATGTGTAGTTTTCTGTTGTTGAGTGGAAAGTTCTGTATATCTGTTAGGTATTTTTAGTTTACAATGTCATTCAAGTCTGCTTTGTGTTTAACTTTATCACCAAGCTGTACATTAGATCCCCAGAATTATTCATCTTATAAAGGAAATCTTACACCTTTGGACCAGCATCTCCTAGTCCGCCCTCATTTCAAGCCCCTGGTGAGTACCATTCTAAGCTTTGTTTCTGTGGATTTGACCCTCCCTCTCTCCTGTCCATTGTTTCTTTGAATTCAATCTTTTCTCTTCCTTTCTTCCCTTCTTTTCTTCATTCTTTCCTTCTTTCCCTCCCTCCTTCTTTCCTTCTTTCCTCTCTATCATTCTCCCCCGCCCTTCCTTTCTTCCTTCTTTCTTATTTCACTTAGCATAGTGTTCTCGAGGTTAATTCATGCTGTAGCAAATGGCAGGAGTTCCTTCTTTCTTGTGACTGAGTAATTTTTCATTTTCCATATACAGATCACATCTTTATTCATTCATTCATCTTTTTTACTAACACTTAATTGTTTCCAAAGCATCCCTGTTGTGAATAAGGCTAATAAACATGGGACTGGAGGTACCTCTTTGAGATATTGATTCTATTCCTGTTGCATACGTACCCAGGAATGAGACTGCTGGGTCATATGAAAGTTCTGTTAATTTTTTTGAGAAAATTCCACTTTACTTTCTGTATAGTTGTAACAAATTAAATTCCAAAGTGTACAAGGATTCTCTTTGCTCCAAAATCTTGCCAACATTATCTCTTGTATTTTTGATAAAAGACATTCTCAAACGTATGAGGTAATATCTCATGGTGGTTTTGATATGTATTTCAATGATGAATAGTGATTTCAACTATCTTCTCATGTACTGGCTGGCCATTTGCGTGTATTCTTCAGAAAAATGTCTACTCAGATTCTTTTGCATTTTTGAAGCAGATTATTTGCTTTTTTCTACTGCTGAGTTGTGAAAATTCCTTATATATTTTGAATATCAACCTCTTATGAGATATGTGGCTTTCAGTTCCATATTTTGCCTTTTCTCTTCTTGATTTGATGAACAGAACTTTTTATTTTAATATTGTCCTGCTTACATTTTGGTTTTGGTTTTGATTTTGGTTTTGTTGCCTATGCTTTTGTTGCCATATCCAAGAATATTATTGCCCAAACCAGTGCCGAGAAACTACTTCCCCAAGTTATATTCTAGGATATTAATGGATTCAGGCCTTATATTAAAGTCATTCATTCATTTGCAGTTAATTTCTGTTGGGGTTTTCACATAGGGGTCCAGATTAACTCTTGTTTGTACATAACCAGTTTTCCCTGCATCACTTACTGATGTCACTATCCTTTCCCACTGTGTATTCTTGATTGATTTTTTAAATATTAGTTGACACATGGGTTTACTTGTGGGTGTCAATTCTGTTACACTGACTATGTGTCTATGTTTATACCAGAATCATACTATTTTAATTATTACTGCTTTCAAGCTATGGTCTGAAATCAGGTTGTTCTTTCTCAAGATTACTTTGATTATATGGGGATATTTTGTGATTTCATATGAATTTTAGGATTATTATTCAACTTAGTTTACATAAGTAGGATAAATGTAAAAATGTAAAATATGCCATTGAGTTTTATTGAATGGTTTGAGAATGATTGGCATAAATTCTCCCTTAAGTGTTTGGTAGAATTTACCAATGAAACCATCTGGTCCTTAGCTTTTTTTTATTGGGAGACTTTACATTTCTGATTTAATTTCATTTCTTCTTTATAGTCTGTTCAGATTTTCTATTTTTCTATGAATCAGTCTTGTTGGGTTCTGTTTCTAGGAATGTATCCATTTCTTCTAGGTTATCCAATTTGTTGGCATATGATAGTTCATTGTTCCCTTTATGGTCCTCTCCATTGCTGTGGCATATTGTGTAATGTCTCATCTTTCATTTCTGATTTAAGCTATATGAGTTTTATCACTTTTTTCTCATCTAGCTTTAGGTTTGTTCATTTTTTTAATCTTTCCACAAAATAAGGTCTTTTGTGGTCTTTTCTATTATTTTTTCTGGTTTCTATTTCATATATTTCTGTTCTGATGTTTGCTATTTCCATCCTTCTGGTAACTTTGGGTTTCGTTTGTCTCTTTCATTTGAGTTTAAAATTGGCTCGTTTACTAGAGTTCTCATTTTTTCTTAATGTGTACTTTCCTCACTGTAAACCCTCCTCATGGAAGTGCTTCTATTGTGTTTAAATTTTCATTTCCTTTAGAATGTTTTCTGATTTCTCTTTGCTACCTCTTTTGACCCATTGTTCAGAAATGTTTAGCTTCCTCATATTTGTCAGTTTTCCAGTCTTCCTCCTGTTAGATTTCTAGTTTCATATCATTGTATTCCAAAATATATTTGGTATAATTTCAGTCTTCTTAAGGTTTTTAAGGCTTGTTTTGTGACCTGACATGTTATCTCTCCTGAAGAATGTACTGTGTGTGCTTAAGATGAATATGTATTCTGCCATTGACTGAAATTTTCTGCAAATGTCTGTTAGGTCCATTGGTTTAAGTTTGGTTTAAGTCTAATGGCTCATTATTGATTTTCTGGGCGAATGACCCATTCATTTTTGAAAATGGAGTATTGAACTCCCCTACTATTAATGTATTGCCGTTTGTTTCTCTCTTGAGATCTTTTCGGTTGTGTTGAATGTATTTAGGTGCTCCAATGTTGGATACATGTATTTACAATAGTTGTATTCTATTGATGACTTGACCTCTTCATTTTATAATGTCTTCTTGTCTCTTGTTACAGTTTTGACTTAAAATCTATTTTCTGAAACAAGTATTGCTACCCCTGCTCTCTTTTGATCTCCACTTACATGAAATGTTGTTTTCCTTTCATTCAGTTTAGCCTATGGGTGTCCTAAATGCTGAAGTAAGTCTCAGTTTATTTTCACCTAGAGGTAGTATAGAGTTGAATCTTCTGTTGGTTCTTCTTTTATTTTTTTAAATGCATAAAGTCTTTATGTCTTTTAATGGGGGCATTGAATGCATTTACATTTAATGTAATTATTAATAGATAAGGACTTACTGATGCCATCTCATTAATTGTTTTCTGGCTGCTATGTAGTAACACTGTTAACTTGAATTTCTCTTGCACCCTTTCTTAGAGAAGTCATGATTTTTCATAGTGGTATACTTTGAATCCTTTATCTTTTGTGTATCTACAACAGGTTTTGTGTGTGTGTGGTTTTCATGAGGCTCACACGAAATTTGTTACAGATAAACAGTCTATTATTAGTTGGTAACAAATTCATTTTGATGGCATACAAACTTTACCCTTTCAGTTTCTTCCTCAAATGTTTTCTGATGTTACAATTTACATATTTTATGTGTGTAGTAACATTTTCATGATTTCACATTACTAATTAACGTCATTTATTTCAGTTCAAAGAACTTTCAGTATGTCTTGTAAGACACACCGAGTAATAATAAATTCCTTCAATTTCTATTTGTCTGAGAAAGTCTTTATCTCTCCTTCCTTTGCGAGACTGCTTTTCCAGGTAAAAAATTCTTCAGTGGCAGGTTTTTATTTCATCAATTTGAATGTGTCATCCCACTGTCTGCTGCTGTGCAGTGTTTCTGCAGATTTATTAATCTGCTTATGTCCTTATGAGAAATCCCTTTTGCATGAGGAGATTTTCCTCTATGCTTTAAAAATTATCTCTTTGCCTTTGAGTTTAGACAGTTTTTTACAATGTGTTTTGTAGAAGATCTCTCGATTGAATCTGTTTGCAGACTTATGAGATGCATGATCTTGAATGTCTGTATCTAGCCAGATGTGAGGAGTTCTCAGCCATTATTTCTTTACATAAACGTTCTGCCCCTTTGTCCCTTTCTTCTCCTGGGACTCCCACAGTCTCTATAATGTTTCTATTGATAGTCTCCCACAATTCCAATAGTCTCGATTCATTCCAACAGTATTGTTTCAAATGGGTTGTCTTCTGCTTCACTGATTTTTTTCCTGCTGGATTGTTTACTGTTGATGCTCGTGACTGTATTTTTCATTTCATTCATTGTATTCTTTACCTTTACTATTTGGTTCTTTTTGTTTTCTATCTCTCTATTAAACTTATTTTTTTGTTCAATTGTTGTTTATCTGAGTTCTTTTAATTGTCCTTCTGTGTTTTCTTGTATCTCACTGAAATTTTTGATGTAACTCTTTTGAATTCTTTATCAGATAAACTGTACATATCCATTATTTGGGGTCACTTACTGGAAAGTTATTGTGTTTCTCTGTTTGTAGAATGCACCTTTGAGTTTTGCGCTCCTTGAAGTCTCATGTTGCTGTCTTTACATACAAAGAAGCAGGCACTTCCTCTAGCCTTTACAGACTGACTTGGGGAGGGAAATACATTTAGTCACGCTGCTGGCGACTCTGAGGCTTTTTCAGACCTTTAAAGGGTACACCTGCTCCATACATTGTGATCCCTCTTGGGGGGAGAATCTGCAGTTCTTGTGTTTCTCTGAATCCAGCAAAGCCGACTGTATGCCGGCAACTTCCTGGTCGGTTTCCCCCAGGCCATGCTAAATGTTCACTTCTGTGTGCCTTCTCACAATCTCACAGAGACAGCCTGGCATTTGAGATGCGCTCACTAGCCATCTTCAAAGGCTTGCATTGCCACCTTTGGGGACATACACAGGGAGCTGGCCATGCAGCAGGGGAATGTGCAAGTTTTAAGGGTGCAAGCAGGGTTCACAGGCACGGTGTCACCAGTGGCTAGAGGGTGGGCTTCCTGACGGTGTCTACAAAATGGACAGTAGAATCCATGTCCCCTGATTCATTCCAGCCCTGGATGCTGTGCACCTAGCTTCTCCCCGCCCCTCAGCCATGTAGATTACCTCAGTATTCAGATGGGCCTTTAGATCAGTGTTGAACAAGCTGGGAAATTGGCCCTTTCTCACATGCGTATTTTCCCCCAAAGATGACATCCTGTGCTGAGGGGGACTCTCTTGGCACGGAGCTGTGCCACTTTATGGGAGGGGTGGCTCAGGCACAGGGAAGTTGTTCCTCCAGCACTCCTGGACGTGTCCAGTCTTGAACCTCAGCACTCCGGCTGTGTACTATGACTCCTCTAGCAGACTCCTAGACTCCCACACAGGTACTCTCATCCATGGGTGACTGTGTTTCTATCAGGAAAGACTCTGCCATCTTGGTGACTTCCCTCTGTTATTACAGTTTTCTTCTTTGTGGTTCTATTTCTGCTTTCTGGATTAAGGTCTAGAAGCAGGCACATTTATTTTGTTATATGCTTATCAAGAAACTTAAATATACAGTCACATACACTTGTGAAAAATAACACTAAATAGGCAAAACAAGAGAAAGTTGATATAAACATTTTGCAGCAGATAATATAGCTGAATCTTAGAAAATTATAGACATACTGGGATCTCAGACCAGTTAACTTACTGACACGGACGCATTTGGCAGGAGGAGACCAGCCATTCTCTGTACATGTCATTGTGTTCTGATTATTTTGAAGACTGAAGCCATTAAAGCAGCTAACTTTTACAGTTTTACCCTGTAAATATTTTTCTTCTCGATATGGGACTTGTCCATTTTCCAAGTAATTGAAAGTACATTGTCCTAAGGATCATAAAAATAATAGAAAATGAAAAAAAATAACATAAATTTAATAAAATAGCACATAAAAAGTTAACTATTCTATTTACATCAAAAATAGCATATAGCAAGAAAAACTAAAGCTACTGTCAAATGTTTATTAAAAAAGAAAAAAATTCCATGTTTTTTATCTTTTAGTTTTTAATAATTAAAATACATACAAATGTGCAGATATTCCTGTAAAGTCTCTATATTTCTCATGTGGTTTCCATGCAAAGCCCCTCACAAAAGGAAGACCTCTCTGGATCTTTTTGCTCACAGAACGAGTCCCCCGGCCTTGTCTTTGTTACACAAGACTTAACTGTACCGTTGTCTCTCCCATCTGGGAAGATTGATACATATAAAATTAAAGGTGTTTACTTACTGAGGCACGGTATTTCTGGAGACCACCCTTCTCGTGTGCAACGAAGGGAAGCCCAGTAGTTTCCTGAAGGCGGCACATAGTAGCGATCGCAGTAATAGTGAACTTCTTGTCCTACCCTTGCTGGAAAGTAGTGTCTGTATGGATAATACAGGCTTCCATGTTTTATTACTGGGAAATCACAAGGTTTCACTTGCAACAAAAAAAAAAAGTATAAATAAGGTTTTACCATAATAAACAATCAAATTAGAAATTAATTATTTCATCTCAATTGTATCCTCTTATTAGCATAATTACACTCATTGCATTCTGGTTCCTGGGAAAATAAAAGTTATAGAATATTCTGATGCCTGAGGTATGTAAGGAGGTCCTTGCTAATGAAAATCAAATTATGTCTTGTGGGTCATGTGATGTAAAGCTCACGTGTAGGCTCTCTTGGGAGAAAACTATATAGACCTATTGAATGAACTCTCCTTAAGTACATATGTCCTAGCCTTCGCTGATAAAATTAGCATCTTAATGAATAGATGATGAAAGTACACATTTCATCCTGTGGTTCAGCTGTCTTCTTTTTCTTTCTTTTCCATTCTCATCAGAAATCAGAGCCCTGGGTTTTATTCTCAGAAAAAGTCAATGTAGAAAGAAAACAGGTTATTTTTAGACGAAGACTCAGTTTAGTTTTCTATTTATTGGAAATAATGTGGTAAATATAGAGAAACATAACAATTTCCACTGATCACTTCACACAGAAAAATAACATTCTTACTTACGCCTTAAACCAGACAGTAAGGCTTGTTTTCCTTTCTTTACTTAATCAGAGACATAAGCAATAAATAATTCTTACTATTCAAATGGTTAAGATTAAGGTAAATATTTGAGTGCTTATTTCTAACTTTAACTGGAAAATGATACATTTTTCACTATTTCTTATATATATTTTGAATGAGGTATAATATAATTACATTTTATGAGTCATTCTTATATATTGAATAATTTTGACAAATATGCTTAAATGCTATGTTGTTTATAACAGGTTTATACAAAATATTTTTCAGAAAAATTTGCCCTTTTTATTGGATGGTTTAGAGATAATCTACTACTTTTAATACCACACTAGTATCTATTTTTTATCATGAAATATGATTGTATTACAAGAAAACATATGCAACAATTAAAAAAAAACTTACCATACACACACAGACACACACACACACACAAAACAACACTAATTACCATCTTCATTTTCCTTAAGTTCGATGATCCATTTCCTTTTTTGTAGGATTAGATAAATTTTTCAAGTGGTTTTTACAGACTTGCTATGTGAATTACTAACTTTGAATCTTTGTGGATCCTAGTGTCTCTCTTTAACAAAGATTTGTGAGTGACACCTTCTCTTGATACAGACTATTGGCCTGTATTCTACATCTCTCTTCATTGATTTTGAAGCTGCCTCCCTCTTTGAAGATTGAAATGCTCAGTCATTCCCTTTAAGTAACATTCTAGTTTTTTTCACACTCTTTTTGGATATTTAGAATATTTTCTCTTCACCCTAGGATTTTACAAATTTCATCAGGTTATGTCAAGATATGTATATTTAACAATATTTCTATGTTGGGCAAGCTTGAGTCCTTGTGTCTGCAAGAACTGATTCTTAAAGAACTCAGTTAACTTTGCTATTAAGTTGTAGAGGAGCGATGTGAGCCCTGATGATCTGACTGTAGAACAAGTATGGCTATCTATGCCATTATGATATGTCATAGAATATGAATACAGCAAAATAATCCACTGAGATTTGTGTACAAAAGGAGGGCATAACTTGAAGTAGCATTGTTATCCTTTTGCTATTCTCTTTCATTTGGGCATATTTAAGTCTGTCTTTACCTAACAAGATCATTTCCTGAAACAAATATAATATTCCACATATGGTCTGATCACTTTCAACACTGGCAGGACTTAGAACAGCCTCATTCTCCCTCTCACTCTTCCACCAATGCAGGTTCTCGTCCCATCAGCAGCTTTGGCTGTTCCATCATGGTGTGGGCTCAGACTGATCTTAAAATTGATTAAAATATTTACTAATTTTTAAAACCGTTTCTCATCTTTCTGTACATGTGTAGCTGTCTGCCTTGATCCAAGCTCAGGATTGTATAGTTATCAGTGCTTAATCATGTGATTAGCTCCAACTTAGCACTTAGGTTTTCTGAAATGATGCATCTGTCCTAATGCAGGTTCCCCTCCAGCACTCCTATACCATTCCATTTGTGAATCTGCACTGTGTTTCCTCTACACCATTAAACTATTTGATGACACAAATGAGGAATGGAGCAGGACTCAGAACAAAGTCCTGCATCTGATAATCAGATAAGCTTATTTAATGAAATTATGAATGTGATAAATGACCTAGCTGGTAAATTTCTCCATCGTATCCGCAAGAACTTCAGAAGGTCCCATGTGGGATAACCTAGTTAAGATCCAGATTGGGTGAACTACATTTTCATAAACCAAACTTACACATAGTTAAATATTTTCCTTCCATTTCTTATACACATTGAAATCTGCTTCGTACTGATAACAGCTTCCTTTTTAAGGGACTCATGCTTTGGAAATTCATTCTGGACTTATGCCTGGAATTATCACTGGGGTCACTGACCTATTATCAGTATCATTACGTTTTCTTTCATGGAAGATCCAGTTTAAGGGCAATGATTCTTTACAATGAACTGTGATGTATAAAGAAAAGAAGTATGATTGTAGAGACGGAAAACACTTGACAAAAGGCAAAAGAAGCATTCCTAGAAATAAAATACTCTGTTCAGTTAAGTGACATTTTTCTAAATGTGATGGTTTTAGGAAATTCCACAGTATCTTCTACACTCCTCCCTTCAAAACTTAGAGCCTAATTCCCCACCCCTGAGTGTGCTGGACTTAGTGACTCACTTCTAAAGAATATCTGTGGCTGAAGCGACAGTGTGTGACCAGGTCATAAATGGTGTGGAGACTTCCTCCTCTCTCTCTGGGATCACTAGCTCTGTGGGAAGTTAGCTGCCCTTCAAGTGACCTGTGGAGACACCCAGGTGGTGAGGTACTGGCTCCCTGCCAAAATCCAGGTGAGTGAGCCTTCCTGGAATCAAATACTCCAGCCCAGCTGAGCCATCAGGTGACTGCAGCTTAAGGCAATATCCTGACTTCAACTCAAGAAGAGTAACTCAGAACTAGCCAGCTCAGCCACGCCCTAACTCCTGACCCATAGGAGCTCTAGGAACATAGAGGTTTGTGCTTTAAGCCAGTATGTTTTTGAGGAAATTTGTTATGCAGCACTAAATAACTAGCATACTAGGTGTTAGGTGATACTAGACTTACTCAATGTTTTAGTCGAGGTATGAGAATTGTATTAGTTAGAGAATTATATACTCATACACACAGTCACATATGTAACTTTGAGTAGCAGATAATTTAGAGTTTTTAGTTTACAAAAATATTTTTATTCCTTCTTAGAATTGCTTACCTTGAAAAGCAAAGAGTGCCTCTAAAGCCTCTACTTTACATACACAGGAAGGCAAATATTTGGATTTATTCTGTCCCCATTTTTATGTGTTTAAGAGAAATAAATTTTAGAATTAAGGAGCAGGTCAAGATAGGAATGGAACTTACAGGTACATCTTGGAGCAGGTTGCCAGCCACTGCCGGTGCATGTTGCAGTATTTCCATGGATTGCAGGATAAAAGCCAGTTTTACACTCATAACTGATTTTATCGTCAGCTCTGTATTTGGTTAATTCAGGTGTGTAAAAACCATTTGGAATATGAGGAGGATCACATGTTTTTTCTGAAAAGAAAAAGGTTATGTGCACAGTATAGACATCACTATCCATTAAAAACAGTCAAGTATATGAAAATAAAAAGGGGATGTTATTTATTTGTTCTTAGCACGGCACCAAATGTCACTGAAATGAGCACAGCTTCCTGCTGTAGCACTCATATTTCCCTCTACCGTATTTCTCTTCTGATGCAATCGTGCCCTCTGGACTTTTGACCCCTCTTTCACTGAAGTCAACACATACTGCATGATAGTCCATACCTGGCAATGAATTCATGATATGTCACTTCAGCTATTCTTTCCACTTCCTGCGAGTCCCTTGTCTCCTGTATTTCTCATAAGTACTATTTACAAATATTCTGAGTCTCCTTCCTCCAGACACATGGTAGGATAGCACACCCTGCCCCTCTGAAGTAGACACAAATATATGGCTTGCCCAGGACAATAAAATGAATGTGGAAGTAATACGTTTTCCTTTAGGGAGGAAGTTGCAAAAGCCATTGTGTGAATGTTTATGTTCTTTTCCCCAGAGCTGCAGTGATCAAGGAAGGCCATGGAAGGATGATGTCTCTATCCCCGAATAGTGAGCAAAATCCCTACTGATATACACTTCAATTGAAAATGAATAGGAAATAAAGTTTATTAACCCACTGAGATGCCACAGAGGTTCTGAAATACATTTTTCTTACTATAATAGCATAACCTAATCCAGGGTTTGAAAAACCTTTTATATAAAGGACCAGATCAAAGGTTTCTGTTGCAACTATTCAGCCCCACCCTTGTATTGTAAATGTAGCCATAAACAATGCAAAACACATGGGCATAGCTGTGTTCCAATAAATTCTTTTTTTACAGAAAAGAGGACAGGCTGGATTTGACCAGGGTCTATAAAGGGCTATTCCTGGACCCAGTCGGCCCTAATGTGTAAAGCTTTCCTCAGTCATCTACGTCAGCTTTGCTGTATCTCAACAAGGGATCAATTTGTAATATTTCTTTCCTAATAAAATCCCATGACTTTAACTATTGTAAGAGAATTTTGTTAAATTAATTAAGAAGAGAAAAACTTCCAGTGATTACTTTCAAACAGTGTATGTAAAACTCTTGATAAAATTTTAATTCCCTACTCACAGTCTCCATTAAAGTAACTAATGCTATTACAATATTGCCAGGGCAAGGCCTCAATTCAAAAAATAATAATAACATTTGGGGCTTTCCAAAAGTGTGGGACTACAACTTTTCTACTTTTAGAAACAACCATTAAGCATTGGAAATAAAGATAATTATTTCAAGGCCAGCAGTCTGTGTTGTGAGTCAGTAGAAAGTCCAGTCTGTACAGGGAACAGACAGATGTGGATCAGAGGTGGCTTTATTTAGCAGGTCTGTTTATTCCTGTGAATGACTTGTTATCAGAGACTGTCCCTTCTTGAATTCAGAGACCAACGTCTGACAAATCACCCTCAAGTAAAACCCCTGACACGTACAAATCATAGACCAGACGGAAGACAATGTGTTTTATCCTAGATTATTTTATTTCCTTTTATTATTTAGCTCCAAATTTCTTAAATATTTGGAGCAAGTTAGATATCTAGATTTAGAACTTATCATCATCAGCAGGCAGATCTTTCCAATGTGCCAGGAAAATAAGAAATACCTGTATCATTAGCTGAGGTACAGAGAGCGGAGTTTCTTTTAATCAGAGACTTCTGCATGTCTAGTCAATGTAGAAGTCACTGCAGGAGAATGAGGCATGCTGTAAGAGAGAGTGCATGCTCATCTGATTTGGGGTGAGCCACTCTTTATTTATATTGATCCTTAGCAAATTATCTTATGAGAGAGAGTACCGATGCCCATGCTGGCATCTAAAGAATGTAGTGCCCTAAAGCAGACAGTCTTGAACTTTTAAGCGATGCCCTGTGACTGAGAAAATGAAAAAGAAATTCTAAAAGGAAAATGTCTTATAAATGTGGAATCTTGTGTGTGTGTGTGCGTGTGTGTGTGTGTGTTCATGTAAATAAGTCAAGTTTCAAGAGATATAAGCCTAGGAATTGTACTAACACATATGGAAAAAAATAAATTTCCCATTGCTAAAACAAATATGTTCTAAGCAAGAGTTTTAAGTAGGTAGCTAAGTGACTGTGATTATAATATGGTCATAATATATATAATATATTATAATAATTATAATTATAATATAATGCTTATATGACTTCCATGAAAAAGTCATGTTATCCTGAGTCCTATGTCCAAGTAAAATTAAATTCCTGAAGCCTTACTTTGAATTCATTGAAACATTATTCTCATATGTATCCTCAGTACAGGAGAAGAGGCCTCCTATAAAATTAGTCATTTATAAGCAATATTTTGGTGATTGGATAGATAAACTATCTAAAGCTGAAGAGGGCTCCGAAAGTAGAATATATGGCAGAGGTCAGTGCCAGAGAACGTGTGCCCTACTGTCTTTGCTCAGAAACCATGAATTTCATGAAGACAGACAGCTGGACTCCACACACCCTCAGCCTCACACAGATCTCACGTGGTTGTGTAACTGAGCAGGACGCTGTGGGGCTTCGGGGAACATACCCCTCCCCTGTATCCTCTGGTGCCCAAGAATTCATAATGTTAACCCCTGTGACACTGCCTGTTACCTTCCCAGTAACTAATCAGAGAATTGTGCACAAGCTGACAGCACACCCTGGGACTCCCCTCCCTCATCTGGGCTTTAGAAGTGCTTTGCTGAAACTCCTCGAGGGGTTTCAGCTTTCTGAGCACTAGCTCCTCCGGACTCCTTGCCGGGCACCTTATAACAAACGCTGCACTTTCCTTCACCACAACCTGGTGTCAGCAGGTGGCTTTACTGAGTGCAGGCTGGCAGACCCAAGTTTTGTTCAGTAACAGTTTCAATTGTCTTGTGTTCATTAACCTCTTTCTAAAATACTGTCTAACAATGCCAGAAAGTAAAGGTCAATCAAGGGTGCGGGAGGGTATTTCTTCCAAAGAGCTGCTCATGGGCTCAAACAAACAAACAAAAACTTTTAAGAATAAAATCAACTCAAAAACTATCTCTAGTTTTTGTAAAAGAGGATCACCAAAGCAAGCATTATACATGTTATTATGAATCACGTGATTTAAAGTCAAGGGCTCTTAAGAGGTGAAGGCCACAGTATGGCCATACCTGTAAAAGTCGCCCTCTTAGGTCACGTGCCTCTGAGGTCATGTGGGATAACACTGTGACTTGTCTTGCTCCGCCCTCATCATAAGCTAACTCACTGCTTTTCATAAATGTTTGCAAATAACAGTTATTACCATGCTGTTGCTATATCTTCTTGCTCTTATGGTTTCTTACATTCCTCAACTAGCGGTATTGTCCCTTCCAGTCTGTGACAGCTGGAACCATCCCTTTCTGAATGAGGCGGGCTAAGGAGGACACAAAGCACCAGACACGATTCCTGGCGGGAAAAGAGCCCAGTGGAGACGGGCTTTTCGATTCTGTGTAACGTCCTTCCCTCATGAAGCCTACAAGTTAGGAGTAGTTTTCAGCACTGTCACCGCTGTCGATCCCCGTGAAGCCTCTGGGTAAAGAAATGTCCAGTTTCTTCTGTTTAATTCCATTGTCAATGAACACTCACCACATCTGGTGTTATTATAATTTAGTTTTTAAACCTAAATGCAGGGCTCTAGGAGAGCAATCTCACTGTTTGAGAAATATACACATCTGGGAATTAGGAAGCCGATTATAGTCCTGGCTCTGCTCTAGGTTTGCCTTGTGACCACAGACCAAGGATTAAACAAGCTACTGAACTTCTCTGGTCCTGTGTGTGTCTGTCTTCAGAGTGAGAGCAGCACACCAGTTGGCCTCAATATGGGCCCTGCACACATAAAGTGTGAAGATATACTGTCTTTGTAATAGTTTTTTCCTATAAACATTAATACTCCATTGTGAAACACAAATAAATTGCTTAACTATAAGGTATATATGAATTAAAACAATTGGTAAAATATGTAGAAAAAAATACAACATTACCTCTACATGAAGGAGCTGGGACCCATCCAAATTTAGTGCATACGGTGTCTCCTCTTTCACTGTATTCATACCCACGTGCACATTTATATTGCATTCGTTCTTTTGCCTTATAAATTTCCTTTGGAGATACAGGATATCCATGTGAAATGTCTGGTGGTCTGCAGGCAATTTCTAAATAAAAGGGATTAAATTCCAAAATGTGTGTTATATATTAAAGGGCTGTGTCCCAGACACTTACATAAAGATACAAATTTTGTTTCCATTAGGTAAATCAGGCAACCAAACAAAAGTCCTGTTTTGACTTGTTTGCTTGATGAATAATTTATGTTTTTTTAACCTTCATTATTGAAGGAAGTTAAAATTCTGATGTAAATTATGTTGCTAATTTAGTCGGTTTGGAGATACATTATTCCTCTTGAAATAAATAGTGACCAGTAATAGTCATCAACTGTATGTATAAAATCGAATACAGAAATAGGCTAACTGTGGTAAGTAAGTACTTTGCAAGAAGTAAACCCCATCCGCGAACCTCTAGAGTATCCAGTAACTGCTATACTGAATATAAATGTGTCTGTCATTATTGACTTAAAGAACTAATTTTGTAAGAAAGAGTTCCCAGGGAGAGGAACACTTAGCTCTGCATCTCTTTGTAGGGTAGACTAGATGAAGACAGTATAAATGATTTGAGGAATGTAGATAATGTTAAAAAATTAAATGTGGCAGAAATGTCTGCCAAACAGGTATCTGTAAAATGGAGTATGGTACTTTTAAATAAACTGAACATAATCTATTATTACAAAACCCAAAATCATCATATTGGTCATGAGGCACAGGTCAACAGTATTACAACTAAAGAAGTGCTGACTTACGACTTGGTATAGAACTTTTTTTTTTAAGACAAAGATTTGTTTAATGAATTCATTCAGTTCAGCAGTATTTATACTACACTCACAGTGCAAGTATAAAACAGGAAAATTTCCTAGAAGTGTTACTCAAAAACAGAATATCATCATGATGGATCAGTAGAAATAAATAATGAATGTTTAGTTTTTCAAATAAAAAAAAAAAAGACCTAGTCTCAAGGCCAATATTAAAACTTGTAACAGAAATCCTTAGGATTTTATTTTAGTCATAAGAATCAACTACAATTTAATTATGGTTAAGAGCATGGATCTTGGTGTCAGCTAACCTAGGTTTGAACCTTAATGACCATATATGCCATGCTAATTTTGGACATGTGATTTGATTTCTTTACACCTCGATTTCCTCAATTATAAAACAGAGGTGAAAACAGTACCTACACTGTAGTCATTTTGGATGTAAAATGAGGAACCTGGGAAGAACGCAGATCAATCCCTAGGAAATAGTGCTGCGTAAGTGCTCTGACTGTCAGTGTCTGCAGGTTCTGTAGGGCGCACGGTGTTTTGAAAAGCATACTTTCATGAGAAAAGTTAAAGTCATTCAAATAATCAAATGAACAGTACATGGATCTTACCCACACATTTCGGTTTTTCTTCACTCCACATACCACCTGTTGAGCAGTGTATTTGTTTAGGTCCATCAAGCATGTAACCTGAATTACACTCAAACTGTACCACTTGTCCAAAAGTGTATTCTTGGCTTGGTTCCTGGGCACCACTGAGAATTCCATTCTCTGGTTCCGTCACTGGTGAACACTTAGTAACTGAAAAAATAAATATAGCATTTTCTAACAGAAATTGAGGACTTTATCATGAAAAATAAGTGAATACATATATATGCTTATATATATTATGTGCATATATAATCAATAGCAAGATTGGAGGAAATAGCTTAATTTTTTTAAAGATGCATTTGATATACCTGTCAGCCAGAAATAAATTCTACTAATTAAAAAAAAATCAGTAAGTTTATTTCTAATTCTTTTCTATGGGAGTGAATGAAGAAAATTACTTTTTTGAGTTTTTGAATGATAGTTCATATTTTTTGCAGTAGCAAACAAGTGTTTCTTAAATAATTGAGAATTATAAAGTTTGGGATAATTAAAACAAAATTTCCATCTAAGTCCCACAATGATATAAAATTGTATTCCTAAAAGGCGTAAAAGCAAACCTTCTGATTATGTTTACTTCAATAAATAAATAGTCTTTAATTTTCCTTCTTCCCCTCCCCTTCCTCCTCCTCTTCCTCTCTTTCCCTTCTTCCCTCTTTCCCTGCCTCCCTCACCCACCCCCCCCCATTGTTCCTTCTTCCTTGCTACTACTCACACCTCACCATGGACCTAGGAAACAATGATTCTTAGTGATCTCTTCTATTTGCATGATGATTAGAGATCGGAATTACTAATTCAAAACTTGGGAACAGGATGTATATTTTCTCATCTTTTATGGATCAATAAGAAAGGGCAGAGCTCTCCCTCACTTCCTGCCTCTTGTCAGGAGGACTAAGACCAGAGGAAGACTCTCCTTGTCAGGCAAGAGTGGGAAGGCGTCTAAATCACATTCTCCACTCCAGCTATTACCAGAGATCCCTGTGCTGGGGTGGTTATGTGGGGGACCGCCTTTTCATTAATAAAGCTGAAAATCTCATCTTCATTTTGATGTGATATCTGTGTTTTTTCTAGAGGTTAGAATCCAAAAGGAAAAAAAAACTTAGATTTTTTTCATCTCTTATGCTTCGAATATTAGATCAGATGAGGCTGTATTTATATTTGGTTATTGAAACACATAACACTGTGGCAATAAAAAGATTAGACATCCACTCTATACTACAGGAGAATACACAAAAATAATATGAGGAAGAAATATTTAATTATAGACTTTCAGAATATTTTAATGTAAGATATTTCAAAAAACCTGATATTTTAAGTATATGTTTTAATATCCTTGTAGATCAGTTTTGTATCTACCTTCACATACAGGAACACTGTTGCTCCATCCATTTGTTTCACATTCACGGAAATTCTGCTCACCTAGCATCTGATACCTGAAAACCAAAAATAACAGAGTTGTGAGCTAATGTGTGTTTATATGCAGTTTTAAGTGTGATACTATTCCAAATGTCCAGAAACTCCATTTCAGGGAAAATTAACAGCATATGCCTCCTTCCTTTCTTTTCTTATGAAAGGCCCTCAAGCCCTCAGGTACATGGACTTGGAATAAGCAGAATCCTTGGTTGACGACACAAGCTCATGATTGCTTCATGGGCAATGCACATTTACTTTTTCATTGAGTCAATTAATTAGTTACATTTAACAACTTAACAATCTCCATGAACCAAAAACAGAAGCTAGAAAGTGATAGTTACCAACAGCTACCGTACGCCACCTTGTGCAGTCTTACTCCAAACTACTCCTTTCCACAATTGTATTATTTTCTCGACACTCTGGACTTTTAACTTATCAAGGATAGTTCTAGCAAAAATTTCTTAGTCTGTGGTTTATTTTCAGCCCGTCTCCATCACTCCACCTCCCTCCGCGAGATTCTTTCCAGAGCGTGGTCACCGAGTCAAGTCTGCTTGTATAAGCTGCTCAGGGTCGAATTATAGTAAGTCATCAGGCCTTAAAGTTGAAAGCGCTATACTTGAAGGCAAGCTCCTTGGGGCAGGGGCAAAGTGTGCAGTCATCAACAGAGGCTTTAGATGAAGGCAAAGCATCCTTATTATAGGGGACAGCTGAAGGCAAAAAAAAAAAAAAAAAAAAGAAAAGAAAAGAAAAGAAAAGAAAGAAAGAAAAGAAAAAGAAAAAAGCCCAAACTTTCCCTCAAAATAATGGAAGGCATTTGATAACCACAGAACTTTGAAAAAAGGCCTTTCATAAACTTCTAAATTGTGCACACACCAATGTTTCCTTCATCTGCAAATAAGAGCTGTTCCGCCCATTACAGAAGGAACACAAACCAACTTCCTCCCTCAAAAAACACTTCCTCCTTCTCTGACTGCTGTGGGTTTGTCCCTAATTCTCTGAGGAAAGAAAACATTTCAGCAGATGAAATGGGAGTCACGGAACTTGAAGTCAAACAGGAACTCTGTGCCTCACACGCAGGCACGAAATAATTGGTTATGAAAGGTTCTTCTCTGGCGCCTCTCTTGGTTCCACCTTATAACAGAGAAAGTTAATATTTTAATGTTATAACATTATTTTCAATCTGCACCAGGGACCCATCCATTTGCTCACATCTCTTTCAGGGGTTCTGCAAAATTCTACACAAAACCGCCTAGGGTCACCGGTAAAGCCCATTCACAATTCTGGGGAGAATCCAGGTAACAAGTCAAGTCTAACCTCTTCCTTCTCCCTTTGTGCTTGGTCCAGCTTCACTGGCCCGCAGGGGGCCGCACGCAGAGCCCTCCGCCCAGGCCCTTCACACCAGAGCTCCTGGTGCAAAGCGGCGGCGCCAACGCCTCGGCGCAGGTCTTGTGTGGAAACGCCGCCCCCGCCACGCAGGACACCGGGATTCAACATGGCGGAGGTGGCTGTGTGCAGAGACGCTGCTGCTCCTGCGCGCTGGGCCCTGCAGCCGCAGCCGCGCAGCCCCACCCGCCCCTCCGCGACGAGGGAACAGGCAGAGCGGCCCCGCCCACAGCCTGGGGGGCGGGTCTCCCGCTCTAGAGCCCGCCCTCCCACCGCTGCTCCGTGAGGAAAGCGGCTTGCTTCTGAGCACGATGCGCTCTAGTTCTGCTGGCTCGAAGACACCAGGCCGAAGGACCAACTCCAGACGGTTGGCCTCACCAGGGCCCGTCTGCGTGGGGGGAGGAAGGGAGAAAGAAAGACTGTCCAGACGCTGGTTTGGAGAAAAGTGAGGGCCTGTGTTTCCGCGGCTCTCGGCG
Source organism: Camelus ferus (assembly GCF_009834535.1). NCBI lineage: Eukaryota > Metazoa > Chordata > Mammalia > Artiodactyla > Camelidae > Camelus > Camelus ferus. Next base: position 9,509,996 of record NC_045718.1, on the reverse strand, counting down.
GCAAAGCAGCAGGAAACCTGCGCGGAGGCCCTGCTGTCGCGGGGAGGCCGGTTCCCCACGCTGAGCGTCCTGGCAGGCGGCTGGATTCGGCCGCGCCGTGTTCAGCAGGGAGGAGGCGGACGGGACACGGGGCAGGCCTGGCAGGTTCGCCGGCAGAAGCCGTGGGTGTAGGAAGCCCGCGCCGGCAGACCCCGCGCCTGGTCAGGAGCTCCGCACCCGCCCCGTGCTGGCCTTGTCACAGCCCGGGGACTTGCGCTTCACTGACAAGTGTCTGGTCCTGTTGAAAGCACCAGGCGGGCGGTGGAGACGCGGCTACCCAGAGTTTCTACAGGATGAGGGAGGCAGAGGTGAGCGGCTCGGAGCCGGAGCCAAGGCAGGTATGTCCGTAACCTCTTCACCAAATCATGAATCTTATTATCACTGCGACTTAGGAGATCTAGAGGAGGACGTTCACGAGTTTTGATCCCTTTTGTCAGGTCACGGTGGAGCCTGAAGGGGCCAGCCTAGCCTGGATTGAAAGGGTTATTTCAGAGGAGAAGAGTGGGGCCGACTGGACGGTTCAGGCCCAGATGGTCTTCATCTAATTGGTCACGTGTAGAAAGGTCAGCAGTGACGACTGAAGGTTGGGGTAAAAACTCTGAAAAATCTCCCTCGTGTGGTGACCAAGGAGAGACTAAGTCATAAGAACTGACACGTATCGGGCTCCGCAATACCCCAGGACTCTTCTGAGGGCTTCACGTGCGTGTCTTGTTCATCCCGCCCATCAGTCCTGTGATACGCTCCATTTGTTTCTGCTTTTATACGTGAGGACGTGGGAGTAAAAAGATTTAAAAAAAAAATGCATACACTTATTAGGTGATAGTTTTGGAATATAAGCTTACTCCAAAGCCTGAGCTTTAAAATGTATTTGATTGTCTGAAATCAAGAAGTAAGTGAGGAAAAAATAATAAGATTCCAGCTGTAATTTCTTGATCTTATTTATATTATTTATATAGTATAAAATTGTCATGGTCCCGTTTTCTCATGTATGATGCTTTCTTCAAAATAATTTGGCCTGGCTGGGAATAACAGGAAAGAAAGAACGCTAAGGAGGTAACACAGGGTTAAGATTAGCCATAGAAACCCAGTAGGTGGTTGGAGACCACAAAGTCAATGATTATGAACATAGCAGCATTTCTGGTCCATGTGATAGGAATGATGTGAAGATTGTGGAACCTTAAAAAAATAGTAGTTACTATGTCAGTGTAAAAGTCTTGTTTCTCCTAAATTTTACAGAATTTTATCTAAATAGATACCATGTATTCTAATTTTGTTACCATTCCCACTGTGCCTGCCATTGCCACCTCCCATAGTGCTCTGCACAGAGCAGAATTTAGTGAGGACTTGTTGCAGTGAATTTTTATCTAAATGCATACTACTTTCCCACCCTCCTGTAACTACAGTTTATCAGAGTAATTATAAGTCATTTTAATTTTTCGATGTTGAGGAGAGGATAATTGTACTCAAATATAATAATTGTTTTCATTACAGTTTAAATTTTCAGGGGTTGCTTGTATGTTACTTATAAAAATGCTCATAGAAAAATGTAGGAACTGTAAACATATAAATTAATACAGTTTCTATTTACTATTTCAGTTACAGATTATCTGAATTATAAACCTCTTTTTGTATTGACTACCTACCCCTCATCACACGTATAAACAACCTTTGCACCGTATTCAAACTTAGTTCCTTCTGCAAGATGGAAAGAACCAAAGCGAGTGTCTCCAGGATGTCCACAGGGCTTTTCTAAAATGAATGAAAGGGATATAATATTAGTAATTAGCATGGGGATGCAATTTACATAGGGGTTCAAGGACACAGATGTTTGATATTACATTAGACGACAAAATTGAAAATATGGAAAAGTGACAAATGGCAAAGATATCTGTATGCTTTTTTTTAATTTTGGAAGATTACAGACCCTTTTTAAGAATAATGAGTATGTACTGTTTTGTATTTAAATGACAACAGTGATGAAATTAAGCCAGTATTGCTACAATATCACTCAGTATTCTCACAACTAAAATTTTTCATAGATTTCACAAATGTAGGCATTACTTACTCTGACATATCCTTGACGGATGAAGAGACACCCATTTCCCACCAATGCACGCCATGACAATACTTCCAAGGGTTCTGTATCCAGGGTGGCATTTGTATATCGCCTGAGTGCCTTCTTGGTATGTTTGTGCAGTCCAGGAACCTGACAGAATTTCTGTTTGCTTTCTTGGAGGGGGTTCTGTACAATCTAAAAAAAATTAAAACAAAATAGGTGTTTAAATAACTATTTAAATATATAATATGTTTAGGTTATTTTTGCTTAAAAAAACCTATTCAAGTCCATCCAAATGTATGTCTTAGTACATATAAAATATATATTTTACCTTACAGAAATTAAATCTACATAGATTTGTAAGAATGACTTTCCAGATAAATAGTTCTGCTTCACTCTATTATTCTTAACTGCTGCACTGCAGTCTACTGTTCTCTCATTAATTCAGAAAATATTTGTTGGGCACTATTCCAAGTTCTGAAGAAAAAACAATGAATAAGGAGACAAAGTATCTGCTCTCAAAATGTTTTCACTCTAGTGAGGAATTAGTTATTAAATAAATATTCAAAGAAATGTATAATGTGCATTACAGGTAGATAAATTCTATTTAGAAAAATAAAGCATGGGAAGATGATACACAATTATGTAGGAACATTCCAAATAGGGTAGAATGGGGTGGAACAGAGCAGCTCCTCCTGCAGGTTGGAAAAACAGCAGCAAATTGCATGTGGGGAGAGGGGGCTGTGGGTGCACTGCACGTTGAAAGGAATTGGAAATGGTGGGAGCAAAGAGGATGAAGTGAGTTGGGAAGGACCTGTTTTTTGCAAACGTACTGTCTCTGGCTGTTTCTTACCTGGATATGTTACCAACTCAGTGTAGACTGAAGCTCGGGGTTTGTCTGGATACAGGAATGTTAAGGAGGGAAGGAAGAACCAGACAAACTTTTGGAGGTGCATCTAATGTGAAACATTCTAAAACTTTGCAGAATCAGAGTGCTTTGCTGGAGCCGAAGTAGCTTCTTAAGGGTGGACTGAAATTTCCTATAGTCTCATGAAAAAGCCCTAGGAAGAAAAAGGGCTACTTCATGCACACAGCTGGTATCCTTATCAAGACACGTGCCACATTTGAAAGTCCCTCAGGGCGAGATTTAAAAACAGAGGTCAAAACAGCAGAGGAGCAAGATCATGCTATCCTTGAGTTTGGAACGCGGGAACAAGAAACCAGCGAGATGCTTGCTAAAAAGCTCAAGAAGGTCTCCGCCTGGACACTTTCGAAACCTGAAGTGGACTCGCTCAAACGATAGGTGCAGCCTAGCCCTATCTGAACCCAGTTCCTGACTGGATCAAGAAGGAGTGCTCATGTCAGTGGTGGTAAGTAATACAAACTTTATCATCCCATTTATTTCATACAAAATGTATTGCTTTGGACAAAACTGAGGAGACGCACAGAGAAGCAGAAAAATGTGATCAGAAATAAATTTACCTAGTAAAGAAATGAAATTAAATCTAAAGAAAGTAGAAAGCAGTAGATAAAAATGCTGAGAGCACGATTCACGCTGCAGATCCTCAGCGACAACCAGGGTGTCTAAGCTGCAGGTGTCTAGGCCCTTGGCGGCCCTCCACAAGGTGACCTGTGCTTGCACCAGCTCTCATCCCTTGTGCATAAAAGCACCCCCTGGGGTGGCTGAGCCCTCAGAAGCGACGACTGGGCGTCTGAAATCTTCACCAGGCGTGTGCTGTGCCGGCTGCTACACTCCCTATTCTGTGCTGCCTCCTGAAGTTGGGTACCCTTGGCACTGAGGGGGTCAGCTCTAGAGTGTGAATCTGACTGACAGTCTCAGATCAAAACCACTGGAGATGAAATGGAATAAAGTTGAATCCTTACTCTTTTCAGAAAACTGTGACTAAATATCAAAGACACAACTTTAGTGAATAAAGCAAATTGTAAAAAGAGTATACACACATTAGAATATTTTTAATATTCCATTTATGAAATTTAAAAAATTCTATTTATGAAAATATAATCTGTGCAAAATTCAAAGGAAAATTAACTGCAAAATTATTTTCCACACAATAGCACTTCTTGCAATAACAAAAGCATGAGCACTACCAAAGGGACAATATCAAAGGATAATAGATCATTTTCTTAAAAATGGCCAATAATTTAACATTACTAAAAGTCAAAGACATGAAAATTCAATGTAAATGATATTTTTTGACAGATTTCAATAACATATAAAGGAGATGACATTCAATTTTGTAGAAAATGAAGTGATACAAATATTATGATTAAGTGAAATTAGAGGTATAAATGACTATAATCTTAATAGAAAGCAGTTTGGTGGTATTTATAAAGAATCTTAAAACTACTCATGTAAATTAGCAAATAACTTCAATCTGAAAAGAGGTATCCTAAGGCAATAATAAAAGGTCAACTGAGATATTTGTGTACCAGATGTTTATTCCCAGTATTTTTTATATTAAAATATTAATCTTATCAAATTGTGGTGCAGTCATCTGAGGAAACATTTTCTGGGTTTTAAGCATGTGTTTTGGGGAATATTTAATAATGCGGGCAAATAGTAACATGAGACCAAGGCAGGTGGTGGCATGGGCTTTCTGCCTCTAGAGAACTTGTATTAGATCAGGGATCAGAATGGTTAGATTTAAAGCTGACGTTTCAACAGCAATAGCAGAAGCCAGAAGCCGTGAACTGGTCCCTCCAGTTTGCATAAAGCAGTAACCATCTACCTGGAATTCTATTCAAAGAAATAATTTTTCAAGATTCAAGATTCTGATTAATAAAATTTGAGAGATTTTGCTATTACAGATTCCCATTAAGGGGAAAAAGACGTACTTCAGTAAAAGGAAAATGATCCCAGGCTTGTGGTTTGTGATGAGAGAAGAAACAAAGAACAAAGAAAGTAGTACAAAAGCGAGTAAATCTAACCACACGCTGACTATGAAGCAGTAAAACTGTATTGTCTTGTGTGGTTTTAAATACACACACAGTCACACACACAGACATACAGTGCATGACAATAGCGTTTAACTGGGAGAAGAGGACTTAAAATTGAGGACGTATAACTTGAAGACTCACAGTGTCCAGGGGACTGGAAATGTATGAGGCTGCTGTGATCCCTTTGATGAGGGGTCAGCTCGGCTAGCCAGCCACCCCGTCTATTTAGTCAGACACGAATCTCGACTCTGCTGGGATGGTACGTTGCTAGATAGAATCCTAAGCAATTAATTTTAAACAAGGTGATTATCCTGGATAATTTGTGTAGGGGTGATTAAGCCACTTGAATGGTTTTAAAAGCTGAGCTTGATCCAATTAAGAGAAGAAATTCATTCTTCTCTCTGACGACCTGCCCTGTGGCCTTTGCACCTGCTCATCATCACTGCCTTAGACAGTCTCTTGCCTTGTGATACATCTTTCTTCCGATAGGCAGGTAGGTAGACAGATAGGCAGATAGATAAATAGATAAATACATGATAAACTTTTACTGACTATGTTTCCCTGATGGAACTCTAATAAATTAAACTTTGATAAGAAGGCATGTTTTAATTTCTAAACTAATTGTCAAAATTATAGAAGCATAATTGAAATTAAAAACTTCCAGTCTACTTGACAGGAAAAGATTAAATAACAAAATATAACTCAATCAAAGGATAATGAGCTCAGCGAGGGAAAAATATGGCAAAGGGGATTGAGTATTAGATTTTAATTCAAACATGTCAGTAATTTTGTTGTACAGGAGCAGATTAAATGCTTCAGTTCAAGTCAGTGGTTTTTACTAAATTAGTATCTGTCTGCACTCCCATGTTCATTGCAGCGTTACTCAGAATAGCCAAAGTATGGGCACCACCTAGGTGCCCCTGGGAGGTTGAATGGATAAACAAAATGCTGTATATACATACAATGGAAAGTTATTCGCCCATGAAAAGAAGGAAAATTTTGCCTTTTGCTACAGCATGGATGAATCTTGAGGGTATTATGCTAAGTGAAATAAGTAAGTCAGACAGAGACAGTTAAAATCTATATGGTATCACTTATATGTGGGGGTGGGGAAAGAATAATGGGTAAAAGACTTGAATGGTCTAAAAAGAAAACCAAGTGATCAATAAATTTATGAAAAATTGTTCAAACTGCAGGTGAAAATTAAAGTCATAATAAACCATGAATAAAATAACATGACTGGCAAAAATTTTTAATGTCAAAAACTCCCACCACTTGGGAAGAACATGGAGCCTTACGTACTGCTGATGGGAGGGAAAACTGGAACCCTCACAACAGAAAGGAGCTTAGCAACTCATAGTGAAGTTGAAGATACGCATTGTTTATCAGCCAGCAGTTTTAGTCCTAGGAACGCAGCCTGGAGAAACTCATGCACACGGTGAACTAGGTTTCATGTATGGTAATATTTTACAGTCAAGTGTGATCTTTATCATAGTTAAAAATGGAAATGACTCCAGTGGCTACCAACAGTTGGATGGATTCAAATTTAGAGTACGTCTATGCAGTGGAGTAGTACACCAGTGCCACAACATGACACGAAAACAAATAATGATCACAGGAAGTAAAAAGGCACAAAGGTACGCCAAATACGACAAAATTATTTCTTCTATAACAAATTCGGTATATAACAGGGATGTGTACACACACTGTGAAGCTATGAAGAAAGAGCAAAAATATAATTACCATAAATATTAAGATGATGTTTTCTTCTAGGTGGAAGGGGTACTGGCCTAGAAAAAACCCATGGGGATATGGGGACACTGGGAATGTTCCACCCCTTGGTATGGGTAATCATAATTATTTTTAATCCAGTTCATGCATACTTTTTTCACTCATATTTCACAATAAAGACATTAAAATAATAGAATCTGCATATACTATATGATTCTTTATTTTATTTTATTGAGTTACAGTCAGTTTACAATGTTGTGTCCATTTCCAGTGTAGAGCACAATTTTTCAGTCATACGTGAACATACATATATTCATTGTCACATTCTTTTTCACCATGAGCTACCACAAGATCTTGTATATATTTCCCTGTGCTATTCAGTATAAACTTGTTTATCTATTCTATATATACTTGTCAGTATCTACAAATTTTGAATTCCCAGTCTGTCCCTTCCCATCCCCCTCCCCCCGGCAACCACACGTCTGTGAGTCTGTTTCTGTTTTTTATTTAAGTTCATTTGTCTTTTTTTTTTTTTTTTTTTTTTAGATTCCACATATGAGCGATCTCATATAGTATTTTTCTTTCTCTTTCTGGCTTACTTCACTTAGAATGACATTCTCCAGGGACACCCATGTTGCTGCAAATGGTGTTATGTTGTCTGTTTTTATGGCTGAATAGTGTTGCATGGTATAAATATACCACATCTTCTTTACCCAGTCAGCTGTTGATGGCCATTTAGGTTGTTTCCCTGTCTTGGCTATTGTAAGTAGTGCTGCTATGAACATTGGGGTGCAGGTGTCTTTTTCAACTAGGGTTCCTTCTGGATATATGCCCAGGAGCATGATTCCTGGGTCATATGGTAAGTCTATTCCTAATCTTTTGAGGAATCTCCATACTGTTTTCCACAGTGGCTGCACCAAACTGCATTCCCACCAGCAGTGAAGGAGGGTTCCCTTTTCTCCACAGCCTCTCCAGCATTTATCATTCATGGACTTTTGAATGATGGCCATTCTAACTGGTGTGAGGTGATACCTCATTGTAGTTTTGATTTGCATTTCTCTGATATTTAGTGATGTTGAGCATTTTTTCATGTGCCTATTGATCATTCATATGTCTTCATTGGAGAAAACATAGGAAAAACATTATCTCACATACATCTCAGCAATGTTCTCCTAGGGCAGTCTACCCAAGCAATAGAAATAAAAGCAAGAATGAACAAATGGGACCTAATTAAACTTACGAGCTTCTGCACAGCTAAGGGAACCATAAGCAAAACAAAACGGCAGCCTATGGAAAATTTTTGCAAAAGTGAAACTGACAAAGGCTTGATCTCCAGAATATATAAGCAGCTCATATGACTTAATAAGAAAAAAAACAAACAACCCAATCCAAAAATGGGCAGAAGACCTATATGATTCTTAATTTCCAAAAAAGTAATTCATTAACAAAATGACATAGAGAAGAATACGCAAAATGAATGACAAAGCTCAAGCCTACTGTTTGTAATTGCTAATGTTTTTAATACTGCTTGCTGCTTAATTTAGATATAACTACTCTTGATACGAGGACAATTTCATCAGTAGACCCTCAAAACATTACTTTCAAAATGGTGAATTCAAAGATACTTCTCACCATATATATATTTATTGATACTGTTTTCATTGCTAAACTGCTTGGGTTTGTAATGATGGTTTAACTTTCTATTCTAGAACTTCTTTTATAAAGGAAAAGGAAAAATTAATCAACAGAGTGGGATCCCATTATGGAATATATCCATTACAAAAACGTTCTACAGCATTCCGTAGAACAGAAGGCTCCATGTGCAACTTCATTTTTACGTAATAAATAACACTTGTGTGGGCTTTCATATGCGCTCTTCGATGTTTTTGCAAACGTTTAGTTTAGCACACTTGTTAGGAAACTGCAATCAATGATTCCGCACTAGTTTTGATTTCTAAAATTTAAGTAAACATACTTTCCCTCCACTAGATGGTGCTAACAACCTATCATAAATCAACACAAACCACCTGAGCCTCTTCCTACCCACCCCTGAGGGAAAAAAACCCCCCAAAATCCCAAAACCAAAGCCGGAGTTTTGGTTTCGTTTTTTCAAGTTAATGTTCATGTTTTTAAATGGAAAGTTCGTGTTTAATTACAGGCTAATATGTGTGTTTCCCATTTTCGAAATTCAGATCCACTGCAGGGCGTTTTGGTTACTAGAAAAAAAGGTGAGTTAAATTTCAAATGTAGATGCCAACATTGTGAGTGGAAAACTACTTTTCACTAATATATTAACATTTTGATAAACTTAATTACTCTCCTATCATTAAACTACTGCAAGGAAAAAGTAATAAAAATTTTCGTATCACTTAATTTATTCGAGTTAAATGGTTTTTATTAAAGTAATGAATGTGTTCACCGGAAGAGCAGTAGTATGTCTGTCCCTCTTTAATTTCTCTTAATGACCAGACATAAAAGTCAAGGATGCATCTCTTTCATAGACTCTCCCTACCAGCTTCTCACAGGATGTACTCCGTGTACACAGATTCACTAGCTAGAAAGAGTTCTCGTATTGATTACACTTTTTACTTCAAATGATATTTAAAACTCTGGTGTTTTTTTCTGTAAACTTTAAATGGCATCTCTTGACCCCTTAAGAAAAAGATGTTATCTCCTCTTACTCCATTTTTCCATCTTTCCACTGCCATCTTCACAACCTTAGTTCTGAGCTCCTCATCCGTCAGCTTTGCTGTGAGTCAACCTGCTAACGGGTCTCCGGGCGCCCCCTCTCCCACTCGCCGCGGAGCTACAGCGGTTTCTGCAAATTTGGCCGCGCCGCTCCTGGGATTCCAGTTCTTCTGTCACTTCTCCTCAGACGACTCCACCCCGAGGCCTGGGCGCCGTGTTCGGCTCCTGCCGTTCTCTCTGATCTTGGCTTGTCACCCCACCCTTTACTCACTGTGCCAAAGCCGCCCTGGTTTCATTGTTGGTTTATATTTGGTTAAGCATCTCCAGCGTACTTTTTTCCCCTGAGGCCTTTTGCACACATTGTTTATTTTCTCCTCCTCGAACGCTTTTACCGTCAACTTTTGGTGGCTGGCTTTGTCTCATCTTTCAGGCTCTATCCCAATGTCTCCTCCTCCAGGTGACCTGCTTATCTCTCGGCTCCGAGGCCAGCCAGGCTACGACTCCGTCTCCACCACCCGTCTCTGCTCTCTTCCCTCGGCCCCTGCTTTGCTGCCTTTATAATGATCCACCATCACGTTTGTGTTTGCTACAATGTCATCTGTCCTCCCATCAAAATGTAACCTCCCCCAGCACAAGGCCCCTCACGACAATCTTGGGGGTACGTATGAAAAGAGAAAGGGAAGAGAAGCAACACACACTCTACCCAACTTCGCCTGAAACACTTAGGCGACTTCAGCTGGTTAAAGAATTAGAAATACAGGAGATGCCCTGAGTCCTCCGGTTTTACAGAACCACTTTTTGTCCTTCGTGCGCACTTGAATCTCCTCCTTGTCATCCCCATGTGGCTAAATCCTGGTCAGCCTTCAGAGCCTGCCCAGGATGTCTTCACAGCCCTGACGTGTTTCTCTCTCTTCACTGCACCTCTCACAGACCAGCTCGTCAACCCCACTCAGCTCCATCCTTTCACTCCAGTTTGAGTTTCTTGCCTCCCCTATAGGCATTTTTGTTTATCGCCATCAAAATGCTTTATATGATAAAATACAATATATTATTAAAATACAAGAATCATCCCTTTTGCTTTGCCTCCTAAGTGACCTCCTTTTGGAAAGTGCTTGACATGGTACCTGGCACGTAGTCACTCAAAAAGGCGATCACTGAATGGACGGATAAATGAGTGTGTGAACAGAAGAGCGTGATGCTGTCTCGGAGCCTTTCCACTGTACTGGGAGATTATGGGTAACCTGGGGTGGGGGGCAGAGTAGACGGTGGCAAATGTAACAGATAAGAGAAGACGTGGGGATGCATGTTGAGTGCACTTCTGTCGCATGAACCCAAGAAACTCTAACGCCTGTAATTCCATCCTACATCTTCTCTGTGTGTCCTAAGTTTGAATTTACGTTATGCTTTTTGAAGTCAGGAATCAATTTAGCTTAAAAAAAACTTTGGGTAACTTTTGAAGGAACATTTCTACAATCACTTTTCTATCTATTACATTTCTGGTAACAAGGTTTATGAGAAACTTGTCTCTCTGAGTTAAAATGTCAAGACAAATCAAGTGTCCTGTCAAATCTTTTTTCCCCTTTCGTTTTATTGTTTTTGAGATTTTTTTCCCTGTTGCATTAGCTTACTTTCTCTGAGCCATTTCTATAATATTTCCTTATAACCTTAAGCTAAAATGTAATGCTTTATTTTTTCAATGACATCATGTCCTTTTTGTGCATTGTGTTCTGAGACTGGGTAAAGCTGTTAAGAAATGGGTAAAGGCACATTAGTTAAGTGAGCGTGGGACAGACAGGTTGGCAGAATTCCAGGGGTGGGCAGGTGTGTGGGTTGAGAAGGAGGAGGAGGCAGGGCTGGGAAGAAGGAAACGTGGCAGAGGCAGTGGGGCAGTCCCGGGCCGAGAGGGTACACGTGGGTCACCTTAGGCCGAGGCTCCAGCCCTCGCAACCAGAGGCCAAACGTGAAGCACCCTTCCTAACCTGTGCCTCCACTTAGACCTGAAAGCTTCCTTCACGCTAAGGGGAGTTGTAGCAGTACTTAGATAATTTAGTTCTGGCTTAAAATCCTGTGCGGGCGAGAATAGCAAATGCACTCTCAGGGTGCCTAAGCTTCCAGTCCGCAAGGCTCTCCCTCTCCTGACATTCCTGTGGGCATCTTCTCAAAGCGCCCGCTAGACCCCTTCATCCGTCGGCTCTTCCTTCCTGGGAAAACCTCATCTTCCGGGGTCCTTACCTCCTCCTCATTCATGTCTGCCTTTCCCCACCAAAACTGTTGCAGAAAACTTACCAGCATGTAATAATTCACAGTAAATTGTGGTGAATCATAATAAATTTAACTATCCCAAAGCATTTATTCCAAGTATTTGCCATGCCACATACACTTCAGACTGGTTGAATTTATAGTGTTATGCACATGTGAGACATTGTAGGAGAGAAGATACTGAAGATAATTGGGCCACTGGTCCACTTTAAATCACACCATGCAGATCAACATCCATTCTACTATCTCAGAAAATAGGGTTTTTGGTGTTTTTTTTTTTTTTTTTTTTTTTTTTTTGGAGAGGAGGGGATTCTTATTTATCACACTAGAGTTGAAACATAGAATTCAGAATTGTAGACCACTATCACAAGTTTTCTGGATTAGGCAACTAGACATAACATTCACATCTATCCTTATAAAAGAGTCCTTTTTATTAATTTGTAATTAATTCTTATGAACATAATATCAATTCTTCTTTTTGTACTAGATTTAACTCAAATTCAAAACCATGTATAAAAAAATAAATTCTTCTCTCTCTGTCAGAATAGAATCTCTCTTTGATATGTAACATATTTCAGGTCCCGAAAGAACATTTTTGCCCTTTAAACCTCCAGAATTAGGAAACACACATCTCTCCAAACAACAGAGCCAGCGTGTATTTGAACATGTTTCAGCTGAGTTTTAATTTATTTACTTTGATCAGCCTGAAATTTCTGAGCCATGGTTAATTTCAAAGAGTATACACTTTTTGGACTTTAAATCTAAAAGCTTGTCTTGCAAAGCTTGGTGACAGGATATTCCAGACAGCAGAAACTATGCAGCATTACTGAAGAACTGTTATTCTAAACTTTGTAAACCTGACCAAATTCTTAGTAGCCTGGGGTGACTCTCCAGCCGTAACCTTCCACAAGGAAACAGCTGAGGTTTCTGCACGAGTAAGGATGTAAATGCAAACTACTGCATTTACAAGGTACTACTTGGTCTCCAATATCTTTTTTAAAAAGTGGGGAAAATAGAAAATTGAGCTTATAAATTCTTCCTCTTGGCTCTGAGCCTTTTTAAGTAGTGAATAATATTTTGTGAGGAACGTTCACTCTTAACAGGACAGGGACCATTTATGAAATGCCAAAGCGCTGGATCTGGTGGAGTAAAGCAGATTGTGACAGTATACACAACTGTCTTTTCTCAGTTCCTCAACTTAGCATTCAGCACTTAATTTAGTATTTCTCAATACTCAGTTTGTGTTCCACATCTCTTTCTACGTGGGAGACAAAAACAGAGGCAGAGGCTGATGTCTGCGTGGGTGTCATTAAGGATCAAGGCTACTGCGTTGAGTGTGATTTCTGTTAGGGCGAGCGAGGCTGATGAAATTGACGTTTCAACTAAGTTTCAGAAACATTTGGCAAACAAGGAATAAAACCAGTCCTATATCCACTGAAAGTTCACGTAATTTTTCTCTACTAGTTTGTGCCACATGTGCGCTTTTGTGAAAATCATGAGGCTAATCACCTCAGCATTCTTTTAGATACAAAAGCTGTACTTTATCTAAGAAATGGGTATATAAACAAGTGAAATGAGTCCATTGGAATCGCTTAGGTAAGCAAGGCATTTAAATCACTGTTATTTAATTTTTACCATGTTTGTAGCACCCAATTTTAATAGTATTTCAGATTCTGCTTTGTCATCAGTTTAAACAGTTTATTTAAACTTGGCATCAAGTCTCATCAATTCTAGCTCACCAATGAGCTAGAAACAACAAATCGTCCGTACATGACAAATGCAGTCTACGTAAAATCTCAGCAAAGAATATGCAAATTGTGAAGCACTAAAAGTATTCCTCTTAAGGAAGAGACAAAACCACTCGTGTAAAGTAAAAGATGTTTGCTATGATTGGTAACATTAACATTATTCTAGAACGCTTTGCCAATGCAATCATATTTTGGTATATTATGTTGTGATATTAGTTATTATTAGTTGTAATATTTTTATGGTTAGAGAAATGACTGTATACTTGGTTTAAAAAGTGGTTGGATATAAGATTTACAAGGTAAATATCAAGCAATAGCATATTAGCATGCATAACTAAAAAAAGACTATCTTTCAAAAAGTATTAAGCATATTTGAGAAAACCTAAAATATTACTAAATATGCAACTTAAAAAAGGTATGTCTTTATTTTCTAGACTGAAAGGCCCTCAAGGGAAGAGGTTTTGTTTTATTTGCTAATATTCCTGACTGATTAGAGGCTGATTTCAAATAAGCATTCAATCAAAATTTGGTGACTAAGTGAAAAATGTTGGGATTTTATGAATGACAAAGTTTTAAAAAGTCAATCGAATATCTCTCACATAATTAGTTACCTATCATGAACTAGGAAACCAAATTTCCTCCGAGAATTAACATTTTCAGCTTTCAAGAGAAAGCCTCTTACACATTAAGCTACAGAACGGTAATTATACCACTTTTTTTAGACCAAGTTTTTATTACCACTGTGAAAAGCATGTTAGCAAATGTTTTGCAATATAGGAAAAAAACCTTTTTACTCTTACCTTCTGCAACACAAGCAGCCCATAACATAAGCCACACAATCTTTGCTGGAAATCTCATTTTGAGGGTCCTTCAGGGGTACATGTAGGGGTTGACGTGCTCACACTGTGTCAGGCTCTCCTCTGCTGAAAACTGTGAGAAGTACGGGAAACTACTTGCTCCAAAAGGAAGTTGAAACACAGCTTGGGAATTAAAGGGGTTGCTGGATGCTCCGCCCATCAGAAAGTCCTGCATAGTAAAAGAAAAAAAATTGGCCAGGAGCCCAGAGTTTGAGCCGATTCTCCCTTCACTCCCAGGGAAAGTGAATGCTGCCCTTGATTTGTTTTTATAAACTCAGGCATGTTCTTCATTGGAAACATTCGGGTTCTAAGAAGGTGTACATAACTGGCAATAGCCTCTTTCATAAACCCTCCAATTACTCAAACCCCGTTCAGATCTATTGTGTGTAAACCTCAGAAGATTAAAAAGAAAATAACAGCTCTTTTAAAAATCATTGACAGAACTCGAGGTTAGGAAATACCTTCACAATCAAGACCCAGATGGCAGGGACAGACTTTGCCAAGAATGCAGTGCAGGCTGACCCGGGGGCCTGCTTTCCCTGCAGCTCGTGAAGTTAGTCTTCTAAGGACTAGTTATGTAGGTGTGTGACGCAACAGGCTCGCTCTCCTTAGGCATGAATGAGCTTAATAATTCAAAAATCAAGCAATCGAAATGCTGAATTTTTTAAACTTTGCACTGGAATGTAATATGCACAGGGAGATGGTAAGCAAATGCTTTGCTGGGTATGGAGAAAGTGAAGACGCACATGCAGGGACCCCCAAGGTCAAGAACACGCCTCAGCCCCTCCTTGCCACTCCCCCACCACACACAGGTGACCACCCTCCTCATCTCTGAGAACAGGGAATAGATTTGCCTGAGTCTGTACTTTATATGCATTGAATAATAAGATAGTTACTCTTTTGTGCTTGGAGCCTTCCTCCAAAAACTATATTTGGATTATTCAATCACACTGTTGGCTGTTGCTGCAGATTGTTAACTCCTATTGCTGTTTAATATTTAGTTATCTGAATAGACCACACTTTATTTACCTATGTGTCTGTCAGTGGGCATCTGGGTGGATTCTAGTTCAGAGGTGGTGTGCATGGTGCTGCTCTGACCATCACAGCATAGCAATCACGAGGTTTTCTGTAAACACATGTCCTCAATTCTGACCAGTACCTCCCCAGGAGTGGAATATGAATGAGGACATAACATATGAATATGTTTAGGTGGAATAGGTAACATCAGGCACTTTTCTAAAAGGATTTCACTAATGGACACTCCCATCAGCAAGTGCATAAGTTACTCCAAACCCTCAACACACTGCTTTTGTTCTATCTTTGTAATTTTAGCCTTTCTCGTGAGCATAGGACAGTAATTCTCTGTGGTTTTAATATGCGTGTTCCTAATGAGGAATGCAGTTGTGAGACTTTCATGCGACAATCGGCCATTTAGCTGAGCTGCAGGACATTTAAGCAACTTCCTCGAAGTCACAGGACATTGCTAGAACCAGGTATGAAACCCAGTGATCTGAGTCCCTGATCTTACTTTTAATGTGTACAGATCTGCCTCTCAAATGATTTGCTTCCTATGCTATTAAATTCATATAAATTCAATTGTCAGTAACTCCTTCAGTATGGAGACAGTCATCAGAAGAGTAAAATTTTAAGTGGATGGTTCACTTCTCTTTGATGCCTCCTAAGGATGAAAGTTTGCTCCTCTCCTGCACGATATTTTAACATCAATAAAGATACCACAACACTTATGTCTCCACATTGAGGACACAGAGAGCAAACTGGTTTGCAATATCATAATTCAAAAAGTCTTTAATATTAATCACAGCATAAATCTTGTAGTCCATTATAACAAAAAGAATTTGACATCAATCCCCAAAATTTATAGGACATTGTGAACCATGAGTTGTGAGCCTGGAAGGACTCTTCTAGTACTTCAGTAACAAGTAAAAAATTTAAATCAAACATGCTAAAGGAAAGAAAGGTTGAAAGCTCAAGAATATTTATAGCAATTTTTAAAAACCCAGAATCCAACAAGTTAAAATTCATAATGTCTGGTAACTGACCCAAAATCATCAGGCATGCAAAGAAGCAGGGATATACAACCCATAATAAAGAGAAAAAATCAATTAATTGACACTGACTCAGAACAGACATCGATGTTAGATTAAAAAGACAAGGACATTATAACAAGTATTATTACTATATTCTGTGTGTTCAAAAAGTTAAAAGTGGAAACATAGAAGCTATGAAAAAGCCCAGAGATGAAAACTACGATGAGTGGATGAAAATTCTACTGGATGGGATTACAGGGACTGGACATCACAGAAGAACGTGCTAGTGCACTTGAAGAAATAGCGATAGAAGCTATCCAAAGAAACACAAAAACAAAAGAGAAATTAAAAAAGAAAGAACAGAGCATCAGTGAGAGGTAGCACACATTCAGACTTGAAGAGGAGGAGGAGGGACATAAAAATTGTTTGAAGACAGAAAGTCTTAAGAATTTTTCAAATTTGATAAACTCACAATTCCAGGAAGCCCAATGAATCCCAGGAATAAGAAGCCTGAAGCAAGCGACACCAAGGTGCATCATAACCAAGCGACTCAAAATCAGTGATAAACAGAAGACGTTAAAAGCAGCCAGAGAACAACAGACACATTACATACAGGAGCTAAGGATGACAGAGATTTCTCGTTGGAAATAGTGCAGGTGAGAAGACAGCATTCTTAAGGACTGAAAAGAAAAGGCTGTCAACTTGGAATTCTATATTCAGTAAGAAATCTACATAGAAACGAAGTGAAGAGAAGGACGTCTCAGATACACAGAAGCTGGAAGAATTCCTCACCAGCGGCTCCACACTGCAAGGCATGTTAAACGAAGAACTCAGGCAGAAGGAAAACGATACTATGTGAAAACACAAATCTCTACAGTGGGAAAAAGAGCATAGGAAATGGAAATTGTGGCTACATTGTTTATTGTATGTAAATAATTCCTCAATAAAGCTTTTTAAAACAATCAGTTCTGTAGTCTCACATTCATCTTTCAAGTACTTGACGGTCATGTGGCTGTTAGGTTGGACCGCACAGGTACAGAACATTTCCGTCATCACGGCAAGTTCTGTTGCACGGTGCTGCCTAAACGAGATAGTGGTCCACACGCAGGGCCCGTGATGCTCACAAAAAAGGTCTGAGAAAGAAGGCAGTGCTTTCCATAGGCAGACCCTGAAATACATTCCAAAGAGGAGGATATGAAACCATATCATAAACTCTTAACAATACACCTAAAGGGTTCATCTGATAGATAAGCCAATCTAATGTATTTTTAATGGTCACAGATATAAGTAGTATCCTTCTTACAGGAAGATCCAGTCATCTTGTACTTGTGGGATTTTTATTTTTTCAGTTGTTATGGTTTGGACTTTTCTATCTGTGACCACCCCCCCCACCCCCCGCAACCACCGCCTCTTTGACTGCGAGCACCACCACTGTCGCCAAAGCAGGTGAGAGTTGCAAGAAACGAGAGAACAATTGTGAGGAGCTCGTTATCCTTTCTCTAATTAATGTAAACCAAGAATAGCTCGTCATTTTCTGTCACGGTTCCTGATTGGAGGTTGAACTTTTCTCCCCTTACTGACACAGATGTGTAATGCTCTTCTTCTTTCCTGACAGAAAGAGCTTAAAACATCCTGACACACTGCCTTGTCATCGTTCCTCCTTGATCTCACGAAACACAATGTACAAGTTATGCTGTATAAGCACGGCCTTAGGTAAAGGTCGTCTTTCAGATTTATTTTAGAATCGCTCCTCGGAGAAGCCCTGACATCCTGGGGCCCCCCCTCCCACTCCTTAGGAGGCCAGCACCTTTACCTCTTCCCAAGGGACGTGCTAGCACCGTCCAATTTCATAATTTGCATTGAAGTGAAGAACAGTGACTCTGGATTTTGTTTAATTCTAGTTGTAGTGAAGTGAAATCACAACGGCCTCAATTCCTATTTATTGCACTTATTTCATTAGGTGCATTTTTAAAACTGAATTGCAAGCTCTTTAAAATAATTCAACCCTTCAGAGGAAAAAGAACAAAAAAAGTTGCCATCTCCTTGGCAACTTCCTCAGGCATATGGAGCACATGCAGGAAGCTTTACAAGCCTTCAGAGAAAATCGGCCCTCCCGTCCCTGCTGCACTGGCAGCCTCCTCTAAGGTGTCCCCCACCCCCCACCGGTTCCCAGGCGTTTACCATAGGGTACAACACGCAGCATAACTGCACGATTCTGAGTCTCTTCTAGAAACCTGTGAGCAAAGCCCCTCACTGACACCGCTTCAACCTTCCAGACTCTCCTGATCTACCAATAATTGCTGATTGATGATTAATTTTTGTGTGTCAGTGCTGTATTCAAGGTACTACATACTTTAATTCCCTCGGAATCTTTATGAGATAGCACTACCGTTCCCTTTTTACACATGGGGAAGCTGAATTTCAGAGAGGGTTAAGCGGCTTATTTTAAGTCTGTTAGAACCCAGGCTGTCTAGTCCCACAGGTGATCATGTAAACGCTAGGCTCACCACCTTTCTGACCCCAAGTGTGTATTATTTCCAGAATTCATCATCAACTTTCCCTCTGGACAGAGGAAACTCTTAGAATTGGTCTTTTTCCAGTCTCTAATGAGGACTCACAGGAATACAATGCAGTGTTTTGTGTAACGATACTAAGCTGCATCTTGGTAGATTATGTTTTTTTGCAAGCTATCCTTCTAAAAATATCTAATAAATTATGTGCTGCAAGATGGAAAGACTCATTTCTTGGGGAAAATAAAATTAGTCTTGCCAATGATGCATAGCTAAATGTAAACAGTCAGGAATCCAGTTAATATAACCAGTTAGGTCAGCTTATATGTCATCGTTTAAGTGAAATTCACTGCAGTGTTGGAGCTTGGAGCTGAGGCCACTGGTTGGCCGATGAACCCACAAACGTAGGGAGTGTGCTACACGGGGCCGAGTGTTTCATAAATACCACAAGGGTCTCTGGCCCCACGAGTGGAGTTTGATAGTAGTACTTACTACAAGTAAAAGTCAATCAATCATTCAATCAATGAAATTCAAATATAAAATGTTACCTGAGTGTTCATAATTGTTTAAATCCTGACATGTATCAACAATCAAAAGGAATAAAATGTATGTAAAATCACACTGGGTTCATGACCAGCTTTTACTAGATATATAAAAGTATAAGGTTTTATTCATTTCATATCAAAAACAACATGGTTGCTGGTTCCACTGTTAATGTTTTTATGCTATTGAGAAATTCTATTAATTATTAATCATTATGTTTTAATGGCATTCCTATTTAATGTCACCGGCAAAACAGCAAAAAGACATGATTGTAAAACATAACCTTTTTTCTTTCAGCTCTTCTAAGAGAATAAAATTCCATACCAAACAGTACTTCTGAAAAAAAAGTTTAAAGTAATCGCCTCCAAAATTTTATTTTATGGTAACACTGTAATTTGAAAATTAACTCATAACACAGTTTCAGTAAACCAAAAGATGGCACATTCTCTTCGCTCCTTGGGAGCCTCCTTAAACAGTACACCAGGTTTTATTTTCCTCTGTCAGGAAAATGAGTAGAAATAAATTTAAATGCAAAGATTTTGAAGATCTCTTTAAACTGCATATAAAATCTATTTTTAATTGTTCACAGGCGAAAATAGTCAGTTCTTGAAGACTGCAGTGCTAGGGTATTACATGTAAAAATGACAGAATGACTGAATAAAACAGTCAATTGGACCTGTCTCATTTGTTATCTTTAGTCCTGTCTCCGTACTGGTCCACACTCAGGCTTATTGTAATGACCTATTTTGTGGACACAAGAGTACGAATGACTATTCTGATATTGACATCTTAAAAAGACATTAAGAGTGAGAAATATTGGTTATACCAAGACATGCCTATGGT
Organism: Camelus ferus; assembly: GCF_009834535.1. Lineage (NCBI taxonomy): Eukaryota > Metazoa > Chordata > Mammalia > Artiodactyla > Camelidae > Camelus > Camelus ferus. Next base: position 9,489,716 of record NC_045718.1, on the reverse strand, counting down.
AAGACTTGTGATTAATAACTTCCTTTTGTTCTTACAAACAATGCTCAAAGTCAGTTGAAACCTATTCCTGATGGAAAAATGGTTGCTGCAAGCTGTTGATATATTCCTTCTGCTAGCAGTGCTTACGTAACGGCAGACACAGCCCAGGATTCAGGGTCAGAGGAGCCCAACAGAAGTATTCGTCTAGTCCTTGTGTTATTTTAAGATTGAACTACATATGACCTTGTAGCATGGAATGAAATAGTAGCCTGATTCTTTGCACATGGAGCTGGCTGCAAAGAAAAGCTGACTTAGATTACAGAACAGGAAAAGAGAAAGGAAGGAAGGAAAAAAGAGAGAGAGAGAGAGAAAGGAAGGAAGGAAGGAAGAAAGAAAAGGAAAGAAAGGGACAGAGACAAAGAAAAAGATAACTCTTACTGCAATATGAACTAACCTGAAAATTGATTCTGTATTAATGGTTAAAATAAATTTAGGAAGGACATTTCTAAAATGACAATAAATTTGTGAAGTTACAGACACTATGAATTTTTATGTTAACAACCATTAAAACTGTTGTCTGAGAATGTTATCCTAATTCCCACACCCCCAAGAGCACATGGAAGCATGCTATTAGGGGCCTTGCTAACTATAAACTGCTAAATATAAAACCTTTAAATAATAATTATTAAAATAGGTAGGAAAACATTATTTTTCTATTGATCATTTAAAAAATTTTGCAGTAGTGGTTTATGATTAGGGAATTATTTTCCTTGCCTTGTACATGTCACAGCTATTCATAATTTTGGCTTATGTCTCCCATCGAAAACAATTATCTTGGAGCACTCCCAGAGAACTCCCTAATCACTTAGTCATCTTCAGTGTGTTGGTTTCCTAGGGCTAATGTAATAAATGCCCACAAACTGGGTGGTTTAAAGCAATGGAAATTTATTTTTCACAATTCTGGAAGTCAGAAGTCTGAAGTCAAGGTGTCAGTAAGGCCAGACCACCTCCAGAGACACAAGGCAAGCGTCCTTCAGTGCTTCTTCCTAGCTTCTGCTGGTTGCTGTCAATCCTTGTAATTCCTTGGTTTGCAGTGGCATCATCGTAATCTCTGTCTCCGTCTTCATATGGCCGTCTTCCCTGTGCTGTCTCTGTGTTCATGTGTCTGAATCTCCATCTTCTTACTTTTCTTTTCTTTTAATTGAAGTACAGTCAGTTACAATGTGTCAATTTCTGGTGTGCAGCACAACGTCCAGGTCATGCATATACATACATATATTCATTTTCATATTCTTTTTCATTAAAGGTTATTACAAGATATTGACTATAGTTCCCTGTGCTCTGCAGAAGAAATTTTTCTAAAATCTATTTTTATATATAGTGGCTAACATTTGTAAATCTCAAACTCCAAAATTTATCCCTTCCCACACCCTTTCCTCAGTAACCATAAGATTGTTTACTATGTCTGCAAGTCTGTTTCTGTTTTGTAAATGAGTTCATAGTGTCCTTTTTTCTTTTATTTTTTTAAGACTCCACATATGAGTGATATCATATGGTGTTTTTCTTTCTGTCTCTGGCTGACTTCACTTAGAATGACAATCTCTAGTTCCATCCATGTTGCTGCAAATGGCATTATTTTATTGTAGTTTGGTGCAGCCATTATGGGAAAAAGTATGGAGATTCCTTAAAAAGCTAAAAATAGATTTACCATATGATCCAACAATCTCACTTCTGGGTATATATCTGGAGGGAACTCTAATTTGAAAAGATACATGCACCCCAATGTTCATAGCAGCACTATTCACAATAGTCAAGACATGGAAACAACCTTAAAGGTCCACCGACAGATGACTGGATAAAGGAGTTGTGGTGTACTTATACAGTGGAATACTACTCTCCCTCTTCCTTCTAAAACTGGCAATCACTGGATTAGGGACCCTGTTCCAGTTTAACCTAACCTTAACTTGATTACGTCTGCAAAGACCCTGTTTCCAAATGAGATCGCCTCCACTAGTCAAGACTTGAATATTCAATTTCGGGTGACACAGCTCAGCCCACAACACTCAGTCCTAATGAAACTTCCCCATTTTCTCTTTGATGCATTTAAAGCTACTGCTCTTTTCTCTTGAATCATCGCCCTCTTGGTATCCATAACACTGACGTTTCTGCTCTTAATCTTCTCTAACCTTGTCTAGCTCTGTCTTTTTGAATGTTTTATCTTCTTGCTGTTTCCTGGATGGCATTTCCATGACTTTGTCTTACTTCTTTCTTTTCCAAAGTCTCAATCTCCATGCATTTAATAAGCACATACTGGTAACTACATGCACTTATGTTTGCTGGACACTGGCTGTGTAGAGAAAATTAATCATGGTTTCTGTTTGGGAACTTACAGGAAAACAGGGACACATGTAAATACATCAATAAAATGTAACACTGAGTAGAAAAGGAGCATAAATGATGCAACAAGAAAGACTGCAAACTTGAGAAAACACTCAAACTGAATTTTGAAAAAACTTGAGTAACTTCAACAGGCTAGTTTTCATGAATTTCTACTACATTATTTTCTCTTGGTGGAAAGGTTTTAATTATGAAGTACATTTCTTTAATATATATAAGACTATTCACATTACTATCTCTCCTTGTGTTAAATTTTTAATAACTTTTTATAGAATGGCTTTCAATTTATAGAAATATTGCAAAGATGGTGCCCAGAATCCCTGAATACTTCTGTCCAGTTCTCCCCATAGTTAGCATCTTCCATCGCCGTGCTACCTTTGTTACAACCAATGGACCAGTATGGATACACTGCATTTAACCAAACTCCGTGCTTTACTCCTCTCTCTTTCCTGGAATCCCATCCAGAGTATCTCATTACACTTAGTCACCATGTCTCCTTAGGCTTAGCTGGACTGATAGCTTTTTAGACTTTCCTTACTTCCTTGACAATTTTGAGGCGTACTGCTCAGCTGTTCTGAAGAATGTCCTTCAGCTGCAGTTTGATGTTTTCCTTGTGATTGCGTTGAGATTGGGTTTTCGGAGGAGATTTAGAGGAAGGAAGTATTGTTCTCATTGCATCCTCTCAGGGGTACACGCTATCAGCGTCACTGACGACGTTCCCCTGAGTTATCTGGCTCAAGTAGTGTTTGTCACATTTTCACACTGTTATTTTTTTCCCCTTTCCTACATTGTATTCATTGGAAACCAGTTACACAGCGCAGCTCACATTCAAGAGGTGGAGAGTTAAGCTTCTTGACCTTGATGGGGGTATCCACATAAATTATTTGGAATTTTTCCATACCAGAAATCTGTTCCTTCAGTCCCATTTATTCACTTATTCAATCAGCTGTGTGTATCAGTATGGATCTGTGGATGTTCAGTCTATTCTTTGGGTGAAAATCCAATACTGCATTTTTTTTTTTCTCAAGTTGTTCCAACTTTGGCCATTGAGGGCTCTTTTAGGTTGATTCTGGTATACTTTTGGCATGCCCCCTTCACTTTTTTTTTAAAAGCACTTCCTTACTTTCTAACACTACAAGAGGATTCGGCAAAGTCTTGTCTACCCCTGCCCCAGTGCTAGGCTCAGTGATTTCTCCAGCGAGCCCTGGTTCCTTTTATTGGAGGATGGTGTTAGAAACCAAGATCTGGACACTGACTGTGCTTCTTGTGCTGGAGGGCTGTTTATCCTAGTTTCTCTCAGCCAGCAGAGCTAGGAAATATATGCATGTATCCCAGTCTATGTATATGCACGTAGCGATGATAACTTCCGTATCTACCTATATTAAGCTAAAAACGAGTTCAGTCTAACGGCTCTGACTCTAACATGGTTTATTCTAGCCTATCTCCTTGCGTAGCTGTAATCTCCCTTTCCAATGGTGAGAAGCCTGCTTCCTTCTATCTGTCAGCTACTTTCTTTTGTTTAATCCCAGTACACACACATAGCATTTTCAGAATTGTTAACACACATCCACGTGAGAAATAATTTTACCAACTAGAGCAGAGCTGAGCATAGTTTCTCTGCCTTTAGTCTTGCAGTTTCAATAATTTACAAAGTTGCTTAGGTCAGCACCTTTTCTCCCCACTTCTTCCGTGAGGTTAGGTCACACATTTGTAATGTCCTTAATTCTTTTGTGACATTCTGCATTCTATCCTGAGATCCCTCAACCTCATTAATATTTTTTTTTGAATTTGGCTATATTAATGTTTACTCTTTGTGCTATAAAGTTTTATGAGTGTTTGGCAAATGTATAATGTCATGTCCCCACAGCTACAGTACCATACAGAATAGTTTCACTGCCCTAAAAAATTCCCTGTGTGTCACCTAATCAAATTGTGAATTTCTAACTCACTAATTTTGATTATCTGGCTCCCTTGTTCACCAGTAAATCTCTTACTATCTTGGCTAAGGACCTAAATTGTCTTTCCTCTGAATTATTATAATGGAGGCTGGGAGAGAAGCGGAGTATAATATTGAAATATTCACTTTGTTACCATATAAGGGGTTCTAGCACTGAAAAATTGCTTTCTCTTGAGTTATATTCCTTAACGCATCAATGGACCTATTCAATGAAACAAATCTGGCTAGAACCAGATTTAATAAAGTTGCCACCATATCCATATTTTATACACATTATTTATCTTCATTCATTTGCTACAGCTTATTCATAATTGTGGCTATAGTACCATATTCTGACATCATTAGAAATTCTTTCTGTTTCATCATTAAATGTCAAATTTCCATCTACTCTTATTTGTTTCATTAAAAAAAAACCAAATAAGTGAAATTTACTAAATATCTTTTAATGATATATCGCACTATCAGGCAGGTTTTTAACATTTTGATCTACTAGTATAGTTATGTGAAGAGACTCCCTGAATTGCGGCATCAATAACTGGCTAATAAGCATCTTAAGCCTAATATACATAAAACACAGTCCTTGAGTCACCACTGCATCCTGAGCAGTCTACTTTACCCTCAGCAGGTTGATGCCAAAACCTGGGCTGAACTTCAAAAAAAATGATAGAGACGGGATAATCAGGGACAAGGACTCCTGTAGGCTCTGGTCCCTTACTTGTCTCACGGGTGGAAGATGCCAAACATTCTTGGACTTGCCAGAGAGCAGAGTTCATATGGCTTTTATTTTATATTTTGTGTCTGGACTGCACTTGCTGTTCTTTAGTTCTTTGCCAGTCTACATAGTTGATCAATTAAAAATAAGAAAAATACATTGTATCTTACCTTCATGTCTTCCTTCCCTGATGCTCTTCTTTATTTTTAACATAGACCCAAGCTTGCTGGAGCTAAACATTCTCTATATTGTTGATAAATGTTTCAGCTGCTCAAATGCAAGACTGTCTTATTTGGATACAGTTACTGGTGACCTCTGTCCTGGCCTCTAAAAAAGCCAGAGTAATGCATGACTAAGAGTGGTCACTGGGATGCTTGCCTAACTGGAACCACTGAGACAATATTTCAGACTAGGAGAAGAAGCAGTCCTTGGTCTTCTCACAGGAGGATTAGTACAAGCAGGGACACTCTCAGGTTACCTCCAGTTTTGACAGCCCTGATCAGATACCGGAGGCCACTTCAGACTGCAGCGGCATGTAGTGGCCATTGTTTCCACACTGAAATAACGGTGACTCTGTAGAAAGAAACCAACATGCTAATGACAAATCATTAATAAATTGGACAAATATTAAAACAATATTAACTCAGTATATGTTCAGATTCTCTTACAATGATGATTTTTTAAAGTAATTATTCTGAAACACCTGCTTATATCACATCATTTGCTAACCCTAGCACAGCTGATAAAAGCAAGTTGATCTTGAAAGAAGCCAAAGTCCAAGGTACCACCAAGGTACCCTGCTGCGAACTATTTGGACTGTAATTCAGTTATGGTTCCATTATGGACTGAATGGTACCCCCCCCCCCAGTTCAGACATTAAAGCTCTTACCCACCCCCCTCCATGCGACTGTATTTGGAGACAGAGACTTAAAGGAGGTCATTAAGATTGAGTGAGGTCATAAGAGTGGATCCTAATCCAATAGGACCGGTGTCCTTATGAGACCAGAGAGCCCCCTCCCCCCTCACATGCACAGAGGGAAGGCCCTGTGAGGGCACAGCCAGAAGGCCACCACCTGCCAGCCAGGAGGAGAGATGCCACCAGAAACCAACCCTGGAACCTTGACCTTGGCCTGTCGGCCTCCAGAACTGTGAGAAAACAATGCCTGCTGTTCAAGTCACCCAGTCTGTGGTGCCTTGTGGTGGCAGCCGTAAGCGACCAGCACAGGTGGCAGAGATGAACTGCTGGTTCTGTAGCCAGCAACTCTAAAGAAGTCAGGTTCACCACCTGACTGACTTCTTTAGATGGTGCAGACAGCACATGCCATAAGTGGAAATTTTACTGCAGCCTCTACACCCAGCCGACAGGCAGAAAGCCTAATCTCTACAGCTAGACGCCTTGGAATCAACCCAAAGATGAACAGCTCGAGTGCCTCCCTGAAGCCCACATCTTCTTCAGAATCCTTGATATTACAAATATCTGTGTACGGCCTCGCCGCTTTTTGATTGAAACCTTTGGCAAATGACCATCAGTCCTCCTCAGCCTCCAAGATTCTGCCCTAAAGAACTTCTTCCTGGTGCAGAGGGGCTGCAGTTTGCCCAACAGGTTCAGAGATTGTCTCACTGTAAGTCATAACTCCCTAATGGAATCTCCAAATAAGAGCCAGACTGGACCTTGAGTCCTTGGCCACCTTAACAAACCTACCTTTAGAACGAAGACAACAGGCTTCACTATAAAACAGCCCACCCCCACCGGGGACGAATTCAGGGGACTAACTCCGCCTTCCAACACAATGATGGAACGCCAGCAGCCCACGGCGTGCTCTGAGAAGTGGGCTGAACATCAAATGGTGTTCTGGACACAGAGCACATCATCTTGACCTGAACTGAAATTTATCTTTACACAGACTCATGGGCCAACACTAAAGGCCTAAAAATCGTCAGGCTGTTGGACGCAGACTTAGGACTGTAACGCTAGAAGTACCCCCATTTGAAGTCACGTAGAACAACTCGCTTGTGAATTTAATCTTTACATTACACGTGTGTATGTCCAAATAAAGGGACCACGTGTCAGTGAAAGTATGTTCACTGACAAAGCCCGATCAAGAACGCAGGGCTATTACCTCTGTGCAGCCCCATAGTGCACTCAGTGGTACCAAGAAAATGAAGATAATAAAGCCAGTGTTATTTTCAGAGGCTTTACTGTGTGTGATTGCACAAGCCAGGGCCTCTCCAGAGCCAAGTGATCTGACTGTCTCCAGATTCCTGTTAAGTTTCACACGGCCGTACCTTTTCTGCTTTGGCCATGCTCCTAGAAACCAATGAATCAGGGAGTGGAGAGTGAGAAAATTTTGAGAAGAAACAGTATGGCTTCCTCCTTTTCATAACAGTGTTGCTAAATATATGTAACATCTACTGTGTGTGTGTGTATCTGTGTGTGCTTTTTCTGTTTTCTGAAGATATATGGAAAATTTTTTTAATGCTTGCTTTAACCTCAGTAGGTAGAAGCAAAGATCATACTGCTCAGACAAGGGTACCTGAGCAGACATGAACTTGGACATTGACTTTGCCTCAAGTGGTTTTATAGACTCCCTTCTCGGCCCCCAAAGATTGTGTATGAGAACAACATGATGGCTTTTGTGTCCCTAGACAGTGCATTATTTTGGACATAGGACAATCAGTCTGTCTCATTCCCAAGAGGGCAGATAGCCTTTAACTGATTGGATGGAAAAACCTCCAGCCCTTGGAGATGGGTCAGGGGAAGAGGGTCAATAAATAATTTTCTCTCTTTCATACAGATACATACAAATAGCCTCAAATGTCTTCCTGCAAACTTTAGGGCGATGCCTTGTAATCCGAATCCCCCCCAAATCTGGCCCTGCCACGCCCACTTGCTCCAGCTCTAACCTCTCACTAATGCTCCACTGTCAGAAAATACTGGGCAAACATCCCAACTCCCAGACTCGCCGTGAAGCCCACAGGGTCTTGTGTAAATCAGAACCCACGGAGAACAATTTAGGATTAATGAGTCTCCCCAGGGGATAAGAGACAAAGCGGGGTGGCTCGGAGACTCGCGTCCTTGCCCCTTTTGGTAACCTAGCACGGCTCTGACCAGCTGGCCTGCAACAGAGCCTTTGACTGACGACAGCACCCCTGGCGTTGAGGGTTTTCTCCCATAGCACTTGGTTTACAGACTTTGGTCCTTAGATTGCCTTCTTCCTTCCTGCGATTTCTTGAAACATTCTTTTGTTAATTAAATTATGCATCCTCAAGCACACTGTAAACTAACGTAAACATACGTGACATGACCTGGAGACGGAGCTTGTTCTCTCTTCTGGGGACTCACACTTTGCCCAGACTCCTGGCCGTGGTCCACGGAGACCACGGGTACCCAGCCCGGGCTGTGATACCATCATTCTCGGGACTGCTTACGACCAGCATGTCGATGTTAACTGAAGACTGAATGTCCCTGCTGATTTTATGATTGCTCAGATTTTCTGTTTCTTTCTAAATCAGTTTTTCTCCACTTCTATTTTGATAAATAATAAGAACTCTAGGAACTCTAGGAACTTATTTATTTCATACATTATTTTCAAGTCTGTTGGCATACATTTGTTCCTAATAACCTCAGTATTTGTTTAACCTCTCTAGCATTATTTATGTACAATTCTTTATTTTTAATATTATTTAATTTTGCCTGTTTTCTTTTTAGTTTTGGTTCATCTTAGTCTTATCAAAGATTCATCTACTTTATTAGCCATTTCAGAGAAATTAAGTTTTGACTTTATTAGTCATCTGTTTTCCCAGCTTCATTATTATTTGTTCTTACCTTTATTATTTTCTTCATTTTACTTTGTTGGATTTATTCTGTTGTTGTATTTTTAATTTCATAAGATAGGTATTTAGCTCATTAATTTTTACACTAGCCTCTCCTAATGTAAGAATTTTAGATGATCCATTTACCTTTGTGCATTGGTTCAGCCCAACATTCTGAGGCATAACAGCTAGCATTTCCATTGTTTTAAATTTTAAAAAATTGCCTAAGTTCCATTTCTTCTGTAATCTGTGCATCGTATGTGTTCATTTTTTTTCAAGATACTGAATGTAGTTCCCTGTGCTATACAGTAGGTTCTTGTTGCTTATCTTTTTCACATGTGTTGATTTTTATATTTCTAAACGTAGTTTTATCCTAGTCATTTTTAAAAAAATTGAAGTAGAGTCTGTTACAATGTGTCAGTTTCTGGTGTGCAGCACAATGTCCCAGTCATGCATATGTAAACATATATTCATTTTCATATTCTTTTTCTCTAGTCATGTTTTGTTATTATCATCTTCCTTAATTGCAAAGTTGTAAGACAAGTCCCTCTATTAGCAAATATTTGGAAGTTTTAAGACTCATAGCACATCAGCATTTTTCATAAATATTCTTTATGTGCATGAAAAATGTGTGATCTTCAAATGTGAAGGCACAATATTCTGTATAAATCATTAGTCCTAATTTGGCAATGGTGTGATCAAACCTCTCAAACTGCGTATTTTTAAAATGTTTACTCCATCAACTACTAAGAGAGATGTGATAAAATAACACAGATGAGGATACTTTTGTCAGTTTTCCTCGTGGATCTGATCATCATTTTCCTCTTTTCTCTCTCTCAATCTCTCTTCCTCCTTCTTTTTTCCCCTCGGTTTTTCCCTCTCTCCTACGTCGTCAGATAGATAAAATTTAAAACTTTTTATAGATTGTTGAACTAACATTTTGCCATTATGCCCTGATCCTCTTTACCTCTGCTAATGTTTTGCAGTGTATTGGGGTTTTTTTCAGTTCAATTTAACCACTCTGGCTTTTCCCTGCTGAGTTGAGCCCAGTTAGTGTAATTGTGATTATCAATTATTATTTTTCCTACCATCTTATAATTATTTCCTATGTCTATGCTTTTCTATCTTTCTCCTTTTCTGACTTATTTTTATAGTTTTCTTTTCTATCCTTTTTTTTTTTAGGAAGCAAAATCTTTATTAATATCAAATTTCACATTGAGCTTCCTGACACCTAGGATACAAAGGGAAACACTGGCGTACATAGTTCTCCTTAACAACAGTTGCAAATCCAATGTGAAAATAGATGAAAATGCCTTTTCTAAGAAATGAAAGTATATTGATTTTTTTTGAGAGAGAAAATTTATCCTACTACTAAATTCTAAAAAGTGTCTGATGTGGAACTCACCTTACACAGGGCGGTACAACACAGTGGTTGTCATTGACACCAGTTCACAGGAGAGGGGCAAGTGTGGTTGGAAACTACTTTTTTTTTTTAGTAGAAATATGGTTGATATGTAACATTATGTTAGTTTCATGTGTACTAACTACATAATGGTTTGACATTTGCCTACATTATGAAATGGTCATCATGGTAAGTCTAGGAACCATCTGTCTACATACAAAGTTAATACAATATTATTGACCATTTTCCTTGTGCTTTTTCCCATGACCTATTTATTCTCTAACTGGAGGCTTGTACCTCTAAATCCTCTTCACCTGTTCTGCTCACCACCAACCCGCCACCATCCTTTCTGGCAATCATCCATTTGTTTTTTTGTATCCATGAGTGTGTTTTCCTTTTGTTTTGTTTACTTTGTTTTTTAGATTCCACATATAAATGAGGTCATGAGCTATTTTTCTTTCCCTGTCTGACTCATTTCACTTAGCATAACAACCTCTAGATCCATTCATGTTGTTGCAAATAGCAAGATTTCATTTTTCAGTTTTCTTTTCTCATTCAATTTCCTACCTCTATTTTTATTACTTAAATGATTCATATAAATCGTACAAATTTAATTTTGTAAATATAAAGGTAATTCATACTTTAATCACTCTTTCATCGATGGAACATTTTAATACTTAATAAATCTGTTTATGCCTTTCCCGATTTACATGCTATTAATGCTCAATATTTTCACTGTCATTTCTTTTAACACTGATAATTAAAATTAATATAAGTAAAAAATCTTAAAATATATCTATAGATTTACCAGCTTAATTGCACCTTAGACCATCTTTCTACGGTTATTTTATGGAAGCATGCATGGTTAATTTTATGTGTCAACTTGACTGGGTCACAGGGAATCCAAATACTTGGCTAGACTGTTTCTGTGTGTGCCAGTGAGGATGTTTCTGGGTGAGATTATTGATTAAATTGGTTATTTTTAGTAAATTCTTAGCTTTTTATCCAAAGATAATCTTTTCTATATTTTTTCTTTAAAGATAGTATTCCTGAGTTCTCAATTAGAGGCTGACTTTTATTTACTCTTAGCAATATACAGAGAGTATTCCACCATCTTATAGTTTCCATCTTTGCTTAAAAGGCTTCTTAAGTCTAGTAGTCTTAGTTTTGTTAGTGACTTGTCCTTTTTCTCTGCCTGCTTGAACATTTTCCCTTTGTCTTTGGTGTCCTTAAGTTTCATGAATGGAAGTCTAAGTATGGGTGGATATCTATCTGCTCATTCACATCCCTTCTGAATTCCTTGCTTCCTGTCTGTTTTTCATTTGTTCTGAAAAATTCTCAGTCATGATCTCTTCAAGTTTTCTCTCTTTTTCATTTTGCATATTCTTTCTCAGATGCAAATTAGAGATCCCTTATGCCTTCTCTTTATATCCTCTATTCCTCTTCCATATAAGCTGTATTTTGGGTTATTCAGATTTATGTATTTGTTTCATATCCTGTATCTGATAATTTCAGTATCTAAAGTCCGTGTGACTGGCAATCTTTTGGGATTTGTTTTTGATCGCTCTCACTCTTGAAGGCAAGATTCTGTGTGTGTTTGATGATCTTTGATTGTCGACTAATATTTTTTTGATGTGAGGAATACTGAGGGCTTATTTTTCTGCCAGGTTCCAGAGGTCACCACTGTGCCTTGGAACATTTTAGAGCTCCAAGCATACCTCCCAGTAGCTGGATAAAGAGGCAGTAATGGATATCCTAGAATCTCAGTGGCTGAAGATTATATTTCTATTTGTTTCTATGAAAAGACAAATATAGAAATGTAAACATATAGAAAATGTATTTGTATATATAACATACAAAAATTGAAATGAATTTTATACATGTTTCTATAACAATATTTTATATTTGTTTATATTATTTCTCATTCATGTCACTTGTTTTTAATGGATTGGTAGTACATGTTGCTCGAGCCCCAGGGTCCAGGCCACGTGGAACCACCAGGCACCAAGGCAGAGGGAAAGAGATGCAAACTGCTTGCAGTTTCTTAAAGCTTCTGCCCAGAGATCACATGTCACTTCAGCCCTGATTTCATTGTCTGAGTCAGGTTCCATGCACATCTTTAGCATAAAAACTGTGAAGTGCAGCTCTGCTGTGTGCCTCCAACACCCTCCTTTCATCACTTCCTGGTTTTCCTCAGGTTAACATTTATTCTGCGGTTCTAACATTTACTTCCAATTTCATAACTAATTTTTCCATTTTCTTCGAATCTTGGTTTTATATCTAAGTGGATTTTTTTTAACCACTGGTGCTTTCCAACTGTGGCTTCTCTGCTATTGAGATCTTCATTTTGATTTTTTCCCTTGACTTTTATAATCAAATTTTTAAGACAGGCTTTTGGACTCTATTCCTTGATTTCTTGCATATTCATGAATTTATTTCTTTTATACTAAAATGTCAACTTGACTGAATATAAAAAGTCTGGAGTCACACTTCTTTTTCATAAAGACTTCATAAATGTGATTTCACTCATTTTTAACATATGATTATGCACAAGACTCTAATATCATTCTTATTTTCTTATTTGCATGATTTGTCTGCAGAATGCCCATAGGATGCTTTTTATTTTTTAACTAATTTAAATGTGATTTTATTTACTTTTTAAGTTACAGAATAAGATGTGCTGTTTTAATGTCATTTAGCACAGAGATATAGAAAATGTCAATAGCGTTTATATCCTCCAGCAGTCTCATCTCCTGAGCTTAGTTTTCTATTTTTCTAAAATCTAAACATTGATTAAATTACACAACAGATATAGAAAATGTGCAAATCACAGATATAAAGGGAATCATGTTATAAATGGGAATACGCCAATGTAAGCAGCATATGGATTAAAAAAAACAGTACACCATCAGCACTCTCTAAGCCCCCTTATGCTCCGTTCCTTCAGAATAACTATTATCTGACTTCTAACATCTAAAATAGTTTTGCTTATGTTTTAAAGAACAGAAATCAAAGAAGTTCTTTGGTAAATGAAATTTCACATAGACACAAAGACAGATGGAAGGTAATATTAAGTTTATGCTTTTTATTAATAAAAGCATTTGTTTACAGATAGTGTCATATCAAATGAAAAGAGGCACACCTTGTTTCAATAACATTTGAATTACATTTTGTGAGCAATCTGAAAGAAGACTAAATTTCCATACCTACAGGAATCAATGACTGTACTTGTGTGGAAAGGATGGTTGAGCCTTGGTTCATTGCCATATATGTTTAATAATACTTTATTTTTAAATCTTAAGCTAATGATTACAAGCCTATTTAGCAAGGTCTTTTTGATAAAATGTTTTAGTGAAGTATTACATCCAAATGAACATGGATCATAACTGTGTACGACCGATGGAACTATTAATGAGATCATTAAACAGCAAATAGCCAGCATTCCGGGAGTCCCTCTTCACTGCCCTGACTTCTACAGTGAATGTTTTTGTACATTACACAAATGGTGTCATATACTGTCTACTCTTTCATAGCTCATTTCACTCAACTTCTTATTTGTGAGATTTCCCGTTCCTTGCTGTGGGTAGCTGTACTTTGTTCTTTCTCATTGCTGTATCATATTCTATTGGTGACCAAACCACAATTTTTAAAATCCATTCACCTGTCAATAGGCATGTGGGCGTTTTTTGACCATTACAAACAGTGTTGCCTTGGGCATTTTTATACATTTCACATGTCTTTTGGTGCAAATTTATATACATTTTAAAAATACGCACCTAGGAGTGGAACTGTTAAATCACAGGATGTGTATGTGTTCAGGTTTATTTGATTCTGCCAGAGTCAGAGTCAGCTAAAGTCGTGGTACCAATGTCCCTTTCTAGCAGCAGTTAACGCAAGTTCTGGTTTCTCCAAATCCTTCTCCATCAGCATTGTCTGATATTTTCATTTAGTAATTTTCTGGGAATTGGAGTGATAATGCACTGTAGTTTAATATAACTTATTTAACAGTTTTATACTATTCAACAGCTTTTTTTCTCTACTGGGATTCAAAGATACATGCATTTTTCCATTCCCCCATAATATTTGTATTTGACATTTAATACATACTCATGATAACTTATAACATACAATGAGAAGTTACTATAAAGCAAACCTACCTACCCTTGCATAAAAAATAGAACATTATCTTTGTAAAATTCATTATCCATTTTTGAAAATCAGTATTTGCAAAAGCACTGGTTTTCTTTTTTTGCTGTGTAATCATTATTTTAAATTTACTGCATGTTTTGTGTTACTTTAGGTCCAGGGGCAGTGGACACAGTCTTACTCTCTAGTTCAAAGTCACTTTACATTCTCTCCGGAATGGTTATACCTGTCCGTACTCCCACCCAGTACGCAATGCTTCCTGCATCCTTATGTCTCACTATCGCCTTAAATTGCATTGGTCTCTTTACTAATGTGTGTAAACATCTCTTCCTATACTTCATACACTTATTAGCCTTTTTCATTTCCTTTTCTACAAAATTCCTGTTCATGTTCTTTTAATTTTTGTAATAAAAATCATATGTTTTGTTGTTAATATACAGAAATTTCTTATATTATATATTTCTAATATATTCTAAATGAACCCTTCATTGGTGTCAGGTACTGTAAATGTCAGATACCCCGTCTATCACTTTAACCAGGTGATCTGCATTTCCCTGATGGTTAGTAATGTCGAGCACCTTTTCTTGTGCCTATTGGCCGTCTGTATGTCTTCCTTGGAAAAATGTCTGTTCAGGTCCTCTGTCCATTTTTAAATTGGGTCATTTGTTTTTTAGATATTGAGTTGTGTGAGTTCCTTATATATTTTGGGTGTTAACCCCTTGTCAGACACATCATTTGCAGATAAGCTCTCCCATTCAGCGGGTTGCCTTTTCATTTTCTTGGTGGTTTCCTTCTCTTTTCTTCTTACCTTGCTCTTTTCCTATGTGTTTAATATTATTTTTATCTATGAGTATGTTATCCACGCATATTACTTTCTGATTTTTACTAATTTTAAATGGGGCACATATATCTGGTTCCGCTATTTGCTGAAATACAATAAAGGTGAGAGATGTAAACTGAAGCTGAGGGAGCTCAGGACATATTTCATCATCTCTGTTTCGTTATCTCCTCTGTAAACGTTTCCACTCATTGTTACCTTTCTCGTGTCCGGCAAGTAGAAAATCTTCCAAGTTTCCACAATAAAGCCCTATGTTTCAAGTGTCTATGATATATTTCGCCATAACTAATTTTCTTCTGTCAACTTTGATTGGCTGTCACCAACAGGACTGTGGTGTGTGCTCTCTCCTTGTCTGCTTTCTGGCAGGAGGACAAATGTGTGAATCTTCCTCTTCAGCCTTCCCTCGCTCCTCGGGCTTGCTTTAGACACCTGTGTTCCCTCTCACCTTCCTTGCAAGCTATCTTTCATCCATTTAGAGCTGAGCCCTCTCCTGTGAGGGACCTCTGCATTATTTAAATATCTCTAGGGGTTTGCAGTTGCTCTCGTCACCTTCTGCCGTTTGGGCCCCAATAATTTTTTTTTGTAATTTCTTTTTGGAGTTTGTGATTTGGGCTTTAACTATCTCCTAGTCCCACTGAAGGTACAATAGTCTCTTTTATTTTTGGTTGCTGTTTCAGTTGGCATTACAGAGCAAAATGGATAAACTACAGAAGGGAACAATGCTTAATACACTGAAATTGGGTAAAACATTGGTCAGTAAAAATATTTTCTAATTGCTCATCTTTTAAAGCCTGTTACTACTGTGAAATTTTACATTTTTCTATGGGATCAGGTGGTTGGATGCTTTGTGGTGGGTGTGTAATGACTGCAGAAAGTAGAATTTGGGACCCAAAGATGGAGTTTTAGCCTATGCCAATGATGTAAAAATGAGTATTCAAACAGCAGTGGAATTTGCTGAGAAAGAAAATGTAAAGTTGTTATACTATTTAGTTGTATTAGGAAATGATTCTGGTACTGGACCAAAAAGGACTGGTAATTATTCATAGCACTATTGAGAATACTGCCACATGTGACATAAATATATTTATCAATTAGGAATTTTGTCAGGCATGAATGATAGAAATTCAGTGCAAACATTCTTAAGGAAAAAAGAGAGCTGGCTGATTCCTAGGACTGGGCATTCTAAGAATGGTGCTTACTTTAGTCGTGGCCAGCTCCAGAAGCTTAAAAAAAAATCTTGTGTTGCTGCAAAATTCTGGTCAGTTCCATGCTATTTACAAGAAGGATATACATATTTCTTTGTTAGAAACCCTAGTGGAGAGTAAATTGTTCATTCCCAATATCCACGATTGTCTGCGCTATTTCACCCAACTTGAATCCTGCAGGTGCATAGGAATGCCCGACAGAATCCCACTATGATCAGATAAGAAGAGTGGGACTTTATACTCCAGCAAGGGTGCTGGTAGACCAAAAGTGACGTCTCATATAATTACCTGGGCTGTGCTGTTTCAATGTCCTGATTGCAATATAATCTTGAGAAAGGACTTTCCTTTCTACTTTAAGTATGTGCAGAGTCTCAAGTCTCTTCTGTTCTGATCTGAAAAAGATAGGAGGAAAGAACAAGCCGTAAGACTAGACTACTTAGTGATCTTTATTCTTTAGCTGCGGACTGGAAAACCAGACACGCAGGGTATTAACTAGGGCGATTTCAAGTTGTGCTTGGAATCCTAGGTTTCTAAGACGCTCTCCTGTTTCTGTTGGAAGTGAATGCACTAGTCCTCAGAGTTTCTGCACATCTTGAAGTCACAGGAAGGAACCTGGAAGGCAGGACAGTTAAATGCAGAGGAGCTAAGTGTTTTGTGGTCAACAGAGACGTTCTACGTGTCAATTTTTCCATGTGTGAGATAAGAAATGTCTTTAATTTTTGATGGCAGAGTAGACCAGGTATTTTGTTACTAATGATCAAGAACATCCTAAGTGGTCCACCAGGTCATTTTGACCTTTAGCCTTTACTGAGCGTTAAAATCTCCTTTCATGAGAATTAATAATCTGGATATGTCACATTCACCTTAATGTTCTCTGATGTCCCTCTTCCTATAACTCCTCTTGCTCTGTCTAAGTGGGTCTGGTTCCTAGACCATTTCCTTGGTACGGTGCATCCACACGTGTGACTTGACTTTGCTGACTCGCATCTTCTTTCAGAATCCAGTTCAGCTCCTGCAGTATCTCCAACATGGATCTCTTTATTACTACTGAGTTTATGACTTGGGCAACTTAATTTTCTTTCCTATTTGATCCAGTCCTACTCACTACTTCTCACAGGACTCCAGCATAAAAGACCTGGCTTCTAGTTGGTTCTTTCTGAGCAATTGACCTGCACCTAGGAACGTGGGAACAGTCTTTCATCTGTGATCAGGGGCTGATCCTGAAAAGCAAAGCTGAAAAGCATTGAAGCAGAATGAGAAGAAAGAATTCGTGGGAAATTTCAAAACAAAGCTGTTTGATTTCCTATATTTACAATCTTGGTTGCATTTGAACTGTGTTCTAGTGTAATTAATTAAACTATGGATAAATTATTCCTGAAGGGTTATCTGAGTAAAACAGGCAAGTCACAGAGAAATTAGGGTCTTAGAGAATTTGATAGTTAACTCCAAGGAAGATAATCTATTAATGTTTCAGGAAATTAGCTGAAAACTCCCTTTGTCTGTCAGGTCATTAACATATAAGAGCATTCAGGTTTTCTGTCCTACCCTGTACAATACGGACATTTTCCCATGGCTTAAACCCAAGTGAGTGTATAGGCTTACAGGTTAAAAAGGAAAGGAAGTAGAAGTTTAAAGGGCACATTAGAGTGGTTTCTTATACATGGTTCCTAAATCTGGGTGAATGCCTTGTCAAAAATGTTCATCCTCATAGTCTCAAATATCATATATTGCATTTCTTCACACGAATCAGTATTTCAATACATTTTGTATCGATCTTTGAGTAGGAGGCGGTGAACTTGCCTCCTAGTTATTGATTTAGTTATGACATTTCCAGATTGCTTTTTGTCGTCTCCTGATTTTCTGCAACTGTAAAGTTTGCGTGGACTCAGTGTAAAAACTGCGTTACTCATGGAGCTCTGTAGCATGTGTTCAGTTTATTGCATCTGAACTCAATATGGTGCGTATTTTTTTTTCTGCTTTGCATGTGACTATAATTCATGATGCTGGTTTTAATTTTAAATGCCTACGGGATCTGGCTTCTAACTAGAGAATATTTAAGGTACTTTCTGATTATCCATATTTATTATTTCCATGGGAGTTCAGAAGATTGAGCAACCAGATAATTTTTTTCTTTTTAATTTGAGTATATTTTGTTGTTTCAATTGCTCTGAGGGTGCATATTTTAGTTAATCTCTTAAAAGGTAATCAAAGCTGTTCAACCAGTTGTATGAAAGTTGAAAACCATAATTCAATTCATTAGTTCCTAAACAGCAAAGATGAGTTAATATAAAGGAAAAGACTTCTAAAAATGTGGATGCCTGCGTTTTGAAAACCACGTTTAATAACAATGGCAAACCATGTGGCGAACACCATTGTAAACTACCGAGACATATTCGTATGTTTGATCCTCAAACAATAAGTGCTCCAGTTGTTCCATCTTGTAGGTGGGGGCAGTGAAGCACAGTGAGTACGTCGCCCAAGGTCAAGTAAGTGGTAAATGCCAGTGTCAGGATGTAAATCCAAGCAGTCTTGACTCAGAACGTGTGCACTTGATCACCTGAATACATTGCTGTTCAGGCAGTTGGGTGGATGGGCTGGTGGGCAGCGGGGAGGTAAAGGGTGAAGGTAGGTTTTATGCCAAACTACATCCACTTCTGGAATTCAGAGCCTAAATGATGGAATTGCAGGAAAGGACTTACGAAGATGTTATGTGTGTAAAAGATAGGACACAGCTTTTGTGTCCCTCAGGCTGGAGGGATCTGGGTGTGAAAAAGGCAGCATTTACATTGAAAACGAGCCACATGCTGACATGCTTTCAAACAGTAGATTTTCAGATAGTTCCACTAATAATACATCACCTTTTAAATATCAACCTCTTCAAAAATACATCTAGTTTTCTGGAATTTTGTCCTTCCCCCGAAGTCTGAACACAGAAGGCTCAGCAGAGGTGGAACAGCTGTTGCTTACGGCCAGGACGCCCCTCCCTTTTCTGTCTCCAGGGCCAGCGTGCAGCACCTTGTTGTATCAGTGCTTGTAACTGTGTTTCCTTCTTGTTTTTATCTGACAATAGAAAAATGCAAACACGCACTTTATAATCTGCATACTCAGACGGTACAAATCAAGATGGCGATGGATGCAGAGCTACCATTTAACACCTTAAAGCGGAGAGCTATCTGAAAATAAAAAAAAATAGAAATTTGGTATATGAAAGTAATAGAATTAATATTTACAACATAACTTGATAGCTAAAGAAAATATATGAATGTCAAGGGTCTTACATATTCATAAGCATCAATAACCTCAATGTATCTAACACTTTTATGTATGAAAGAAGTGTGAGGCTTTTCTAATTTTTTTGATTCTTTATTATGTGCCGTGTTTATGGGTCGTGTTATTTGCAATGAAAACTTCTACTGTTAGCTTGTAGCCTGGGGACCCTTCATAACAACCAGGAAAATTGGACTTCCATATCGTCTGTACTAAAATGGCTACTAGGTGGTTTGTTTTAGCTTCCCATTGCCTCTGTCTAATCATCTTCAAGATGAGAAGACTATCCATTCCCTTAATATAAAATATTGTTACATTATTATGAATTTTAAACAAATGAGCTTAGGGTTGTATTTAATACTGGAATGGACAGACAATAACTGTATAAATTGTTGATATGCTATAGGAATAACACAGAAATCACCAAAAATTTTCCTCCTTGTAAGTTAAATTTCTAAATGAGAGGAATAAAAAAAAATAATGACAATGTTTCAAAAGGAGTAAAACTATTTTAACTGCAAAGATAATATCATCTATATTTTTTTCTTTCTTGCAAGCATTACTCTATTTCTCAAATCACACCCTCAGGAGAGAAGATCTTTTACACTTAATATAAAGCTCTGACAAAACACTTTTTAACTTGTATGCCTTGCTCAGCTAAGTGCAACACACACACATGCATACATACACCCATGTAAAAATCACATCTACACGTGCAATGCAATTTTCCCGTACTGGAATTGAAAAACCTAGGCAATTATTGGATCATTTTTCTTCCTTTACTCCGCCTTACTTTCCTTTTTCGCTTTCTATTATTCAGCAAACTTTGGTTTTGGGTCCGCACTATATGCTGGACACTGTTCTTCAGGATCCACAAGGCCCTTGACCTTAGAGGGTTTGTATCGCGGTGGGAGAGGAGGAACAAGGAAACACAGACAGAGAAGAGCACCTTTGTGTTGGGTGATGGGAAGGGTCTTCTTTGATGATGTGGTAATGAATTAACAAGGCAGCCTTGGTAAGAGGAGAGAGGAGAGTTCAGGGAAAACAAGCAAGTGCAGGGAAGTCCCTCGGGTGGAAGACGGCAACTGAGACTGCAGCACGGTGGGTCAGGAGCGATTTTATAATTTTATTTTGTAATGTTGATTACCGACTGGTAAACACAGATATCTACAGTTATCGACCATTAACCTTCTCGCTCAGCTGTACTGGGAAGAACACGCACTTTGGGAGTCAGAAAATCAAGGTTTTGAATCTTGGCCTAGCAACCTGTACCTGGGTGGTGTCGTCTGAGCCCAAGTTTTCCCATCTTCCAAAACTGGACAAAGTTGTTTGGTTTTCAAAATCGTTGTGACCCTCCTAACATGGTATCTGGGCTATAACAGTTACTCTGCAGCTAATAATTTTTTAGCATGTATGTTTTTTTGCTTGAAGAACAACAAAGATACAACCTGATCCGTTCACATTATGCAGCTTCTCCCTCCCTCCCTAGACGTTTGTTGA
The DNA here is from genome assembly GCF_009834535.1 of Camelus ferus. Lineage (NCBI taxonomy): Eukaryota > Metazoa > Chordata > Mammalia > Artiodactyla > Camelidae > Camelus > Camelus ferus. Next base: position 9,468,500 of record NC_045718.1, on the reverse strand, counting down.
TCATCCACTGATTGAGGACCATCATGAAAACGGCCAACTGTGGTTGCCATCTTGCTTTAGAAGATTTGGAGACGACAAGGGTCAGGGTGGAGGAGTGACCATGCACAGGGCGCCTCCTCTGGTCTGTCAATGAGCTAGATTTGGGACACCAGCAGCGTAAGGATGGGAAGACCCAAGATGAGAACTGGAATTTTCCAAACCTGCTGGAGATTTTTTTCTTGCAGGAAATATATAGGTTTTGTAGGTGGAAGAATCACGTGGGTGTGATTCCCGGGTTATTGTAGGGACATCATGCTTCGAAGTTAGGGAATCACATTGGTGCTAAAGAATTCCCCCTGCGGTTCGATGTTCTCCTCCCAAAAATTCAGTCAAAGGAAGAGAGTGTAGAAGCAGGTAGACAGAGACGCTATGTGTTAGCATTAAGGGGGAAGCTGAGGAAGATGAGCTGCGAGAAAAGGGAAGGAAGCGAGGGGGAGGCCACAAGGATATTGCTATTACTGCAATAAAATGTTACATTAATATAGAAAGTTAACTCCTGACAAGCGTCCGTTGTTCAGTGTGCATACACGTTTTGCCTCTCAGACAAGCCATATTTTTAGGACGGCAGAAAACACTGGAAGTGTTGGGTGAATCATGTTAATTACTGGAACGTCTTCATAAGTCTCCAAATGGCCTCGCTCTGAACCACTTACCTGTGCTTTTCAGGGAGAGTCTGTGAACTGAATGTGATATTCTGCTTTTTCTTTTTCTCTCTTCCACTCTCTTTCTTTTCACTGTTGCTGAAATAAAAATGATTTTACTCATGTGGCTGGACATGCTTAGAATATAGGGCAGGTTTTGTTACAGTTTTCTTCCAGCAGGTAGAATCTGTTATAGCTGGAACCAAGGGTCACAGAATAAAACTAACCAAGAAAAGAGAGGCCCGCCTGTCTCTGCTCTGGCGGTGGGCGCCGACCTCCTTGTGTCTCCGCTCCCCACCGCCCCCCACCTCCTGTCTCCCAGGTGCGTTTATGGGCTCAGTGCCTGCCCAGCTCTTCTCTCCTGGTGCTGAGAGCCAGGTGCGTTGATCACTCCTCCATTGCAACAGCCACCTCTCTAGGATGCTTCTCAATTTTCTATCTCTGGACAAGAATTCTGCTGATATCCAGGTCCACATCATCAAACCTTCCCGATTTCTCCCTTTTGCAGGTGCCTCAAGGTAAAATCATTTCCTCACTCAAACTTATTTCTGCATTCACATCGCATCCAACAGTAATACTCTGCATCTATTTACCCCGGAAGCCTAGAAAGTCCCATTGATTCTTCATTCCCCATTAACTTTCACTGTCTCTCAAAGATCCAGTCCTGCCAATACCATCTTCATAATTCCCTATACATCTGTCCTCGACTTTTCATCTACATTGTAGCCACTGCCTCCTCTCAGACGTCTGGAATCTCTCTCCTGCAGGACTGTATGGCTCAGAAATGGTCTCCCTCCTTTCATTCCTGTCCTCCCCACGTAAAAGTAACCTACACTGGTGGTCTTTCCAAACATAAATTGCACTTTGCCACTTTCCTACTTAAAATCCTCAAAAGATTCATCGCTGTCTACAAGTTCAAACCCAAACTTGTTGGCAGGGCATGCGAGGCCCCTCCAGATGTGGTCCTTAATAAAAGAAGGCAGCTCCTGGCTGCCAGTCTTCCTGCTGACATTTCTCCCTCCTCTCTACCCCCTCCCCACCTAAATACATACCCTGAGCTCAAACTGCATGAAGCTTTTGCATTTCCTGGAATCTGCCATTGCTTTCTTATGTCTATTATTTGTACTGATATACTTGCTGATGCTCCTGCCTCCACCTCACTCACTCACTTTTTCCATTCTTCAGTGTCGATGTCAGCACCTCCAGAAAGCCTTCCCTGATTTTCCAAAACCAGAATGTCTCTCTGTTAGACTAAGACTCTGTGCTTAGCAACACAGCTGTCAGTGCTAATTACCAGTGTGACCTTTCCCATTCTAGTCTGACTACTGGATGGTCCTTCTCTCCCCTGTTAGACTATGAGAGGTTAAATTCAGAGTAACTACTTCATGACTCTTTGTTAAGAAAAATAACTGAACACCTCTCTCCTCTGTAGTGAGATGTCGCTGTATAGCTTAATGATGCTGGATTATCCTGTCTTTTTCTGCCTACACAGATGAGATGTCTATGAAGTAGGTAGCCTCACATAGAGAAGTTATATTTTTCTTTTGAAAATGTATTTTCAAATAGCTTTTACAGGGCTAACCATTGACAGTTTTGAAAATTTTGTCAAAAATAATGTAATATTTTTGGATCATGTTATAGATGATGGATATATTGTTTAATGAATAAAGTATTTCTTGGAACAAAAAAAAAAAAACAACCAAAACAAAACAAAATAACATATAACATGAACATATTTGGGGGGAGTAAAAAAAATCTCAACATATTCTATGATTGCTACTATGTTCATTATTCATAAGATAATTATCAATAAATTGTTTTTTGTTAGTAAAACCTTTAATTGCCCATGAGGATGACTCTCATTTCTTTTTATATTTAAATATTAGTGTAATAAATCAATGTACTGAAAAATTAAAGATTTAAAAAACAATTTTTTTTCTATTGAACAAAAGGGAGGAAATTAGAAGATATTCTCAAGTGTGTTTTCTGGAAAGAAAACTTCTTAAACTAGGGAGTCAGTCTTCTCCCCAGTTCTCATTCTTGACACTCTACTCCATCAGTATAAAAATCCAAAAGATTTTTGGTGAGGACTTGTTTAGTAGCATGGGACCAAACCAGTCTGTTGTTCTGATCTATACGAGTATTGACTGGAACCTTAAGAACAGCAGTGAGTAAGGTGCAAAACTGTCATGTAGAGAACCAAGTTTAAAACTGTTTCCAAAAATCGAATCTCATATTATAGTAGAATGAAAGCTTTCACACACAGAGAGAAAAAGAGTCTATGAAATCAGAGATTAAAAGACCACAGTGAAAAAAGGAAACCCAGATAAAAAGAGTGAAAAGAGGAAAATATATTTTAACAGCAGGAAATGACATGACATGACAAAAAAGAGAAAAAAGTGCAGAAAGACAGGTGGGAGAGCTAAAAGTCAAAATTAATGACAAAAAATAAAGTCTGTCCAGAGAAAACTGAAAAAAAAAAGAAGAGTAAAGGATCTTCCAATTATAAATTTAAGTCTCAATGCCCAACTATGGCTCTATTTTAAGAATGTCAGGTTAGCGTTTGTTGTATTGCATTATTCTTTTAATTTTCTTAAATTTAGAAATATAAAATTCTTCATCGTGACGATTTTAAGGCGCGCTGTGGTCTCCAGCTGCTCTGACACATTAGGGCTCTTTGGACCCTTCGTGTCCTTAACAGCTGGACTCCGACACTAGTAGTTGAGCAAGTTTTTACTTATTTTTTTTTCTTTCTTTCTAAGATACTTGCTCCCTTCTAAAATGTTTTCCAGGCACTCGGAAGCCAAATAATTAAGACTGCCATAAAGGCGACACTTAAATAAGGGTGCACAGCTTTCCCTGAAGTCAGACGTTGTGCTTTACCCTCTAACCTCTAGCATCTCAGGAGTCTAACAATCAGCAGCTATTTTTTTCTTATTTTAATGCCTTGCTTCTGAGTCTGTTACTGACACAGAAATATTTCAGATTTCTGCCAAATATATAAAGGCCAACTATACTAATATAAACAAACATATTAACCTGGAACATTAAAAAAAAAGGAAATTGCATAGAGCTATCTTAATTGTAGATGATGAGGTCCAAAATATAAATCAGATATTGTCTCCCCCCCCCCCACCAAACTAACAACGTAGTGATACAACTCTCTCATTTGGCAAAATGATGATGATATTTCATGCAAAAGAAACCTAAACACATAACTCTGGAGCTAAAGCAAATGTGAAAAAAGTTAATCTCCTAGGTTCAAAAGCTTCTAATGCATCTCCATCTTACTTGTTGAGATTTTACTCCTTTGAAGGCGCTGTGCTAGAAATATAAGCCACCGTTGGGGGTGGGGGTGGGTGGGGATAAGACGTAGAAACATGCACAGTTAATCATGCAGCAGGCCAGAATATAATAAGCACCAAAAGCAAAATACTCACACAGGGAATGAAGGGTTCAAAGGAAGAAGGCATTGTAACCAGCTGGACGAATCCGGAAATCTAATAGAGGGCATGTCATTTGAGATGGGCCTGGAAGGATGGGCAGCATCTGGAAGACAGAGACACAGGGTATGACTGTTCTGTTTCCACTGACTCTTCAGATTTACCTACTCATTCTATTTCATCTGCTTTTTGCTGTTTCATCTTGAATTTCCAACGGTCTGTAAACACCCTCCACTACGTGACCTCACCGAGGATTAATCATGCCAAATCAATCACTGTCTCCTGAATAAACCAAACATTTCTTTTAAAAAATCACTCATAGGTTCCTGTTTGCTCCACGGTTTCCTTCTCTTCCCTTGAGTGAGCTGCAAACTAGCACAGACTTAGTTCGTCATGTTCTTTGTCTTGACCCTTCCCTGTACGAGTGTGTTACCTCACAGGTGTTTCCAAAACTTTTTGTATATTATTTGACTACTGTGTCTCATATTGAATCGCTTCATTTAGAAGCTGGTTCCTCTGAGCACACGATGAGATTCCTGAAGGCCTGGGCAGTGATATGACCTCTGTATCCTCAGGCCCGCGTCTCTCAGATGGGAAGTATTCAGGCTCTGCACGGACCCTCGTGAAGTCAGTTCTTGGTGGAAGAACAGTGTGTGTAAACAGAACCAGGACTTGCATGTACTGCGGGTTCCCATAAGCTAGGGTCCACACTGAACAACAGGCTGCGGACTCTGGGGTTCACCCTTCCCCTGAGCGTGCGGACCACTAACAGGGCACACCCCACCAAGGCGAAGGCCAGGTAGCTTGGAAGCCCTCAACACCACGACAGCAGCAGCCCTAATTTCCTGGTGTGTCATCCTCCGAGCATCCCCACGTGCTTCCCCTGCCAGCATCTACACGTTCTCCGCAGCGGCCTAAAGTGGCCGTCGTTTTTGTACAGCATCAGGGAAACACCTCCCTTGCGTTCAGCCTCCGAGAAGGAAAAAAAAAAAGGGACTTTCCTGGGGCCGGGAGCGGGGATTCCCTCTCCAGGAACGTGCAATTTCCACCCCGCCAACCGGCTCGAGGCGGCCGAAGAGAAGGCACCGGGGGCCCGGGGCGCCCCACGCGCGTGTCCCCCTCCCCAGAAGGGTCTGGAGACCCGGAGCCCGCTAATTAGGCTCGCCCCTATTGGTCGCCCCCAGGCACCTGCGTCACCGTTATGCTAATGAGGGGCGTCTCATTGGCGGGGCCTCGGCGGCGGCCCCGCCCCCGGGGAGAGCCCGTGGGCATCGGCGGGGACCCCCCACCCCGGTAACCCTGGCGCCTGCGCGGGGCCGTGCGGGGCGCTCTCCCGCGGGACCTGCAGCCCGGAGCCGCCCTCGGAGGAGGCGCTCTCGCCGCCGGCCGGGAAAGTGCCTCAGCGTCCCCGCGCGCACGCCCACCCCGCGCCCCTCTTTCTAGGCGCCGCGCGTTTTTTGTCTTTTTTCGGGGAAAGTAACTTTTGCATTCCCGCCTCCCCCAAGTCCTGGGGACCAGAGGCGGTGCCGAGCCTGGGGGCGGTTCCCTGGCAGCGCTGGTTCTCGTCGGAGCCAGACTTTTGCTACTGGGCTGGGTTTGCATCATCCCCATCACACCCTCAGGAGAGAGGAGCCAGCCCCTTTCAGCCTCGGCTTCCGGCTCGGAGCAGCCCCCCTCCCCCACCCCAGGCCCCTTCCCCTCCTCCGGCCCCTCTCGCGCCCGCGGCCCGAGTCCTCGCCCCCCGCTCCGCAGTATCTTCCTCCTCTCGCCCTCCTCTTCTCCTCCATTCGCTGTTTTACGTTTCCCACTCTTTGAGGAAGGATGGTTGATTTGGAGAGCGAAGTGCCCCCTCTGCCTCCCAGGTACAGGTTTCGGGATTTGCTGCTCGGGGACCAAGGATGGCAGAACGACGACAGGTGAGCACTGTGCTGCAGCGGTTCCGTACATGCCGCTGGGAGAGAGAGGGCTGGGGAGGCTGGAAGGGGCAGACGAGGGAGAGAGGAAAGGGAGCCAGAGACTGGGGGAGGGAGTAAGAGGGACTCTTGGATGCGTCTCTCCATTTTGACTCTAGAGCAATTGCTGTAGGCAAGGGACTCTTCCTTTTCACTTCCTCATCCTTGCGATGCATGTATTGCATTTATTTGGTGCTTATTCTTTGTCTGTGCTTCCCTAGGGTGTGTATGAGGCTGGTGTGAGAGGTACAGTACATTCAAATGGCACGCAGTATCAGTGCCAGTCAGTCTTCATTTTTCTTTAGGTGCTGTTAACCAGATTCGAAAATGTGTCCACGTTGATTGAAAAAGCACATTAGAAACTTAAAAGCTCCTGCACCTGTGTGCTTACTCCTTGTCAGGTTGTCTTGATTGGGTGTCCACCTGCCACGGGGAATTTTGTGCTTTGTAAACATTTGGAGTCACAGGTAGACAATTGGTTTGAATATGTAACAGGTAGTTAGTGAAAATGACAACGTTGGCGATTGAAAATACTTACTTTGAACGGGTAACTATGACTGTTATTAATAATAGTGTTTGTATAGCCTTTTCATAAATAATGTATTTATGAATAATCCAGCCTTTCATAAATAATGTATTTAGCCTAAAGAGTATGTATGTCTCGAAATTAAGTTTCAAAACTCGAATATTTATTATTAGCAAAATATTGCTCATGTGTTTTATCTATAGCATCACTGCTTTGCCTAGTTAATCTCCTGGGATTCCTTTTGCTATGTCTATATTATTCTTTAAAAAGCACATTTTATGTTTCATTGAATTTAGTATTATCCGGAACAGTCACTTAGGTATCACATGCCACATTTCCTTGTTTTTAAATAATATGTGTATACTAACTACGCTTTCAACTCAATTCATGTTTCCTTGAAGTTCAGTTTGGTATTGATACTCTGTTTTAATTGCATAAAAGGTCCATTATTGGTCCCATTCAAAATCTCCTCCTCATTCACCATTGGGCAATACCTTCCTTCTTTTCTTCACCATCTCAGCTCCAATACCAACCCCTCCCCTATACACAGAGGATTTTATCTTGGGCATCAATTGTGGAATTCTTCTTCAGTCTCCTATTAACGATTTAAAGGGATATGGATGTTTTGTGGAGGATAGGTATTTCAATGCAATCTCTTTTTAAGCAAAAAACATGTATTGGTTTAAAATTAAAAGAACAAATACCAACCTACCACAATGCTTGGAAAGTAAGATGTTCTGGTTGACTGAAGATGAAGAAAAGACTATTTAAACAAACTCAGATGCTAATTGAGATTTAGAAAAACTATATTAACTCAGTTCAGTGTCCCATCAAGTGCATCGTCGTGTTCATAGTGATTGGATCTGTATTTGTTACTTTAGGATTGGGCATCGTGTAGAACAGAAATCCTCACTGTGGAAGGTGTTGAGTACATAGAGGACATGTTTTGGACTTGGTCGTGGTAGCATTGTTTGCTTGTTTGTTTTTTATTATTGTGTCCAAGATATTAATTGTTTGTGAAGTTGCCCTCATTTTTCCAGGGATGCTGCAGATATATTTTGGTAATTAAGAATTTTGGTTCGTTGAATGTATCCTAAATGAATCACTGCTATGTTAAAGTTTTGCACATTTGTTTAAAATATCTGTTACAGTAAAATTTTATGCTAGCCCAAGTTTAACTTTAAAGTTAGGCAAAACTTACTATTAAAAATGAGGCTTTAAACATTTAAAAAATTGTTCATCCATTTTTAAAGATAATGTGGCTTTGTGAAAACTTACTGTTTAGTTTTGGTTCTATTTATTGTCCATCTTTGAAGAAAAGATGCTTTGGTTCATAGGGACCCAGGTGTCAATCCTGTGCTGATTTCTTCACACTTGAGTGGCTTGGGTGAGTTATTCAGCCATTATGAGATTCAGTAATCTTATTTCTGTACGGTATTTCTGTAAGACTAACAGTTGGTACTAAGCACTGGCTAGTGCTGTGTGTTAACAATGCTCTATGTTATATATTTATGTATGTGCATGTGTGTGTAACATATATATTTACATAGACATATAAATATGTCAACTTATATGCTATCTCTGTCCATGAATTGTGGGTTTAATTATTTTAAGGACTAGGAAACTCAGTTTCTGGGAAATTACGTACTTGTTTTGGTGCTATATCTTGCAAGTGTCAAGATGATACTTGGGCTCATCCTTCGTGAGTCAGATTGCTCAAGAAGCTCCTTAATTAAATTTGAGTTTGTAAAAAGAGTTTGACAGCAGCTAGCTTAGTTTAGGTGCTCTTCCTTGTGGTTCCCGTCCTCTCTTATGACTTGAAGTTTGCAGCTTTTGTAATTTTTCTTCAGAATCTTAAATTCATTTGCAGTAAGTAAAGTTATCTCTTTTGCCTTTAATATGGTCACACATTCCTTTTTTGCAATTAAGTCCACGTAGCAGTCTTATTCTACCCACTCGTCTTCGTGGACTTAGTTCCTGCAGAGTCGGGGAAGAACACTCTTCCGTGCAGGAGTGAGTGGACAGTTTCTCCCAGCAGATGCACTTAGAACCCTGCCCGTATTCTCCAGGCTGTTTTCCATGAGGTTTTGTGTTTGTTTTCTTCTGGCCTCAGGGGCACACCAGGCCCTCTTGGAGAGCGAGGCAGAGGTGCCGCTGAGTACACAGATTTGTTAGATGAATACCTGAGCCTCCTTGCTTCTTGGGTGGGATAATCCTGCAGTGTGTTCCCTACGCTATGTCCAAGGGGCTGCGCTCCAGTTGGCCCACACTGGTAACCAGCTTGGTATTGCAGGGTGAATTGGCTTCCTTCCCCCTCTCCCTTACTGGTGTTCTCTGGGTCACTTCCCAGATAAACTGCTTAGGTGTTAATCCTTATCTGAGGGTCAGCTTCTGGGGGAATCTGAATCCAGATGGGTATCTTCTCCATCTAGAGTCATAGCCTAGACATGATGGGGAAATTAGATGGTAGAGAAGTGGCCACTTTCTGCCTTGCTCTTCATGGTAAGAATTTTAAATTCACACGTGGTTGACTGGCATGTGAAGATGGGTGGGGTATAGCACTGTTGTGTGAAGGGGTGATGTTAAAGAGAGAATGTTGGGGGCCTGCCAGAATACAGGAAGTGTATACTCCACACCACAGATTTTCTGTGAACTAACCTTGAATAGTTCACTTAAGTGTATATTGCACCACCTTTTGGTAGAGAAACAAACGCACACATAATGTACATGTAATACATACGTATACATAATGTGTATGTATTAGATCCGTATTCAATATGAAATACAATATAATGTATATATCATATGTCTGTAATGTATCTGTCAGTGCACCCTTACATAATTACCTTTCCCTTATTTGCATCGTGATATCCTTTTCTGAGTAGAACATAAGGGAACAGAACTAGACACAGTGGTGAAGATAATTTAGCACATGAATACCGTCAGTTCTGAGAGCCACAAAATAAGTTTGCGAGTTGCTCAATGACAACACTGCTTGTGCTGTAGGAATGTCTGTTGTATACATAATGCCTGTTTATTTCTTTGGCATCCTGAGTAAAACACAAAAATCTCATTTAAATGGTTTGTATAATATTTCTTTAATGGTCACTTATCCATTCACCTACTATTTGAATGCATGCTACATCTCAGGGCCTCATTAAATGAGGTTTTGGGAAGAGTATAAGAAAGAAGGAAACAGTGCTTGCTCAGGAGGTGTTCACAGATATAATTAGAGGTGAATTTTCCTCCAGAATGTGGACAGTATTACTTAGCTTATGATGATGTCCTTGCAGGATTTCTGTTTGAAGACTGTCAGAAAGAGCATCCAACATGTGTAGATAGGATATTCAGTGTTTGCTTGAAAATAAAGTGGGTAAAATCACTATATTAGAGATGGCTCAAAGTCTTCACTGTATTCTGAGTCTAATTTAGAATACTTAGTATCTTCAAAGTTGCTCTGTGATTGAAACTAATATGAGTAGAGACTGAATTTAACTGATTTTGTGTGGGAATCATTCTGCAATTTGTAAAATTGATGTAGTGTTAAAATCTATCTTTTTTTCTATTTTTATGTTTCTAAGATTCATAAAAGAGTAGAGATTTAGAAAATTCTTCTGCAGTTAAAGATTGGCAAATTCCAGGCTTAAATGCCTTCAGACAGTAAGGGCAGGCCCTTCTCATCCTTCATCATGACTTAATAATTTTAAAGTTGGGAACACAATGCACTTGATGCGGATAAATTATCACAACAGTGGATAAATTACTGTTAATGGATAGTTCTCAGTGACAGGCATGTGGGAGTAGTCCATTTATTTAATTAACAGTATTCTAATTTTCAAATATCTGGTCAGGTATTGTAATTCCAGTAATTTTAAGCATATCTTTCATATTTTATAGGTGACATTTTAAAGTAGTGCAAGGGAGTCACCTAATGCATTGCACTAATTGAAAACAGAGGAACTTGAATGAAGAGTACAGTTCAATCAACTGATAGTTTAAGGGGCATTTATAAAATGGGAGAAATGTTTGGGTACTTTCGAGTATGTGTAAGTTTAGATATCATACAATGCAAATATATTACTTTATACAATCAAATTTAATTGGGGGAATGGGTTTGGGGTTGGCATGTGGCATATTTATATGTTACAAATTTTATCTCCTTTAATAAATTATATATTATTTTGAAAAGTAGCCATTTAATGTTAAGTTCTTATTCTAAGTTTTTATGTTCAGGTCAATAAACACACTTTTGAAGTATTTTAAGTGCTGCTAAGAAGAATGAAATGTTACTGTTTAATTGCATAGTGGAACCAACCATGTGTATGCAATACCTATAAAAGTGACTTAAGCATTCATTGTTAGAGAACCCAGACAATTCTGTCTCTTAGCACCACTATATTATGAGAAATCTCCGTGAATAAGGCAATAAAAAATTACTTACTACCATATTAGGTAATGGTGCAAAAAAGACTTTATATACGTATAATATAATACATAAAATGCAAAGAATCATGAAGTTTATTATTACTTTTCAATAGTTACCAATAATTCAGACATTAGTACTTTATATTAAAACATATGTGGTTGTTTTCTTTTGACCTACTCTGTTAATAAAATTGAAATGTGGCTTTTCAGATTTATTAAAATTTCTTTTTAAAGTTTGAATCCATGTAACCACTCTCATGGATCCACTTTCGTTATATAGTTATGTGTTAGTAATACCTCTGCTGTGAGTATTACACTTTTAACTTTTCAAAGTACCGCTACATATAATAAATCTTGGATGAGGAAAGTTGGAAAGCAGTGATTTCATTTTCCACATAAAGTATGTGACGTCTTAAGGAGATTAAACTTCCTACTAGACAGTTTCTCCATTGCAGCCTCAAGTTAGTCTTGAGAATGGGTGCGCATACTTCCCAGTGGGTGACCAAGGAAATGATTTCGGCTAACTTGGTTGTTTTATCAAAGTTATTAACAGTCGTTTTTCCTTCTCTGTTAGTAACGTAACTCAACTTCTGCAAAAGTAGATTTGAAAGGTAGTAAGAGAAATAACACAAATGAAAGCTAAACAACTCAGAGTTTGGGCTTCATTATTGGTACAAAATAAACATTAAAGTTACAGTGTGTTTAGTCATAACATGGAGCTGTGGCTAGATTAATAGTGAGTGCAATACTTTTGCGGGTTTTTTCCAACCATGCTCTTGTTTATGTGTTTATAGGTTATATAAACATACAAATCATATGTTTATCATATATATCATATAACCATTTGCTTTGTGTATTTATTTGAAATTAAATTAGGGTGGCCTTTTCTGATCGGTATTTAATACCTTCTATCAAGATGTTTTTAAACTCACGCTTTTTCTGAGTTTTAAATTGTTAATTTAGAATTTCTTTATAAAAGAGACCAAAACAATGTCTAATGACCCAGAAGGACAGTTACTTCCACTATTTGACCATTCTTGTCTGGATATGGGATTTTTTTTTAAATAGGTCAAGAAAAAAAATTTTTTTTTCACAAGGGTCTTAATCATCAGACAACAACCAACTTGCAGTTTAAGAGAAAATCGCTTGGGGAGGAGAATGAGAGAAAAAGGTTCATCTGAAGCACTGAGGAAATCTCAGCCTCCATGCAAATTCAGAACTGGCATGTGGAGTTGTGAAAACTGGGGTTGGAGTGAAGGGAGGGGCGTGGAGTTCCGTCTCGGACTGAGTGTCCTGCCCAGGTACAGTGGGTAAGGATGCTGCTTTCTGGTAGTCATGGTGGTGGTATGTAAGGTGCTGAAACTTGTAAGCAGGTGATCAAACTTTAGGAACAAACCAATTGTAAAGACTGAGCAGAGATATATATTTTATTCTTGCAATTAAATAAAATATAGAACATAGTTAATCTGTCAGACCTCCAGTATAATCCATATTAAATATTTATACCCAATACACATTTATAAATAATGATTATTGTACCTTCATTCTCATTAACATAGAAACGAAGAAATTGGCCACATATAGCAACCACGAGCTTTATTTTGCCAGCCAAATCACATTATTATTCTTTTGCCTAAAATGATCATTAATATTGGTAACTTTTTAAATATTGTGTATCATGTCACTGTTGCTTTGTTGCACACTCAAGTATTACAGAACAAAGGCTGTGATTCCTTAGGAGCTGAGGTCCCCTTGAATTCCCCTCCACCCTCCAACCCAGTGGCTTGTTCATGTACATCTGGCCTCATCATCTGTCCTGGTGTCTGGTATTGCATGACCCACGGCCATCGTGGCATTTGATTGTATATCTCTCATGTAGAAGAGTGACCATGTACGTGCTTGGAACAGATGAATAAAACCCAGGCATTGTGGCAAGAAAGCACTGTGAAAATGCCATTGGATCCTTTGTATCTGATCATTGGGAAGCAGAAGTGTGAATTCGAAATTTCTGCCTGGATTCCTCACTAACGACATACAACGGGAATGAGCTGGCTCTTAGAGAGAACCTGAGATGTGGGGTAGTTTCCAGGGAGGGAGGAACCACTGCACATACCTGGGAAAGTAAGTCATTTACGTGGACCAACTCAGGGCACCAGCGGTATTAGATTTACTTGCCTCGTTTGGCTGGACGTGGAGATGGGTTTGGAGTCGGGAAGGGAATTTGACAGAGACTGGAAAGTCCAAGTTGCCTGGAAGGAGCAGCGGGAATGATGGAGAAGAGGGTCTGCCCAACAGGGAGACCGCAGACAGGGAGGTTCTCTCCTCTGTTTCGTCTTGGATCGGTCCTATTCATCTTCGTCTTTCTTTGGCACATAGAAGCAGTGAAGGAGGACAGAAGCAGAAACCCAGACTGCCAAGCAAGACCCCGCCCTGGGACCCCTGTCCTGTTCAGAGTCTTCCCTGGGCCTTTCTTTGGAGCTGTGCGTGGGACCCTCAGCACTCCTGCAGTTACGCCAGGGCTTTAAAGAGTCAGACTCGTTTCCCTCTTGAACTCGGAGTTAACTGCTTCCACTTTTCACAGTATGTTAATATGTATAAGAAGCGGGCTTTTGCGTACAAAGCCAGAAAAGAGTGAATCTAAGAACTAAAGGCCTGCTTGTTCTTGGCTTTCTTGCACTGGACTTTGCACAGAAACAAAATGATGAATTGTTATTACAAGGGCACCCTTAGCACATCTTGTAAATCAATGTGTGAACAGGGATAAAAGCAGATTAACACATTTCAACCTCATTTAACTCCCTGTGGGAAAACTTGTAGATTGTCCACGTATTGCAAACAACCAGTTATGAACAATGGGGACCAGATGTGTGGCTTAATAGTGGACAGCCTGCTGTCTCAGGTCTGTCAAGACCTGAAATACCACTCGATCCCCTAGGAGTCAGATGGGTGATTAGTAAGCTGCCCGAGTACCGGTAAAGAGTGATGGCAATGCCTTTAGTCCCTGCTGCACCATGCGGTGATGACACTGGCAGATGGAAGCTTTCAGGACGATGTTTCTGTTTCTTGCCTGTCTCTCCGCAAGAGCTCATGTGCTGTTTCACCTGTTTCTACTGAAAATACAGAGGGTGCAGTGAAAATAGATGCTGCTGCTGAAGTGAGTATAGGACGCTGCACATTGTTCTCAGCATGTTACCTGTATTTCACTGAACCTTCACACCAGCTCTGAGGAATTCTGGTATCTTTCCCTTTTTACAGAGGAGTCTCCTGAGGTACAGAATCCATGTCTTGTTCCAAGTTACATAACCCTAAGAGGCAGAACCAGAATCGAATTATTAATGGCTACCAACCATGTTTATATATGTTTGTATGTAATTAAACAGAGGTGATTTCATGCTATTAAAAAACAGAAAGGACAAAATGCCAACAAATGTGGATGCTTTGGGAGGTGGAGAAGTCACATAGCACACCTGCATCCCTTTAGGCCCCTAGTACAGTGGTTCACTCGAAAGGAAAGTTAGGGAATGTTTGAAGTTGGTAATCTTTTCTGGGAGAAAATAATTGCTTTTCCCTCTCAACGTAGGACATTGCTCTCCACAGGCTGGAGAAAGTGGACTGAGATAGGAAATCAGTAAAACTTCCAAGGCAGAGATTTTATTTCTTTACTCAAATATTTATATGTTTATTTATTTATTTGTTTATTAGAGATAAGCTGGAGGTGCCCCAGGGGTCACAGCAGTTCACGACAATCACCTTTCTTTTGATGCAGTTTTTTTTTTTAATGTTTCTCTGTAGAACTTTGGGGTTTTCTGTTTATACGTCTACTCCCTAAGGTATCTGTATCCGCCTAAATTTATTTTTCTCAACAGTTGTGCTGGTGATAATGAGCTCCCTCTTGCAGAGATGTTACGTGGAGTGAATGTGGTC